>NC_134279.1:57767765-58429737 GCF_949628215.1 Phalacrocorax aristotelis | reverse complement strand
TTTTATTAAGGTAATTCAACTGGGGGGTTTGGCTGCATAGCTGGTGACAAGCGTAGGGAATCCACGTCAGTGAACTGAATTCACTTTCTTACCTTGTGTCCCCAGTATCCTTTTTGAATGCAAACCCTAAAATAGCAATCTTCTTATCAGCGACAGTATTGAACAAGCTATCAATAATGCGGGAAGCAAATCTTCTCCTCTGATAATCATTCATGTCTATTACCTGAAATTACGTAAAACATGGTGGTACAGAAGGGAGCTATTTTAAACTATAAACAGATTCTGTTAACAATCAAGCCAAGCTACCCACACATAAGTTTAACAGAAGCTTAAAAGAGAAAAGCTAAGTATTTTTACTCAGTATCATAAGTAATCCAAAGATAAATTTAGTTAATTTATCAAGTTCTGAGACAAATCCTATTTTAATCAGTGACTGTAAATGTATATATGCACATACTATCATGTATTATCCGGTTCAAAGCCTAGGGTGTTGTGTTTTTTTTTTTTTTTTTTTTTTTAAATCTTACAGCTTACTATATTCTGGGCAGAAACATGGAAAGCAATTTCAGTGTTAGGGTACTTGATGTCACACAGACATCCCATTGCCAGAGCTACACTTCCTGACATGCCATGTATAGCAACTGTGAGAACATTTTTAGCCTTTTTAATCATAGAATGGTTTGGGGTGGAAGGGACCTTTAGAGGTCAACCAACCCCCCTGCAGTGAGCAGGGACACCTTCAACTAGATCAGGTTGCTCAGAGCCCTGTCCAGCCTGACCTTGAATGTTTCTAGGGCTGGGGCATCTACCACCTTTCTGGGCAACCTGCTCCAGTGTTTCACCACCCTCACAGTAAAAATTTTTTCCTTACATCCAGTCTGAATTGCCTTTAGTTTAAAACCATTACCCCTTGTTCTATCACAACAGGCCTTGCTAAAGAGGTTGCCCCCATCTTTCCTGTAGTCCCCCTTTAAGTACTGTAAGGAAACACAAGCAGATTTCAATATATAACACTAGTGTGGTTAAACCAGATTTTTTAAGTGCCTCACTTTTATTATTACATGAAAGTGGGTTCACTCGCTCTGTTCCTGCACTTTCCTCCAGCCCACTTCATACTTCGATCTCCAGCCCTTAAGACACAGAGGGCACTGGATCACTAGTAGAATAAGAAAGGTAGGTTCCCCCACCTAGTTAACGTTCAACATTGACTGGAAAGAACTAGACTTCCCTCTTGGTTTTGAGACTTTCAACCCAAATCAAGAATTAACAGCTGCTGCTGTTAATATATAAGGTATAAACTATACAGTAGAAGGATACTGGTGAACCAGATTCGTTTGAGGAAAAGAAATAAGGCAGTGAGATTTATGCAATTCAACAGGGTGGTGATGGGGAACAAAGGTTAACAGCTGACGAGGAAAGAGGGACACATTTCTTTCTGTAGATACGTTTTCAAGGAATGAAAATTTCAGTATTAAAGAGCCCTGTCCTGTCCAAAGGCCAGATAAAATAAAAGTTAGGATTCTAGGGCTGCTCTAATCAGCACATCCTCCAGAATTTGCATCCTGTCCTCAGACTGGTGTGAGGTCTCCCATGTGCATGCACTGGGATAAGCTGGTGACAGTGCAGTGCTCAAGCCACAAAGGGTTCATACAGTTGCTTATACAGGTGCACACGTGCGTGTATTATATGACTTGACCAGTGCAGGCTGGGGTAGACAGACGTCTGCAAGATGGCAGTGCTCTGAGGAAGCAGAAGGTACAGGTAAGGGGTTGCACTACATGAACACAGCACTCTACCTTATCCTAACTCTGCAGGAGCTGTTATTATCTGGTTTGTCCACAGCTTAATAAGCCATATAGAAATACTGCAGAGAGTTGCTCTTAGAACAGAATAAGAAAGCATAAGAGCATTAAAAGCACTGTAAACTAGTTTGTTTAACAATGTAACCTTTTAGGCTTTTGTTAAATTAAAAAAAAAAAAAAACACAACACAAAAACACCACACCACCACACAGAGCAAAGTGTAAGTGTTCCTATGCCTTTGAGTTGCCAAGATACCAAGTAGGTTGCATTTTGAGAACGACCCTTGTGATCTCAGACGACAGAGCCAAACCAATTTGTCTCTTTCAAGACAGTATTCATGTTACCTCAATAATAATCTGATGAATAGGGAAAATTGTTAGCTCCTGCTGCTCCAGGGTTTGCCTGTTGTCTGCTTACATCTTATACCAAGCAAAAGCAGTAGTTTGTGAAGCAAATATCAGAACCTAGGGCTCCTTCTCTTTCCTACCATGCCAATGCATCCAAGTCCTACACTGAACCAAACCTCTCCTACATGCTTGCACAAGGTTCATGCAATACTAGTCTCAGCTTCACTGATGGGATTGCAAGCCTCTCTACCATGGGCTAGACTATCCTAAGGAAGTGCACTTTTTGAGGACCACATCAATCTCAACCTCTTCAGAAGGAGACAGCATAAACCCCATGTCTTCCTTGTGCCAAGCGGTTGATATAAGAGTTAGAGTTGCAAGCATGTAGCTAGGCTGCTGACTAGCCCCTGGCTGGAGGTTAAACTATCTGAACAGGATGTAGAAAGCCATTGGACATCACAGATAATGCATGAAGCCGATATAAGTCACAGCACTGAGGGATGACTAAATTTTACAAGCAGTTATGGAGGAGTTTAGTGAGATCCAGCCAAGCTTCAGATAATAATTGAAAGGGGGGTATTAGGGACTTTTTAGGGAATAGAACCTTGCAAAGCCAACACAGCCTAGATAACCTCATCACCAGTACCACATGGCCACAATGACCGAGGTAACCATGTAAGAAATACTGGACTTCAGTATGGATGTGGCACAACTGACCAATGATGAAAAAGTAATTTTGGGCAGGCTGTTTATTTGGCAATGTACTGGGATGGAGAAAAGTGAGGAGGGGAAAAAAGCTAGCCAAAAGGAAGATTGTAGAAAAGGAAAGCTGCTAATAAGGCAGGCAAATCATGTGCCTGGTATTCTGGGGCATCTCCTAGGCAGCCTTGTACTTGATCACCTCAGCCTAGATCAGGACAATCAACTAAAGCTGCTCTTCTGACCATACCACACAGGTCAAAGCTGCTTTCTTAGTCAGGACTGGGAAGAGGGGTGAGGTACCTTCTCCCATTAGTAGGGAAACTCTTGCTAGTACAAACTGAGCATCCTGTTACCGCTGTGTTAGTGCTATGCCTGAGAGCATCCATGTTTTCCCAACCATTCCTAGTGTTAATCAGGGAAAAGCATCAACCATGTTTATTTAAAAAAAGCCAGCAAGTTCTGCTGAGTTCTTTCATAAGAGGAACTGTAGAAGTAGACCTTGAGGAAAAGATCATAAGCTCTGAATTCAAAGTGGACAGAGATAACCAAGTGCAAGAGGAAGACAGGAGTCCAGACATGCTTGTACTTCATATTTTCTACTGCTACTTCTAGACAACTTCCCAATCCATTTGATCCAGACAACTTAATTCACTCCAATAAATCCTAAGCACCCACAAGTATCAAATACCAGTGTTAGGCTGAGGGGCCTAAAATGTAAGGTGATTAGCATTAAGGTATCTGCACCTTAAAGCTGAAACACAGATTATATGTGAACAATGCTCAGAAGCTCAATGCCTGAAAGCCGAATACTGAAGAAACACCACCCCCTCAAAATTAGCAAGCAACTTGTACCTGTTGCCAATAGCGGGCTACCTCAGGTAAGTTCAGTGCCTCACAGAGGTACACTAAATTCAGGACATCCTTCTGAAAACAGCTACCTCCAAACCCTGAAAGAGAAAATTGTTATTTCACAGGTGACTAAGGTGCTATTCTAACCCAGTCTTTGGAATCAAGTAGTTTTTGGCAATCATTGACACAGTCAGCATTGTATTTTCTTCCCCAGTATTTCACTGCTAGCAAATGAAAACCTTAAGGATCTCTCAAAATCCAATTCCTGGACCTACTTACTTTCTCAGTTACAGAAGCCCTAAAATCTGCTTCAGGTCCCACTGAAGTCAATGCAAGTATTAACCCAGTCTCAGGGAAACATATGGTAAGATAGCCCCTAACTTTTTGTTATTACAAGTGGGTGGACAAGCTCCTTGGTTTGCTCTCCCTCCCTAGAGATTTAAATGAATATTTCTCAAAACAACTATGTTAAGATTAGGTTCTTTCCTCCCCACCCCCAAATGGTTACCTAACCATTGCCAAGAACCAAAGATCACCACAGCTAAGGGAGAACTGAGACAATAGAGGGATCTTTGACCCCTAGAACTTTGCTCAGCAGAGTCCCAGAAGCAACACATTGTAGAATAGACTGTTGTAGGTCCCTTCCAACTGAAATAATCATCCAGTCCAACTGCCTGACCACTCCCGGGCTGACCAAAAGTTAAAGCATGTTGTAAAGGGCATTGTCCAAATGCTTCTTCAACAGTGACAGGCATGGGACATTGATCACCTCTCTAGGAAGCCTATTCCAGTGTTTGACCACCCTCTCAGTAAAGAAATGCTTCCTAACGTCCAGTCTGAACCTCCCCCAATGCAGCTTAGAACCATTACCATGTGCCCTATCACTGGATACCAGGGAGAAGAGCTCAACAACTCCCTCTCCACTTCCCCTCCTCAGCAAGCTGTAGAGTGCAATGAGGTCGCCCCTCAGCCTCCTTTTCTCCAAACTAGACAAGCCCAAAGTCCTTAACTACTCCTCAGAGGACATGCCTTCCAGCCCTTCCACGAGCTTTGCTGCCTCCTCTGTACATACTCAAGGACCTTCACATCCTGCTTAAGTTGTAGGGCCCAGAACTGCACAAAGTATTCAAGGTGAGACTGTACCAATGCTAAATATAGCAAAGGAATTTCAGAAGGAATTCTAATAACCTAATAGGAATTTTAGTAATGTATTTGCTATTTACTTCTCTCTCTCGCATAGACTATGAGAGGTTATTTTTAATAAGGTAATTTTAAAGTCACACTTTCTAGCATGAAGACTGTAGCCATACAGATAGACAATAGTCTTGTTCTGTAAATTTGAGTTTATTGTACTGATCACCACTTCATCACATCTTACTCTAGTAAATATAAACAACTGAATTAATCCAACAAATTAGAAGTTGCCATCACACATTCTGACCTAGAGGCATCCCCTTCCTCAGGCCACTGGCAACTCCCAAACAGAACTACAGCAGTTACAGTGGGGAAGAGATCCTGGAGAGCACTATCATCAGTCATGCTTCATAAAAATAAAGTTGTAACTTTTCTTTCTAGTGTCCCAGGCAGGATGAATCATGCACTCTGAACTCTTGGGTTTCAGATTGCCAGGGTCTAGAGCAACCTCAATCCCAGAAAATTTTCCAGAAAACCTGATTTATGCTGGTACTCTACAGCAATATTTTCCACACATTCATGCTGTACAAGACTTTAGAGTATCAAATCACTTACTTCAAAACACTACTAGTAGATCTATTAAACCACTAAACTGAAGGCCATAATTAAAAGAAAGAAAGGATTTTTTTGTTTACCAACACTGGCTTTGAGAAACTTGTTTCCAATTCTTTGGTCTGTTCCAATAGCTCTTGCTACTTCTTCAACATCTGCTCCTGTAGCTTCACACAGAGCACTGATTGAGTTAATGCTGCTGATCCTTTGCGCAAGGAAAGCATTAGCTGCCTGTGAATAAAAAAAAAGCATAGTAAAGAGAACTTGATTCTTCCATAAACCAAGATGCCCACAGACTGAATGGAGTTACTACTGGAAGGATTACTTTAATATCTATGTAACTCTTGAGATACAAAATGGTAACAACTAGTTTAATACATCAGTGCCAGTTAATGGGATCTAAGCAAAATAGCATAATGCTTAACTTGCAGAGTTTGAAATGTTTTATGGTGGTAACCAGTTTCTGCAGCACTAGAGTAAATTTGTAATAAACAACACAGCAGTAAAAGTGAGAAAAGGATTTAATGATAAGTTGATATCATCTATTAGCACAATTGAGATAACTGGAAAAGATGAATGTCCTTTGACATATGTACTGGGTCCTCCCAGCCTCATCTGTCTTTCCTAGCTGCATCATTCAGTGTCAGTGAACTTCTGCTTCTTAACTTGGCCTCCCTTACACCCTTTTCTCATTGCAGACGAGAGCAGTGAGTAACACTAACCAGTTTAGAAAGTTCTGATGACCAAGTATTGGTTGTGAGGATTTTTTCTTTGGGCACCCAGTGCTCATAAACAGCACAAAGAGCGCGGACAGCTTTCTGTCCCTCTGGCGAATCATCTCCACCAATAAGCACTCTGTCTGGATTCTTCAGGTCCTTGATGGCTGTTCCTTCTGCGAGAAACTCAGGGTTAGACAGCACCTACAGGCACAAAAATAAAGAACAACAGCTAGGAGCCAAAAGCAACAACCAGTCTTTAAATACACAACTCAAAGATTACGCTTACCTGCAAATCCAAGTTAGGCTTAGTATTAGCATCAAAGATCCGCCGAATGCTCTCTGCAGCACGTACTGGAACTGTGCTTTTCTCAGTGACAATTTTATAGCCATTTGAATTTTGTACAATTCGCCTAGCACAAGCTTCAATGTATTTCAGATCAGCTGCTCGGCCTTTTCCCATTCCATAGGTCTTTGTCGGAGTGTTAACCTAGTTACAAATACATGGAGGGGGAAGAAATGTTACAGGTCTCTTAACACAACAGGTACTAATGAAGTTAAATTGTTAAGAATGACAGACACTTTCCTTCCCAGAGTCCAGTTTGCTTCTACCCCAGAATTATTGTTACCGTATCAGATGAACAGCTACTAGCTTTCCTTAGTTACCCATTTTATCTTCTAAATAAAGCTTACTAGCCTCTGTTCAAATAGAGCTGAAACAAGAGCAATTCATAGCAGCTCTGCAGGCTTCAGTGAAACTTAGTCTTTATTCTGGAAACACCAGTGATTTCTTCAAGATCACAGCCAGTCACCTTTTCTTTCCTGTCCCACGTTAGGGGTGTGAAAATTCACATTATCAGAATCTTGCAGCTAGTGAGGCAGTTACAGTTCAAACCCACTTTGCAGTGAAACTTAAGTGTAGAGCTGCTGAAAACTGTTATACTGAAGAACACAGTAAAGGCAACATGAGGGAAAACACGTCATTTAGATCAAGACAGAGGGTCCTTTTCATTACAAGCTGAAAGAAGAAATGGCACAGCATGTAAACCACAACAGCATGTTTTCAGCCAAGGACAGGTGGCAATATACGGGCTGTATTAGTGGCAGTCATCCAACCAAGTAGCATTCATTTTACACTTAGTGAATGGAGAAAAATACTATCAGAAAGAGAGCTCTGTACTGAGGTGCCCTAACAAATATAAGCTCTCAAGAAAAGGGGACTTACGTAACAAAAATAATTCAACTGTGGCCTATCAAGATGAATAGCAATCCGTTCTTTTGGATTCTGCATTAGGAACAGCCTTCTAGATTACAAAAGGTCACACTGTTTATGTTTAACTGGATCCTCTTCCTGGTGGTGTCAACAGCTTAAGAGATATTAAAGCTAGAAAATATTGAAGCCAGCCCCTCTTCCATCAATACACTGGTTTTTAAAAGCTTCTAGAAATAAGCCATCTTTGTAAACCAATAATATATGACTTTGCATCCCTATCTAGGAACTATATCAATATTAAAGTACCATAGATTTCAGTAGTGCACTGCAGTGACAGATCATCACTATATTCTTCTCTAAGACCCTATATATCTAACCAAACTAAATATCAACATTATCATTTTGACTTAGAGCCTGTTCATTTGTCAAACATTCTACTGGTTCTAAGAAACAAATAAAAATAAAAAGCTTACTTAACACTTTTCCCACAGCACAGAAAGACAAGGAAAAGACTGACACATTGATATGACATTGCTAACAATCTATATGACAAAAAAAGGCCCCTTCCCAACATAAGAGCAACATAATGATTTGCTAAGAAAAAAAAAAAAACAACAAAAAAAAAAAATCAAAGGTACACACAACCACCTTCTCCCCTAAACTTACAGAAATAAATACAAGATCAGCTTCTCTAATGGCATCATCAATACTGGTGGAAAAGAAGAGGTTTCTTCCTCGACAGGACTCTACCACTTCTTTTAACCCTGGCTGAAAAAAAGCAGGTGGCAAAAAAAAAAGGCAGTTAAGGTTAACGCAATTAAAAGAACAGTAAACTGCATGTCCATCACTTCAGACACAGAAAGACTTTTTTCCTCAGTGTGGAATGTTTTTAGTCTGTCAGATATAAACTTCTGTAGATTTACATAGTGAAAAACAAAGCCATTTCTTATTCAAAACACTCAAAATGCTGTCTCAAAACTTTCGGCCACACTGAATTGTTGCACAAACAGATTTTAGGCTCCAGTTATTCCCATGCTCAATTCTATTACCATGAGCAACAACAAAAGAAATACCTGTAGAGTGATATTAAGCAGACTCACAAACTGAAGTCTTACAATATTCCCAAGGCTGCAAACAAAAGAGGTGGTCCCAACTCTCCTTTTCCCTCAGCTACACAGAATCACAGAATGGCAGGGGTTGAAAGGAACCTCTGGAGATCATCTTGTCCAACCCCTCTGCTTCTCCCCAACATTGGATCTAAACCTGATCCAGCACACGAAAAACCCCACAAAGAAGTCTCCCACCAAATTAGCAAGCCCAGATCCAGTGAAAAGCAGGCAGCAGAGACACACAGGAGATGAAGACCACTCCTTTTGACAGCCACTCATGTTTGGGCCAGATTAAGTTTATCACAGCACCACATCTGCAGCGTGAAAAAAAAAAAAATCACAGGCACAATTTGATGAGACTCTTTCAAGAGACACATACTATGCCAGAACACTTTCTCATCTCTTAACACCTCCACACAGACGAGAGGAACAGGAGGCCACGAGTACATGATCAATCCTCCATGTTAAAATGGTCCACAAAGTTATTTAACTAAGATATAGTTGTCATAAATAAAAGAAGCCTTAACTTTTGTTTGAAAAATGAAGTCATACACTGTAACCTGCAATGAAATCTCCACCTTGAGAGATGCCTATCATGACACCAGCTATCTGAGTAAGTGCCAGAAAGGCAAAGGTTCACTGTGGGGTGAGAGGGGAAAACAAAGCTGAAGCTTTCTTATGCAAGGCATTTTTGCTGTCTCACTTTATACTAAATACCTCCTGAAAAGGAAAACAAA
Organism: Phalacrocorax aristotelis; assembly: GCF_949628215.1. NCBI lineage: Eukaryota > Metazoa > Chordata > Aves > Suliformes > Phalacrocoracidae > Phalacrocorax > Phalacrocorax aristotelis. Next base: position 58,420,516 of record NC_134279.1, on the reverse strand, counting down.
AGGTCAGCACAAGCAGAATAACGTGTGTTACAACCCATCAAAGTGTTCCAACTACAGTCTTACTGGGATGTAAATAGAAAGGCAGCCCCCTAGACAGTTTCTGACACTGGAGAGAAAAAACCCAAAACAACAACAAAAAAAACCCTAAAAACCTCACTGTGCAATGACTCAATTTTAGAACTGTCTGAACTAATTCTTGGCAGTTTTTGTACATTCTTTGTAAGTAAGGGACACCATTCCAGGAAGCAGATGTGATTAAAAAAAAAAAAAACAAACCACACACATGCCAAGACTATCTCTACTTTAACTCATTCAGTCTAAGTGTTTATGGAAAACAAAGTACTTGCTTTCATGATCTTTGTTCATGTCTCACCTACTAATCTGAGCATTATACGTATTTCCCCTTGAATACGTATGACAAAGGAGGTCTATTAATCTTTGCTTGAAGAGTAACAGCATAGGTTTGGTTTTAAGAGGGGGAAGAAATGTGTATTAGCGGTACAGCAGACAGGATTCAGAAGACTACTTCTAGCAAAAAAGTAACTGTTAGTACCACGCAACATGCCTTGTTTTTGAGAACCAAGTGAAGACAATTTTTCACTCCTATTAAAGAAAAGAACTCAAACCTATTAAACACTATCTCCTGAAAGAATGAAGGATAGAAAGAGACTTTTTTATGGGTGAAAGAGTGAAAAATAACAAGTGCTAAGAGAAGCAAAACAGAAAAATGCTTTATATATCTTCAAATTAAAGTAATTCCGTAATGAAGGAGTGACAGTGTGATACATTTAAAAGCATTTTTTTTTCTGGTTTAGTCTTCCCAAGCCAGACTGGAGGTTTATCATACAAGTGAATCATGATTATGACTGTCCCCCTCTCGCAACATGGTGAAGATGGGCAGCATGGATTGGATTTTGGCAGTATTCAGAATGGGAATAAGGTTTACCACCCGGTATTACACATTCATACTATGCTACAACACAGCAGATAATATCTATAACTGAGTAACAGGACTATGTTCTGACTAAATTGGGTCCCAAAAGAAAGTCAGCATGATTTAGCACAATTCAATATACATGCAGTTACATTTTTCCTTACTAGGCCCTTCATACGCAATTCTTAAATAACTGAACGTGTCTAGTGCAGGTAGGTATTTTAAAAATCTGGTTTCATGAGCAGCAGTGACAAGCAGCTGCTCCAGGATACTCTTTTTGAAGGACACCACTGCACTATACGTATCAAGCTTCAGAAGCAGTCCATGTGCAAACGCCATGTGGTGGGAGGGAAACAAACGCAACACCAGCTGGAAGAAGAGACAACAGCGAGACACATTTACCTCATAGATTGGGAGTGTATCTGAATTCCAGGCATTGATTCTGGCCTCATTGACATCCACAACAGTAACTTTGATATTGGGGCACATCTGTGCGATAACACTGCAGGTTGGCCCACCAACATAACCAGCACCAATGCAGCAAATCTTCTTAATTTCAAACATGATTGCTCTAGTAGGAGGAAGGGGAGGAGAAAGGAGAATAAAAGAGAATCAGGAGCTACTAATTAAAATACTGGCCAACAACTCAAGGAAATAAAAGAGAATTAGCGATCTGAGATTTTATTATGCTGCCACAGAGACGAAACATTTTTTTTACAGCTGATGTCTTGAGACGAACTGCAGCTGCCCCCTCCCACCCGGGGAGGCTTTGGAGCCTGCCCCGCTCCGGGGCCGCCAGCACACACGGAACACGGAGGAAGCGCTTTCCGTGGGCGCTCGATACCATCCCTCAGGCCGAGGCGCCGCGATATAACGGGCATGAGCCGAGACCGCTGGGGGAGGGCCGGGCGGAGCCCCGCGGCGGGCAGAGCCGTGCCAGGCCGCGACCCCCGGAGCCCCTCAGGGGAAAGGCGCCGCCACCCCCGGGATGGTTCCCGCCGGCCGCAACCCGCCCCACGCTCTGGGGCGCGGCAGCTGGCGGGAAAGGCCGCCGCCGCGCCGGGGAGCCGCCAGGGAGGGTGGCGGGGGAGGGGGGGAACCGGGACACAGGACCCAAAGCCGCAGCCCGGAGACTTACCGGGGGTGGGCGCGGTCCTGTCTTGTCCCGCCGCGGATGAGCCAGAGGGCTGCAGCAAGGATGCTCTCGGTGAGCTCAGGGTGACGCTCCACTACGAGCAGAGCAGCAGCGGTCTATTTAAAGGGCCGCCGCGGGGCTGAGGCGGCCGTTTCATGCCGGGGACGCCGAGCGAGGCCGGCCCCAGCTCCTCCCTTCCCCCGGGGGCGGAGACGGGCGCAGAGCCCGCCCGCCCCACCGCCTCCCCGCCCCGCCGCGCCGCCGGCGAATGGGCGCGGGACACCTCAGGAGGCCAGGCCTGGCTCCGGTCCCGGCAGCGCGGGGATGGCTGAGGGGCCGCAGGGGCCCCGGGCACGGCTGGGGTATCCACGGTTTGGCCTCGGGCTCGGGCCTGGGCCTGGGCCTGGGCCTGGGCGTGGGCGTGGCCGGCCGCAGTGGCTTCCCTCAGCCCTGAGGGAGGGAGAGCGGTGCCTCTTGGGGCGCTGGGCGCCCTCAGGGGGGACCACGCCCTTTTCCCCACGTGTCCCTTTGCGGGTTTTTACACCTCGTTCCCCTTACTTTATTCTGGGGTTATTTTTTGGTTTTTTCCATCACGGCGGCTGGACCAGAGGCTGTTCTCGCTACCTCTTTCCGGGAGAGGGGCCTAGGCTGCAGCCTGGCCCCCGCGAGAGCCACTGGAAGTGTCCCCAGGCTACCTTGTCCCCAGAGGTGATGGTGGCGGGAGGTCGCAGCGGGGAGCGTGAGCTCCTCCGGGCCCCACCGCAAACGCTGCTGCTTCTCCCGGCAGCTCTGGTGCGGTGCACCAGGCCGGGGCTCCCAGGGCAGTCGGGTGCCGCCGGCAGGGTCAGGGCGTCAGGCAGGGTGCCGTACTGAGCCGTCCCCCTCCCGCCTCGGGCTGCTTTTGTAAGAGCACGAAATTTTGGTAGTCAAATACGCGTGTGAGTCATTTTTGGTCCTTTAGCTATGCTTACTGGGAAATGTGAAGCTCACTGCCCTCTCTCCCATAGTGTAGTACTGTTTCAAGAGAGATATGTGAATAGAAACGTGGGTAGGTAACAGTAAAATACAGTGTTTAAAGTCCGAGTTGCAAACGTTGCCAGAGTAAGGAAATACTACGAGCTTGCACTTTCTTGCCCCTGTGATCTGCACACTGCCTAGGGGTCTCGTGCCTAGTTGTATTAAAGTTCTCAGATACTACTCTTGCCTTTTGTATAAATGTGATATGTTCTTAGTATACCTCATCTGACTTTGGGAGCAGAAAGATTATGAGAAATCTGCTGCCTTTTCTCCTCTCTTGCATTCACGTTTGCTGCACCTCCTAGAAGCTGTGGGGTTTTTTTGCTGCATCTGCAATACCGAAGTAATTTATGCTGTCAACAGAGTACAATTTCTATGTTAAATGTTGCCAAATTAGGTGGATAATATATATATTTGTCCTTGTTAATGATACAAATAAAGTATTGCCTTGTTCTTATATGGTGTTTTTGTCCATAGATGTTAAAAGTATATACAAAATAGACTGGAATAATTGATCCTGTTTTATATTTTACTCTGTTTCTCTTTTACCCTGGGGGATCTGATCTTTTCCTAGAAGAATCTGTGCCCACTTAAGTGAGTACATACTGTAACTCACTGGTCCTTTAGAAATGGTATTGTAAAATATGTGTGTTTCTGCTGAAAGAGCCTACTGAAGTTTGCAGTCCCCATGTGGGATCCTAGCGGAGTCAGTGTGGTTAGCCAAAGAACTGCCTGTTGAAGGTGCAGGGTTCACCATGTTTATCCTGAAGTGAAAACAAGCAATGCCTTGTCTTGTTGCTAATTTGCACAGATGTCTTAATTTTGAACACATCCTTTTTTCCAGGGAAGCCTAGGCAAAGCAAGTAGAACTTCGGTGAACCGTCACTACTGAGTCAGTCTTATCTACACCACCATCTTCAAAACCCCTGCCTATCTCTTTAGGTCTCAGAATAGCCATAAATGCAGATACAATTGTACTACTAGGAACTTCATCTGCTCCCCTATGTGCCTGTTGCTCTCTTGGCGAGGCCAAATCCACTTCACACCTTTACGTGGTGCCCAAAGGGTCTTGGTATGGTAAGTGTTGCAATATTTTTTGGGTCTGGTAATCATGGCCCTTTCCTGGGAGGAGGAAGGTCTGGGTTGTAGTCTAAGATTTGAGAGCTGTTTCAAATGTCTGAACAGTCCTGGAAGTGGACAATAGGCCCCTGTCTCTTTTCTCTTAGCAAAGAGCTTTCACTGATAGACTGCACTGTCACGGCCCCTGCCTGGGATGTAGCTCTTGAATTGCCTCTTGCAGAACAGCACGACTTCCCCAGAAAGGATGACGAGGGCTGCTTTTGTTTCCCTGTAGCCTACACCCTGGTGGTTGGTGCACTGCTGGGAGGGGAAAAAGGCAGGGCTCCAAGTCACTGCAATGAACAGGGCAAGGAGCTTGGGTCTCCCCTTTCGTTACTGAAAAAAATTCTGAGTTACTGGGAGGGGTTTTCTTTGGTTTTCCATTCAGGCAGACCCATTGTTTACCAATACGTAGAATTTTTTACAAGACTGTGCAGAGGCAATAAAGCTTATATAAGGCTTTGGGGCATACCATTAAACTCCTGAAACACTCTGCTTGGGAAACCTGGCCCTGGGCTGCTACAAAGCTGATGAGGCCAGTCCACTGCTGGCCACGTTTTTAAATAAACATGTGAGTTCTGCTCCAGTTTCCTGAAGGCTCAGTGTAGGCTGTGAAACCTTTTGCAATGCAAGGAATGGGATTTCAGGTGCATGTTTTTCTTTAGTGTTGCCAGTTGACTAGATGAGATGGATCCCTCCTCCAGTGTATTGGCCAGTCTGGACCTTGTTCCAAGACATCCTTTGCTTCTCGCTGTGTGGGGAGTTTGTGTATCTAATTCAGGGCTATACAGTCCCTTCTGGGAGGCAATGCCTAAAAATCAGGTGAGTAAAATGAAGTTTTGCAATGCCAGTTTCTTGCAGGAACAGGAATTTGATAATCCTTCCTTCAAATTAGCAAAACATAATGTGTATAAATTGAAGGTTGACAAATTCAGAGTCAAGACAGACGTTTTCTAATAGTGAAGATTAATAACCACTGAAATGATTCAGAGATGGTCCATCTCTAGAAAGTTTTTCTGAAAGATATTTTCTAGTACAAAAAATAATTAATACAAATCCTATGGATGTCAAAACAGATGTTCATAGTAGTCCAGTTTGGCTTTATAATTTATGAGTTTAATGTGTATATTATTCGAGATTTTAACTAACATGCTCCTTTCGCTGGTTGCTGAAAGTTGTCTTAGCAGGGTGTCCATTCAGTTAAACAACAGCACCAGTGAAGGACTGCCGCTCTCCAGACTAAGTTCGTGCATTACAGCCTGGGTCAGAAGTCTCACTGTGGGGTTCATCTCAGTGTTCATTTTTTTCAGGTAAGTTCCCATGTGTGTTACTTTGGAATGAAAATTGAAAGAGATACTAATAGGACTGATGAGTCATTATTCCATTCATCCAGGATTTTACATTTTAAAGATTGTAATTTGCATAATAATTTACCTGTAAGTAATCAATACTTTCAAGAACACTGCTCACTTACACATCCTGCTAGGAGATAATCTTTTCAGACCCTGATATTAAACAGCCTGAACTGAAATTCATGGAAGCATCCATGTCCAAGAAAGGTGGTTATCATAATTCATATACACCTCCTTGAGGAGAACAGGCATTTCTAGAGATATTTGTAAATTTTAGGGTACAGATACACACAGGAGAGTTAATAACCTAGTCAATAATCTAGTCTTAGGGGATGGACTCCAAAGGGTATATAAAATCAAAAGATACTCAAGTTTTGACAATACATTTCTGTAGGTACCTAAAGGTGCGTCTTCTGCCTCAGTCTAATCTGGCCTGAGCAGTTCCCTTGCCTGCCTCATATCTAATCTTGATCTGATCCTGAAAATGAGCAATCCCTTTGCTATATGCTCTCACAGACCTGACTCTTAATGTGTGCTCAGGCAAAGGCTAACACCAGCAGGATCAAGTGGTGTACAATCCAAAGATTTAAGACGGCTTCATTCAAAAAGCTTGGCCAAGAAAAGTAGTAATGTCTTTTTAATATAACAGCTCAATTCTAGAGCATGTACCAATGTAAGATGGGACCCTACGTTCTCTCTATATGGAAAACTGGGGAGCGGGCTCAAGGCCTTATCTCCGCCTTTCCAGAAACCACTGAGCGAAGGGCGCTCTGAATGCCAAAGGTGGGTGGAGGGGGCACTCTTCACCTCTTGTGTACAAGCTGTTCGCTATGCGAGGGAGAAATCATGATTTATTAAGGATTTGGGGGATGAGGGGAAGGGAAGAGAAGAAAAGAGCAAATGAGTGCATGACTGCATAATCTCCTGGCTGGCATCCTGATGTTGGAGGTGAGAGGAAAAGCGAGCAAGCAACCCTGGATATAAAAGATGTTTTGTATCATATCTAGGGAGTGTTTAATGTCAGAGTAATCCCCCACCACATTTAGCTGATCATTAATTAAAAGCATCTGTATTTGTGTAATCAGTTTGAGACACTGATATCTGACACAGATTCAGCAACCACCATTGTCTATCAAGATTCTCTTTACCTCTTGACACAGCACAATCAGGAGGCAACCCTGCGTGTAACAGGTAAATCAGAGCTACTTGGCTGCAGTCCCAGGCTGAGGCACAGAAGTGCCCAGAAGACTTGCCTGCAGACCAGTGGGATCAGTATTTCAACCCATGCTTTGTATTTTACAATGCTAGGAGGAAGGAAGGAGATGCAGCTAAAGAGATTACACGGGGACATGTGGGACTGGGCATGCGTGTTCCTCTGACAAAGGCTCCAACAGCTGCGCAAAGCAAGCCACACACCAGTGTTGCACACAGGCAGCCGAGTGTCCGACCTCCGTGTGCTCAGAGCCAAGCATAACAGTTAACTCTGCAGAGCCACTGTTGCAAGTTGTTATGAAAGACATTTTCTGCCTCGCATGTCCCAGCTTATGCCCTCTCCTCACCTCCATCTCTCCGGCTCAACAGAACTTCGACTTTGCTGTGTGGTCAGACTTTGCCTGAACAGTTTATGATTAATCTCATAGAATATTTTTGTTAGTGACAACCTGCACCCCAAAATGCAATTATTAAAATTTGTCCCAAAATGCAGTGAGCTTTTGGTCAGGGTCAATGTGCCTTTTTGTATAGGGCCCAGAACATCTGGACAATAATTTCAGCTGGACTCATGGACAATATTGCAATATAAATAAAAACCAAAATCCATGCAGGATTAAAACAACATTTAAAAATCAAAGGAAGGCCACCCTGAAAACTCTGACGAGAATGTCCTCTCAAACCCTCTTGTTCTAGTTCCTGCACAACAATGTTTTGTTTTCCAGGATATGACCTTCCTCTAATTAGATTATTCAAATCTCTCAGTATAGACAGAAATTGTTCACACTTCCTCCCAGGCATGATTACATTTGATGGCCTTATCTGTTGTTTTGTAAATACCTTTTTTTTCCCTTCTGATGTTCTGGAAACTACACACACTACACCAGACATCAAAGCTGTTCCTTCAGAAGCAGTGCTGTGGGCAGCAGTATTGCTTTTCTGCACGTGGGACATACTAAATCTCCCAAGAGGAGAGCCATTTCAGGCCTAACAGCCATTTCAATACAACAATAAGGAAGCCTTAAATGCTAAAACTGACGCAATGGAAACAAGAACAGCCAGATAAGGTACTGCTTTTCATCACACCCCCATCAGAGAGAAATCATCTTGTACCATGACTTCTTTGAAGGGTTTACTCAGCTGAGTTGTCCCATAGCCTTAACACGTGTTCACATAAAATAAGGTGAAGATTTGCTCCACTGTTATAGAATAGCTAAAAGCAAATTTGGCGTAATCTCTCCCCACTACATACTGAAGCCCAACAGAAGCATACAGCCAGAGCAGGTGTCAGAACCAAGATGCACCTGCTACCCAAACTGCAAGCTAATATTTGATGAAGTGGGAAAAATGTTTATTTGGATTTTGTATTTCATCTGTATGAAACTGAGGATGGAAAACAAGGCTGTGTGAAATAACTAGGAGAACTGGCAAAACTGGATTTTTACTCACCATCGCCACAACCACAAAGCAGATTTTGATGTGTTACATGCAGAGCTTGGTATAGTGTCCAGTCCTGTGGGGGCTTCTGTGGATCATTTTCTTGCTAATCATATTCAGTTTATCATTTCATCTACAAGTTCTGCTCTAAACTGAGCTCCTACTACTTTTCTAAGATTGACTTTTTATACCAAAGCAGTAACCGTGACTTTCAGGATGTTGTACAGTGGTGGGGCTTTTTTGTTGGTCTGCTTAAGAAATGTATTGTCTCAGCTCTAGTATCTTCTCTTACATTTTAAGAATATTTTTTTTGCATCAGAAGAAATTAATAACCTTCAAGAATTTTAAAACAGGTATAAGTCTGAAAACTACATAGTTACAGAAATTATTCCTCTATTTCATCATTTATAACTTGGAGGACGTAGTAACAAAACACTTAAATGCAAAAGACTTTTTTTACAGCTTGCTACTTGTGATCCTTGATTAGAAATGACTGCTGTGTTTTCAGTTAACTTCATATAAAATATTTTATAATATCACCTTCCATGCAAGCAAGAAGAGTGAAACCTTTAAAAAGCTGGATATATATGATGAGTTAATATTTATTGACACCCTCTTTGACCCACACTCTTATCTGTGGATGTTAAAAAGGTAATGTGGAAGCCAGGTTCTTCTAGTTATTGTATTTTAATTATGAAGTGCCTGCTATGAGAGTTGGCAATAATTTTGATACAAGACCAAGTAACACAGGTTCAGTTATTCTTCTTGTATGAAAAGAGACAAACCTTCAGCTGACGTCGATGAGTGTAGCTCCCTGGAAGCCAACAGAGATGTGCTGTTTTACAAGTGAGGATGTGGTTCACCATGGGACAGTCAGTGTCTTCCCCCACCCCAAGGTCCACATCTTTGCGCTGAATTACACTGCAGGCTGTTGGCTAGTACTGAACAAGTTAAGTGTAGTAGGAGAAAAGAATGTAAGTTGTCCATTTTTGCAAGGAACCCACTTCTTGTTCATGGAATACTTTGCTGCGATGATTTGATCTATTTCTCCCAAACATCCTAGATAGGATACAATTTTTTTTTCAGATTTCGGGGCAGAGTAATCTTCTCCACTTACCTGGTGGTCTTGAACAGCCAGGCCTCATGCAGATCCATTCAACACAGTTAATTTAAATATGAGGTAATTTCCTTTCTGCATCACTTTTCATAATAGGCATGTGCATCCTTCACAAAAGTTTTAACAAGTGTACTCACACATAAAGTTTAGCTTTTGTTTTAGGGATTATTTATAGCCTCATGTTTGAGTAAAAGGGTAAATCTTGGTGAGCACACATTAATGATTTCTGATTAAGATTGGACAGTTTCTAAATTGACTCAAATGCCTAAAGCATTTGTTATAAATATAATTATTATAATTATGATAATTATTACAATTATTAAAAATAACTTCAGATTTTGTTTCTGCTTCTCTGGTATTTATTACCACTATCTCTGGATAGCTGTATATTATTTTAAACTTCAATGCTCCCCTAGTGTTTTCCTTTTTTCCCTTGGATTAACACAGGAGTCCCTAACATGGGATCTGAGCTGCTGCCAAGGCAGTGTGCAGCATTTTGTGCTCTGCTGCTGGAGGAAGAAGAGTGCTGTGCTCCACAGAACAGTGAGGAAGCAGCGAGTCTGTATTACTTCTACATGCTGCCTTGGATCTACTGGAGTGTCTTCCTTTCTCAGAGAAGCTCTGGGTCCAACACTGCCAAGAACTGGGACTAGAAAATAGACTGCGTATCCCAAAACAGGAGGATTTGATCTAAAATGAAGTAACATAATTTACATATTTGGCCTCTGTCATGACTCTTCTTACTGTAGTATTTCTAACTTCCTAGGTTGCATAACTACTTTGAAGAGCAAAAGGCAGAGAGGTCTATGTTGCTCATCAAAGTATCTTAAACCTTGGAAACCACTTATAATTTTTTCTGACTTGCTTGAGATACATACAGAAGGCAAGTGTCCTTTAGAAAAGTTAGATTTTACATTTTAAAAGTTACACAGATGACATGCTATTTTTACTGACACTTATTTTTAGATGATTTCAAATTACCTTAGAAATGGATAGGTTGGTGCAGTCCTACATCTTATACAAAGACTAACAGACAAAACCAAAAGGTTACTAACGATTGCTATTTATTTTGTTAAGTCAATAAAAAGTGCATAGTACAAGCCCTTTATCCCAATCCAAGTACTCAGTAAAAGATTACCAGGAAACCGCAAATGGCACAGATGATTTTTTGTTTGGCATAATTCAGACATTTTAAACCACTGATTTACATTAGGTACATCACATCATCACTCTTCCTTTTTCAATCATGAACGTTACAAGGCTAAGTGATCTGCAGACAATACATGAATACATACGATTTCTCATTTCAGAGTATAGTAATTGTATTAAGCAGATTCTAAAAATACTATTGTTTTAACAAAGTTCTAAGCTAAGGTATAATTGTAAACTTCTCTCCATATTTCCCAATTGCTACAACGTGTGTCTCTTACTAACCGAGCTTAAAACCCTCATCACAGAATTAATCATATCCTGAAGCTTCACATACCACCAATCTCTTCCACACTTCTCAAAATTTACCATAAACATCTGTAACCATGATGCAATTATTTAATCGCAAACTACATCACTAAAGGCCAGATTTCTGCCACCCTTACTAAAGCTGCTACTAGTACATTATCTCAGAGTAGTCCCACAGACCAGTGCAACTACTTGATGAGTAAGGCACTATTTAACATGAATAAGAGTGGCAAAATACAGTCCTACAATTATTTACTTTTATTTTAATTAAGAGTGGTGATCTGAAGGTTGTATCTTGGAGAGAGTATCTGAATTTAAAAGGCATACATTTTGACATGGGATAGTGGCCTGGCTCTTTAGTAAAACATTTTAAAATAAAATATTTCCAATGTTTTTTTCTTTTACATAGAAAATTTAAAATAGCAATTTACATGAGGAAAGCATACGTGTATAAAATCACTGGGACAATTACTTCGAGGAATTTCAAGCAAAGACAGTTCATTTAAACGTAAAACACAACATTACTCTGAACAAAAAGTTCATTTGCCAAGACTGTTAGAGCTGGGTGCACATGGTGAGTTTTATAAATATATACACGGACATTGAAGTAAAGCGAGACTGATCCTCACAAGTGAGGAGCATCTGCTGTAAATCTCACCGACTTCCAAGAGGATGAGGAATGATGCTCTGTCTGAAATGAAGCCTTTTTAATCAACTGCAACCCTATTTTATGCATCTGATAGTGAAGAATTCTGGCCAAAAATTCCTGGAGAAGAGGTCAGTGTAGGAGATTATATATTTTGTTGGTTCAACAAAATTATTACTTGTTCTGTTCAAAACAGCATCCCAAATGTAAATGTACACGGAAGGCAAAAAGCAAGCACAGTCAGATTGCTTGTCCCAGTGACATCTTCACACAGTGTTTGTGGCCTGTACACTGTTAGGCATAATAGGACAGATTCTCTCAGCTTCTCTGCTGCAGCTCCATTGCTTTACATGGCACTGCACTGATGTCACTGAGAGCACCTGGCCCAATCTTCTTCATTTTTTAAAATTCTTTTTTTTTTTTTACACATGCTCTTATGCTTGGGAGCACACTAGTCCACAGAAATTCAAAGGGCAATTACATCAAATTACAGAAGCCTTTCTTCAGGTCTATGCAGTACCTTTACAAGGAGGCTTAGCTGGCCTGCCATTTACCCTGAGGAGGAAAACCCTGCATCTGTCAACCATGGGATCTGACATGCGATTTTTGTTACAGCCTGTTAATACAAACCTTTCTGCATCTTAACAGTCCCTTCAGCTCTGTAGCTAAAGTCCTCATGAAATAAAGGTTTGTGGAATAAGGCTTTGAATTCCCATATGTCTGTTCCACTGATCTTTACGGAAAGAAGCTTCATGTTGGTAACATGAAAATGTTCTTTACATTATTCTCATGAATTTTTCAAATTGATCAAGAAAAATATACAGTGTCACTTTTCTGTACATCTTTAAAATGTTCTTAAATTAATGTACATAAAAAAGTCATCCCATTTGCTGCAATGGGAGATGTGCACAGGTACGTGCACAGCCACACATACGCGGACGTAAACACACCACACACACAGAGATATTAGAGGGAAAAAACATGCCATATGTAGTCACCTGCAAGTTTGTTATTCTACAATTACAACCAGTAGATAAGGATGAAATGTTAAGAATTGCAGATAAGATACAGGTGAAAAAACCTGAATATCTGGAAAATGTTGTATACTAAAAGCTGGTGACCTTGGTGACCCCTTGGTATGATTTCATCCTGTCCAATATACATTACATCATGGCTAAAAACTTGTTAAGATACTGATTATTAAAAGGCTATACCAGGACAGAAAATTCTACCAAGTTCTTCTCACTAAATTTCTCTTTTCATAAAGTCTGTAAGTAAGCAAATCTGCTTTTTGGAATACTTTTTTTTTGTCAATATATTGAATAAGATATATAATCTATTAGTGAACAAGATTAAATTAATTTCTTTTTTGGTGGTATAATCTTTTGTGTAAAGTTCCCAACATGTATGTCAAAGCTTTGACAGTGGCAATTATCACATTCACTTCTTTGCACATACACACCCACACATAGTATAATTCTAGTGGACAATCCGTGCTTTTGCCAACAACCCTGAAAACTATGTTAGTGGTCCAAAGACCAGACTAAAAGCTGCTCTGAACCCAGGGCAAATATAAAATAATTTCAATCTTTTCACCACATAACTAAGCTAATAGTTGCAACCATAATATAACTCTCAAAAGCATACTGGAGAAAAAATATGGATTCATCTGAAGAAAGGTCAGTAACCTTCCATTATTACAGATGCACAGGGGTTTTCTTTTTCTTTCAATGCATATCAGAAATCACGGCAAAGAAATTAAGATCATTGTAACAGAAAGAGACTGAGTGGAATGTCCACAGTAATGGTAACAACCAAAAAACCTCTGCAATGCCTTATCATTATTCAAATTACAATCTGCTAGGAATTGTAATAACATACAAAGCAAAAATTAACTTAAAATTGAAGTCGCTAAAAGCAGTTCATGAAGATAACTGCTGGATGACAATTCTGCTCTATATAAATGAGAAAAGAAAACAAGTATTTAATGGGGTTTAGGAGTAATCTGGTCACTTCGCTCATTTGGTCGTGCAAGGTTTTAGCTGCTCAACTTTTCCAATACTGAACGCTCTAGTCCACTGGTGGGGCTGGTGGTTCTTGTCCCTAGCGGGAAGGAAGAAGGAAAAGAAAGAAAAAACCCCCACATATAGGATTAGAAACAGTGCTTCACATAAGAGGATTTAGCAATAAAAGAACACAGAAGAGTTAAATTATGCTTTCTTTCAAGATCTTTCAATACCTCTTTCAATATTCAGAGTAAATAAGCATGAAAGAACAATACCATTTCCTGCATTGACAGGGATTTTCCCATGACCCCACATCTAGGACAAAGATCACCTTCCCAGTTTCATGCTGTAATTTTGTTTAATGACTTCTCATAAAGCTGTGGTTTTCCCCTTGTACATAAGAAGGCAGGAGGCAGTTCCAACCAGGGACAGGCAGTGTCCAGAGGACATTATGGCCCACACTCAGTCACCCACCCTTGTTCCACCCCATGGCAGGCCCCACAGTTGGCCTTCATGATTCTGCTTTCACTTGGGTTTACTCATTTTAATTGTTTCAAGAAAATATGGGAAAAAAATATGTAAGGAAAAAATGACTGTAAGATAGTCTGTATTAAAACCAAATACATTTAAACTATTGTAAAGTCTCTCTGCAGGGCATTTTAAGACGCACTTACATTATGGGGGCTGGTTGGCTTCCCGGCTGTGTTGGATCCTCTCAGATTACTAGGCCTCAGTAGGAACAAGACAAGTGCAATCATCACCCAGGCCATCATCATCATGGCAAAGCTGATGCCATTGTCACTAGAGGAATTTGGTCCTGGCACTAGGGACAAGGAAAACTCAAGTTACAAACCAGAGTGACAGCAGAGTTCTTTCCTCAAGATGAAAACAAAAATGCAACATTAGTCTCAGAAAAAACCTGAAATATTTTTCAGTCAAGTTTTCTGATTAGTCCTTCTTTCTGGCTTTAAGACAAGTAATTCTTGGTTAGTGCTACACTGGCTTTTATCGCATTTCTTATCCCTTTGAAAAAAGAATCTATTTCATAAGATTTCACTGGAATTCTCACAATTACCATGAATATTTCTTAGTTCACATGAACTCTTAATGAACTGGAGATGATAAACACACACTTTGTGTTCAAGAAAGCGAACTTGATTTTTAAGAAATCAAAACTGATGCAAAAAAACCCCATGGAATATATTTATGTGTGAAAAAACCCCAACACCTGCATGCTGGTGTTTGCTTTTTGCCTCACACAAATACAAAAAATAAAGCTAAAGAGATGAAAGCTTAGACTCTGTTGTTAGCCTACACACAGAGAACATGCTAATTCTAGCAAGAAGGGAGCAAACTAATGGTTATAGTTTTGTTGGGTAGTGTAAGTTATTTATTGAGAGTTCGTTTGAACAATTGTCAGTGTCAATATGCCAGATCTCCGTGACTGGTCATCCAGGTCATGTTGTATTTCTGACAGCATCGAGGAAAATGTATCTGTCAAAGGGGGAAAAAGTGAAGCTGAGGAATACAATATACAAATTGTATGCCTAATTTCCATTCAAAATGGCTGAGACATCAAAGCATGGAAATAAAACTGAGGAAATCCCCTCAGACTGGCAATGGCTGGTTGGTCTTTTTGGATCAAGAAAGTCTTGCAATTATCTGCACATTTGAAAACATCAACTTTTCTCCTCTGAAACATAATTTCAGATGATCAAATTGTAACCAATGTTGTCAGCTAAAGAGTAAACCATGTAAGCACCTATGGTGCTATGGCCCCATTTACAATAGTATCTGAAGACCTAACGTCTTCATTGATGATCTGGATAATCAATTAATACAAACAATTAATAGAAAGCTATAATGAATAAATTTCAGAAAGAGAAGTGCTATTCTGTTTTACTACTCAAGTTGAAAACTTTAACATCTGGGGAAATTCCACAGGGACACTCGCATCTGCCAGATCTTTCAGTTGTCTCAACTCATTTGGATCATTTCATTATGGAATCAAGTCTGGATTCAGTATCAATTGGAAGTTGTTCTTATTTAACATTTGCTAGATAACTTATACCCAGTGAACTGCTGGAGTCAGTTATTTCCTCAAAGGTTAATGCTGATACCAAAGAACCATCCTCACCACTGCCACAGTGGCTAGCATTTTTAATAGAGGCTCTTCTATGACAGTGGTTTCTTCATAGCACAGCTAAGACACAGCAGAGGTGCACTATGGCGAAGCTTACAGCTACTCTGTTGACAACACTGCTCTTCCGATGTATTGTAGTTCTTATTTCTCACAGAACCAATGAAACCATTAACACACATGAACACACGAAACTGCCATATAGCTCTTGCCTTTTAAATGTCCAAAATATAGGCATCGCAAAACTCGAGAAGTTGCTAATGTAGAGGAACTTTATGATTATAAGTACATACAATGACAAGGGACGATTCTTTTGGAATAAAGGGCGCTATATATGAGAAGAAGGTATAGTACAAAGAAAACAAATGAGAAGGCTGCAGCCTTTAATTCATTACATTCTAGCACGCAATTGATTCAGAAAGCATATGGAATTGTGCAGGTAAGAGTTGAAGGAAAATATTATTGTTATCAACATAATGTATCAATGTTTTAAATCTTGGATGACCTTTATATATGCAGTCTAGTGAAGTAGCATATAATTTGGTATGAAAAGAACAACTGCTTTATTTTGGAGCTTCCAGACAACGTTAATAGCCACCCTGAGACTGCTTTCAGCAACACATAAGACAGCCTTAGGTACCTGCTTTGGCACATATGTTCAGTAGAACATTGAAAAATCAGATCACCTGTTACACTGGACTCTCCATACAATGCAGCGAAACAGGGACTAGTCAGGCTACCTTCTGGAATTTTTTCTGAATCATCATGCACTTAGGGTCTGTGGTTAAACATGAGTTGGGGTAAGTAAATGCTGCTAGGTCACCTCATGCTACAGGTCAAGGAAGAGAGCAGAAGAAACCACAGAGGGAAGTCACAAGCATTCGTGCAAGACACAATTTCTATCCAGCCTGCACTGTAATACAGTCTGGATGGAACCAAATGTGCTGAAACATGTTCTAAACTAAGTTAAGCAAGTCAACAGCTGATCTAACACAGCTTGGACCTGTACTACCAACTCGAAGCATGCCAGATACTGGAACAGCCACAATACTGTTTACACTATTCAAGTACTGTTAAATCCACAGCTCTCACAAATGACCATGTGTTTTAATAAGGACAGGAGATATTTCAGAACCTGTTACCTTAGTCTCAACATAAGGAGCTGAGGATAAGCAAAATCTCACATAGCTGGGGTGAATCACACTTTTCAAAGCTTTGCATCACAAATCAAGAGAAGAGAAGAGAAGCTGTTTCAGCTACTGGGAGCAATAATATGTAGAAGATGACAATCTTTTGCTACAAAGAGCTCCATCACTGAGATCACAAAATAATCATATAAGACCAGCTTACGGACAAAGACTAATAGAGTGAAGCTGAAATCAAGCAGGATGGAATTTGTGCTGATGGGCAGAAGAAAAGATCTTAAGAGTTCATAGCCACACTGCTTTTACCTACAACTGATATTTTTGCAGGTAAATCAGAAGTGGTTTTTTTGATTCCTTAAAGGATAAAGGCTATCCCATAAAAGCACCTGTGGATGATATTTTTTAATATTTCCAGTTGGCTAAAAGATTGTCCTGTTCTGACCTCACAGATTAATGTCCCTGCCACCATCCATTTTGATGGATGGATCTGGTATTAATCTCCAGTGCCTGGGAGAAACCAACTAGTACAGAATGTAGCAGTACATATTCTCCTGGTAACCTGTGTCACTGAATGAAATGAAACTTACAGTCTCTAACCTGCCTTTTCACACAACACTGAATCCAGCCCAAGGTCTTTATTTTCAGAGTATGTGGTCCCCTGGGCTCAGCATACCTATATACCCATGCACTTCTGAATGAAGCCTGTAAGCAGTTCAGCCCCTCTGGTTACCTGGAATTTTTTGACATCACAGCTGAATTGTCTCCATGCAGGAGAAAGCTTTATGAGGGGCTGGTCTGAGACTGTGGGATGAACTCCCGTGGGAGCGAATGACTACGGTGAATCGGTGATGATACGGTTTTTGGCTTGCTTTTCCCTATAGAAACACACTAGGCCACATAAACTAGTCTTTTCTCAGAGAGAAATGGGATGTGACAGATGTTTGCCATCTCATTTAATGTTCTATGAGAAGACAGTCAAAGCTACTAAGATGATGGTAAAAATAATTTCTAAAGATTAAAGGTCAACCACCTCCTGACTGTGCAACTGAAACCTCAAGAATACAATATTAAAATTAATAAATGCCCTGGTTAAATACTCCTTACATGAACTTAATTCTCCTCTTAAAGTGCTATTTTTGATTCAGAGAGAGGTTGTAATCTAAAGAAAAAGGTTAAAGATTGCAATTCTTTTACTATAGAAGTGTATTCCATGTGGTGTTTTTTGTCTGCCCTCTCATGGTAGATCTCCTTTTGGATCTTTAGCTTTTTACTGTTTAACATCTCCATGTGGGAAGGCAAAAACATGCTCTCTGACTTGTGCCTTCTTCTTTTTACAGTGTTTTGAGACTTGCCTGTTCTGTGAAAGAAAGGTGGGAAACCACATGAAGAGAGATATCTTACAGATGATTCATCAGGGAAGACAAAGAGCCTGTGGGACTTTCAGCAGATAATCTCTCCAAGCTGATACTCTCTAAGGCAGGGATAAGGAAACGGAAGAAAGCCAAGAAGGACTTGAGCAGCAGAAAGGAGAAGGGAATTACCAGAAAAGGGAGGGAAGAGTTGGCAGACATTTCATGCCGTTAGGTTAGGCTGCTGTGACTCCCCTAGATGAGTACAACTCAAGATGAATCACAGATACACATTCATTTTAAAATACATAAAAATTTGAAAGTAGAGTAGACAACATTTGAGACAGTAATTTCTGACCATATTACAAGCTAGCAGAGCACTGAGAATAGTGTTGAAAATATGCACATGGTAAATCCAGGTCACAACACTGGGGAATTGTTAGAACACAGAGAAAAAACTTGGGCGGTGGCCCCTCATCTCCTTTGACATGGAAAGCTGACTGTGACGGGCCATGAGCCATCAGAGCAGCTCGGTACCAGCTGGGGATCCTCCCTGGGCTGGATGAACTGCTGATGTTGCAACTGCAACACACTTCAGAGAAATCTTCCCTGCTCCACTGGCATTAGACAGAATTCAGAAAAGAATTATGACTCTCATTCCTCATTTCAAGGGAAACTGTAAGATTTCTGATTTGCTGAGCATAAATGATCCCAGCAGAATATTAAATGTGTTGCATATTCAAAAGTCGCAGCCTTTTTTCTCCAAGGCACCCACTGAAATGGAGGGAACAGTCATCAGACTCTGACACATGGGTTACCATCACAGCAGATATTCTGACAGAGAATGAGCAGAGGAACAGCCATCAAGCAAAGTGCCCAAATGCTCTCTGAAGTGGTGCTCATACCCTCCTGTTTGAAGGAGTACAAATTCGAAAGCACTGGTCCTGACCCTGGCAGGAGGGTAGTCACTACAATACAATGGTGCCAACTACCATAAATAAAAATGTAGAGCTAATAACACAAAAATGCGGATGAGGGAGCATTGGTGCTACTGCTTTGATCTGGCTTCAAAAATCTGAAAAAGATCTGAAGCCAAGGGTTGAAGAAACAAAGTGTGCCCAGGAAGAATCAACACAGGCTGTTTTTGAGAACTTCCAGCTGGTAGCAACAGCGTAACACATGACGCTGCTGTGACACTGGCTGAACCACAGCCCTGACTTTTCCAAAAAAAAACCCCACATACATCTCATCAGTTATTCCACAACCTTGCAACTTAAGAATCTGTGTATGACAACATTCCCAGCTGCGCTTCCAGAAGGAAGACCAAATCATGGGAATGAGCAAACGGGTGGGAGTGAAGCAAGTTTCCTCATATCGAGGTCCTGAAATGAGAAATCAAAGTCAGCAAGTAACAGGAAAGGGAGCTGTGGGACTTCGGGGAGAGGAGACCCACCTCAAACATAAGCTCATCACAGTATAGCTCATCAGAACAGGATGAAGCAATAGACAGAAGACTGGCCCAGAACTGTTTTATTCTGTCTCTGAAAACATGTCTAGAAGCTTCTGTAGGCTCAATCTATTTATTTTTGCCTTTGATTCCTGGGAACCTTACAGAGCTCATGTTGGCCCAAGCACAGAATCACAGAAGTATCACAAAATAATCTGACAAACAGGCAGTCAGTGTCATTGCATCAGCAGAAAAATACCTTTGCTGGAACTAAATTTAAGGCAATATAATAACATAGGAGATTATTTACTCTATAATTTTTGCTTTGGTTTTTGAAACAAACCCCTGGTTTGGAACAATTGCTGCCAAACTGTTTGCATCTGCACAGACAGTTATTGCAAGGATCTCTTTCATGATGGAAAGCTATTTACTGCAAACCATTCACATCCCCACTGTACTACAGCTTGGTAGCATGAAAGCTATCCCACAAGCTTTGTGCCCACACTTAACAGAACTTACTCATTTATACAGTCTTTAGCCTAAGAGCTTCATAAATATTGATGAGCCAAGACTCCTGAGGCTTGAGCGAGAATGACCTACCATCGCTTGGTTTTGACTGTGGACTAAAGCTCAGAAAGCTGCACAGCCTATCTGTGCCTATTTCTAATACAGAAAATATTCTGCCTCATGTCACCTGCCTCTTCCCATCTCCTACATGCCTATGATTTAAAAAAACCCCACACATAGAAGTCTAAGGTATGGGAGATGAAAAAGTCTGCCTTAAGACAGGTGCATTTGGGAGAGGAGGGGTGCTGGAAGTCATAGACACACAGCATAACTTGGAAAGCCCATAAAGAAAGAGTAAAGCCAGCAGCACTGTTTTGGCACGTGTGTGTCCCACCCTTTTTTTCCAGGGGTTACCTGGGAAAGCTCATAGTTTTTACCCCTTCTGCCCAACATAGCAGTGAATCTGGGACTGTTTCACACTGGAAGAGCCCAGTGCAAGTGCAAGCTAGATGTCCATCTCTAATTTGGTTTTACTGGGAAGTGAAGAGGAAGGAAGATGAGAGTGAACGAAGGCATGCCTTCTCCCCAGGATCCTAGAAACCTTGACTGCACTGCTTTTAGACCTGTAGAAGAGACAGGCTCTTGCGTCCAGGAACACTGCTCAGGTGCTCCCTGCTCCATCCAAGCATTACAGTAGTCCTGATGCAGGCTAATTAAGTGAGTTCATATGCTCAATTGGTAAAGCAATATTGGAAAAACAGATCCACTTCATATTTATTTATAAGCATTTGGTGATGTTCCCTCTAGACCATGAAGAGTGTAAACAGAGCGCCTCAGGGCAAGCTTACATTAGTGCGTAATCTCTGCACAGCTACGCTTCCCTGCAGATGCTAGTAACATTTGACTGTCCTAGTAACGCTCACTGTTCGGGAGAGTGTTTTAGATGTATTTCACAGCAAATTTCAAGTAAGTGCTCACATCAGTACTCTGCTTCATTAACTACACAGCCATCAAGTCAAACAGAAATGCAGTCACAGTGTATGTCAACTTTCAGAGCTGGCAGGGAATCTCCTCTCCCTCACAGTGAAGCAGAGTGTTCACAGCACTGGCAGTAAGTCACTCAGCCCCAGCCATGAACATGCGTATGTGTTCGGGTCAGTGCTGAATATCCAGGCTTCACGGGTTAGGCTGCTATGACTGAAAGGAGGACAAATAAAGCCGCCCCCAATTTTCTCCACAGGGAAAAATTCAAATCATCCTATTTGGAGGCTAATGGTAAGATTCAGTAATGCCTGGGGCCCGATGAATGGCTGCGCTGGTATATTGATACCTCCAGCCTGCTCACGATTGCCACTTCCATACAATGCTTCCAATGTACAAATGCTCATCTGCATCACAGATTCTCAGAAATTACCTTCCCCACACAACAATTTTAGTACTGTAGGATTTGCTTTCATGTAATATGTTCCTATAACATTAAATCAACTGCTGCATTTTAAAGACCAGTCAGACTGCATTTTCATTACTACTGTTTATTTTACTTCTATGCACCTGATCTCGATAGTTACTCACATTCCTGAAGGCATTCTGTGTCTGTGCAGTACGACTGGGATTGTCTCAGCTGAAACAGAGAAAAAGAAAGGCATGACACTTAGCGATGACACTCGGTCAGCTTTTGCTGAAATCATGATTTAGTATGATGTCAGAGCACAAGCTCAAGATAAGGAAGATTATAACCGATCCTTTACTGCAATGCAGTTGGCTTATGGTGTGTGAGGAGTCCCAGCTGTGGAGGTAGTTTCCAAACAGTATTTACATAATACCTTTAAATCACTTCACTGAAGTGCTATTGCTTCCACACAGGTTGCAGCCACTGAATGCCTTTTAAAATTCAAGTTAAAAATCTGTAGTGATATAGATATTGTTATATACAGATATACTCTCTACACACACTTTGGGATTTATGATGGCTAGGTGTTATTACTGTTATCTAGATCAAGTAACACTAAAATACTCTGTGATTACAAAACAATAAATAAATAAAACCTAAATAAAGACTGTGATAATCGTTATGCACAGAGAAGCTGAATTAAAATTTCATATTTAAACCTAGCAATTACGATTTTTTCCACCTAAGATCTTTTTTTAAAAGCAGATTTTTATATGCATTTTACTGTTTTTTTCTCTTTACTGATGGGTAAAATTTAAAATGCTTTCAACAACTGTAATGACTGTTTGCATTTACAGACTAGGTAAGCTTGCTAACTGCAAGAAAAGTCAACACTGGCTAACCTGCAAATCAGTATAACTATTTTACAGATGACAGAGGCAAAAGAGAAAGACAGATATTACATTCTTCATCAGGCACAGAGAGGTTAAACAGATGGCATTTAATCTGCTGTATTAGCAAAACAGGTTCTATCCTCTGCTTAGGTAAACTACATGGATTAACAATAAAAGTTAAAAAGACAGAATTGTTACAATCAATGCCTTGGTTAGAATAGACATTTGCTTTTTGACAAGTTTTATGTCACAGTAGCATCACAAATCCCAACACTTCTTGTCACAACAGGCTAATCTGTTTATTATCAGTATAAACATACAAATGTAAAAGAGAAGAAGAGGTGATGTTCCTTATGAAAGATATAAGTGAATAATTTCTACAAACCGCATTTCCCCTTGTATTGGCGTAACTGATTTCCTGTATGTACTCATAATATTATGCAAAGCACATCAAGGAAACAGATGAGCAACAGAAGGAGGATGACATTTGGAAAAGTTTAAGCTCCTTCCTTTATCATAATGATTTTCAACGACTGATGCCTTTGAGAAAGAAAAAAAATGTAATTGGAGATTGACCACATTCATTCTTTCATGAATATATTAAGATCTGCTAGCAAATTTACTGAGACTACAAAGAAGTTCCTTAGGAAGCGCTGGGAAGGCTGGATTTAACCTTTCAGCAATTTCTATAATTAAAAACAACAGCACGGGAAATTCAAACAAAAGGCTCCTACTCACCTTATTTAAAAAAAAAAAAAAAAATCTATCAAACTATGCATATTTCCTGCCCTTCTTATATAAAAGTAAAAGCTCATTTTATTTTCAAACTTTGGAAATTGTTCTCAAAGGGGAGGTTTTACGTTAGCAATAGTACCAATTTGGAATATCTGACACCAAGAGATTCCTGAACTGGGAAAAATGGATATCACTATACACACATTTTGGAGAGGTCAGCAACATAATTATCTTCTGTTTGTATAAGGGTTTAATTCTGGAGGGGGCTTAATTTATAAACCCTGCTCTGTAAAACACAGTTTACAGGTATTCTTCAACACAGAATGATGCCCAGAATTAAAATGGGTAACATGTATATGATCAGAAACATCGTACAGGTCAACAAGCATATAGCACCTCATTATCCCTCTGTCCCCAGGATGGCTAGTACTCATACCGCCTATCTAGTTTGCCCAGATAGGTAACACTGCCTTTGGGTGTTCTAGCCACAATATTAGTTATCTCCCATCCAAATACATCATGCTCTGTCCAAATACAACTTTTTTTAAACCATGCAATTAATGTTTCTATAAAAGCCATCTCAAAAAACGGTGCATGTACTTTTTGTTGCTGTTAACATCCTGTTCCTTCACCTACCTGCCTACTAGACGGGCTTCCACTGTTCCCACAAAAAGAAATGATGGAGCTCCAGCTTTGACTGACATCAATACGCTAACCACCAGAGAAGCTTGTTTAAAACCAACATGAAGATATTCTGGCTACAGCCATGCCTTTCTCAAAGAGCTGTCTCAGTGGTGACCATGACCACACCATGGTTTTTTATTCACCATGACCTTGACCATTTCTTCATGAAAAGCCTACACACTGTCTGGAAATGCCTGTTGATGTAGGAGGCCACCTGATTAAGACACAGTAAGTATTAAATCCCAGAGATTTTGTGTGCCCAGAGGGTGCATGCAGATACTGAGTTTTATCCTACAGGCATCCTTGGTGACTTCTTAAAAGTCAGGACAGGCTCCAAGAGTTGAGAGTGAAAAGTACTGCTGGAAACACCAATGATAGAAATACTACAGTAAGCAAACAGTCATCAGAAAAATACCTTTAGGAGTTGCTCTACAGATCTCTGCTGAAAAAATGCTCTTATATTAGATTATATCCTGTCAATATGGAAAAAAGTCTGCTTAAATATGGAGAAACAATGTACAGAAGAACCTTTACAAAGTACAGAGCCACCTCTACCTTGTCTGATAATGGGGCTGTGCTTTCCAGAGGGCTTGGACAACAAATATTCCATTTTTTATGGGGATTCAGAAACTAACTGTACAAGGTAGGTTTAGAAACCTCAAATTATGTTGTGAAACAGTTATAAAAGTATTACAAAACTGCGTTTTGTATAATTTGTATGAAATTCCTCTAAATTGAAAACTGTACATAATCATATAATCATGCAGATTTAAAGATCCCACCTAAAAATACTACACTTAATAGTCTCTGCTACATTCATACCCAGCAACACAAATATTTCTTAGAAATATTTCTCAACAATTCCAAGTAAAATGAAAAAATTCTCATAAACGTAAATGAAAATTTCTCATAAAAACTACTTGTGCTGGAGAAGATTTGGTCAGAACAGGAACACCCATAGACTCAAATAGGTTTTAAGAAGCCATAGATCACATGATAAAAAACATACTCAGATATCTTCTTGTGCTCATTTCCCCTCCTGACTACAAGCACATGCAAACCCTTAGTAATCCACAAGCTCTAGGAGGGCTCTGTAAGCCAGGGAGCCAGGTAACAAATCTGTTTTTAAGTTCAGTGACAGGCTGCGTATTGTTCTCTTGGGATGAAACATGGAAGATGATGAAAAACAAGCAGCAGTAAAAACAGGTTTTTCTCCATTCACTCAGGTGAACTAGTTCCTAACTCTGTAACACAATACAAATCTGATACCTTGCGGTCACTCAATTAGTCAAAAGACAAGAAACAATTCTGGCAAGTGTATGAAATGCTTACATAAGTTGCATGGCTGGGAATGGTAATGCCTTCTGCTGAAACAAGAATACTCCTATCAATTAGCTCTCCCTTGACAACTACGCCCGTAAGGGACATCGCAACTGTTGGTAAAAATGCAGTGTAGACATTTGATTCACCAGATAATTGAAGAAAAAGCAATTATCAGGGACTGGAAATAAACAGTCCTTGGTATTCAGATTTTCTTTTCCAATGTGGAGGGGGAGTTTGGATGAAAGTTTGTGGAATAGTAGTAAAAAGTTGAACCAGACCTTTCCTCTTCTCAATAAACCCTCAAAAAGACTTTTCAAATACATTCAACGTTTTTGAGACTGGAAACAATACAGAGTTGATGAGAAAAATCTGTATAGAAAGTAATTCTTAGAATACGTTAACTTTTACATACTTAAAGGCAATATTATTAATGGTGATTTTGGTTTTATTAATATTTCAGAGATCCTTGTGTTGTCAAAAATATGAATTTAATGGAAGATTAAGAGTTGACTGCCTGATCTGACACATGCTAAAGTCAGCAACAGCCTTTTTGTGTTTTTCAGTATACTCTGGAACAGGCCCTTAAAAAGAAGACAGAAATTAGGTGAGTGAAATGTCAGGGCTTGTTCAACAAAAGAAGAGAATTAAAAATGTTACCAAACTAAATATTTATATAAATTTTCTTCCATTTCAATGAAGAGGATTATATCTGATTTTTAACGTTCTCTGTGCAGATTAACATCCAAATACAATAAAAGACTTAGTATGAGCCAAAAAAATGAACTAATTAACCTCTTATTGTCCAAAATGAAGTAAACACAAATCATAAACAGTACGAATGCTAAAAGGGACCTAAAAAGGCTCCAAAATTTTCAGTTTTAATACAGTGCAAACTTGCGGGTAATACAAGCAAAAATACTAATTATAAATGCACATTATTTAAAATACAACTGTGAACTTTAATTCCGTCCAAGTACATTTAAAATCTTGAACAGCTTAAGTTAAAATAATTTAAATTAATAATCCCCATACCACAAGAACTATTGGTCAATATGAGTATTTGATTTCTATTAAGCCTCTTATAAGTTCTTGGAACTGGGAGGCACCAGTGGCTGAATTACAGCAAACCAGTGTCCACTTACTGACACATTTTGAATGTAAACCCAACACGGTGCTGAGAAAAAAAAGAAACCGAGTTACTTCTACTGGTAAAAGAGACAAGGGCTTTTCCTCACTCTTTCCCTGTCACACTCAAATTTTGCATCACAAAAATAAAAAGAGCACATTTAAAATGTCTGCCAGTTAAAATTTGAAATAGCTCTTCCTTTCATTTTTTTTCTCAAAAGACATAGCTTTTAGCCCCAGTTTTCGCTAACACAACCGTGTTTAGATCTTGTGCCTCTGACACTAGATAGAAAGCACAGTTTTAACATGCCATCTTGTAAATCAACAGCATCTACCCATCAGGCATACCTGAAACCTGCCTGTGTCCTGCTGCTACTCTTGCAACAGATGCCATGTTCTGATAGGAGGCTGCACAGTTTTTAGCAGTGAGAGCCACCACTTTTCACAATCCTCAGCTGTGAACAAAACGTGAACAGTTACAGTAACAGGACACCACTACTGGCCTTTGGAAACTGTTTTGTGAAGTGACTATATTAAGTAAAGTCTCTGTTTTTCCATGTGCAGACCTACTGTGGGCACACAAACATGACACTGTGAGGGGAAAACAGGGCGTAAACTTTTACTGCATGTTAGCTGCTCCACAAAATTACTGAAGTCCAAGTGAAATAGTAAGCCCAGTGAAACAACTTCATCAAGCTAAACAGAGAACTTGTTTTTCCAATACAGTGACCTCAGCCACTGGGATCATTTCAGTCTTCCCATGAAAGAAGTTAAGCTACTTTGCATTTACTGCTCATCACAGATAGCTACTGTGAAGAACAAAATTCAGATGTCTGCCTGCCTTCACAGTAGCTCATTCTTGTGTCAATTCCCTTCCTTCCTCTTCAGAGGAGTTGTCTGAAACTTTTCAGATGAGTTTTCAAAATTTGCTACCCCAGAGTTCAACAGTTTCACAAACCCTGAGAGTGGTCCTGCAATCTCTGCTCAGACAAATTTCTTTTTTTTATTAAAGTCAGTAGCATCTTGCCTGAAAAAAGATTAAGAGATCCTATACAGTATGGACACTTTTTTCTTTTTAAGAGTTAAGTGTATTATTTAAGAGTTTTAAAAAAAAAAGACAAAGCATACAAGTATCAGGGAGATACAAATGATCAGACAGCCCACCAGTTTGTCATTTTTCAGAAGAAATAATGGCATAATCTCTGTCCAAAACCACTTTCCAACTCCAGAAATGATATAATAAAGAGGTAACAAAACAAGAACAGGAGTAGTGGCAGGAACACAGTGCAATAATCAATGAAGTCTAGTGTTCATGAAAGATGAGATGAAAAATTATTATGTAGGGATAATTAAAATAATTGCCTTTTCGAGTAACTTTTGAGACAGCTCAAAGCAGAAAGTCCTCAGAAAAGACATGAATGAAAAATTAGCAAGTTCATGAGCCAGGTCAGGAAGAGACCTCCATACAAAAAATTGTGATGGAAGAAACCCCAGAGAAATGTGTGAAAGAAACAGATAAATTAGGTACAAAGATAAGAGAGCAGAAACAGATAATGGTGACAATGAAAAGGACAGATAAGTAGGAAAGCAAGGATAAATAACTAACTTGATATGGTCATTTATCACATGAATAAAAGTAAATTTAAAATGGAATAATAAAGTCTGTTAATAGAAAATTTTATGCGATTACAAGGGCAAAATATAATCCCTTGTGAAAATAACTTTTTTTGCCATTAAGACCAGTTGTAAGCTCTGCTTTTTCTCTCCAATGATGCCAGAAGATGACAAGACCATGGCATACTCCCGACTGCAATCTCATGCTTCTGGGTAATGAAATCACTGTTTAAGCTTTGTGGGCAGCCGCATCTGTTCTGTCCAAAGTATATAAACGATCTAGTAAACAACATGATAAATAAATTGCTGTGGTAGTATAGGCCAGTCCTGAATAGAAGCCAGGTTGCAAATTGAATCATAGCATTATCCGTAGAGTACAGATTTAAAGATACAAAAAATGACACCTACATGAATAATTCTGCTACAAGCTGGCCAAGAAAATTAAGAGAGAAATAAGGGGAAAAGAAGGGCATACTTGTGGAATTAAATTGTCTCTTAAACTACATTAGCTTCTCTTAGAGGAACAAACAAGGAAAAAGTGAACACTGCCTCCCACACCCCTACATTTTCTCAATATGCAGAATTAAAATAAAATACATGATAGTTCATACAAGGACAGACTAACAGTCTGTGATAAAAATATGGAGTTTGGTCCTGTGAGGTGACAAGTAATTTTCTCTCCCATGGCAAATGAGAGAGAAGGATGGTTGGTACCTTTCAAAATAATATTCCTAGATTACAGATCAACTCTTACAACCCAGAACCATCAGCCAGTTATGACAGGGGGAGAACGTTATTAACTTGCATACTGAAAGACATGAAATTTTGGACGAAGATGCAGCAGAGGGACCACTGTGCAAACAGGAGCTCTGATTCAGACAAGAACTCATTCTTCCCTTTATTTTCTCACTTCTCCTGGGATTGCTGTTTCACCTCAGCATCATATAGATCCTCCTTTTCCACACTTCCCTCATTTTCCTACAATTGCATGACATTTATTGGCACTTCATTTTGATTTTGCTGCCCTTGAGGACCTGGTATATCACTGGCATCCTACTTTTAGTGAATGCAAAGCAGAATGAATTAGCAGAACAGGGAGAGTCAGGGAAAAGAAAATGAAGCAGTGTGGTAATCAGGATCATTACAAGGAGCTCACAGCACCTCTGCTGAGAAATGCTAGACAACAAATGGATGAGATATGATATTACACAGTATTACTACAGAGGCATCTGAAAACATTCATGAACATACACGGATGTCCCAATAGGGCATTAGCAAACTTGTATCTAAAATACAAAAACAGAAACAGTTGAGTATCTTCTGCAAAATTATGCATATTAGCAAATGAAAAGGATACTCCCACGTAGACAGCCTTGAGGAAAAGGTTTAGAACTAGGCGTTCCAACAGATAAGTACAGTTTTCTCTAAGTGTTGATTACATCCACATGTGGCCTGAGAGAAAAAAGCACAATCTTCTCCTTTTTCCTCAAATGAGATGGCTACAACACAGCTCTGATCATCACTCATAGCTCAGCCATTCATAAGACAGGTTATAGCTATTAATTACTTCTGGAATATCAAGCTGACAGAATTTTCAGTGCATAATTTTCTACACTGCTTGCAATACTGTCATACTATGCATGCTTTGATGTGGTCATGATACATGACTGAGATTTTTTAACATTTTTGTTGTTGTTTGGGGTTTTTTATATATATATAAATACTGGTTAAGAAGCAGCAGATACCAGCATACTACAAAGCTCAGGAATGGGAAATGCAAAGAATGACAGGCACCTTCAACTTTTAGTTAAGTCCTGATACCTAACCCCTTATAGGAAAAAATGGTCTCCATGGGACAGAGACCCAAGTGGCCATTATTTTTAATTACTTTTTGGTTTTTTTTAAATCCACTTACCTGTCTAGAAAATAGTCTCAATTTAAACTGATTGATTTTGAACTAGTTGATTAAACTGATTGATTTTGAACTAGCTTGAAAAGCATCAGCAGTGCATGAATTCTGCAGTACAGTTTTGGGGCCTTAACCTGTGGGACACCAGCACCTTGAGCACCCAGTGAAGGCAGGGAAATGGAAGTCAGTGGAGCAAGAGCACTCAGAAGCAGGCTCGCACCCTGCCACTCCAGCCTTGTATTTCGTTCTTTTGGCCCAGTGCTTTGGAAGGTGCATCAAATGCTTTCCCCTGAATCTCAGAAGGATGATAGCTTCTTTGTCCTAATGAGCAACCTACGGTTCAGCTGTTGGGAAACGTCCTTTTTGAACAGGTTGAATGCCAAGAAATTGGGAATTGAAGGCACAGGTCTGAAAAAAAAAAAAGGCAAGTGAGAGCAAAATGTAATTTCCTGCTCTTGGGGTGGTTGGCTAAGAAGGGCTATAGACTAGAAGCAGTAACAACTGCTATTAAAAAAAATTAGAAGGGAAAGGCCATGGAACATGCGTAAAAAGGCTCCAGGGCAACCTCCATACTTAGGAGGTCACTTTAAATTATTACAAATGTATTTGTTATAGTTCTGCTGTGCTTTGAGTAGAAGGCCACGTCAGTAGGGTAACTCACTTTTGCTGGTTGCCTGAGGGACCATTTAAGTCAGGCTTAGCTGTGCTGACATCTTGAGAGCTCTTCAACCATTTGCAGCACACAACGCAGATCTATTTTAGTCATCTGTGTTTATCCTGTGCTGTTTGCACAAGGTCTCCCTCAGCCAAGATTCATGGCTATGCTGGATACTGTTTCAGCCTATGCCAGTTTATAACAGTAAGACTCTAAAAGGACGTGGCCAAGAGAATTATGTGGAAACTTGGTTGAGAAAAGTGTGTTTGAACCAAATGAGTTGAAATAGTTTAAGAATTTGCAACTTCTGCTATAAAAATCTAGTGACACCTCAAAATACAAGAGATTAAAATACAGAATGATTGGCTTTGTATCCCCCAGAGTTTTTGAGACATTCAAGCCTTCTGGTATAGCAACATAACTAGACATGGGCCATTACTTTGCAGTTAGCTACAGAAGAACAAAACACAAGGTTGTAATTCCCACAGAGGTCTGTAAGGCCATCAAATCTCTACAGTAGAACTGCTGGCAGTTCATCAAAATGGGTCCTTTTGCATTACAGAGTTAGAAATGCTTTGGGTGAAAGAACATATTGCTCATTTTCATAGAAACTAGTATCAGAGAATTCTTCTGTAAAGCAAATAATACTGTATTAGAAGGAAAAAAAAAGGACTTCGACATCGTACAAAGTTATGTGTGTTGCTGGCTTGCTTTGACATTTCTGGGCACTCTAAGTAGTCACACACAGGTCTCAGGCTTCATGGAAGACGCTGTCTGTATAATTATCCACCACTACCACATACACTGTGTTTTCAGTCTAGTTTTCAGACTTGAACTGAGCCTTGCTCTAAGATACTCTAAGGACCAGCCATGCTTACTCAAAGAGCATCAAAGTCTGGAGAAGTAACAGTGCAATCAGATTTTTATTTTACCAGAGATGCAAAAAACAAGGGAAATAAAAAGGTTTAAATACAAAATCATTCCTATATGGAGATTTGCTATCTTCTGCCACAGCTAAGACAGAACCACTTCCTCTGGATACCATAGCATGTCCTTCGCTGTGACTCTTTCAAACAACTGGCCCTTGTCTGACAGAGTCCCCCCTATTAAAGTACTTGATATTGTTTGTTGTTCTTCGCTCTTGAACTTTGGCTCTTCTTCTCAAAACAAGTTTTGCAGATGGAGGAGACTGAACAGGAGATAAGATCATACAAGCTAACAGACCTGTCATTGTCTTTTGACAACTCTTTTGTATCTGCAGAGGATGGAAAGTCTTGTGATGTTTTTCTTCTATGCTTCCTCCCTCTTATGGCCCAACTATCTTCTGTACCCATAGAGTAAACAGTGAGCCCAAAATACAAGCGTCAAATTGTTACACAGCACCACCAAATCATAACAGATGTGGCCATGGGTATTACATACTAGAAATGATATTTATGAAGTCACAGCCAAAGAATTCAGATTTCTATTGTTTCCTACAAATATTTTGAAAGAATAGTATTTGCATATTATTTACAGTGGCCATACTACAGAAGCTTACCATGTGCGAAATTATCATATTTTGACACCAAGGAGACCCCTGAAAAATCCACTTCAGGAAAATTACAGAATATTCAGCATAAGAGAATTCAATGCCACTGAAGAGTGTGTGTGTGTGTGTATATATATATATATAAAAAAGAACAGTGGGTGTCAACAGTATCTCACAGTTAACTTAATAACCAGCAAAAAATCTTTTTAAAGTATTATGCGCATTAGAGATGTACAATCCACTGTCTATAAAATCTTCATGGTATTATGAATTAAGAAGAAAAAACTCAACAAAACAAACCCCTGCTTAATCAAGCAAAATGAAAGACAGTAAAATAATCAAACCACATAGCTTAGTAAGAGTTAGGCTTTCTAAAAACAAACAAGTTTCTTGTTTGCAATTTTCTGTGATGTTTCTAATAGCAGAGAGGAAGAAGAGTTGAAATGACAATAGCTTTTTTTCATTGTATAAGCATTAATTGCAATCACAAGATGAAGTGAGGTCTGCATTTCAAGTAGAGATTTAAACTATATGCTATATATAAAAAATATAATGTACTCATCCACAAATTGTACTTTAAACACCAAATACATATCCTAAGAATTTCGAAGTAAACACACCGATTAAATTAGAAATTAAATTTAACACTTTGGGAATTAAAACAAAAACTTCAGGTTGTACTCAAACTTTTTTACCTCCTTCTGCCCTTGGCATAGCAGCGTCACTCAAATTTCCCATACAGTTAACTCTTAACAGAAATCTGTCTGTTTGAGTACATGTTTCTAACTCTCCATGTAACAGTCATGACTGAATACATCATGCCTTCTTCTTAGCAGAAACCTTAATTCTTATCAGTGTTTTTTTATATAGGTATAAACAAATTAGTCTGTAAAAATTAGTTAACTTTAACGCAAATGCAAATTATTAAAGTCTACATCAGTGACAGGTTTTTTGCACAATGTCATTACTGGACTGAAGAATCCTAAAAGTATATTTCCACACCTGGACATCTCTTATAATTACATAGTTATTCTGTTAAATTTTATCTTAACTCTGAATTTCCGGATTTACAATGCTCAGTCAGGAGATAATTACAACCACCCTGTTACACAACTTGCTCCAAAATCTCGACAAGTACTCCCAGCTATAACACCACTCAAATGTGCTCTGGAGTGTTTTATACCTATCTAGGTTAAAAAGAATCACCAATTCAGTAGGTATAGGGAACCATTCTGGGTATATAGCATGTTTGGATATTTTTTTCCTCCTACAGGCTGAACAACTACGGATTGCCTATCTTTCTTGTATCACAGTGGTTTTGGAGTAACAGTTTTGAGGATCCAGCTTTTAGACATAGTAGGCATCCCATCTCCCTTGAGATTTGTGTGGTTCAGCAACTTTGAGAACCGATGTCCAAGGGTTCCTTTTAAAACAAATAGTAAAATTCCTGTTTGCTTATGTTGTGTAAGATTGAGTGACAAAACAGCAGCTTAGAAAGCAAACTCTTACTGAAGTCTAAAAGCTACAGATGCAATAATAAAAGTCTAGCAAGCCTCCTGCTAAAATCATGTAACAGGTTACTTGAGGATAGACTCGCTGCTGACTGAGACTTTTGACACTTTGCCTTTCTAGATTCTGCTGAATCTAGTGATTTGCTCTTATAAATATTTAGGAGCATCTGTTTTGCCTTTTAGCACAGATGAAATCTGGTGTTTCCCCTTACTCCTCACAGTTTCAAGTACTAATTAGTATGACCTTTTTGGAAGCTGGACACTGAGCAACTACATGGGAACACCATCAGACTGGTCTTGGTGACTGCCCAAGAGGGCGCACCTATGATGTGCTCTGTTTACATTCACAACGCAGAACTAAGGTAGCTCCAGATGATCCGTCTGCACCCACCTTACACTGCATGGAGCAGTCCAGGAACAAAATCTCACAGACCTTTGTGACACTTCCGATTTTGGACACAACTTAGAACTAGAATCCTCTAGCCACAACGTAAAGAGAACTGGCTGGCTGGCACCATTGCCTGTCAGTATCTTCTAGCAAAAAAGGAAAAGATAAAAAATGCTGAATGGGGGTTGAAAGCCTGAACCATACTGGTTCAGATTTGCATCTGACAAGTGTCAGAGGAAGAAGCAGCCAACACACATCCTCCTTTCTCCAACCCAACTTCCTGAAGCTTGTTCCTGGGGGTTCCTTTGTCGCCACCGTAGCATGTGTCTGGAATCAACACAACTGTGGGATATGGCACAAACATGTTGAACACAAGAAGAAAATCCTTCTTGGGAAGGAACA
This sequence comes from Phalacrocorax aristotelis, assembly GCF_949628215.1. Classification (NCBI taxonomy): domain Eukaryota; kingdom Metazoa; phylum Chordata; class Aves; order Suliformes; family Phalacrocoracidae; genus Phalacrocorax; species Phalacrocorax aristotelis. Next base: position 58,386,338 of record NC_134279.1, on the reverse strand, counting down.
CGTGTATGAGCATCCACATGGGAATAGCAGGGAGAGCTCAGAATATTTTGAAGTCATGCCTCTACCTGGAAAGCATGAGCTAGGATGGCTGGGCCCTGATGTAAAGGCTCCACAGAAGAGACAACTGTTCTCCACAGAAGCCTCAACTTTCTATGCTCTTGTGCCAACAGCATTGACCTTTAAACAGTGTGTAAGTAGACTTGAAGGATGCGATTACACCCCTGTACTCAGCACTTTAAACCCATATCTGGAATACTGCATCCAGTCTCAGGCTCCCCTACACAAGACATGTTTACAGACTGAAGTGAATTCAGCAGAGCGTCACCGGGGTGAAGCACTTGCCCTGTAAGGAGAGGCTGAAGGAGCTGGTTTGTTCAGCCCAGAGGAGGAGGTTACTGAGAGGACAGAGACAGGCTCTTCACAGCGCTGTACGGCAGAGGGTACAATACATTCAACTGAAACTGTGGATGGAGAAAATTCTCTACCACAAGGACTGTCAAATATTGGAACTCGTTGCCCCAGGAGGCTGCAGAATTGCTTCCTTAAAGGTTTTCAAGACTTGGCTTGAATAAAAGCCCTGAATGACCTAGTCTGAATACACTGTCAACCCTGCTTCGAGCACAAGGTCAGCCTAGATGGCCTCCTGAAGTCCCTTCCACCCTGAATAATTCTGATAACACCAGCAAACGGGCACACAACCCTTGCACTTCTTGCACCTCCATTCCCCAAACAAGCCTGTTGCCTGTTCAGCAATAAGGTCAGTCAACCTCCAATGACTTGTGAGACTCAAGAGAGCACTGGCTGTACCACACTTGGAAACTACCAAAGGGAAATGACATCAGGCCCATAAAGCACATGGAATTGGCTGAGCAGACATGGTCTGTTTATCTGGTGTAATTTTGGACTTCAGTGCAGCTGGCCACTACATGGATCTGGGCTGTTTGGCAACTCCAGCTTTAATGCTTAGCCCAAGGATCTGGTGGCCTGTGAGATGTCAAGTGCTGGTCATTTCCTCTTGTCCTTGTGGGGGATCATTTTGCCTTCTGCTGCAGCCACTGATGTTGCCCTCCCACTGAGAGAGCTGGTCTGCGGTCTTTGGGCTCCCAGTATGGACTGTGTGTTTTTGAGGAGGCATTTGGTGTGCACAGGCCCAGGGGCATGATGTGAGAACATGATGGCACAGGTTCTACACTGCTACGTTATGGACATGCATGGTGAACTCTGCTCACTCCGAGCAGTATGATTCTGGGAAACAGGGTCAGCCGAGCTCCCTGAGAGCACACACAGATAGAACATCTGCCAGGCTTTAGGTTCTTCCCCGGCACACCAGACAAGATAGTGTAACAATGCACTCCAAGATCAAGAAAGTATGGAAACTCAGATTTTATGCTCAGGGTTGTCATGGTTCAGCCACAGTTGGCAACTAAACACCACGCAGCCGCTCGCTCACTCCCCCCACCCCTCTGAGATGGGGGAGAGAATTGGAAGAGCAAAAGCAAAAAAAAAACCTTGTGGGTTGAGGTAAGAACAGTTTAATAATTAAAATTAAAAAATGATAGTAATAATAATGATAACAACAATAACGATAATATAATAAAAAAGGAAAGGGAAAAAATGAAAACCACAAGCGATACAACCACTCACCTCCTGCCGACTGACGCTGCCGGTCCCCGAGCCGCGATTGCTGCCTCCCTCCCCTGGCCAGCTCCTCCCAGTTCACATACTGGGCATGACATTACATGATATGGAATATCCCTTTGGCCAGTTTGAATCTGCTCTCTTAGCTGTTCCCCCTCCCCTCCTGTCTTTTTGTGCACCTGGCCGAGCATGGGAAGCTAGAAAAGTCCTTGACTAGTGTAAGCACTGCTCAGCAACAACTAAAACATCAGTGTGTTATCAACATTGCTTTCATACTATGTCCAAAGCACAGCACTAGGCCAGCTGCAGTGAAGAAAATTAACCCTATCCCAGCTAAAACCATGACAAGGGTGAAGCAGTGCTATATGAGTACAACCCACCCATTTGCAACAAGCAGCTATATATACTTCTTGCAAAGTCCTGTTTAAAACAACTTTGCTCTTTTGTGGATGTACGCACATGGAAGTGGTTTTAAGGGCAAGCACACAAATTTATTCCTGATTCCCAGACATACATTCTTTGGGGACTCACACAATAGCCCTAATCACAGGCTAGTGTATGCCATATTTTCCTGATAATCTTCCTCAAATACTGAAAAGAAACCTCTTGAAGAAGGGCCAGATCCTAGAGAGGATGCTCTTCACACCTAGTGCCTTGAGCAGTTGATGTAGTCAGTAACTTAAAAGGACATTAATTTAGGCCCTAAGGAAGAAAATGGGATAAAAACAAATTTATGAAAATCAACAAGGGGAAGCACATAAAATTAAGCTGATGTAAAATGTCATCTTAAAAAAGAGTTTAACCAAATTAGGGCTATAATCAAGTTCACCTAATTGCTCACAGTTCACAATTGTTAGTGTTACTTTGAAAAGGATATACTTTTACCTAGAAAAAATAATTAGCACTTTGTTGTAGGTTTTTCTTCAATGGACATTGAATTAAGTTCCATATGGAAGCAAAGAATCACTGCTATTTTACAGGTCACAGTTACAGCAGTGTAAAATAACTTGCTTGAAGTTGCTCAACCATATCAATGACCTAGCAAGATACAACTCAGGACTCAAAATCACTGGATTCTCAACTTCAGAATTTTTTAAAGGTTAGTTTTAAAAATTTGGACATTGTTATCTTGCCATATGAGTACATGGAACTTCTTATGTGTGGTATCACCTTGAACTCAAGGAGTCTGCAGCATAGTTTCTTTGTTTTTATGCAGACTAAAAAAGGGTTATAGAGAAATATTTCAATAGAAACAATGTCAATGCTGTAAAAGGCAGCCCTGGGAAATAAACAGAAAGCTATCATTTGTATTAACTAATCAAAAGCTCATCAGAAAGTCAGATACACAGATTCTAACTGTACACACAACTGAATAAGCAGAATCAAAAGCATCAGTAACTGCAAGTCTGCAAGAGCTGAAGTAATGTCTGAATAACCACCCTTCCAAATATCCTCATGTTATCCTTACCAGATTAATCAGTCTTCTCATTGCATGTTCATGCGAGCAAATGCATTCACAAGGATCAAATCCACCTTCTGCCATGGTTCTCTGGATAAACTTGAACTTGCCTGTGAACACCTAAGAAGAATAAGAATAAAAGGACAATGAACTCTTTTTCAACTGACCTCATTTTCCAGAGACTCACACATCAAGTTTCAGCTCATTTAATGCCAGGGTGAAAAAGCAAAACAAAGCAGGGTAATCCTATTATTCCTTTGGCAGCATGAATGAAGAAGTCTGGTATGTGCAGTTACATTTTGATGTTGCTGAAAGCAGTGTCTCACCCAGGCTTCCTTAGAGAGCCAAATAATTTTTTTGCAAGAATTTGTGTCTCTCCCCTGAGGTTTTTTCCACATACTGCTATAAAACACATCCTAACAAACAAGAAGCAGAAAGACTAAATTCTGGTCTCTCATCTGCACAGTGGGACTCTTAAGTGTATGAATACAATTTGAGGAGTCAGGGGAACTTGTACTCCTAAACCCCTAACGAACTGCTGGCATTCTCCCTCTGGATCAATGTACAGGAAAACATTTTCAAACCTGGTAACTTCTTTGCTAAAGGAGGAAATAAGCATCCTTATTGCATAACATAAGCAAGCAGCAGGGGTGCAAAAGTGGGTGTACTTGGAAACACTTTAGAAATGGAGCTACACACACCAATTTTCGATCAAAGTAGTAGATCATTCACTAAGCAATACAGAAAGTTCAAAAAAGCTGTGATGGACATGGTGGGGAATCAATTCTAGGTTATTCACCTGCTAAAACCACTTACACCAGACATGTCAAGCATATACAAGCTTTTTACCAATAGCTTTCTCAGTTACTTGATTGATGGCCAAAATGGGTAGCAGATTGTAAGGCATTTCTACCCTTGTGATCAAATCAGGGATTGAGTCCTCTCGAATGAGGACTCTTACAATGGATTAGATCATTTCTGTGTAATGATACTTTCAAAATATTTCTGTTAACTTGGCATCACTAAAGCTAGACTCAGATTGTGTTTGTGTTGCACACACTGGGGCCCTAATGTGAGATAACTGGCAAATTTAATAAATGCAGCAACATAGAGAAGATACGTCCTCTCAATTTCCTAGTACAAGTAGTTTGTGAAGGTGCCAGCCATTTGATAAGGGTGTGCTGAATCATCAGATGTCCTCTGCAGCCATCACCTATAAAAATTTACAGCCTTGATCACACATAAGCATTTTAATATTTTAACCTCACTAGGAGAGAGAGAAATAGCTCATACGGCTATAAGATACCTTCATTCAACAGAATGTATCACCATGATAGTTCTTCCCTCTTGGGGGAAGAAAGAGATGGAAAAAAGAAAATGTATTTCAGAAGTCCTTCCTCTGTCAATGCCTACCACTCTTCTATATTATCCTCTGTGAGGTTGGAGAGAGCCAGATAGTAAAAGAAGGTAAGAGATAACTGTATCTTCATTACGGAGTCTGAACATCACTGCCCTTATCTGCTAGGGTCTCCACTTTTTAAAAAGAACACTGAAAACGAGCAAAAAAAAAATTCAAGGGATGGAGGAAAGGCTTTTTGCCTAGACACTAACAAAGTAATCTGGCAATGTACTGAGAAGACAACTGAGAGGTGACTTGATTACGTAGCATGCAAGTACCTTTGCACAGGAGAATAACCTTCAGTGAAGAGGTGATCAAGAACCAGTGACTGGAAGCTGTAATCAACCAAATTCAAAAGACAAGCAAGACAAATTTTTACCATGACCGGTTACCAGAGTAACTGACCAGTGCAACAAACTGCCAAAGAAGGGGTGGATTTCCCATCTCTCAATGCATTCAGATGTGCTTCAGCCAAATACAGGTTATTGAGTAAAGTACAGAAGCACCCACATTTAGATATAATATTCTCCAATATACAGGAGATCACAGCAGATGATCTAATGATTCTTTTTGAGAGTTAATTACAAAGCTATTACACTAACCTTTATGAAGTTATCTCAGAACCACTTGAACCGCATGACAGCAAGAGAAGAAATTCTTTGATTGCACAAGCTCCCTGGATGAGATGCCACATCAACCAGAATAGCCTTTCTAAAACTATTTTAGCATGAGGAACAGGTAAAAGCACTGATTGCTAAATAGCACAAAATGGTTTCTCTGGACCAAATGCTGACATCCAAAAGAAGGTATTTGAACCAGTAAAGTTGCAAAACAATATTTAATTGTAACTGGAAAGAATCTAGGTGTCCGTAACACATAGTAATGTCACAGCAATTAATTGAGGAGTGTTAATCTATATATAACTACAAGAAATCCAAACATCAGACAAGAGCCATCAACAATGAAACCAGGCTAACATTCTTTGTAGAGCATACAACTGAAAAATATTAGACAATAAATGGGGAAAATTAATTTATCATATAATGTCATAAATTTAAGTGGAGGTGCGCTACAAGGAATTTACCCCAAGGCATCTGAATTGTACATGACAAATTACCTCAATGAGCTCAAATAAAGCAGAACATGTCACCAAGTAAAATGCCATCCAAGCTTTCAACAAAAGATCCCTTACAAGCTTTCTCACCTCCACATGATGCGGAAAGGAATCATCCTTTATTTTTCCTTCCTCCAAGCCTATAACAAGCTCTTTGATTGGCAAAATAGATGGATCATTTCTGGTCCTTTAGGAACAGCACTACGTTTTCCCCTGATAAAGATGCTATAACTTGGGTTATTTTATTACTTAAAAAAAAACCCAGGTAACTAATCCCCCTTTATGTGATTATTTTTTGCAGGGAACTGGAGGAAACAGATTTTATATGTGGCTGACCAGTTACCAAAAAGAGAGAACCACCCTACATTGTATGATTGATCATTTTCACTTGTAAAATGACACTCATGTCTGTATTCCTCATTAAAGCATTCTTGGCTTAATGATTGTATTATTTGCAACACACTTTGGATGCATAAAGCACTAAATATCAGCTAAGCTCTGTAATCAGATCCTTAAGTTTATTAATGTTTTGTGACCCTGTGTAAGATTTGGTAATAAGAGACTAGTATTTTTATGCATCATAGAGCAGGATTCCTTGGCCCTGTTGTGTGGTCTTAGGCAGCCCGTTCATACCAAAATCCTGTTCCAGAATTGCAGTGTGCTTCCTGCCTGCCTCCCGGTACTTGCAATTGTCTGATCTCACGTCAGCGGCTAACTTGTTCTGCCCAGCTCTGACCTCCTCACTGTGAATCACACCAGCTCTCCACCTTTTGCAAATACAGTTCTTTTACATACAATCTATCACAGAAAATTGGAGGATGTGCTCCATTCTTTTCCTCATGACCTGGAGAAAGAAAAAAGAACTTGTAGTTTTATTTTATTGTACTTTCCTTATTTTTCTGTATGTTTTCCTGTTTCTTGAAATTTGGAGAGTAACTGGTAAGACCACAGCAACTGGTAAGGCTATGATGACAAATACTGCAAGTACTCTGACTGAGAGTTAGTTTTACTCTACTTAAAATTACTGTATTTCAGTTTGGCCGTATTACTGCTAGCACAGTATTTAATTAACAGGGTTTATAAACAGCTGGAAGATACATTCACTAAGTATACCAAAGCTGTCACTGGTAACAGCTGAGAAGGTACATATTATGGCCTCTAGACTAAGCAAACTGACAGAAGGTATAATAAAGGACAGAATTAGAAAATGTGGACAAATATGATGTAGTATCAAAGAGTCAGTACGACCTTTCCATTGTAAAGAAGCCCACAGAAGCAATCATAAACAGTACTGCGGAAATTAAAATACTGTAGTCAGAGCCAGAATTACTATAATTCGGAAGCAAAGCGGAGGATGGTCTGATGACTTAAGACAGAAATAAAAGCCCACCATTACCGTTTGACTTGAGTGTCTGTTTGAAATTGTAGGAAATTAAGCCATATTGGAAAATATTTCTAGTCTCTCATGATTGAAAAAAACAGCATTCTCAGTTATAGTAATTATTGCAAATTGTTTCTTCTTTTATTATCTTCCCCAATCCCAGCCCTACAGCGGTGTATTATATTTTATACAACCTACTATCAAAAAAGTGATCTTTATGGCTACAATCTGATTGGTTTTTTGTACCTGGAGACTCTTCTGGATTTTAAATTATTGCAATGACTATACATTATTTCCCAATTCAGCAACACCTCTCCTGAGTAAACTGCATGCAGCTGGTGAGCTCTGGGAGACAGAAATTATACTTTCTCTCTCTCCACCCTGATCATTACAAAACTGAATTCCTTTCTAGCATGAAGGCAAACAAGAAGTTTTGTCAGTTTTCTATGTGCTGGATGTTTTCCAATGTGACTCCAATACAATGCTGATTAGCAAGACTGTCAAAACACACACATTGGTGATCTCTTCTCCTTGGTATAAAGGAGTGCATAAAAATACCTATAAATCTAGTATTCGAAGAAACACTGACTCTGTATGATACATAAATCAGAGTCACTGCAGATTTATCATGGACTAAACCTGGCACCTTCAGCACCAAAACTCTAAGCCCATTAATTCTTATATTTCCTGGGTCCAGCACTTTTAAGATGTAGACTATCACACACGCTTGATACATACAATGGCTGAAGGTTTCCTCTGCTAAGAACTGTTTTTGCTGTGTTGCTATTTTCTTGAAGACTGAAACTAAGAAATCCTTGGGAGGAAAATACCTCACGGTACAGCAGACAAGTAACAGACTCTTTCCACATTACTTTAGAGAGAAACAAAACCCTATTCAGCTCCTCATTACTGTTTTTCAGCCAACTGCAATAACTCAAAGCACAACTGGTCAAATCTCTAACAAGCATAAAGTTAATTTTGCTTCTGAGTTCAGTTTGAGAGAAATATGGCAGAACAAATGAAAATATGTACAAAATTTAAAATAAAAGCATAGAGAGAAAGCAAATGACTTGTTATGCTTCTGCAGGTATTCTGAAAAATTATAAAGGACTAAAATAGCAAAAGCCATACACAAAGCATGAACAATTCCCTACCCCAAAGATAAAAATGTTCATTTTTATCTTACTGTCAGAGGCAGAAACTCTCTCTCTCTCCTATAGTATTCCGTGATCTCCTAAAGGATCAAGGCTTCCATAAAAAGGATTTGTTCCCTTGCCTTTTTACCTGCACTGAAGCCATCTTAGTATCTACATTTTCTTACAGTACCTGATCCTTTCTGTAATTATTTTCTTCACAGCATGCCCCAAGTTTGGTTATTCTGTATCATCTTACCCATCTCCAAATAACCTTCAAGTATTCTCTTCTAGCATCCAAAACATCCTATGCTATGCGAGGCCAATGCACAACACCCTTGCAATCCTGCACATGGAATCCTGTCCCAGAGAAACTACCAAGCACTGGGTCTGTGTGACCACAGTTCTCATCAACCCAGGGGGTGGAAATTTGCTTCAGTCAAAGCAAGAAGAGACTGCTAAGATCAGCTCATCATAAAGTTCCCGATCACTGCTTTTATAGGACTCCTTGTCCTCCTTGGCCACTCTGTCCCCCTGGGTACCATCAGCACTCCAGTGGCAACTGGCACCTCAGCTGACTTACTACTGGGCATTTCAAAATGCCACTGGTATGAGCGGTTACTCCAAAATTTGTTTCTATTCCTGCCTCTTCTAGGGATTGGACTCACTGAACACTTCCTAGTCACACAAAGTCCAACTGAACATCAGTTAGGTATACAGTAAAATAACAGATAAGGGTATCTTCAATAGGGTAGTATTGCTTACCCATCTTGGTTGGTTAACCAAGAGGAGCCTAAACATTCAAAGCCAGTGAAATGTAGCCAAACTCAGAATTTTCTGCATTTGTTATAGAAGGTATTTCCCTGTTGATTTCCATCTTCTACAATTTTTGTACTTCATGCGTATCTACCCTCCCACAGAATCCTGAGGTGTTTTGTTAGTCTCTTGATGAACTACCTACATCCACTAGTCTATTACTTAACTTTCATTTGTACAGCTAAACTTTGTGAGTAAGACAGGCCAGGGAATTTCATCCATTGATTTCTGCATCAAGTTTCTCTTCAGACTGGGTTAGAGCATGGAGAAGGAAGGAAATAATATGCAGGCATTTGGGGTTTCTCTCTTAAAAAAACAAACCAGAGATGTGTAGATAGGACTGGCTGATTTCACCTGCAAAGATCTTTGTGAAATTTCTAGTTTTTTCAATGGCTACTACCAGAAATGCAGCACATTTCCTATCACCAGAGCAGTATAAAGGAGGAACAAAGCAGAAATGGTAACAACCATTAAAAAACCAAAGGAAGGGAATAACTAAGCACAGGATCAAACTACAGGACAGCACAGGAAAACAAAACCGTTTGTAGTTGAATAGGGAAGACACATCACAAAAGGAACTACAGAAACAGGGAGAAAATAAAGTAAAAAATAAGCAGTACTTGAAAATAAATAAATGCTATTCTGCCTGAAGCTAATGGATGTATGATCCTAAGGCAATAGGGGAAGACACCGCACTAAATCAAAATTAATCCAAAAGCCAAGGGCCAGGCATAAGTATCCAGTGGAGGTGGTCTGCATTTTTTGATGCAAGAGCTTTAAATTGTTGGGGTTATAGAAGCTTGAAGATTTCTAAGGAAACTTCCTTTACAAAGCAACTTCCTCTGTTCAAACAACGCTAAAAATAGGTTCTGTAAGAAAGAATCTCGTATACACATTGATACTAATCAAAACATTCCAAGGATCTATTCTCCTCTATTATTGTAATTTGGATAGTTCAAGTAAATACTCCCTCATAGAAGTTATTTCTGAAACATTGCAACATTATATGTGGCTTTTTTATAACAGTAATTTTTAATTCCTTTTACTAACAATGCAGGAGAAGCTCTCTCCCACCATCACTCCCATGTTTACAGCTCCATCCTACTTTTACTGAAACAAATACCAGCACTCCCATTGGTTTCAGTGGACCAGGATCTAGTAGCTCTGCAAGGTCACAGATCTCCAGAGGACTAATGATGATTTTTACAAGGCCTCTTCCTGGGCATAAAATTGAGTTTTCAGGACAAAAGAAAACCAACTGGCTGGCTAGGCAGGGAAAGCAAAACAGCAGGATATAAATGTGGGTCCCGCCAGGAGGAGTGCTGCCACAGTAACACGTGGCTCCAATTACAGCTTTCTTCAACTAATTGACCCAGTTCGGATCATCCATTTAGCTTTCTAGGGAAAAGAGCAGCAATAATTTTGATGGCTGATCCAATACCCAAAGAGGGTTCCTAGACATTGCAACACTTTCAGTGTATAAAGCAATCCTCTCCACTCTCTTTCCTTATAATTCCAGGGGGTGCAGGGGGAAAGCAGCTGCTCTTGAAAGCATCAGCACGTCTCCCTGGACTTCCAGCTGTAGCCTAATGAGTTGGCAAGTGTAATTTTGCATTGCAACTTTTCTCAGGATAATTAATAATAATTGCCTGTCAATGTTCAAAATTTCTAAGATTTGAACATCTAACATGTTCAAATGTTAGAAATGAACCTAACATTTCGATGCAGATTAAGCTAAGACAATTCCTTTCCTCATGGAAAAGTCAGTGCTTAATCACACACAGACATATATGCAACTGTTGTATGTATGTTCTTGTTGGTTTCAACAGAGACATCAAGACCAGCAGGAGCTCCACAAGAGTACTGCTCACCCAGCCACACACTGCTTGAGGCATAGTAGTGGGTAACTTTGTTACCGTCTCACAAATCATTTGGTAAGGAAACTATGAATTAATTTTCCAGTGCCACGCATCTGGTGCTTCTTACAAATGCTAATTTAATATAAAACAACTCCTTAAAAATAGGAGCAAAACCAAAGAAACTAAGAAATGTTGAGCCAGCCACTGAAGGATACTACAGTGACGTGCCAAAATCAGGGAAGGAGTTTTTGAGCAGGGACAGGTTCAGAACTGAGAAGTGCATGCTGAGGATCTTCCTGATGTTTTTTTTCAGATGGTCTCACAAGACTGCTGGGGCACTGGTGCATCCCTTGTCCCCACAGCACGAGTCCACCACTGTGTGACCACCACAACATTGTGAGCATTGCTGGGCCACTAGCATTTTCACCCCAACATGGACATTTGGATTTGCCCTGAGCAGGTCAGGAAATTCTTCTGGCAACTCTGCCAACAGCGCTAGCACCTAGGGCAGTGAAGCAGGAGCCAGAGCATGAGAACTTAAAAGACTTATGGTCAAAGCCCTTTCATGGCCAAGCACCACAACTCCTCTCTCACTGAAGTATGTGAAAAAGTTTATGCCGCTTTAGAGGGTGGCAGGATCTAGTAGGAACCTGGTAGGAAACTTACTATTTGTGGAAAAGGCTAACCAAGGTTACAGGTATGCCGAGATGCATCAGTTCAACACGGAGTGGTGTGTCAGGGAAATACAGAAGATGACATAAATGCTTCTTTCAGTTTAATTAAGGCTTGTCAGTGTCAAGTACAACTCTCAGAAGACAAGAACCCACACATTAAAACCTCACACTGTTCCAGTACTGTTCCCTACTTTCCTCTTCATGGCTAGTCCCCAACATGTGAGGAGAGATTTCAGGCTTTAAGGCTATAATGCTGATGTCAGTGATCAAAACTGAATTCCCCAAGGGCGCTAAATAAGACCCACCAAGATTTTAAAAAGCTATTTACTTATTCCTGTGCAGGTGGCTTAAGATCTCTTCCGGGCAAAACACTTGAAAAGGAGCTAATTATACACATGCAGTCATGGACCAAAAAAGCAGTCCAGCTATTTTAGAATTCATTAACTGATATTTGATACAGAATGTTATTGCCAAACTCCAGCTGTCAGCATTTGGTCATCCTTTTGTTAAAATAATTACTTTTTTTCTGAAAGAAATTGCTTGGAATATGAAAGCTAATTAAGAGAAGATGCCAATGACACAGAATATTGTCCAAGAACAATACCCTCTATCTGCTAAGTAAATGCTTTAGCTTCACTTTAACATTTATTTCTGGTCTAAGACAACAACATTATTCCTATTGCACTGAATGACTAATGGCTATTTAATAATTTTGTCTGACATGTTAATGCATAAGGGTGGGCTATCCTCTGTAAAATTACTAACACACTGTATTTCAACCAGTTTATAGAGCAAACTGGGAGCCCTCTCCTGTGGTCTTCAGTAATGCAAGAACTCTCATTGACTTTAACAGGGTTTTCCGCTTGAGTGATATGTAGAAGAGCCAGCTCCTAGGCAAACTTGCTTACTCTCCTGCTTTTTGTTAGCGTCTCTGGCAATACAGACTGTGCTGCTGCTTGTGTCGACATTCCTCTTCCCATTCCCCAGCAACTATTGCCAATCTCCTAAATTCAGCACCCCTGCAGCTGTAAGAGTGATGCGCTACTGCTGGAAACAACACATACTGAATCTGAAACCCCTGCTGAGTGCACTTTTGCACCAGCACGGAGAGGACACCCATGCTGTGCCATGCATCCAACCAGGGCTACTACCTTGTGTTGTAACATTTAGGCAAGCCTGATTCTGAACAACCGGCTACACATGAAAGAGGATCTGGCCTTCCAGGGAGCAGACTTTTGCAGGGAAGCAAGAATAAAGGGTACTCCCTGCAGAGGGAAAACAGTGGAGGTGAGCAGCTCGCACCAGCCTCCCTAGGGGAGTAGAACAGGGAACTGACTTTGCTGTTGGTTACCCTGCCCATGAGATGTTTTGCACCTAACTTTTGAGGTTCATAATACAAAACCAATCATTTACTTTAAAAGACTTCGTATGGAAAAAGAATAAGTTCCTATTACAAACTATGTAACCTATCCATAAAACTGGTCTGCTGTTGTTCCAAGATTTATGAGTCAAGATTATGATTAATATGTTCAAATGTACCAAAGCAACTTGAGAGCTCAAAGTGCATACAACTTTAAAGCTCACCCAGTGAGGCTCAGGACTCAAACTCATGAGCAAATTACCGTGGTGTAACAAAGCCACTGGCATGGCAGCTGAGCCGTGGCAACGGTCCCCGCGCACGCTCTTAGTGCATGGAACTGTGAGCAAACGTGACTTTGCTTAGTCTGTAAGACAAAAAACTTAAGCTGAGACACTTCAGAGCTGCCCTGAGCTAACTGTGAGCACCCAGACAGTTACTGCAGCTCAGGTGGCCAGAGATAACTCATTATTTTGAAGTAATTTTCTGGAGGGTCAATTCAGAAATTTTTAGACATTTCCTCTCTTTGCAAAAACAAGCATTAAAAAATTCTCTTATTCTCTCCTTTACAAAAATGTAGTTTCAAAGCAAATACAAATGAAAATTTTCCCACCGTATTGAGCCAGCAAGTGCAGCCCTAAACCACGAGCTATGAAGTTTTTTGAGACTAGTTTATTAAGAGTACAATTGTTTAGATTATAAGTACCTTACTAAATCCTTAAAACTGTAAAAATACTCCTTAATGTTACTCCAGTCACCCACAAACACAAAATTATACTGAAATTCTTTGGACTATTTTCATTATTTTTTTTCTCCAGGGATGACATATGTTTCTAATAACTTGCCACTGAGCAAACAGATTTAGCAGGGTAGCAGCATGCTGAGAGAGATAGCAGGATTTTCAATTTTCAGATGAAAGCAGCTCTATTCCCTGGCAGCCCTACTCCTAACCCCTTTAGGCCAGATCAAATTTTATCTGAAGCTAGCGGGTGCCTGTCTTTGACTTCAATGGAAGTTGAATCAGGTTTTCTACATACCTGCGGTAAACAATTTGAAGCTTATCAGCTAAAATATTTTTAATCAGTACTTATACCAGAGGGAATCTGTAGCAATTAACGGGATTTCTGGGCTTGGTTATTTACATATGTTTAGCTAAAAGACGACCCAGTTTTTAACAGAGAATAACATCCACCTAATTCAGCAGACTCACAGACTAGTTTAGATTATCAAAAGGGAAGTGCTATGCAAATTATACAACTCTCCCCTGCACCTACTAGCAACAGATTTGTAAATCTATTACATTAATTTAGACAAGGAAAATCTATGGTACTATTTCACAAGATCAGAATTAGTTTCCAACACACACCTCACCTTCAGCTCCATAGTTTTCCCACAGAAAATAAGGTATTTTTCATCTTCAGACATTTTTGTATAGTCTATGTACTATTTTGAAACTGAAGCATCTGACAATCTCTGTGGCTCAAGAAAAGTCTATGTATAAGAATATTTCTATATTTCCTGGAGCTCTCCGATAAAAGCTTTATCTAGCATTTTCAAATAGGGGTGCTTAATGACAGGCGCCAACTAATCAGTCTCACCTAGATATGAAAGAGATGAGCCCCTAATGACACCACAACCACAGGAATTCTTGTCAAACTAAGGCTACTCACACCAAGAAGCTTTGTTTCACGCTGATTTAGTCCAACTATTTGAAGACCTCACCCCCAACTTTCCTTCACATCTTCATGTAATGTTATTCAGACAGCTGTTTTTTTCCTAAACTAACTTTTCAATGTATGAAAACTGACAAACTATTTCACTAAGTTCCCTAAAAGTATTGCCTTGCTAAAAATAAAGCTTTTATGATTAACTAACAGGAAATATACGAACATATATATGTGAATATATGAACAAGAAAGACCAAAGCTCTATTACTAGAGGTCTGTGTTTGCAAAGATTTGACAAGTAAAGCATTGCAGCTCTTTATTTCGCGTAAATGGTGGGCGCTACATTTTTGTACAGTTTTTCTGTTCTTTCTGACAAAAATCTTTTCTTTCCTAGGAGAGCTCAGTGCTTTGGATCTGACATTTGTCTGCAGTTTTATAAAAGTAAGAATGAAACCATCTTTAGCTCCAGAAATCCATGGTTTTTAATGCATGCATAGCTGCAGACAAATCAGAGCTAATCTTAATGAGGAAAACTTTTATCAAGTGTAATTCTATCTGTTCCCACCCAAAAGGGACTAATTTGTTCCATTAACTGTGAAAATACCAGCTAGACGCTTTGACTAAAGCCTCTGAAGCACATTTGTTCAATTAATAACCACACAAAGGTACAACCACTCAACATGCCAGAGGCTGCTCTCCAAGCACCTTCCAATCTTTCATAAAAAGCTGCACCAATCATAACTAAAGGACCTTTTTCTTGCCCCAACCCATGGAATAAGTGATGGGATGGAAAGGGGAGGATAGGACCATACTTCTCAATTGTACTACCACTAAAGTCCAGCATAAATAAGACTAACACAGCTAACACAGACTGATCATTCTCATATCCCTGACTGTATTCCTTCATGAGGAGCTAAGGAGCCTTTCTTCAAATGAGGCTCCTTGGGAACTGGGGAAGCTAGCTGTTGGTGAGTCAAGGCATACAAGCTGAGGATATTCGGGGAAAATAATTCCTTTTCCTTTTTTTTTTTTTTAACCTGAACAAGGACTGCAAGATTTGGCTTTGTGGTATAACCTTAAGTTTTCTTAGCTTCCACTATACTTATCTTGGATCTTCTAAGAAGTAGTCAGCATCTTGCAGAATCAGGTGCCGCATTAACAACTAGACAGATCTTTACGTATTAATAAGTTAAATCTATAACCTAGGGAGTTAAAACAGAAAGTGTGCTTAACATGAAGTGTAATAGCATGCGTGTAAATGCATGTATGCAAAGCATATATATAATAGCATGTATGCAAAGCAGGGTCACAGGCTCTCTGATTTTGCTTCCCAAGCAGAATACAGGCAGATGACATAAATTTTTCCATGTATAAATGCATCTGCCAAAATATTTTTATTTGTTGTGATGAGTAATCTGACAAATGTTCAAAACTTACAGAGTAAGAATTTGATACTTGGCATTGTCAGGACACTGTACACCTTCTCCATTCATACGTGCTTATAAGAAGAGAAAGCGGATCTTGCTACTTTCGTTGTACTGGCCCTGTGAAGACTCATGATGTTGTTAGGCCCAATTCTGCTACGACAAACTTCAGCAGAGACAAAATTTGGTGTTTAAGAATGTATGCCAAGTACCTAAAATATCTAGGAGGGAAAATTCTGAAACACGAAATGTAGACTTTGTTTTATTACACACCTGCTATGCAAATAACAGTCACACATCACTAATTCTGAAGTCTAAATATATGAAAGTAGAAAATGAGACGTTAATAACAAAACAAGAAGTCAGTTAGAAACTAACTTTCTCTAAAGCCAAATATTGACCTTTTGAAAGCAGGTACAACAGTTACTAAGCGATTAAAACCATAATGCATTTTGAAATCATTTTTATGTAGACTACTTGTGTGTTATTTTTCCCTTAGAACAAGGGAAGAACATGGACTGCAGAATGTTACCCATGTAACTGGGCCATGCGCTTCAGACTTAATGGTATTGAATGTAGTTTGGTTAAGATGCTGCAAAACCATCAAAACACGCACAGTATAAGGAATTTCAGGAACCATGTTCATTATTTCTACAAGCCAACAAAATAATGTCCAGCTAGGCTAAAACAAGATACATCCAGAGCTGCTACCACCATCTCAGTTCTAAAGCAGACCCTCCTGGCATATCAGCCTGAGTGCGTCAGGGACAACCCCCGCCTGCCAGAGCGGCACACGCAACAATACTTTTCTGGAATGACCAATAACACATCCAGTACAGCTTTGCACTTGCTTAGTACCTCATACAAAAAAACCCACTTTAAGTATAGAACTCTATACCACTCTAAAGGTAGGTAAATATTACAAATCGCTTATTTTACAGAACCGGGCAAAAAGAACCAAAGAGGTTGGACTCACCCACTGCAGTGGCAGGGGAAGGAACAGCGCTCAGGACTGAAATGACTAATGTACTGCTAACATTAAAATAATTTTTATTTTGCCAACTGTTTCTACCATTTCAAGCCACGCTGTCAGTGACAGGGTCACTTTTTTAAAATCCATGATCAACAACAATAGCTCAATTTCTTTCATCTCGACAGGTCACAAGAATCAGATGGAATTATCAAGGACTTATTCTCTCTCACTGTAGATACGAAGAAATCAAAAGTAAGACTGATTTTTTTCCTCATTCTGATTTTTTTGAGCTGATGTCTGCTTTTGGAAAGTTACAGACATGAGTAAAGGTGGATAGCACTCTAATAACTAAGCATGTAAAGACTTGTAAGATGTAACCCTCTAATGCTCACTGCGGATATGTACCATCCCCAGCAGGCACAGTAACAACATTAACATAATAAGCTATTAAGACCAAAAATGTTAGATGGCCTCACCTCCAAAAACTGGAGATTGTTTTCAAGACTTACCTATATGCATACAAATGGATGTCCATCCAGTATACAACACTGTCCCTACACCAACAAATCTATAATCTGAAAGACAATCCTGAAGACTGACCAGGCAAACAGGTGTTTGCCAGGAAACAAAAGTTTTCTGAGGTAGGTCACGCACCACATTCACACATAAGCGCTGCTTAGCTGAGGCCTCGGAACTGCCACGGAAGGCAACGGCTGAGCTGCCAGGGCAGGACATCTGGGGAACCCGGCAGAGTGACAGCTGCGGAGGAATTAACATAAGCGATATCTTGTGGTCTCCAAGGCCAATATACCCCCTCCCCACTGCAACGCGCTACAAATTAGATCTTGGAGGACACATACAAAGAGTTCCTGGCAGGAATCCTATCTCTAATAAATAAATAGCAGTGTGACGCTGTCCTTTTCCTGATATTATCTTCCACAAGACATTGTCCAATTTCTCCCACTTTAGTTACACATACCTTGCAAAAAGTGGGGAGCAGCCCGGGAGTGCATACCCTGGCATCAGCGGGCCACTTCCAGCTTCTTTAAAGAGAGAAAACTACAACCCCTTGGGTCACAGTACGAGGCTGAGATCCTTTTAAAAAAACCAAGAACGAACAGGAAGAGTGCCGCTTTGCACTAAACCCCCCCAGCAAACAGAAAAACCCAAACCAGCCCAGCCGCAAAGCAGACGAGCGGACGTTTCACTGGTTTGGAAGAGAAGAGTGCTGCCTAACAGCGAGCGGACCGGCTCCGGCTCCCCCGGTGTTTACCTCTCCGGGCACCCGGCGCAGCGCCCGGCGGCGGGGACGTTTCCGTACTTGAGCAGGCTTGCAGCCACCCCTGCAGCCCCCGCCGCGGGCTCCCCGGGCTCCGCCGCCACCCCCGGGGCCAGGCCGGGCCGCTCGGCGGAGGAAGGGACGGAGGGTCGGGCAGGGGTACCCGCGGTGCCCCGCACCCCACCGCCGCGGCGACCCCCGCCCGCGGCGCCCCTCCCGCGCTCACCGTCTGCTGCGGCCGCCGTCGCGGGGGCGCGGAGGGTTGGGGCGGGGGCAGGGCGGAGGCGGCCCCGCGGCTCGGCCCCGCTGCTTCGGGCCGGCTCACACGTCAGCCCGCGCCACGAGACCCGGATCTGCCGGCTCCCGGCGGCGGCGGCGGGGCCGGGGCGGTGCCGCCCGGATCCCGCCCCTCCCCGGCCCGGGAGCCCAGGCTGGGGCACTCGGCGGGCCGGAGGCTCCCCGCCGGCGGCCCGCCGGGCGGTGTCGTTTTCAAGTAACGCATCGACCTTAAAATAAAGCCCCAGTAAGTCAGCGCTGGGGAGACGCGAAGGAAGCAGCTCGGCTGCGAGGGCCTGGCGTGCGGATGGGCCCGCCACAGCCCCCGCCGCCGGGACTCTGCGCCCCCGTCAGAAATACGGTGCCGTCGGTGCTTGGCCCCCTGCCGCCACCTCCCAGGCGGGAGGGCGTTTACAGCGTGGTTTCTCACCTGGAAATCTAAAGCCTATTTCAGAGCTCGTGACTCACGAGGCTTCCCTGCAATTAAAGCATCCCTCAAAATATGCATTTAGATGCTGGGGAATCAAGTTAGAAAGGAAATTTTCAGATCTTCTTATGTCAGGCAGTTGGGTTTTCCTGTGCCTAGCCAAGGAGCTGGAGTGTTGTACTCCCATATGGAAAGATGGAGCAGTGGGGAATCACACAGATGATAAAATCTTCTCCTCCAATACTTCCAAGGGTGGCTTACCTCCTCCAAGCCAGAAAGTGAGGAAGATGCTGCAATTACAGTGAGAACGGACGTTTGGATGGGAGTTGTGAGTTCTCCCAAGTCAGTACCTCCTCTCGGCACCAGTGCCTCGTCCAGTCTGATATGGCCCACACATGGGGACAGCTGTGGCTGTTCTCATCACTCTTTGCTGTTGTCATGGGGCTTTCAAAACTCCTTTCACAGCTACAGCTTTCTTCTGGAAGTTTTATTCTAGCCTTGAGTGTCAAGCCTACGTTACTCTGCCAAGTCTCGGCTGCGTTGCCAGTTGGCAGCCTTGCACGTCCAGCCATCGTTGGCGTGCAGAGCCACCTCCCCCTGTAAGACACGGGTAGGCTAACTCTGCTCATTTAGGGCTGGCCCTGGACATACCATTCCGCTTCCTGAGAGGCAGTGGGCAGGGTAGCTTTGTCCAGCCATACCACACTGTCCTGAATTGCTGTGGATCTTGCCTCTCCTTTCCCCTGTTTCAGCCCTTTCTTGTGTGTTAGTGCCCAACTAAACAGTGGCAATACTGAAAAGTGCATCGAGGCACTGACACAAAGCCAGGCCACCGCACAAAAAAAGCTAAACTATGCAGAGCTTGTGTCATCTTGTCTTCCTCAACCAAGGGAACTGAACCTCTGGTAAGGCAATAAGGATGCTAAAATTTATCTTTACATTGGAAATACGAAACTACAACCCTACAATGTTTCCTGGGACAAAAGGTTTCTTCACAGTCTTTGCAGGAGTTTAGAGTGCAACGGGAGCCATGAACATCAGCAACATAAGATATGCTTGGCTTGAAGCATTCTTTGGCTGTCCTGGCAAACACAAACCTATCCAAGACAATGGTGTCAGAGGGTGGCCATAAGCAGAATGACCAACTGTAGCTGCATCCTTCCTCCCACCTCTGCCTTAGCCATCCTTATAACCCTTCATGAGGGAACGAGCCATCCTAGAGGCAAGCAGAGACAGCGTCCCACCACCATCAAGCAGCCTTGCCTATCTGTATAACACACTTAGCACACAAAGCTAGTCATTGTAGAAAATGGATCAGATATCCTGAAATCCCCAAAACAGACACAGCTTACCACTAGTCCCAGCTCAAACAAGAGAGAAGAGCAATGGCAACCACACAATAGTGGAGAGGAAGGTTCCTCCTGTCATGCAGAGGCAGGAACATGGAACACTTCCATCTTCTTGCCTGTGGGTAAAGCCAAACAGCCAGCTGTTGCTAAAAGGATGGTAAGCTTGGGGCAACTGTTGCAATGGGAATGAGAGTCTCATCATGACTGATTCTTCGAGAATTGAATTTGTACAATCCTAGAACTGGAAGGGCAAGACTAAGTAAGCTAGACAGGCAGTCTCAGATGCCTTGTCAGAAATAACATGAACATGAACAGGAACAGATGCAGCCTCCTCAAAACTCGGCACATCACATCTTTCTTGCTCATTTCTCACATCGCCCCATCCAGGAACTTGCATCATGTCTGGAAATCTCTTGAAATTGTCCCTTGATGAGGCATGCAAGCAGCACTGCCTGGCTGGCCAGCCACCCCTCTGCGTGAGATGGATGCACTCACACCAAGCAGCGCCCCCTCCCTACACTCGTTCCTTCCCTGCCATGTTGTTACTGCAAGGTTCTGCATATCTGTAAATAGTTTCACACAACAGGTCTCAGTAAAAAGCTGAGCTCTTTTCGGTATTGTATTCTGCATTATTTACACTGCCTTTTTGACAGCAAAACAGCAATTATTTTTTCTGATTATTTGTCTTTGTTCAATGTCCATTGGCATTCCTGGAAATATGGGAAGCTAATGGGCCCAGTGAAGGATGGATTTGCAAAAGAGTGATCCTCATGGATGAAACTATGAAGTATGAACTGCCAAGGAAGTGGGGCAGGCAGTAGGAGCTACAGAATGTAGAGACCAGGAAGAAGAGAAACAATGCATGAGCTTATTGCTTTCAAATCATCAGGTACATATATAAAAGCAGAAAGTAGCTAGGTGTTTTGCATAAAACATTCTGCCAGAGCATCCCTCAGAATTTGGCCCTCCTGGTTCCCACGGGCAAATGAACAAGCCATAGCAGGCACTGGTTCTATCTCAGCTTCCCACTCCCAGGCTTCAGCCATCTGCTTCCCCTTACACTCACAAATTTAGTGCATGATAGAGCAGTAAAACGAGATCCTGGTATGGAGGCTGTTTTCAGACTCACCCTGTGAAGAAAAGAGTTTCTGGCAGTCAAACTATGATGAAAACAGTGATGACTTAGGCTACTTTATGAACAAAGGCACGAGATTCCTTCAAGATTAGCTAGTAACAAGGACAGCATAGTAAATCCACTGATTTTGGCACACTACAAACAATTGTGCTGCCCACTGCCAAGTTATGCAAACAACTGCTTAAGGGTCAGAAGATGGTGATGTTCCTTCCACCAATAACCTTGTACAACGGAGAAGGGTGGGAGCTGAGCAAAACTAATGACATTCTCTACATCATCATGTGAAAGTCATGCGGACTGGGCACTTTGTAAAGCAACAGGCAGATGTCACATTCCACATCACAGTGCTAGCTTTCAACTTTTTTACCCTGATAGGCAAGGGAAAAGCAGGAGTCCTGCTGGTGATCTAACTTACCAAATAATGGATGAGCTTGTTTACAGATAACCAAGAACATTATTTTTCCATTCTGAAGTTCTCTTTCTGCTGATGTTCTTTTCAACTTGGCTGCCTAACTCATGCCACTAGGCATTGTATCGCTCACATCTAGATGCTTTGTGGAGTGGAAATTCTTCATCTGCAATTCACACAGTTTCATCAGATCTGAAAAATTACCTAGAAATGGGGCAAATCCTTTTAATGCCACTCCTTTTTTGTGCTCCCTCTTTTCTTGCATGCAGTCCATAATGAATAGGTAATGCCATTCCCAGAATGAATCGACATGAAACTCTACTGCAAATTTTGACACTGAAGAGCCACTTGGAAGACATCTGCAGCATGGTCTGCAAATGGCATCCAGGAAGTGGAAAGAAAAATATTATAAAGTACCCTTGCAGTAGCAAGGTAGGAGTGGCCTTTTGGCAGCTACACTGGGTTTTTGGGAAGAGGGATCTAATTTTGGAAAAAGAAGACAAGTCCTTAGAAAAGTTGCTCACAAACATTCCTAGAATTCAGCTGGGCTGGCATCTCACAAAGCACTGGAGAATTGCAAAGCACTTTGGGATACTAGGCAGCAAGCTTGTGAATTAGCTGGCACAAAGACTATATTGTGTACTTAGGTTAATTTAACAGAAATTTAGTCATGTGATCACCACTGAACCAAATTTATACTGCCAGATTTTCTGTCAATGTACAGATCAAGGCTTAATGAACACCCAACCACAACCTAAGCTGTCAGGACTCACAGAAAAAATATGGCTCAGGAAGAAGAAACTCCACTGAAATTGTCAGAGGATCTATGGAGGGCTCTTGTGCTCCTGAAGCATCAGCACAGCAACACAGACTTTGAGATAAGTTAGCCACAGTCCAGGGGAAATGATTACAAAGGATTGCTCCGGTGCTGCTAGATCACAGCTGCCCAATGAAGTTTTCCAAACGAGGAAATGGAGGAAGGAAGTCTGAAGTTAAGGGGTGACAAGGATTATTTTACACTTAACTATAGCATCAACTAGTAACTATGAAATGCAAGCAGGCTAACTGGTATGCTTACAAGATCAGGCTTGCAAAAAACATTTAAAGATACAGGATTAATATCTGAACCACCAAATGGTTAATGATAACACTTGCTTGTAAAGATGTACCATCTGAACTAGGCTAAAATGGATCTGTAGAATTAGAACAGTAAGTTCTCAGTAACCACACAAGTTAATGAGACAAAGGTCCACTAAATTTCACTGTGACTGATAATTATGCAATCAGTGTCAGGAACATATTTTGCAAATACTTTGGGAAATCCCCTCTAAAAATGCGGTCTAAGTGATCCAGCACTGGTATAACCTTAACAAATTGTTTTTCCTCTGGGGTAGAAACCATAATAGCAGCTGCACGATTGTGGTGGCTTTCTTGCAAAGAAAAGATGAGAAACAGCGTGAACTGCTTCTTAAGCAACTGTAGTTCACAGCCATAAGCTATCTGCAGCCATAAACTTACCAGCAGCTAACATTGCTATATTCATCTGAAAATTGCTGCCATGCAGGAAAAGCACATCTCATGTCATCCTCTATGTTCAGAGCCATTTCAGCATTCAGTCTGAAACTGCGTCTGAACATGAGTCAGTGCCCTCAACTCTTACAGTTCTCACAGACTTGAAATAAAAGTGAATCCCTGTTCATTTTCCAAGTTAACATCTAATAGAAGAAGCCATATCTAATAGATGAACCGCAGGCACAAAACGCAAGCCAGTAGGTTTGATGAATGTTAGTGCAGAAGAAAATGTGAGAGAAGAAAATGAAAATAAGATCCCAAAGGATTTTTTTTTGGAATGCTTTACTACAGCTAACAAGCAGCAAAGAGTCAAACTTTTCTGGTCAGGAACTGGGAATTACTCTGACCTGAAATGGATATATGCAGTTTTTGCAGTTGGTATTAAGCACTTAGTATATGACTGAAATTTAAGAGTAACCATCCATTAAAGAGCCAAGACATTATTTACAAAGAAAGAAGAGAGAAGGCATTTCACGCATCACTGAGGAGGTGTATCAAAAGGCATAAGTCTGCCAGTCAGTCCTTGGAGATAAGTATTCTATCACATAAAATGTGGCAGTATCTCTGGACTACAGAGACCTAAATCAAACTGTTGGAAAAGAACCCAATATGTTATCACTGTGATACTCTGGTTTCCGTAGCACATTGAACCATGCTTTTCATTTTGGATCTTAGAACATGAATATTGACAGGTGAACTAGAAATTACTGTTTTCTCAGCTGGCCCAGATCTGTGTGAACATATGCAAGGGTTTTAGCTTGTGCACATTTGCTGTTTGAGGATGTGGTATGATGCAGCTGGATGTTTGCTACAGTATATTACACCTGTTGAACAGAAGCTGTAAACCCTACAAGTGGTTTGGTATAAGAAAGAAAATTAGGATTTACAGAACTTGATAACACTGTCAGGTCAGGGAAAAAAAATAATTCTGTAGTATTTGCCAGGAAAGATGAGGAGAAGGCTGAGGTACTTAATGCTTTCTTTGCCTCAGTCTTTAATAGTCAGACTGGTCATCCTCAGGGTTGTCAGGCCCCTGTGCTGGGAAATGGAGCTAGTATGCAGAATGAAGTCCCAGTTGTTGAAGAGGTGGCAGTCACCAACCTGCTCCTTCACCTGGATGTTCACAAGTCCCTGGGGCCAGATGGGATCCACGCAAGGATACTGAGGGAGCTGGCAGAGGAGCTTGCCAAGCCACTGTCCATCATTTATCAGCAGTCGTGGTTAACCGGGGAGGTCCCGGATGACTGGAAACTAGCAAATGTGATGCCCCTCTACAAGAAGGGTCAGAATGAGGATCCGGGGAACTACAGGCCTGTCAGCCTGTCCTCGGTGCCGGGAGAGGTCATGGAGCAGATCATCTTGAATGCTATTACACAGCACATGTGGGACACCCAGGGGATCGGGCTCAGCCAGCATGGGTTTGTGAAAGGGAGGTCCTGCCTCACTAACCCGGTCTCCTTCTATGATAAGGTGACCCACTTAGTGGATGAGGGGAAGGCTGTGGACATTGTCTACTTGGACTTTAGTAAGGCCTGTGACACTGTCTCCCACAGCATTCTCCTGGAGAAGCTGGCTGCTCACGGCTTGGACAAGTGCACTCTGCGCTGGGTTAAAAACTGGCTGGACGGCCGAGCCCAGAGAGTGGTGGTGAATGGAGTCAAATCCGGCTGGTGGCCAGTCACGAGTGGTGTTCCCCAGGGCTCAGTGTTGGGGCCGGTCCTGTTCAATATCTTCACTGATGATCTGGATGAGGGGATTGAGTGCCCCCTCAGTAAGTTTGCAGATGACACCAAGCTGGGTGGAAGTGTCGATCTGCTGGAGGGCAGGAAGGCCCTACAGAGGGACCTGGACAGGCTAGATCGTTGGGCTGGAGCCAACGGTATGAGATTCAACAAGGCTAAGTGCCAGGTCCTGCACTTGGGTCACAACAACCCCATGCAATGCTACAGGCTTGGGGAGGAGTGGCTGGAGAGCTGCCTGGAGGAGAAGGACCTGGGGGTGTTGGTTGACAGCTGGCTGAACATGAGCCAGCAGTGTGCCCAGGTGGCCAAGAAGGCCAATGGCATCCTGGTTTGTATCAGGAATAGTGTGGCCAGCAGGAGCAGGGAGGTGATAGTGCCCCTGTACTCGGCACTGGTGAGGCCTCACCTTGAATAATGTGTTCAGTTTTGGGCCCCTCACTACAAGAAGGACATTGAGGTGCTGGAGCGTGTCCAGAGAAGGGCAGCGAAGTTGGTGAAGGGTCTAGAGAACAAGTCTTATGAGGAGCGGCTGAGGGAGCTGGGGTTGTTTAGTCTGGAGAAGAGGAGGCTGAGGGGAGACCTTATCACTCTCTACAACTACCTGAAAGGAGGCTGTAGCGAGGCGGGGGTCAGTCTCTTCTTGCTAGTAACAAGCGATAGGACAAGAGGAAATGGCCTCAAGCTGCGCCAGGGGAAGTTTAGGTTGGACATTAGGAAAAACTTCTTCACGGAAAGGGTGGTCAGACATTGGAACAGGCTGCCCAGGGAGGTGTTTGAGTCTCCATCCCTGGAGGTATTTAAAAGAAGGGTAGACGTGGTGCTTGAGCATATGGTTTAGTGGTGGACTTGGCAGTGATAGGTTAGTGGTTGGACTCGATGATCTTGGGGGTCTTTTCCAACCTTCGCGATTCTATGATTCAGCTCACACTTCACAGTTTACAGATTTTGCAAAAACACTGCACAGATTAAGGGAAACCATTTCTCTCTTCGGGAGTGTGAATTTACATTTTCAGTATTTAAATGGGTTCTTGTGGTTACTTTGTGTTAAGCTACTAAGGTCAAAATTGGACACAGGTGTTGTCCCCAAAACTGGAGGTAATTACAGAAAAAAAAAGTTGGAAAGATTTGGAGCCAGTGCCATATTTTAGCAGAAGTCCAACTCCTCTGTAGAGAAACTGAGGGAGCCAGACTTTTCTCAGTGGTGGCCAGTGACAGGGCAAGAGCACTGGGCACGAACTGAAACACATGACGTTCCAGCTGAACATAAGAAAACATTTCTTTACTCTGATGGTGGTTGAACACTGGCAGAGGTTGCCTGGAAGGGCTGTGGTGTCTCCATCCTTAGAGATATTCAAAATCAGACAGACATGGTTCTGCTGGGCAACCTGCTCTGGCTGACCCTGCTTTAACAGGGGGGTGGACTATGGACTAGATGATCTTGAGAGATCCCTTCCAACCTCAACCATGCTGGGGTTCTGTGATACCATGCCACTCAAGAGGGAACCCTAGAGTCAGTACATCTGCAGAGCACTGTCACCACAATTTCAGTGGGAGTAAAATTAGTTGGAATAGGTGATATTAAAATACAGGGATAGTAAGACACCTAGAAATACCTGTGCAGGAAGACAGTATATAAATATATACATACACACACATTATTCAGTGTTACTATCTTTTATGTCTACTGTACGTTTGGGGAAGGGACCAACAGGGCAACATCACAACATTCCTCAGACTAAGAGTTAGGATGTCTGAGAGACAACCATACAGCACGACTATCTCCCAGTATGACTAACCTCTAATCGGGGAAAGAAAGATACAGTCAAGAATACCGGCTTTTAAAAGGTGACAACTTCCAATTTACCATGTGATCTTTTTGTGCTCTATCAGGAAGATGGGAAAGCTGTAACAGGGTATTTTATGAGATGGGTTATATTTCCCTGAAACTGCTATAATTTCTACCCCTCATCTGAGAAGAATGCACAAGACAAGAAGTTCCTCGCACCTAACCTAGGTCTTCCACCTAAACAAAGGCAAATGCTACTACTGAAAAGAAAGACATATAGAATAGTAGGGATTTTCTAGATACTGTTCTGTGCAACATTGTGTGCCTGACAGAGGTCTGAAGACCACAGAAATTGCTTACTTCTGCTGTGTTCAGGGAAACTGTACCTTACTCTATACATCAACAGAACACTATTTGAGCCTTGTTTGTTTAACCTGACTTTATCCTCAATTTTCTCCTCTAATAACTTTCCAGATCCTATGTTCTTGCTAGCCACATGGCCAAACTGGAGACAATCAGGTTAGGAAAACAACAAAATCAGCTTGCCTTAATTTGTATTTTTGAATTGGTCATTACTGGTTTCTATTACCTCAAATGCAGTTCAGTTAACTTTTTACATGACTGTGGTCTAAACGGTGACTAGTAATTTAGAGTTTATGATTTAGGCCTAAATTAGCATTCTACTGTAGTAAGATCAATAGAAAATGTTTTTTTTTCCTGATACAAAATTGTTCTAGTCTCCAAAATGCAGATATTTTAGGATGGTATCAACAGCAATACAGCTTGATAAATTATCCGTCATGTGAGCTCTTTCTGGATGATCTCTGACAAACATCACTATTTTGTAAATTTTTATTGTAGACAGTTCCAAAGACTTCCATCAGTTGTGGATTTGGTGCCTTCATGACAGATTATACTGTAGTTTAGCAAGATGGCCATCATTAGAAGTAAGTTCAAATTATAGTTAGAATTTTCAAAAAGCCTCAGAATCCGGAAATTGCTTGTTCAAGCAATAATAGCTGAATTCAAGAGCTCCAGATCTCTTCTTTATTAAAAGCAATGATATTTTCCTGCCTTTCAGGATCCCTAAAAAGCCTTGTGCTTTACAAAACAGAGAAACCATTGAAGGGATTCATAATGATTGAACATGCAAACTATGCTGGAGTATGTTCTCTCTGTGGTTTGGCTTCCAGTAGATTTCTGATTTTACTGCATATATTCTTGTATTATACTGTGGTTATTCATACATTTTTAATCCATATTCTCTTATAGCTGGAAACCTTTCTGAGTTGGGACCATATGTACTGTATAATGCTATTGCCTGCAGGAGTTTGATCCCCATGTTGCATATACCGCTTTGCAGCCTGCATTGATGGCTCTGTGTCTCAGGTTACATAAATGATGAAGAGGAAGAGGTGTCCAGTTACATCCTTTTCTCCTGAGAAGGCATGGCAGTGATGTGGGAGGACAGTCTGCAACATACACTCCCTGAA
Organism: Phalacrocorax aristotelis; assembly: GCF_949628215.1. Lineage (NCBI taxonomy): Eukaryota > Metazoa > Chordata > Aves > Suliformes > Phalacrocoracidae > Phalacrocorax > Phalacrocorax aristotelis. Next base: position 58,357,976 of record NC_134279.1, on the reverse strand, counting down.
TAAGTGTTGTCTGCCTCCTCAAAGGAAAAGGCAGGAAGCCAGGTGGAGGCACGCTGGAGACCCAAATCTGATCTACATGCTGTCAGTTGGACACTTTGTACATAATGAGCTTTCCAGCAGTTAGCTTATCTACACTTTCAGGAATTCAAAAATATTTTGGCAATTAAAGACCACTACCAATGCTGTGCAATTAGGCTGTGACTGCATTGACTTTTCCTCTAACAGAAAGTAGATTTATTTTTTATTTAGTCTAGATACCCATATTAATTTAATTAACACTTCACAATAATTTGCTGTTCCAGTTCTAATTATAAACTCAGCTCTCCTCATGAAAGACCCTAACGCCATCCCCAAAGCAATCATTCCAAAATATTAATGCCATTTTATCTTCTTCTCTTACTGCTTGCTGTATTTAGGTACTTCCCTGGCTACCATGGCACTGAACAACAAATTTAAGCTTCCAGCTTCAACGTCCAATATACTTCTGTCCTGATGACATTTATGAAATGGAGGCTTCCTCAGCATCAGCCTGAATCTGATTTCAGCCCCTATAGTTATTAAAATAGCAGGGATTGTTATTCAGTCACAAACCCTAAGGACACGAGGAGAAGATGACGTCCAGCTGGCCAGGAAAAGCTGTCCAGCTGCCCTTTTAAGGCAGCTTTAAGTCCCTTTTGTACCTATCTATGACAGGAAGACTGCCATATTTAATTAAATAAAGTTACATAGATTTAATAATGTACTATCAGTTATTAGATTAATAGATGGAAATACAAAATGCTTAAAATGGTACTTCAGTTAGGGTAGAAAATGTTTCTGAGTGGAAAACAATATAGCAACAATGTAGCACAGTGACTATATGCTTTATATTATTGGCCAAATCATCTCGCCCCTTACAAATGTAATACTCATAAACTAATAATGATAGCCATGTTAAGTTGTGAACTCTATTTCTGTGTTTCCAGCTTGCTTTCATTTTGCAAAGACCCTCAAAAAGATTGCTATCTTCTTTTTGTAAAAGGAAGAAAGGAGTATAGCTTTACTCCTTTTCCTTCAGAAGAAATGCTTCTAGTTCCCTGTGGTCAACTTGTCACTCTGCTGATGCCAAATTTTTCAAGGTAGACACCCACTTATTAAGAATATTAATAAACTTGGGACCTCCTGCAGAATTACAAGAACTATCTCACAGCTGAAGCCACTTTTTCTTCTTCTTTTTTTTCGTTTCATGAACCCACATGAAACAGCCCCTAGATCCCAAGGTATATGTACCACCAGCTGAAAATCACACCTCTACACAGAAGCGGAAGTTTAAAAAACCCCATAATTTTGCTAACAGACTTAAAAGCATTGGGGCTGTTTGAGTCTAGCTTTTCCTACCAAAAACATCAGGTTAGATGTAACATTAATTTAGAAGATATCGCTAGGCTACCAAATTAATGAAAAGTCCATGGTGTCTTGTCAGTTTCTAATAAAAGCCCTTAACAAGTGAATAACAATAGGGTGTTATTAAATCACAAAAAAATTCTGCATGTGCATTATTTAATGAAAACTTTCCTGGATCTTGTTTAAGCCACAGATTGATTGATGTAAAATCAATAGCTGAATTAATTTCTGATCTAACTCCACCAAGTCAGATGAATTGCATCATATGAATTCAAACTGGATGACTTCAGACGACTCTGATGTTTAGTTAGTACACTTACTGCCTTTTTAGGCATATACGTTTAAGCTGCTAATGACATAAGAAATATAATTTGGAAAGTGCAGACATGATGAGCGAATACTGCTTCTCTCTACCAGGAACACTGAATAATTTCTGTTCTACTGTTTTAAGCATTTCTGCCTGCAGAACTCCTACAAGTTCTTCCTCAACAGCTTTAAAGGAAAGATCGGACAAGGCAGCAGCAGTGTCATGAGCTCTTTGTAAGGCAAAGAGCTCCCTCCCCAACAGCGGGATCCGTCTCGCACGAGCAAGCCCATCTGCCCTGTTCCACCCAGGAGAGGGCACTCTTACACCTGTCCACACGACCGGACGTGGGCACGTATAGGAGGAACAGGAAAGTTAAGATGACAACTTAGAACTCGGTCAACTTGCACAACCAGTTAGTTATTTTTATGATAAAGCTAATCTTCGGAATGAGTTGAGTCATCCAGACGCTGCCACAACAGGAACACAATATGACAGACAATAAACGTGCAGGCTAAATTTATTTTCATAGTCTCTGAAATGTGCTAAATGATATGCAGATAGAAAAGACAACTTCTGGCGTGTAGGCCTCTGTTAAAAGCTGGGATGACAGAAAGAGAGCTGTAGGTGTAAGTTTGGTGGGAAATGAGGGTTAAACTTAAAAATAACCTAGTTTTATGAATACTATTTGTTGCTTTTTTTTTTTTATAAAGCTTTATTATAAATAAGAGTAAGAACATTTGAATGCAAAGTGCACACCATCTAATACTAATACAGCCTGTAAAGTTTATACTTGTATGGATGCCTCATGAAATAAACACAATAAGAATTAAAAATATGTTACAGGTCAAACCCCTGTTTCTAAAGTTTCTATAGTGTTTCTATATTTGAAATCACTATACAGATCTCTTGGGACAGCTCTCCTCTCCAATAAGAAACCATCCAGTAACAATGAGAGAAGATCAAGCCTGACATTTTTTATTTTTCTAAACTAAAGGGGCCAAGATGAGGAGGGAGGAAGTCCAGTTATGCAAAAACACAAAGCAGCAAAAGAGGAACAGAATGTTGCATGCTGAAAAGTTATAGTTTAAAAAATGGTATTTTCTTCTAATCTCAGGGAACAATCTCAATAATTTCAAATTCTCTCTGAGTAATTCTAATAGAAAAATATCCTATTGATATGAACAGAATAAAATTAGAAAAATATGGAAATGAGAAAAGGTCACACAGAATCTTAACTTGAAGAACAGAAATTTGATCACACATAGTGCTGTCATAAGCATCTTGGAGTCCCCAGGCAGTATACTGGGGTTCGGGGGCATCCATAGTCACGGACAGATGAACCATGCACACAGTGACTGTGCTGTATATACAGCGAGTCCAACATGTGCAATTTGTGCATGAACAATAGCCACTTTTCCATGAAAATGTGGGGAACTGTTTCCTATATAGAGGTTGTAGGATAGATAATGTTACATGAGAAATGATATAGTGTTTAGGACACTTGGTTACCCTAGCATCAGCTAACGAATATTGGCAGCCTTTCCAGACTGAGTTTGGGCTGAGGTCTTACAACCACTGATATTACTATAAACTTTCCTCCTGCAATAATCTTACATAGTTTGAACTCCATTTAATACACCGTATTTCCTGCTCCCACTTCCAGAAGTGTTTCAAAGCAATATGCCAAACATACTAAACAATGCGTGGATACCCAGAATTGTATCTCACACACTATTAGTCATGATGAACACAAACGGGCAAAAGTATAGACTAATTTGTAGCCAGTTTGTGAAAGCTGATATTGAAAAAAGGTATAAGGCTAAATTGATGATGGGATCAATGACAAAACAAACTCCTGAAATCAGGTATACAACAAAATTTTGTCATTCAAAAAGTAAGCTATGTTCAACAGACTACAGTTTTACATTTTGTTTATGGATTTTTCTAAGGGTGAAAGATTAATGAAATTAATCTGAAGATTAATTCAGAGGACAGACACAGGACTATATTATCAACATACTATAAAATATATCATGAAGTCATATGGAAGTCACTGAAGTCATACAAAGAGGCTATGTTCTAATTTTTTCTAAGCATTTTCTTATTTCATACGCCCCCCCGCCAAACCCTAAACCAAATCAAACCCAAAACAAAACACCTATTCAAAGACTGCTAGTCTATGGCCCTGTTCTGGCTTAAAACAATGTCGAGTCTTCTGTAAAATAGTAAACTACAGTAAAGCATAAAAGAGTATAGCAGGTATACAATAACCCCAGCATGCTGATTACATAAGGTACAGATTTTTATGCAGTATTTTAACCCTGGCAAAACTCATCACTACTCTGTTTTACCCCCAAGAAAGCCTTTCTCTATCTTTCTCTTTTACCAAAGAGAAAATTAGCACAGTATATGGTGATCATGAAACAGCTGTAAGATAAGTGAAGGATGCTTATTTAAGGGCAAGGGAAAGGAGAGGGGTATACTAAGGAAAAGAGATACAGTAATTCATATTAATTTGATTTGCTTTCAGTGGTAAGAGACTCTGACATTTGTAATCCAAATAAGCACATGAAAACAAACCTAGATACAAACCAGGCAAAATCATTGCCCTTTACTGTGGCTGTTAATGGATGTCTACTACCTATACCATACAAGCATACTCAAAGGAACACAAAGGATTCTGACACTTTGTAAAGGTCATGTTTTCCACTCCATTCAGACAATCTCTGAATATTAGAAGCCCGGCTTCTTTCCATAAGCTTTCTGAAAAGACAAGAGGCATTTAACTGGAGATTTTATGTACTACCCTTATAATTTTTGTCTATAGTACTCAATAGGAGCTCAGCACACCATAAACCTAACTTTTATCTATCAGCTCTAAGAGGCAGAGAAGAGTTATTACCCTTATTTTACAGGTGAGAGCGTAAGGCACAGGGAAGCCACAGCTTACCTCCTCAAAAGGAACTTAAGACACATCAGTGGGGCTTAGATGTCTAAATTATCCTGAAGATGAAGGCCCAAGGTCACACTAAAAGTCACTAAAAAGAAGTCAGGCCTAATGCAAAATGGTCCTCAAAAAGGTATTGAAAACCTCAGCCAAAAAACTGTGTTGCGTATTGCATTATAAAGAAGTTTTAGTCCAAAGAAGACCTAATTCAATGAACAGATGCACATGGTACAACATTCTTGCAGAAAAACAGACCTTTTCCAGTCAAACCACAGGGGAAGAGTAAACACACACAGGAAAAGGACTATATGCACCTGTATATAGTTGCCAGTTTGTTTTTTTTATTGGTTGGGCCTATACTGTCTTCATTGTCATTGTTATATAATAGTCAGAATGCTGTGTGTACTAATGGAGATAACTAAACAGCACCTGCAGATACCAGAAGCAGACATTTGTTGAGATACATGTCCATGTTGTACATTGTCCTGCACTGCATCACTAAGAGGAGGCACTATAAAACCTTTCTATAGACCTTAATGTCTTGAAAGCCTCTAGTTCCCAAGTAAAAAAGTTGCAAATGCAATCTCATGTTCCTCTCTGAAGATCTATCTATACCATACCGTATTTTGCGCATCTCAGGCTAGCAGGGATGGTCACTGGTATTCTAGAGAGATCACAATATGTGGCTTGATGCATTTGCTTCTGCAGTAAAATGTAACAGTCCATTAGACAGGAGTGACGTTCACTTTTACTCTACTTTTAAAATCTTGTAGCAGAATCCATAAAAAGCAGCAGTTCCTTACACTGTCTCCTCGGAGTCACGGGCTCCTGGGCCTGCCTGGCCTCCGTGTTCCCCCCTGCCCCATGGGAGGTCTCCGAGGGAAGGGTGAGGGTAGGAAAAGGGCAAACAGCTGGGCCAGGAGAGAGATGTGTAAGGAACTGCAGTTTTCTCCAGCGAGCACAAGGGGAAAAAAATACACAGGAACTGCTGTAGGGGCAGGTTGAGCAGATTCTGAAGGCATGTGAAACCCCCGCTGGTTATTTTTGCTGAGGGACTTCACCAGACGACGTCAGCTGCTCCTTGAGCCAGCTGTTTCCTCAGGGACACATCAGACTTTACCCCTGCTACCTCGGACCCCCCAGCCCGGCTCAGCCCTGCCGAGGGCACCCCTCCACCCTCTTTCCGGGTCCGATGCCTCAGGGATCCCCGCTGCCGCGCCCTGCGGCCACAAGGCCGTACCGGCTCGGGGAGGCCGGCGCCGCCGGCGGCAGGAGCCACAACACAACCACCCTAGCTCTGTCCCGCGCCCCGCCAGCGGCAGGGCTCTGCCCGCGGACGTTTCTCCTCACGCTGTCGCCAGGCGCCGCCAAGACCCCGCCCGGCCCACAGCGCGGCGGGCGGCAGGCAGGTGTCTCCTGGGGCGGGCGGCGAACGGGGCAAAATCCCCACGCCTCCTCAGGAGGCGGCGGCATCCTTCCCCCGTGGGCAGCGGAGAGAAGAAGGCCGAGACCGCCTGCCACCGCCAGCAGCCAGCACCTAGCCCCATCATCGGGGAACCCCGGTACCCGCTCCGCGCACACGGCGGCCCCTCCTGAGCGGCGGCGGCAGCGGCAGCGCCGGCCGCCCTAGCGCGCATGCTCGGGGCGGGCGCCATTTTGGTGGGGCCGGGAGTTATCCAGCGAGAGCGGCGGTGGAGCTGGCTGGGCCCGGCTGGGAGGCACGGCGAGTCGGTGCCCGCTGCGGAGATGGCTAACATCGCGGTGCAGAGGATCAAGCGGGAGTTCAAGGAGGTGCTGAAGAGCGAGGAGGTCAGAGCCTCTCCCTACAGCGTGCCGCTGCCCCCCTTCCCCGTGTGTGTGTGTGCGTGAGTGTGGGCAGTGGGGGACGGTGCGGGCGCCCCGCCGGCCTGCGCGGGGACCCCGCTTCCCCTTCGGCCCCACCTCCCCGTGCTGGGGGTGGGCCCGTCCCACGGCCTCGGGGAGGGGAATGGCGATTCCCGGGGAGACGGGACCCGCCAGCCGCCGGGAGGGGGGGGAGGAGGGGGCCGCGGAGCCCCTCCCCCAGTGGCGGCCCGGAGAGGGGGAGCGGGGCCGGCGGGCCGGGCCCAGGAAGTGCGGTGGCGGCGGGGGGAGCGCGTCCCGAGGAGGCCAGGCGGGCGGGCAGGCCGGCACCCGGCGAGGGTCCCACCGGTGCACCGGGAGCATGCTGCCGGGTGGGGTGGGGCCTGCCCTGCACTGCCCGGCGCGGGGCGCCCCGGGCCCGCGCCGCCCGCGCGCGGCCAGGCCCACGCGCCTGCCTCTCCGCCGCGGGGGGGGCTGCTCCGTGCGGGCCGGGAGGTGGTGAGGCGGAGGTGGGGATCCGTGATCTTCCCCATCCCCGGAACTCACCCCTTCGGGCAGCCCCGGCCTGAGGCCGCAGAGCGTGCTTGTAATTTTTTTTCTTATTTTTAAAAGGGTTGCAAGTAAATCCCTACGTATTTAGGTTACTTTAATATAGAACTTCCCTTATCCCACTGTAGGCTTACTCACCTTCAGGTGGATGCTTTTAAAGCCTCACTCATTTCAATCACGTTATCTCATTCCCCGAACAGTATGTTCTAAGGATTGTGGTGGTCTGTAAGAGACGCTGACTACTTTCAGGGGGATGTGAAATAAGTTCTGGTCAGTTTGGGGGAATGTATAGCAAGCGTTTGCAGGGGTGTGTCCGTACAGCTTTTGCTGTGCCTGTATCCTAGTTGGTGGACGTCAGCCAGATAGGTTTTAATGGTTGTGTCGTCATTGTCGTCCTACTTGAGATGATGATGCAGGTTAGATGCTTGTAAAATATTAATGTGAATATGTAACTCTTAAAGCTGGTGTTTTGGAAACCTGGACATAGTCACAGAGGAAAAATAAAGAGGGAAATTTTTAAAGATACTAACGATTCAAGGAAAACACGTTCAGGGTAGCAGTAGTTGATGTGCGTTTAAAATAAGTGTTGCTATGCAGCTTTAGCTAGCCCCTAGAAAAATGTAAGGGCCTTGTTTTACAGCTGCTTTCAGAGCCCAGGCTGATTTTGCCAGCAAATACAGAATTGCATGTAAAATCAGAAATTTCTAGGTGGACACCTTTGTACCACAGCTAGAAAACCTAGACCTTGTACTGCACATAACCAGCTGATATTATGGAAACAAAGAAGTCTTTATTTGAAAGTGCTGTTTAAAGGCTTCAAGACCCTTTCCTTCTGCTTATGCAGAAAAAAAGAAACCTTAACTGACATAGGCTTTGGGGGAGATCCATGCTGAGTTTTCTCCCTGTAAAGGTTGGATCTAGTGAGCACATTTTTCACTATTCCTGTTTCCTTAGTATATGCATTGAAGGGCTCAGTACAGAATGTTGGAAATAAGTAATATTATGAAATAGCTTTTAAGCTGCCTAGAGCTTCCTAGAAATAAGACCACAATTCTTAGGAAGCTAAAATGATGGAATTTTAAAATTACAATACAGAAAAGTTTGATATTTCTTCTTTTTTCTGCCATTAGCAAGCTACATATGAGTGTTATACTGATATTAGGAGTAGGTATAAAATTGCTGTTTACAGAATATACTAACTCCCCTGTACTGAATGCAAAATTTCCACATCACTTAATGGCCATATAAGTTGCAAGCAAAGTTTTTTGTAGATGTTTGTACGTTCTAGGGCAGTCAAACTATGTCAGTACCACTGAGCATGAAAACATAGGGAGTGAGATGGTGAATTGGAGGTATAACTAAGTACTACAAGTCATAGAGGACAAAAAAGGGGGGTTTTCCTCTGTGATTTGTGTACTAAAATGATGATTAAGCCTTGTTTCTTCAAAAAAAAGAAACCTTTTTCAAGAATGGTGATGCTAAATTTGTTATTTAGAAGTTTTATGTCCTCTGAAGGCCAAGTGGCTTGCATTATCTGCACCTAAATTGTTCTTGATGTGATGCTTTGAGCTACACCTGAACATGAAGAGCAGCCCCCCTGCTTCCTTGCAGGTGCAGTATGAGCACAAATGCCTGGGGGAGGGGACAGGGACACTTGGTAAAACTACATAGGAAGTTTATTCTCTGTCTTCTAGTACTCACCTTTGGGCTGAAATAGTGGTGGAACCAGAAGCATTTTTAATAGGGAGCAGCTCGATGGCAATTAATCTTTCTGCATTTGAAGCATGTATTGGAAGGACCAAATTTCACTTCTAAATATTGGTGAAGAAAGAGTTCTAAACAGCGTGTTTATCCCTGCTGTGGATAAGGATCTGTGCATCTGGACAAGGATGCTATGGATCGTTCCCATTCATATGACTAAATATACGTTGCATATTACTTAGTGCTTTGTATCCTTGACTTAAATGGCATTTTTGGGAAATCACTGAAATGTGAATTTTAGGCTATTTTGTTCTCTGGTTTACAGATGAGAGATGAAGGATTTTTAATTTTTATAAGTTGAGTCTGGGGCTTCTTGTGTATTTTGGGAAAGCATTTAATGTCTTTTCACACTTGCACAGCAGCAGCGTTTTTTGCTCTGCTTGCTTTATTATTTCTAGTTTTATTACAAGGCCTAATCATTAACTTAAGAAGTAGGATATTGTGTATTTAAGAGAGATGCTTGTAGTTTTGCATCTCTTTAATATTTGAATTAAATAGATGAAACTAATGACAGTTTCTTTGTCAGAAGTGTTCTCCAAAGTATGATTTAAATAAAGCTTTTTACCTTTGTGTGTGGAAGAGGCTTTAAAATGCTAAGGGTAGATGAGGTACTGCATCTCTGACAAAGATGAAGCTGAGAACTTAGCCTAGGTAGTAACTTGATTAAATATGTGTTAAGGGTACTGTAGTCTGCTTGTATTAAAATTCTAAAATGAGTAAGCAGTATATTAAAATCAGATCATACTACAAATCGTAGTCTGGTTAAGGCATCAGTTGCTCAACTTTATTTCTTTTCTTGTTCTGTAATTTAATTAATCTGTTATCTTGTTGGTTTTTTGGGCTGAAACACTAAAGCCACAAAACATACTTTGAACAAAAGTATGAGGCTGCAGCATGATGGAGAAACCAATAAATAGGTGGAGAGAGAATAGTATCCACTTTTGATAATTGGGAGAAGGCTTTGGTGAAGGTTAGCTGCTATTATTTCAGAATAGAGTTACTGGAATGCTGCAGTGGATAGCCAAATCCTTACCTGCTCTCTGTTTTTAAGCAGCTATCTTATGAGAGAGAATCTGCCTGGCATTTAAAAAGGAATAGAAATATGTTAAAAAAAATCTTGTGGTCACTTGAAGACTGATGCTGAGAAGTGGTTGTAGTTAATCAGGTGTGTTAAACATTGCGTGACTTGTCTTCAATTTTAATAGAGCATTGGTGTTGCGCATTAAAGAAATTATGCTATGGTAGCATTGAAGGAATCAATGTTTAATTGGCCATCCGGTTTCTTTTATTTTGTGGAAATGTAAGGTGTTTTCTGGCCATCTGTAAGTCAGAGGCTAATAGATACCTTAGAGTAAAACAACTACTCTGGAACTGAGGGTAACACATTGGGTAAAACATAGCTTCCTCATAGCAAGGAGAGGGTTGCTGGTATCTCTACCACAAAATGTTCTTCTCTTAAGAATATCAAGAGGCAGGGATTTATCTGCATGGGAGGTAAACCAGGGTAGACCTGAGAATAACTCAACGACAGTTATGGAATATGAATATCTGCATGAGCAGATATCTGAAGTAGAAGTTAACATTTGTGACTTGCTTGAATCCAAAATACCATTCACATGGAGACACTAGGTTAATGGCAAAACTTGAAGGATTTAATTTCCAAGGGGGAAGTGGATATTTGTTTTGGAGTCCACTATGTTGTTTTGTGATTTGCAGGAGAAAGGGAGGAGGAAAAGGTAACAGTAGTCTGCCATGCCATGTCGCTTCTTAGGCTTTTAGGGCTCTAGTGAGCAGCTCTGGTGTCTGCTTTTATCATTGCCTTTAGTTGTCATGTGATTTGTGTCAGTTTATAGTATCACAGAATGGTAGGGGTTAGAAGGGACCTCTGGAGATCATCTTGTCCAACCCCCCTGCTTGAGCAGGCACACCCAGAGCAGGGGGCACAGGAATGCATCCAGGTGGGTTTTGACTGTCTCCAGGGAAGGAGACTCTGCAACCTCCCTGGGCAACCAGTTCCACTGCTCTGTCACCCTCACAGGAAAGATTCCACATATTGAAGTGGAACTTCCTGTGTTCCAACTTGTGCCCGATGCCCCTTGGCCTGTCGTTGGACACTATTGAAGAGAGTCCAATCCCATTGTCCTGACACCCACCCTTTAGATATTTATAGGTATTGATGAAATCCCCCCTCAGCCTTCTCTTGGCCAGGCTAAACAAACCCAAGTCTCTTGGCCTTTCCTCATACGGGAGATGCTCCAGTCCCCTGATCATCTTGGTAACTCTCCGCTGGACTTGCTCAAGGAGTTCCACGTCCTTCTTAAACTGGAGGGCCCAAAACTGGACACAGCACTCCAAATGTGGTCTCACTAGGGCAGAGTAGAGGGGGAGGATAACCTCTCTCAACCTGCTGGCCACACTCCTTTTAATGCAGCCCAGGATACCATTGGGCACAAGGGCATATTGCCGGCTCATGGTCAACTTGCTGTCCACCAACACTCCCAGGTCCTTCTCAACAGAGCTGCTTTGCAGTAGTTCAGCCCCCAGCCTGTACTGGTGCATGGGGTTGTTCCTCCCCAGGTGCAGGACCTTGCACTTGCTCTTGTTGAATTTCATCAGGTTCCCCTCAGCCCAGCTCTCCAGCCTGTCCAGGTCTCACTGGATGGCAGCACAGCCTTCTGATGTATCAGCCACTCCTCCCAGCTTGGTATCATCAGCAAATTTGCAGAGGTTACACTCTATCCCATCATCCAGTTCATTGATGAATATGTTGAACGGGACTGGACCCAGCACAGACTAGCGGTGGGGAACACCACTAGTGACAGGCCTCCATCCAGTAAGATGCTAAGTGGCTTCTCTGAAATTTTCTTGCTTTTTGGAAAAGCCGTAAGCATTTAATCTTCAGGCTCAGGAAAACTTCATTACTTTGGTTTGTACTTGGGCAGTCTTGGGTGCTAGAAGTTCATCCACTAACATGGAAATTTTCAGTAGTAATTATGCTTTAGTGTTACCAGAAGGGCCTGTTGAAAATTGTGGATGCTTTTCTTCCCATTTATCATGTAGAGCCAATGCAGATATATAAGAATGAGATGTCTTCTATTATGGCTTCTGAATCAGCAAGATTCTTTTCTTTTTTTTAAACGGTGTCCATTTTCTGGCAATACATATGCTTAACTTCTGATTCGTAAGAATAGCCTCACTGAAGTCATTAGAAGTTTAGCGAGTGCAGTGGGACTGTTTGTGTGAATAAAGCTAGAGCGTGCCTGGCTAATTAAAAGGTGTAAAGATGAGAACTTTTTAGCTGACATTATTATGTTGGTACCAGTCTCTGTTCAGCCTTTCAGAAGGCTTGCATATGATAAAAAGTGGTGTGTGTGGGTGTCAGTGAATTGGAGCGCAGGGCTGCTATGCAGAGGGATGGAGAAATTAATGGGCTGACAGGAACCTTTTGAAGTTCAACAGAGGTAGGTACCATGTCCTGCATCTGGGAGGAAATAACACCATGTATCAGTATATACAGACTGGAGACTGACTGGAAACAAAGCAGGCTAGCAGGAAAAGACCTGCGTGACCTACTGGAGAGCAAGTTGGACATGATTCAGCAGCACTTTTGTGGCAAAGAAGCCCAACCACATTCTGGGCTGCATTAGCAATATAGTCAGTGGGTTGTGAGAAGTGATTCTTCACCTCTATTCCATGCTTATGAGACTGTATCTGGGTGTATTGCGCCCAGTTTTGGGCTTTCTGGTGTAGGACATTGATATACTGGCATGAATCCAGCAGAACACCATCAAGGTGGCTAAGGGGCTGGAGCACATAATGTGCAAGGAGAGGAGAGAACTGACATTGTTGAGACATCTTCATGTCATCCACAAGTACCTAATGAGAGGCTCTGGAGAAGAGCCGGTTTTGTCTCAGAAGTGTTGGGGGATAGGATGAGAGACACAGCTGGAATGTGGGAAATTCTGACTAGACGCTGGGAAGAAAAATTACCATGATGTAGTCAGACATTTAAACAGATTGAACAGAAAGATTGTGGAATCTCTATCATTGGATATTTTCAAAACTCAACAATTTCTTGAGCAACCTGCTCTTGTTGGGCCCCCTTTGAGCAGGACATAGGACTAGAGGCCACCCAGGTGTCTCTTCTTATGTTATATTTCTCCAGCATAGGTTTGTTTTTTAATGACTGTGGTTTTTCTGTTTGTGAAAGAAAATGTACAGACAGAGGCTCAAACTCTCTTGCCACACCTGGTAAAACTTTCCGTGTAAACCAACTGAAGAATTTTAAAGTAGACTCTTTAGTTCAGAGGTTTCCGCTATTGTCTTACAATAATGAATCCTCTTCAAATCAGAGGCTGGGTTTTTCTGGTAGATGCAAAGCTGTCAGGATTTTTAGGTTGAAAAAGTTCAGGGGTAGAACAGATAGGAGATCCATAATGCTTCTTTAGGCTGTGTTCCTCTGAAATGTGAAGATCATCTTAACTTTAAAATAGTACTTTGTGAGATCCTTCGTACATTGCCAAAAAGAATTTTGTCAACTGTGTATTTCAAGCCATGCCTATGATTTTAGGCAGGACAAGATTTACACCCGTTTCCTGTAATTATATAAGCAGGATACTGAAATGCCATTACTATGCATTGTTGGTTTTCTTAAGTCAGTCTATGGTGTGTTTGGTTATATCTTCCAGTTCTTATTGGAAAATAATGCAGAACGGATCTGTAGATCTGTGCCTTCAAAGGAGTTTCTCTGTAAGTCACTTCTATGGTAACTTGTCTTGGTTTTGGCTGGGACAGAGTTAATTTTCTTCCTAGTAGCTGGTATAGTGCTGTGTTTGGATTTAGTATGAGAATAATATTGGTAACACACTGATGTCAAGGATTTTTCAGCTTCTTGTACTGCCCCACCAGCAAGGATGCAGGGGGTGCACAGAAAGCTTGGAGGGGGCGCAGCCAGGACAGCTGACTCCAACTGACCAAAGGGATGTTCCATTCCATATGACATGCTGAACAAAAACCTGGGGGGACTGGCCAGAGGGGCAGGACCACTGCTTGGGAACTGGCTGGGCATCAGTCAGCGGGTGGTGAGCAATTGTATTGTCTCGCTTGTTTTGTATGTTCTTTTATCATAGTTATTATTTTCCCTTCCTTTTCTGTCCTAATAAATTGTCTTTATCTCAGCCCACAAGTTTTACCTTTTTTCCAATTCTCTGCCCCATCCTGCTGTGGGGGGAGAGATAGAACAGCTGTAGGGTGGTTAGTTGCTGGCTGGGGTTAAGCCATGACAATCCTTTTTCATGCTCAGTTGGGGCTCAAAGGGTTGAGGTAATGACACATTTGACCAGAGCATGTTAAAACAAATTTGTTATAAGCATTCATTATTAGGTTAATAGCCGCTGGTTGCAATATTGATTTATTTGCTCTCAGAATTGTGTTCTGTAACACCTTACTTGCTGCATATATTCCCTGTTATGCTGTTTATGACCACTGGGGACTGGATTAAGGTTATCATTTTGCTGTGCTGGGTAACACTTGTTTATGATATGATAAAATTACTGGTCATGAGACTAATCTGGTATTTGTACTCAGCATTGCTGTCATCTCTATAACTTGGGAACCATCTCTTAGAAACTAATAATATATTAACACTTCTTACATTTGCTCCTCGGAGGCCAATTTATGGGAGAGACAAAGGGGAAGACTTTTCCCCACTCTTTCCCCTTCCCATTATCTTTTAGGCTAGTTACAACAGCTCTGGAGAATTTTTAATATCCATGGGATGTTCAAACCAACATGCTCCTATTGCTATGACTCCTGAATGTGTTTCAGGTCTTGTTTGAAGTTAAACAACTATTTAAGAATACCACCTAGAGATCTGTCCGAAGGCTGGATAGTTGAGTGGCAAGGTATGTGTGACAGTACGGGCAAGTACCTAGGACAGCGGGCACCTCAAGTGTTTTGGAACTTCACCCCCGAACAAGTGCAGAATCCTGAAAAACTAGTAAAATACTGGAAGTAGTATGCTGTCACCCTGGCAGTTCCAGAGAAACACAAGTCACTCACATGCTGGGTCTTGGCCTATGCCTACCGAGCCCTGTTCAACACTATTAAGTACCCCCAAGGGGAAGAGAAGGTTTCAGGATCTGACAACAAAACAACAGGCAGTGCTGCTACTCCAACCCTGGTGACAGGCGTTGCAGCTGAACCAGAGAACCAACCTGTGCTGGTATCAGTCGCCCCTAATTACAAGAAGAAATACTAGATGTGAAAGTCAGCTCATTTAGTAAGGGAATAAACCCCTACTAAGAAGGAGGAAGGAGTGGATGAGGCAGGTTACTCTGAAGTAAGGCCGTCATAAGAAGAGGAGGAGGAAGAGGCAGAACTCATAAACGAGGCGGTAACTACCCAATCCATATTCCTGAGTGAACTGCAAGATATGCAGAAAGATTTCAGCCATCATCCAGGCAAACAAATGATCACCTGGCTGCTCTGATGCTGGGGTAATGGGGCCAGTAGCCTGGAATTAGAAGATAGGAAAGCAAAGCAACATCCCTTTCTAGGGAAGGGGGCATTGACAAAGTGATTGGAAAAGGGGCGCAAGTCCTCAGCCTCTGGAGGTGACTTCTGTCAGGTGTGAAGGAAAGGTATCCCTTCAAGGAAGATGTTGTATGTCACCCAGGCAAGTGGACCACCATGGAGAGAGGTATCTGGTACCTGAGGGATTTAGGTGTGCTGCAGATTTGTGATGACCTGGTCAATGAGCAGTTATCCAAAGATCCAGATGAAGTCAGGTGTATACAACCCATGTGGTGGAAGTTTGTGCAGAGTATGCCATCATAATATGCCGACCCATTGGCAATACTGACCTGGAAAGATGAACAAATGATGGATGAATTGTCTGGCCAACTCTGGCAATACAAAGAAAGTCTTTCTTCCTGCCTATGGGCCTGTGTCTTGGCTGTGGAGAAACTGTCCCAGGAATTCCAGCAATTCAAAGTGGGTATGCCCTACTCGCCACCTGTACAGACCAATATATTGGCTGTTAAGAGTAAGCATCCATCTGTTCAAGAGAGAGGATATAGTGGATACACATCATGGGTCATCCTGTGGTTTTACCTGTGTGGCCATAGAAAGGACATGAGGAGGTGGGATGGCAAATCTACCTTGACCCTAGAGGCATGGGTATGTGAGTTGCAAGGAAAAACAGTGACAAAAGAGGGTTCTTCCAGGAAAATTGCTGTTCCAGTTTCCAGTGGGCAGGTCCCCAGACAGAGTAGAAGGGCTGATCTCGCTTCTGATCTTAACAAAGGGACGACTTCTTTGTATTTACAAGAAGTGAATGGCGAATACTATGACCAGGTCCAGAGGGGCCCTGCCTCAAGTCGGGTGGGGGAAAGGGACAATGGGATTTGCTGGACTGTGTGGATTAGATGGCCTGGCACATCAGACCCACAGGAGTATAAGGCTCTAGTGGACACCAGTGCACAGTGCACCCTAATGCCATCAATCTATACAGGGGCAGAACCTGTCTCTATTTCTGGAGTGACAGGGTGTTCCCAACAGCTAACTGTATTCAGTTAGACTGAAGTGAGCCTAACCAGGAATGAGTGGCAAAAGAACCCCATTGTGACTTGTCCAGAGGCTCTGTGCATCCTTGGCATAGACTGCCTCAGGATAGGGTATTTTAAGGACCCAAAAGCGTACTGGTGGGCTTTTGGTATAGCTGCTGGAGGAAACTAAACAGCTGTCTACCTTGCCTGGCCTCTTGAAGGACCCTTCCATTGTGGGGTTGCTGAAAGTCAAAGAACAACAGATGCTGATGGCCACCACAACTGTGCACTGGCAGCAACGTCGCACCAACCGAGATTCCCTGATTCCCATCCATGAGCTCATTCATTGACTGGAGAGCCAAGGAGTGACCAATAAGACCTGCTTACCTTTTAACAGTCCCATAAGGCCAGCGCGGAAGTTGAGTGGAGGATAACAAAAGGCTATCATGGCCTGAACGAAGTCACTCCACCATTGAGTGCTGCTGTGCCAGACATGCTAGAACTTCAATAAGAACTGGAGTCCAAGGCAGCCGAGTGGTATGCCACAACTCATACTGCTAATGCATTCTTCTCAATCCCTCTGGCAGCAGAGTACAGGCCACAGTTTGCTTTCACTTGGAGGGGTGTCCAGTACACCTGGAATCAACTGCCCATGGGGTGGAAACACAGCACTGCCAGTTGCCATGGACTGATCCGGACTGATCCAGACTGCACTGGAACAGGGTGAGGCTCCCGAACACCTACAATACATTGATGGCATTGTTGAATGGGGCAACACAGCAGCAGAAGTTTTTCAGAAAGGGAAGAAGATAGCCCAAATCCTTCTGAAGGCTGGTTTTGCCATAAAACAAAGTAAGGTCAAGGGACCTGCACAGGAGATCCAGTTTTGGGGACTAAAATGGCAAGATGGATGTCGTCAGATTCTAGTGGATGTGATGAACAAAATAACAGCCATGTCTCTATCAGCTAAAAAAAGCTTGTGTTTCCTTTTTGCTAGGCTTTGTGGGTTTTTGGAGAATGCATATTCCAGATTATTGTCTGATTGTAAGCCCTCTCTATCAAGTGACGTGGAAGAAAAATGATTTCAAATGGGGCCCTGAGCAACGACAAGCCTTTGAACAAATTAAACAGGAGATAGTTCATGCAGTAGCTCTTGGGCCAGTCCAGGCAGGACAAGATGTGGAAAAATGTGCTCTACACCGCAGCCAGGGAGAATGGCCCTATCTGGAGCCTCTGGCAGAAAGTATCAGGGGAGGCTCAAGGTCAACCCTAGGGTTTTGGAGTTGGGGATACAGAGGATCTGAGGCCCGCCGTACTCCAACTCACAAAGAGATATTGGCAGCGTATGAAGGGGTTTGAGCTGCTTCAGAAGTGGTGGGTACTGAGGCACAGCTGCTCCTGGCACCCTGACTGCTGGTGCTGGGCTGGGTGTTCAAAGGGAGGGTCCCTTCTAAGCACCATGCAGCTGATGCTACATGGAGTACATGGGCTGCACTGATCACCCAACGGGCTCAAATAGGATACCCCAGTTGCCCAGGAATCTTGGTAGTGATCATGGACTGGCCAGAAGGCAAAGATTTTGGAATATCACCAGAGGAGGTGACACGTGCTGAAGAGGCCCCACTGTATAATAAACTGGCAGAAAATGAGAAGCAATATGCCTTGTTCACTGATGGGTCCTGTCGTCTTGTGGGAAAGCACCGGAGATGGAAGGCTGCTGTATGGAGTCCTATACAACAAGTTGCAGAAACTGCTGAAGGAGAAGGTGAATCGAGCCAGTTTGCAGAGGTAAAGGCCATCCAGCTGGCCTTAGACATTGCTGAACGGGAAAAGTGGCCAGCGCTCTATCTCTATACTGATTCATGGATAGTGGCAAATGCCCTGTGCGGGTGGTTACAGCAATGGAAGCAGAACAATTGGCAGTGCAGAGGCAAACCCATCTGGGCTGCCACATTATGGCAAGATATTGCTGCCCGGGTAGAGAACCTGGTTGTAAAATACATCACGTGGATGCTCATGTACCTAAGAGTCAGGCCACTGAAGAACATTGAAGCAATCAGCAGGTAGATGAGGCTGCTACGATTGAAGTCGCTGAGGTGGATCTGGACTGGCAGCATAAGGGTGAACTATTTCTAGCTTGGTGGGCCCATGACATCTCAGGCCATCAAGAGATGCAATATACAGATTGGCTCGTGATCGAGGGGTTGAGTTGACCATGGACAGTATTGCACAGGTTATCCATGAATGTGAAATGTGCACTGCAGTCAAGCAAGCCAAGCGGGAAAAGCCTATGTGGTATGGGGGACGATGTCTGAAATATAATTGTGGAGAGGCCTGGCAGATTGACTATATCACACACCCACAAACCCGCCAAGGCAAGCGGCATCTGCTTACAATGGTAGAAGCATCCACCGAATGGCTGGAAGAGTATCCTGTGCCCCATGCCACCACCTGGAACACTATCCCAGGCTTTGAAAAGCAAGTCTTATGGCAACATGGCACCCCAGAAAGAACTGAGTCACGCTCATTTCCAAAACAACCTCATAGACACCTGGGCTAAAGAACATGACATTGAGTGGGTGTATCACTTAACACATTGAATATGAATATGATGCACCAGCTTCTGGGAAAATCGAATGATACAGTGGATTGTTAAAGACTACAGTGAGAGCAGTGGGTGCTGGGACATTCAAATGCTGGGATACACGTTTAGCAAAAGCCACCTGGTTAGTCAACACTAGAGCATCTGCCAGTTGAGCTGTCCCTGCCCAGTCAAAACTTCTACATACTGTAGAAGGGGATAAAGTCCCTGTAGTGCACATTAAAAATATGCTGAGGAAGGCAATCTGGGTTATTCCTGCCCAGGGCAAAGGTAAACCTATTTGTGGGATTGCTTTTGCTCAAGGACCTAGATGCACTTGGTGGGTGATGCAGAAGAATGGGGAAGTCCAATGTGTACTTCAAGGGGATTTGATTTTGGGTGAAAATAGCTAATGATTTGAATTATATGATGTTAATTGTTATATAATACTGTACATAATCACTACTATGGTTGCTGTATGCCAAATCAATGGTATTACAGTAAGAATTGCCCAAATTAATGAAGAATGAATTTTGATGAAACTGAGCAAAGTGCAGTGACGATGGAACCAGAACTGGCTTCACCATGCAACCATCTAACATCACACACCATCTCTTCTGCCCTGAAGGACTGTTATGACAGATGGAGCCCAAAGTCACAGACTAAATGAATTCAATGGATGTTTTAGAGGGATGGCCCATAGACTAGGAGAATGATATCTGTGTGTATATATCACAAGACAGGAAAGGTGGTGGTGATTAATTGGGATGTACTGGAAAGGGTAGGACGAGAGAATTATGTATATGGTATAGAACAAGGGGTGGATATTGTCCTGTTTTTGGCTGGGACAGAGTTAATTTTCTTCCTAGTAGCTGGTATAGCGTTGTGTTTTGAGTTTAGGATGAGAATAATGTTAATAACACACTGATGTTTTAGTTGTTGCTGAGCAGTGCCTACACTAAATCAAGGATTTTTCAGCTTCTTGTACTGCCCCACCAGCAAGGATGCAGGGGGTGCACAGAAAGCTTGGAGGGGGCGCAGCCAGGACAGCTGACTCCAACTGACCAAAGGGATGTTCCATCCCATATGACATGCTGAACAAAAACCTGGGGGGGACTGGCCAGAGGGGCAGGACCACTGCTTGGGAACTGGCTGGGCATCAGTCAGCGGGTGGTGAGCAATTGTATTGTCTCGCTTGTTTTGTATGTTCTTAGTTATTATTTTCCCTTCCTTTTCTGTCCTAATAAATTGTCTTTATCTCAGCCCACAAGTTTAACCTTTCTTCTAATTCTCTGCCCCATCCTGCAGTGGGGGGAGTGAATGAATGGCTGCGTGGTGGTTAGCTGCCTGCCAGGTTAAACCATGATGTAACTAAAGAATAGTTGGCTCAAAATGGAATCTTTTACTAGGAAGTTTTAATAAAAACTGTTTGTTGTTCTAAGGTGATCTTTCTCAATTATTAGTTTACTTGTAGTTTTACGTCTGTTTATCTGAACCATGTAGCTGTTTTTCAAGTTCTATGAATATAATATTATTGCACTTTTAAGGTCAGTATTACATAGATACTAATAAGCAGTAGTATTACGAATATTACTTAAATTGGTGAGTCAAAATACTTAACATATAATGTTAGCAATCATTTGGCCCGAGCTATGAGTTTGCCAAGTATTGGTAGTGGGAATATTTGTGCAGGGAATGCAAGATCTATTGCTCATTCCTGTGTTCAGTTAGTGGTATTTTTTGATGATAATGTGTATCCAGTTGAGCCCAGAGTTCTAGTGAATGGTCTACATATCAGTTGGCAGAATCCTTAAGATTTTGGGAGTAAGTGGAAAACAGAAAATATCTTGGTCTCCATTGGAGTTGGGCTCATTTGGTTGTCTTTGGTAATCTCTTAGAAACCTGAGGAAAGAGAGCAGCTGCTATTTACAGGACTGGGTTAGTCAGTTTAGGATTAGGGGTTAGGCCGCAGCTACCATGTGGTGCCTTCTGACGACAACTATTCATGGACTTATGGGATAGTAGGAATTAGCCAATACTTTAAACTTCCCAGTCTCCCATTCATTCTTCTGTGCTTGTTTTCAGGAGTTTGGCTTTAATATGAAAGAAGTGTAGGAGTCCTAAGGTTAGTTCATTTTACTCAGTATAAAATTTAAATGAAGTTAACTTTCTATCATAGTAAATTTGTGTAACTATAAACAGCAGGAAAGTGCTGATTAACAGTCCAATCCTGTGTTGTCTAATGGTCTTTCAGCTGCATTAAACTTGTTAAACTAGTGCAAGTACTTAGTGTAGTTCTTAAATTGTTGACCTCTTAAATGGTTTCTAGCTTGTTTTATAATCCTAGTAAGGATTGTTGTCATTACTATTCTTCATCACTTTTACACTAATAATTGCTGCTGGTATTAAATTGAGAAGGTGCTTTTGGTTAAACCTTATCTTTAATATGCAGACTATCTTTTTGTCTCTGACAAACTCAGTAAAACTTTGCTGCAGTTTAGATAAGGAAAATAAACAATTTAGCTCTTATGGCAGAGAGTGTGAGTTTTGAGAAATAGTATTCTTTAAGGCACTTGAGGGATATAGTCCACTTTTGCACTCCTGACTTATCTAGCGTTTTCCCATCAGATTATGTCAGTGTTAATACTTGTAATATTTGAAATGGGAACACTCGAATGTGCTTGTCATGAGTATTTAATAAAATAGTATCTACATAATAAATAAAGTACCTCTGTGAGCAGCAAAAATACCCTTGTTGGAGGACCAGATCTCTGTTATTCTAGTATGTTGTAACAGAATTATACTGAGGCCCATGGGTTGCTCCTCTCTAGTCTTCGAATGATGTTGTGAATATCCCTGGCTACAGAAGATGCTTCATTCGGCTCTTATGTTTTATTGGACACCATAAAACTCAGTCATATGGTATAACTCCAATTTGGCTATGTTCACGTCTAAGAGCTGAGCTCATCCTGTGTGTCATTCTGTTGGAATGCTAATAGGGGCTGTCCTGTCTACCTTTTCCTATTTGTCTTGTGACAACAGACAACTAATTTGTGTTCATTATTTCATCATTTCTATTCATTAATAGCTAGTAAGATCAACAGTTCATTGGGAAAGGAGAGACTAATGATTGTATAAGTCTAATTACTTTAGAAAAAAGTCTAATTACTTTAGAAAATAAAAGTTTAAGGTGACGTGTTCAGATTCTGAAGTATGTTTGTACAGTGTTTTATGAAGGGGGGGGTGGAACCCCAAACCCACAAATGCTTTAGTCCATGTTTTACTTAAATAGGTAGTTTAACTCAAGCTAAATAAGCCAAATATATGTCACTTTTTATTTTTGGCTGAAAATGAACTGTGAGAAAGTCTTATGTTTATGCCATGTTAGGATGTGTTTAAGTACAGGAGGCTATTGTGAAATAAGGTAGCATATATAAATAGAAATCATGGTATGTGTTGTATTTGCTCCCTTTCTGGAATCTCTTAGAGCCTTCATGGTGTTAGTTAAGCCCTTCCACTTTGGAATAAGGGTGTCCATGTGGGAAGCCAGTACAGAAAAACTGTTCTGAGCTATTTCTGCAAGTCTTCAAGCTCTGGGACTGAGTGAATTAGCATAATCGATTTAAAATGAGCTGAATCCTGTGATTCCTTTATATGTAGAATTACTAGCAACCTAAGTAGGGTAAACTTAAAGAATTGCCTGCAGAATCTGCATCAAATAGTTTTGTGTGTTTATAACTAATAAAAGTGTCGTTCAAACTGATTATTAAAGCATACTTTTTCTGCAGGGTTTGTAGTTCTGCATCAGACAGAACTGTATGTAAAAAGATAAGGAAAATGCATCTTGCATTCCTGGAAAATTGTTTGTTTAGGCTTTCCTGAATGGGCTTATCCAGAACAGGAGTCCCTTGAACTGTGCCCGTTCTGATGTTGAGTATCTCAGTGTCACTCAGATTAGATTTGGGCAACTCCTGCCCATGATTAATGCTCCTAGGTACTGTAAATACCTTGCATAGTTAGAGCCTATGACTGTGTAGGGGCCCTTAGACCAGTATGGGAGTGTAAATATGCTGTTATGTACACAGCTTTCGTGGCACAGCTTTACCGGTTTAACTGCACTATCCCTTAGTGAGACAAGTAATGATTGTATAACTGCACTTAGGGCTTATGCCAGCACAGCTGTGTCAGTGACACCTCTGTGTGTGCGTGACTGACACAACGATTTTGTCAGAAATAGTTTAGATGCTAGAGCTGAAGTTTCAATTTTTTTTCAAGTTGTCCTAAGGCAGTACCAAGAAGCAGTGTCATGTTCCTCCTGCAGCCTGGTCTCTTCCCACTTCTGTGCCCCTTCTCTTACTTGCAATGTTTGTGGTGAATCTAATCAGGGAGTTGGGTTAAAATGAAGGAAGTTTCTTACTAAGATAGTTTTAATTCAGATTTCTGCTGCGGAGTTGTATGAACACTTGCACAAAATCCTCCCCCCTCCTTTACATTAGTTCTACTGGGACCAGGAGGAAAGTAGAACCTTGGCAGCTCTTAGACTGGCTTAAGTTGCTGTGGAAGTACTCTCTCTCACGTTTTTTTGGTAGAATTATGTTTTAACAGCTGAACATTAGGAAGAACCAGTATTTAGACACCTTAAATAAAAGAAGTTTTACTGAAACTTGTGATGTCCAGGTAGAACTCTTGCAAAATGAAGATGTTTTCAATATTTGATGTTTTGTGATCTGACTGAAAAAATGCCCTCTCGGTATTGTTCTTGTATGTAAATGTGTGCAATACAGAATTTTAAGGTTGGCACAGGTTTGGTCTCTTGTTAAGACATTTTGTTAAAGAGTCTTATGAAGATGTAGTTAATAAGTTAAGCTGATAAATATGAAAATTCTAGTCTGAGTCTGTTAGTGGTACTACAGAATTCATATTTGTAGTTCCTTAGATACGTTAAAATACAAGTTACGTATTAACATAGTATTGACCAGTAAATATGAAAGTTAGTGTGCAAAAGTCTCACATATTTTTATTAAAACAGGCATAACTCTAGAAAATATATGTGAATGCAGTGAGATGGAATAGAATGTGAAATGTGGAAGAACTTCAAGACTGAAATTGATAGTGTAGTCAAAGAATGTGAGAGCATTTTAAGAAAATGTGTTTCTTTGTATTGACCTTATCTAGGAAAACTGCTCTTTAATGTGCTTTAGACAGACTTGTTTCTTCTCTTCTTGCCCTGCCCCAAATAGATTGTTTCATAGGTGGGCGGAGCTCTGTGCTTTTAAGGTCAGCAAGAGCCCTCTCTGAGAAAGCAAATCTGATCTGCTGATCTCAATTGGTAGTGCAGTGTATATACTTAATTACCACAGTCACGGCTATGATGTGACATTTCTGCTTCTCTTAATAACAAGCTCAGGCTCTGGAGATGCACTTGATTCTGGCTTTTAAGCTGGAGTGTGTCTGAAGGAATACTTCCAAAATATTGAACTATGACCTCTTGCTTTGGTAGTTCTTTGTGACTGGGGCAGGAATCAATAATTTTAGACCTCAATATTTCTGAAGTTGAATTTGCCATTTCGCTGTAGGACAGTGTCCTGCACTTCACTTCCTAGTAGAGCAATATATTCTGCCTTTTTGCTATTTTCCTGTTTCTCGCAAAAGGGTGAGCTAAGCAGATGCAATGTACTTATCCTGAGCTCTGGGGTACCAAAGGGTTAAGGTGGAGTGTTGGTTTGTAAAGAAGTAAAGCTAGGGAGATCAGGAGAGGCTGGCAGTTGACTTCTCAGACAGCAGCCTAAGAGGTGGGCTTTTTTAGAACCCTCCCTTTCTGGTATACCAGTGAAGTGGAGAGAGCTGAATCGTTTGGGCTAAGTTGAGAGAGTTAACGGTATCATAGCAAAAGAGTATAAGACAATAATGTGGCAATTACAGCAAAACAAAAGTACTTGAGTATTTATCCACAGATTTGCAAGGGGTTGGTAAATAGGATAAGAATGAACTTGGGTTTAAGTTATTAATTTAAACAATTGTGTAATGGAAATAGCATAACATGGATTTCGTTATGATAGTTAATCAGATGATCTTTTTTTATAGCTTGCTTGAGATATGTTCATGCCAGATTTTGGTGTAGAGCAGGACTGTTGTGGTAGAACATAAAATGAGGGGGAGGGTAAGAAGAGTTTTAGGAGACACTGGTAACTTCATAGTACCATAGATTAATTTTGCTAGCATGGCTTCAGACTAGGGTGAAGTATTTCTTACTTAATTTGGCTTATTAAATATTGATCATTATAGTGTCAGTGTAAAATGTTTGGATGTTCAAAAGTACCCGGATAACATTTGTAAATTATAGCTGTATTAAAGAAGTAACTAAATTTTGATTAGATTTCAGGTAGGTTAAGAAGTGTTTATTGCCAGTTTACTTCAGAGGAATCAAGCAATAATTTTAAAATTCTGAAAGATAAATAAAAAAGTAATACTTTGGTGCCATTGGGAAATAACTAGTGATAGAAAACATTTTGTTTTAAATGCACGCCCTCCCTTGCAAGCTAGAGGACTTTGTCCTTGGTTGAGAAAATTCTGGAGAAATTTTTCAAATTTATTCTTTAATTTTTGCTGAAATTTTGGCATGTACCTTCTTTAACATTTTTGTCACTTCCTAAAACTTTTCCTTAACATGTAATTTCCTACTCTTAAAGCACTAAATGGTTACAGTTTTAATACTTAGCTGTTTTGATTGCAACTAGACTTGTTTATCTGTACACATAATTTATCATTTCTATGTGTGTCTTTTCAGGGTAGGGTTTTTCTGTTGTTTTTTGGGGCTTTTTTATACACATGTGTTTCTAGAGTTCTTTGAGTTATTCCCTGTAAAAACAAAGTGAATTAACAGAAAACAGTAGTACTTCATCCAATATAGAGTAAGTTCCCCTTAAGCTGGAGGAAAATGATGTTACAGGACCTATAAAATCACAGACGGCAGATAGTGAATTGCTGTATGGAATAGCAGAATTTTGTTGGTTTCTTGTTTTTTTGGTTTGTTGGGGTTGGTTTGTTTGTTTTGTTTGTGTTGGGGTTTGGTTTTGGTTTTTTTTAAGCACAGAGCTATTCAGAAGTAACCATGGGGTTTTAAATTCCTACTGTAATTCTGTTTAGGGTATTTTTTGTGTGTGTGTTATGTTTTTATAAATCCTTGTTTACCACCTCAGCATTTATACCCAAAGATATTTAATAATAATTTTGCACGTGGTATCTGAATATGTAAAGTCAGAGAGATGCACTAGAACATACAAGTAATAATTCATTTTGACACTACTTTATTCGTGTTAAGAAAGTAATGTGCTGAATTGAAGCTATTAATATTGCTGATAAACATAATCTCTTTTCCTTCTTTGTTCTGGCCACAACAGTTTAAAACATAGTATGTATTTTAATGGTGCATAGGGGAGATTTTGGCCTGTTATGTTTCTTTACAGTAATTTTATTATGCAGGGATCAGAGGTCTAATGTTGAGAAAATGCCATGGGGTGAGTAAGTAGAGCTGGTTGATTCTTGAATAACCACACTCAATTTCTTTTTTGTATGCCATAATCATCCAGTATTATATGTGTTGCCATGGCTGACATGGAAGTGTGAGGGATTTTGGGGGGGGTTGGGTTGGTGGTGTGTTTCTTTTTTTGTTTGGGTTTTTTGTTGGTTTTTTCTTCCCACTCAAGAGGGTTCAATATAGATGTCAAAAACTGCTGGCCATGTACTAAAATATATTTAAAAACATCTCACTCCTTAATTTTTCGTTAAACCTACCAGTATCTATCCATACATTGCCACCTCTAGGCATTTTTATGCTGATTACTTGAGGTTAACTTTTTTTCTGATAGCAAAATAACTGTAGAATTTGGAAGGTTTTTAGAAAGCATAAAAAATTCTGAAGCACTTGTAATTCCTACTTTAAAAAAAAAAGTCATTTCATCTACCTTCAGTCTACAGGAAGTAGACTTATCTCAAGGTTGAACTTGGAATATATAATTTTCTCTTTTTTTGGTAAATATAGTAAATAATATTTTATATGTGTGAAAGAAATGTTTAGAACAACAGTGCCATTTTTAA
This sequence comes from Phalacrocorax aristotelis, assembly GCF_949628215.1. Taxonomy (NCBI): domain Eukaryota; kingdom Metazoa; phylum Chordata; class Aves; order Suliformes; family Phalacrocoracidae; genus Phalacrocorax; species Phalacrocorax aristotelis. Next base: position 58,330,962 of record NC_134279.1, on the reverse strand, counting down.
CATCTTGTCTTAACATGCCCCTGTAGTGTTGATGTGTTACAGTTTTGTCTTGGCTCTCTTTTGCTTTTATCTTCTGTGAAGGAAAACTTTGGTTTCTTTAAGAGTGGAGGTACTGGGCTAGTGAAAAGGGTAATAATAGGTCATGAATAACACATAAATAAAAGAGTTTTTAAAGGCAGATTGGAGAAGAGAGAAGGAGACAGCATGGAAGGCTCAGGAGAAGGAGTGATTAACTGCAGAAAGAAGGCAGCTCCCTCTAATGTGGGACTCCTTGTTAAGGCGTATAGACATAATGGTGAATAAGAACAGAAGAGCTGGTTGTTTGCTGAAAGTAATATTACAAGGTCGAGAGCTGCTCTCTAAAAGGATTTTAGTAGAAGTGGAAAAGATACGTGTGATAGTCTTCACAATGGCAGAACTTACTCTTCAAAGTTCCTGCTGGAGTGGATTGTGTGTTCTATATAAGGAAGATACTCGGATATAAAACTAGACAGTGTGATTCTGAATTTCTGGAGTTGTTTTTGGAGATAAGCCTTTTGCAGTGGATGAAAGTGTCTTTCTATGAGTCTTCCCCAACTTTTCTGCCTTATGCTTTCAGTTTAATATCCATGCTTGGGTTTCATCTCCACAAGGCAGAATAATTGGTTAAGCGTGACTAGCAATGTGTAAAGGGTCCTAGCGGTTGGGATGGTCTAAAAGACGACAAATCTTTTGGCTAGAGCCCTAGTGTGAAGCAGGGGATACATTTAAAAAGGAAAAAGGCTATGCATAATCCAACCTGAATATGAGGAAAAAAAGAAGAGGGAATGGCATCGTGCATTGCGTAATACATTGTGTTAACACTCCTTCCCTTTTTTCTTCAGTCTTGATCAAAATCATTTCCAGGTGTGATGATGGGAAGTTCTGCTGGTGTAGTGTTGGACTTGTAGATTCCTAGAAAAGGATTTTGGTGTTGGTGGAGTGTTTTCATGTTGGTGAGAAATGCTAGTGGGAATTGTATTGTTACAGAATTCAACTTCTTTGAGATTATGGGAACAAATGCTGCTAGTGATGACATGGCTCATATTTCAGGAATTGCTAGCCCAGTGATTTAGTCACCAAATTGTTACTGAATCAACAGGAGGTGATGCTATTTTAGACTTGGTATGGAAGTGTAATGAGGTCTTTGTAGAAGAACTGCTTCTGGAAAATCGACTTGTGTTGTGAGATCACAAGTTGATTCATAAATTCTGTGCTAAGGTCACTGGTGTCAGAGGCACACTTTTGGAGAACTCTGCTGCTGGTAATGTTTTAGAGACAGCTCAGGTGATTATGGTGGAGGCCAGGGATTTATTCTGTTAGAGCTGCTAAAATTAAGTAATTTTATCCCATGTGATCTTCATTAAGGGCAAATATTGTAGAAAAACACTCCAGATTTAATTGGATGGATAATCACTTCAGTATGTTAAATACTAGTTATTGCTCCAGGGATGAAGGAAGAAGCAAGAATTGGCAAGGTCAAGCTGAGGCGCATCTTGAAAAAGTCTATCAGAACAGCATGAGGAAGGTTCTTCAGCTATGTAAATAAAAAAATGCATTTGTTATATGGAGGGCATAGTAGAATTTAAGCATGAACCTGAAATGAAATTAATCATTACACTGAAACAGTGTAATATAACCTGCCATTTTTCGTCAAGGTTCTGTAAAAAGGAAATAAGGGTACGGAGATAGCTACAGCTGTAGTAATAAAAGCAGTCATCTCAAATGGGGGAGTAAGGATCACTGACTCTTGAAAGAAACCGAGCTTTGCAAAAGGGATTTTGTTTTTTACCAAATCTATGGAGTCGGGAAGGATTTGTTGTGAAAAACAGCTAGTACATTACTAAGTGAAGTTGAATATGAAGGTGAATATCTAGGCTGCTACAGCAGTGTGCAGGGCACTGAAGAAAAGTAAAACGCTAAGCAGAAAGTTAAGCAAGCTGCAGCATGGGTTAACCATAGCTTGTATGATTGAAATTCATCCCTTTTGCTATTGCTTCAGTCTTCAAGATGGAAAGTTACGGGTTTGCTTGCAAAGAAGAACTCCTGCTGCCAGCTTAGAGCTTACCACATGAAGTTGTCAGCTGACTAGTGACACAGAGAGAGCAGAACCTGAACAGACCTTAGTATGACTGCATTACCTGAGTTTTGGTGACTTGTTAACTGTATTGGTTATTTAAACCAATGTGCTGCTTTGTGAACTAAGGTACTGCACAGGGGCAGTACCTCTGAGAAAGCACAGTGCAGTCACTGAGGAGGACAAAAACTTCCATAGGAAGCCTTGTTGGGACTCTGTCACTTGATCTGAGCCTCACATCGTGCTGCCACAGAAGAAAGCAAATTTGATCTTGGATTACTCTAGTTGTGATGTATTTTCAGTGAGTGCAACAGAGCGTTCGTGGCACTGAGACTTCATCTAAATTCATTTATGTAGGGCTGGTGAGGTGGTCACAGCATGTAGAGTGGAGAAATTAAAAAAAAATCAGTATGGTGAGATGAAAATTTCAGCTTGTTTAGAGCAAAATTAAGGCTGAAAAGGGAAATCAGTGAACATAGCATATATTTTGCGAGGGGAATAAATACTAGAGGTACAAAGAAAGCTTGGAAAGGATGCTGTCACAGGTGGGTGTAAATAGATTATAACTTTACTGAAATTGTAGTTTAGAAAGCTTTTAACAATTGTGAGGTGGTGGAGTGAGCTGCCAGTTGGCATAGTGAGAGCACAAAACTTAAAAGGGGGGGGGGGTTGGAAAGCTTGCAAGAGGCATGTGTTGCCTATGATTGAGTCTGGATTCAGAGAGGGAGTTTCTGACAGTGCCTGGCTGTTGGGAGGGCTGTCTTGCTGGGGCAGTCTGTCCTGCTGCTCAGTATCATGGAAACAAAGCTTGGAAAGAAAACTCTTTTCAGTTGCTCTCTGGTCAGGCAACTTATATGAACAGTAGCAGGAAAGAAAATAAATCTAAAATACATTTATAAATGTAATTTCTTCAGTTCTATTAATAGCTTCCTTTCTCTGATGTCTTAGCTAAGGTCATGAAAGACAATGCAAGATCTGATACTGAGGTTAAAACAAAAAAACAGTTTATAGATATAATGGTTCTGTTTTACTAATTTATATTTAGTATTTAACTGGCTTTTGATTTTGGAAGTGCATGGTGCATTTTTAATTTGTAGTGTGGCTGAATCTTGGTTTTTTTGAAGTACAGTACTTGGCCTATGGAGTTACAGGTGCTGCCTCATCTGTGTGGGTTGAAGGGCTTTTACCTAAGTCTTAAAGACAAATGTGTGTAACTATAGACGTAAAAAGGTCCCAAATCACCACTGGATTAATTTAGTGATTTTTTTATTTAGGGTCTTTTACATGGTGAGACTTTAAAAGTGTGGGGTTTTTTTTTTAATATCTGTGAGCATCTCTGGTCAGAAGAGCACCCTCTTTGTTGGGGGGTACTGAATCTATACATTTACAGGAAGGAAATAGAGGTAATCTCCCAACTGTTCTTAAGTGAATTCAGCATCCTTGACATTTCATGTCATTGGTAGATCCAAGAACTAGTTGATGGCAACCATCAGCTTTATCTGACTTAACTCTTCTCTGATAGCTGTCAGCAACCAGGTCTACTCTGAGGGAGAAGTGCAGCTGCACAGGGCTTTTTGGCGTAGAACTAGTTGGAACAATTTTAAAGGATCTAGGAGATGATATGAGTTCTTGAAAAAAAAAAAACAAAAAAAAACAAAAAACAAAAACCCACAAAAAAACAAACCATAGGATGCAGGAAATATGTATTGCAGTCAGTGGGCATGGTATATAGAAGTAGCAGAACGGACAAACCTGTAATTACTTACCTCTGAGAACCTCATGGTATATCTAAAAGGAGAATCTGCTTTGCGTCCTCCACGCCCCCCAAAAAAGAGTTACTGGCTGGATGATTTGTATGAATTTCACTAACACTGCTCTCTGGACTTGGAAAGCATATTCAATGAAAAGAGTAGCTCTGGCTAAACACTTCTGAGAATCAGTTTCTGGAAAACATATGGTTTTTTTCAGTATCAAAATACAGTGGTTTTATTTTGTAGGCAAGTTGATCTGGGGTGTGAAAATGTTAAGGAGGTGACAATGAAATTCAAGTGTATAAATAAATTGTACCTTACACTTTAATATTAAAGATAAACATGATCTTAAGCAAGGCTACATTATTCTGTTTAGATCATTGTATCGCATAAAAATAGTGAGCACTCCATTTGGGGAAGTCTTTCTGTATTCCAACGAAAGTGACAATCATGTCTATTACTTAAATTGCTCTAAACAAGAAAAAAACCAAAGTTTAACTCAGTCAATTTAATTTTATGGTTTAAGATATGTAGAATTAATAGTTGATTTGAAAGATCATGGTCTTAAAAATGTAATCAATTTATATTTTTAAGTTCAGATATTGCTGGGTTGCTTTGCTTATTTTAGTGATAGTATTTGTAATATGATTGAAATTTTTAACGTTTCACAAATAGTATACATTTAATGAAGCAAAATTCCAACTGGAAGATAGCTATTCACTTGAAGTTACTATATTTTTAAATTTCTGTTTATATTTTTTAACTACTATTCTAAAAATTTAAAATACCATATATTGGGGGAAATCTGTATGTCAAATGCTTACTTATGATTCTTTGTTTTTCTCTTTATTTTTAAGACGAGCAAAAATCAAATTAAAGTAGATCTTGTAGATGAGAATTTTACAGAATTAAGAGGAGAAATAGCAGGACCTCCGGACACACCATATGAAGGCAAGTAATGTTTTTGTGTATGCAATTGTTGTATACTTCAAATCATGTGTCTTAAGATGCTTTGTTTGTAAAATTAATTTACAGCATTAAAATGTAGAGCCATGTGTTTTAACATAGTTTGATTTATACAAATTTTAAGCTTGAAAAATACTTCATTTCAACTTCTGTGTTGCCTGAAGATGGGTCTGTTCTACAGTAGGACAGAATATTCCATATCAGAGCTTAATTTACAGGTATAAGCTGTGCAGTGTAATTGATATAATTCTGACTTTCAGTTGTTTACCATCTTAACGGTTTAAGCTCCTTAGCCATGAAGCATCAGGAAACTGAGCTTCAGAATCTAATGTAACTGAACATGTATTTCAGTGCTCTAATGTGGTGGTCATTCAAAAATATGTTGCTTTTTTTGTCTCAAGGAGAGATGCCATTGCAAGCTAAATTTGAGATTAATGTTGGGCATCCATGGGTCCCAATGCTTTATTCATACTGGAGTGGGTGACTCTATAGTACAACTTCATGTCTATAGCTCTCTTCAAAAATTACACCTTACTGACTTTCTTCTTTATTGAAGTTGGTATCAGTAATCATGCATCTCTTCAGTCTGGAAGAAGCAAGGTATCTTATTACATATAGAAGCTTTAACAGAAGCTAATATAGCATACTTCATCAGAGATACCAAATTATTCAATAGTGTTGGTACTTGTAAACTTTCTGATTGTGTATAATACATAAGGAGCTGGCAGACACACTTTCTATTGAAGTTCCTTGATGATAAATGAGGAATTTTTTTAAAGTTTTTGGTTGCTTTAAATGATTTATTTGCATTTTCTATGCCAGGTATCTACTTTGATTTGAATTTGAACTTCCAGTTTAAAAAAAAAAAGTCTCAAGGAATGTTACAGGCACATAAATTGTTTTGTTGGAAATTAGAACAATTTTCCAAGTTTTCAGTTGCTCAGGTTGCTCCATGCCTTGGAGCGAAGAGCAAGACTTGAGTATTGTCCAGAGACACATGCAGTTTGTCACTATTTTGAAAAATAAATTCTAATCAAGTGGGGAAAACAGCTGAAAATTAATGTGTAGATATAGGTGCATATGCACTCAAGCGTTAGTGGCTACCAGTGAAAGTCTGGTTGTTGCATCCTTGCTGAGGAGGGCATCCCTTGTGATTTGCTTCTCTGGGCTGCGAGCTGCTGGTGCAGCAGCTTTGGACTTGAGAGCAGGGAGAGGCTCCCCAGTGCCCCCCACCCCTGCTGGGGTCCAGGGCAGATAAAGGATGAGGAAACAGCTTTACAGAGGTTGACATTGGAGAATGGAGGGCAGGGGTAGAAGGTGTCAGAAGCTGAGGAGAAAGGAAATGAGCATGAAAGGGAGAGACTGGAAAAGTAGAAGCATCTCTTGTGGTAAGGATGCTCCCCTCCAGAACTTGAGTCCTGCAGTTCCTTTGCTGTCTAGCAAATAATGGCCATTCCCCCCCCACTCCCACCCCATATGTGTCTATCCTCATCTCATCGGCCACTAGTGTTTTGTTGACAGAAAATAACGCCTGGAAAGAAGATAATTTCTTCTGATTATAATATGTGACTTCAATTTAAAAAGAGAACTATGCTGTGGACCTAAAATACATAGTCGTGCTTATGACCTGTTTGGAAGTGGATCATTCTGTTTAATGTAATAGTTCTTTTGCAAATATAGTTGGTCTTATAAAACCAAATCTTACATGCAGATGTTAAGATGTTGCAAAATTCAGTAATCAGATACTAGGAAACATCTGAATGGTTTAGAGGGTGTTGTTTTAGGGGGTTCTTGGTGTTTGTTTTTTCCATTCAAACAGAATTAATCGCCCTCGGGTGAGTTGGTTTGTGATGGCTTGCCACTCCCTACTCCCCGCCCCAGTTCAGCATTACCTTGGCTTATAAAATGGACCTTTTTTGAGAATGTATGGAGAGTTATTTGAAGTGAAAGATTTATTCATGTGTCACAAAAGTTAAAAAACTGTATAGCAGTTCACAAAGAGGGAAAAAAAAAAGATTTGAATGCCTGTCTCCAGAACTGGATTCTGTGTGATGCTGGATAATTCAGCTAGACCAAAATTTCAAAAGCTGAGCACTGTGTGTGCATATATTCAGCATATCCTGCTAATGAAAATCAGCAACATGTGTTTAGTGTGGAATTTGTTGATGTGAAATGCATAGTTACATACATATAAGTACATTTAATGATGAGGAGAGAGTAAATATCCCTCCTGAGGAGTTCAAACTATTATGTATTCTGATTATGGCAGGGATCCCCTGGAAAAGTAGTGTGTTCTTATGCTAACTTTAGCAGGCATATGCACCAAGGAGCAAGTTACCAGCAGCCCAATTTACGGTGTTTCCTGACAATTGAGTAATTTACTTTGGAACGTTAATATTTCTGTAACAGTTTTGTGCATTTATTCCCTTATGTAATTATGAAGGGTTTGCCAGTGTGTGTAGTTTACATTTTATGATGAACGCAGTAATGCATGCTGTATAATTACTGACTGATCTCCTGTCATCTATACTCTGAACAATGACACAGCAAGAAGTGCTTTATGAAGAAAAGCTAATTAATGCAGTAGTTCAGGTCAGACACTTCCATAACACACAAGGGAATTCTAGGACCATTGTGAAGTGGAAGAACAGTAATAGTTATTGTTGACCACAGTTGGTGAGGTATCTGAAAACAAACTGGTGCTGCAAAATTCTTTTATAGGTGATGTCAGGAAATGACTAGAGGAAGAATGCAATTTATTGTTGACAAATTTTACAGCTTTTAGTTTTTCTGTCTGTTTCATATTGATCAGTTATCAGAATATTGCAAGACAACTTCAGTTGAAACATGCTTGCATCCTGTGTTAAAACATGTACGTTTGAAGAGGGGCCCTTTGAAACTCTGGATTAATGGCTGCTGGTTTTCACTTGATTCAAGAGCTTTTCAATAGATAGGTTGGATTTCGGGGTGGATTTTTTAAACCCTGTGTAACCATGGAGTTAATTCCAAGCCAAGCTTGCATGTGAGCCACAGTAACTGCAAGAATAATAATAGGGTATTTCTTCAAGGAAAATAATTTAAACTTGTTTTAACTCTGTTGTGAGACATATGCTACAGTAGGAGTATGGACAGAATATTCTGCCATTACTGTTTATTTCAACCTCAAGTATTAAGTAGCTAGGAAAAAGCCATACACATGAATAGTCATTTAAAAAAAAAAAAAACAAACCACAGAAATATTGGCATGCAGAAGTCAGTAGGTTGGTCACTTGCATTTTAAATGTATTAAGGAAATTAATATCTAGATTTCTGCAGCTTTAAGTCCAGTCTATATTTCTGACTGTAAACTTCAGTGCACACCAATACTGTATAAATAATATTACCAACTCATTAGCCCCTGCAGTTTTAAAATCTTTTGGACTTGTGCATCCCAGATGGAAAAAAACCTGGTGGATGAATAGCCTGTTATGCAAAAGGCTGTAGTAGTCTGTCTTTTAAAGGCAAGTTTTAATGGTAAGCAGAAGAAATGGTAATACCTAAGGATAGGTTTCATATTACCTTACAAAATGGTGTGGCAATAAAATCATACAGGGACTGATGAATTTTTGCAGTCCAGGAACAGTGTAATTGTTCTGTTTCTTAGGAAAAAATGCTGATGAATTATGTTTTGATTCAGACAAAAGGAAAAGCAAACACTTAGTCTGTTGCTGATGTACATATCTTCAAAAATATTTCGCCTGTGCTGTCCTGTAAGCAGACAAGTGATCAACTTCAACATTAACTATTATAATTTTGGATCTTTGGCCTTCCTTCAATTGTATTTTCTGTTAAATATTTTCAAGTTACTGTAGTATTAAGTGAGCAAAAACAGCTGTAGAAAGTAGTGTGAAATACCAAACTATTAACCAGTTTCAGGTGTAGTGTATTAGACTGCATTAGAATTTAAAAGTGAGAGGTGTTGGTAGCTGCTAACATGCATTTTGGCACAGATAAAAAGGTGCCATAGACTATAACAGTTCAGAGTATTGCTCTTAGGTTTTTTTTCCTGTGTGTGAATCTTGCTGCCTATATTGAGACTACTTGAGAGCTGATTTTGTATAGAGCAATTTGCAACAGAGTAAGTCACGCTTGAAATCGCAAAGGAAATAGATTGCACATGCTTCAACTTCAATTCGAGGAAATTTATAATTGCAACAAAGTATATTGAGGGAGCAAAAAGGTTTCTTTCCGAACCAACAGCAGTAGGATGAAGAAAAAACTTGCAAGTGAGGAGAAATCCTTTCAGTTTCTGTAAAAGCTAAATGTGTAAACTGATGTATATGTCTTGTTAAACTCTGTTCTTTTTGTCATTAAGCTGCTGCCTGGCAAATGATCTTCAGTGGGCAGGCAGAGACAGTTTGAGATTATTCCAGAAGACATAAGTATTCATAGTAAACTTAAACATTAACAAAACTATAATTGAAATAGACATAGGTAATGATACTGTAACAGGGCAGGAAAAGTGAGAAATGTTTAGAAAAGGGCAATAGAACGTGGTTCTGTCCGCCAAGCTTACACTATCCTTTATTACATTCTCTAATCATGCAAACTATATTGAGAGTACTCAAACTATATTAATAGTACTAGTGTGTCAAAGTGTTTGTAGAATTGGAATAGAAGTAACTACTTCAGGCAGTAAGGTAGAACATAGTGGAAGTAACGCTGGAGCCTCCTAATCCCCCCCCACCCCAATGTGTGGGAGCTTTTCTTAAATGACTTAGTCAAATGATCTTCTTTTCCAGAAAGTTTAAAATGAAATACAGTTAATTTCAGTTGTGTAACTTGAAGAAAATTTACTGGCATGAGGTATCAGAGAATAATAAAAATAATGTAATATCCCATGTCCAGCCTGAATGTTCCTGTGGCCTATTGTTTTCATCTCTTTGGGAGAAATTTGGTTCATATTTTGGTATACTTGACTAAATAGAGCATGGAAATTACAACATTAGAAACAAGAAACTATAGGAGAATGTACACATTAAATATACCTAAGAAATGCAGATTCCGATTTACGTATGCAAATATTATTTTATTAGATTGACTTTATATACGTTTATTTATAAAATGTATGAAATTTAGAAGTATCTTCTAGCTTAAACTCTGAGTAAATTTTAATAACTTGAAAACTGACAATTCAGAAACGTAATCTTTGTTGTCATGAAAGACTAAGCTTGAGTAATGTTCTTTTATTTTAATTCCTAACTTGTTCTTTTCTCTTGCAGGTGGAAGGTATCAACTAGAGATAAAAATCCCAGAAACATATCCGTTTAATCCTCCTAAGGTACTGTAAACACTTTTTTTGGATGAAATAGTTTGGCTACCAAGTTGGTTTTGAGTATTCTTATTTATTTGCTTGCGAGTGTAGTCTCTCTGTAGTACCTGTCTCCTATAGACAAGCATTGGAGCTGTCATCCTGAGGTAGAAATAATGCAGGATGCATACCTGTATCCACTCAGAAGTACACTGATTATTCCTTAAAGTACAAACCAGCAAATTCTGGGAAGGACCTTGTGCCTCATTATTGATCCTCATGTAATTTCTTCTTGACATGATAAATACAGTTTTCAAAAGCCATACTCTCTACATCAAGTAAAACTATCTCCCCGTCAGTATCATTGGAGAAATACTCTTAAATTACCGTTTCTTTTAATCTCTTGGACTCCGTAAATTGTATTTAGTAGTCTTGGGTCTAACCTACAAAGTTTCTAGTAATAATTAAATAGTGAGGTGTATAGTTGTGAGACTTGAAGAACCAACAGAGAAATATGATGTCTTACTGCAGCTCTATTGAAGGAATGTGTAAAGCATGTACATGCGGATGAGAGGCAAATGAAACAGCAGTGATAAAGTCACTCATATGTTTTTTGCTACTTACTGCCCTTTTAACTTATCTGTCTAGCACTTCAGATTTGTGATTCTACTTCCCTCCTAAATGGATCAATCTGGGTAGTGTTCTCCCCAGTAACATGCAGCTGCAACTGTATATTCCTTGTGTGCTGATTTAGGCCCTTCTTCAGTGGCTTCTGATGAATCAGCAGACTCCTGAGTTGTCTGACTCAGCTTCTTGATTGGTTTTCTGTTTGTCTGAAATATGTCTTTGAACTAAGGATGTGTCCTAGATCCTGATTGTTTCACACTGATATGTAATACTGGGAAGGAACTGGGGAAGAGGGGGAAGGGAGAGGTGCCAGTAGCTCTTAGCTCCTTGGCTCTGGTCCTTTGAATTACTTCTTTGAGTCTGGAGTGAAAGACACAGAAAGTCATAATGAAATGTCTGTTGGTTTCAGTTCGTTCATTTGCGTGTGTTCTGGCAGGAGCTAAAATAAGAAGAGCTGAAACAGGTCGTAGACACTGAAAGATGGGTCTATGGACCATGGTTTAATTGCTGCTTCAGGGCTTGGTGGTTTCCATTTTCAAAGCTTATAGACAGCTGTTAGAAGCTCAGTGCATTGTAGCACAGTACTGCTTATTCTGGAGTCTGTCGTCTTGAATTGGAGGCTCTTTTTCGCTTGTGTCTAGCCCTGCCTTTCATCTGAAAGATTTCTTTATCTTGTTCAGTACGTGCTTTGACAGCCATTGTTAGCCATCATTCACTGTGAGAAATTACCTAGTATTTACATGGCTTTTTACAGTTTCAGAGTGATTTAGAGAGTTGAGCTTGTTAATAAGTGGCCTAGCTAACATGATCTCCTATCTTCTGTCCTGGAAAGTGGAATCGTTATTGTCTTGCCTTAAGTATACACAGTGATTGCACTGATTTTATTATAGCCCTGTATGTACAGTTTTTTACTGTAGTGCCTGACAAATAACGTGTTCTGCATTGATTTGCTTGCAGATCAGGGGCAAAAGTTGAAAGATCTGTGCTATATGTAAAATGTTTGTCAGGGGTTTGGGATGAGGAGGTAGAGGTGAGAAACAGAGACAGGTCAAAGTCACTAGGAGGCAGAGTGCAATCTGAAACAAGGAGAAAATGAAGGAGAAATTTCTAAAGGCATGTATATATTCCTTTCAGAGAACAGCTTTGCATTTTGAGACTTGTAAAAGAAAATGCTTTTAACTTTCTCAGTGCCTTTAAAAAAAAAATAAAACCAAACTGATCTTATGAATGCTTTGTGAGCATGAATACAATTTATTTTAGTGTGAAAATATGGACATGGCCAATGAATGAATGCTGGGACTAGATCCTTCCAACAGCAGAGAAAAATAATTGTAATCTAGTTAAGTTTTGGTTTGTTGAAGAGCTTTCTGCATATGGGTAATGAGACTGGATGGTTACAGAGGTAGAAGCACCCACCAAGGAAATTTTTCAATACTTTTGTTGGTAGCTACAGTTTAACTGAACAGTGAGATCCAGTGTCTATGTTAAGAGTTCAGGGACTTGTTTCACTTTATTAAAAGTGGACTTCCTAGCACTTACAGTGTTGGAAAAGTCTGTATTTGACTATCTCCTTATGTCGGAACACTGGTACTGCTGGAGGATATTTGTAAATGGCTTTGTGTGATGCAGGGCTGTGCACACCTGACAGTGTATGGGAAAGCAGCTAGGGATGAGTTTGGAGTCCTCAGATGGGCATCAGTCTTTCTGAGTAAAGCAAGGCTCAGTCTAACAAATAGCCTTGCAAACTTGAAGCCTCCTGAAATGTGATACCACTATGTCTTAGTTCCGTCTTTTAGCTTGCTATTTCCTAAGTTAGTATTTCTTTATAATATTGTTAGAAAAGGTGCATTTAGAATGTTTACTTAATAACCATTTTTGTTTTTAAAAATTGTCTTGTCTTCTAGGTGCGGTTTATCACCAAAATATGGCATCCTAATATTAGCTCAGTCACTGGGGCCATCTGTTTGGATATTCTGAAAGATCAATGGTAAGGTTCCATATGGAATTAAATGTGCATAAATCAAATACACCAGTGTCCTGGATAGGAGGCCACCTCTCATCTTGCTTTTCACTTTGCATTTGTAATTTGAGATGTCCTTAAAGCTTACAATACTTCAGTATAGTATTTTGAGTTTAAAAGTTGCAAATGAAATGATTGGGTAGTAATTTTGGAAAGTACTAAGTAGATATTATATGCATAGAGAGCTTTTCCAAAACTTTTACACTAGGGTTAGGGTGAACATCTTGGTTTTGGTGTTTTGGGTGGTTTTGTAGGAGTTAATTTCTTAGTTTTTTCCATTAACAAATGCTACCTATTGCCTCCTGAATTTTTGTCCTTTCAGCCTCCTGAGGTGTGAGCAAAAAACCCCAAGTGCTTACCTTCGTTATGATTCTTGACTTCTACTTCCAAATAAAAATGAGTTCTGATAGAGGTAAAAGAATGTATGAAGTGAGTCTGGGAGTACAAAATGTAACAGATCAGCAATAGGAAAGGGAGAAGAGACTGACCATACTGATTCTGTCTCACAGTTATCACTGATAATATTTGATTTGCACCTCTGTAAACCATTTGCCTTTTGCTGACTTTTGATTAGTTAATGTTACTGAAAAAGTCTTAATAGCCAAAATCTGTGGAATAGACCTGTAAGTGCCCAAACTGTAACAGCTGAACTAATACTTCATTTGTTTTTCCAAGTGATGTTTCATGTGGTTTGAGGATCGTATACACCAGTTGTATGACAGACATGGTATCTAACATGAATGGAATTAATCTTTGTTTTCCTCCATGCCTGCCCCCAACAAGTAGGACTGTAATTCCCCAGCAGATAATATCGATATCTAATCCATACAAGCTTCAAATGCTTGTAAATTCAGTAACTTCATGAAGACTGCTGTTGGCCAAGCAGACGTCAGCTGGGTTTGAAAGAGAAACTCTAGAGCAGAAAGCTTGAGTTCTGGTCTTGCAGGTGACACATCCAGTGTATTCAGCTTTTACAGAGTGAGTAGGCTATGCAAATCACATGGTAGAGAATAGTGTAAATTACTGAAAAAGACAACATATTATTATTTAATTTCATTTCTGGAACGGCATATTTTTTCTTACAGTCTCGGAGCACTTGATGTTCTTTCAGGCAGTAGAACCTTTCAACATACATGCCATGGTACCTGGTAAAAATTTTTTTCTGTCAGTAAAGCCAGTGCATGTTTGTACCTGCACTCAGTTATTCATACCACCCAACAATTATACTGGAGATTAATGGCCCTTTAACTGCCCAAGTACAGTGTCCTGAGAGATTGTACTCTAAACCAGATTAGTGAATGGGCATGAAGTTGGCTGGTTGGTTTGTGTGTTGGGATTTTTTTGATTTTTTGTTTGGTTTTTGGTTGTCTTGGGTTTTTAGCAAAACAAATTTTGGAGGGTGTTTTAAACGGGGATCACTTTGCTGATTTGAACTAGAGCACATAAACCTACTCTCCCAGCTAGGCCTATTTCACTCAGGAGAAGGTTTAAGTAGTGAGGATATGGGAAGGCATTTCTGAAAGCGAAGGTGCTTAAGATGGAGCTGCAGCCCAGTGTATTAATACTCCTGGGAAGAATTTATCCAAAGTTTTTTTTTTTTTTAAGCTCAGGGTTTGGGTTTGGGTTTGTTGTTTCTGGTGTTTGGTTTTTTTTGTCCTTCCATCTTTTGGTGGTCCTTTTATGCACTGTCTAGTTGCTTTACTCATGGTATCAAGATCTGTGACTTTTAACAGGTATCTTCAAGGCTAATCTTTCCATACTGAAGCCCCTAAACATCATGTTTTTCAAAAACAACACTTATCTAGCATTTTCCCCTAGAAACTTTGAGGAAGCACAGTCCTAGCATTCTGACTTAAAACCAAAGTCATTTAACAGCTTTTTAAAAACATTTTCTTGTTATCTTCATATTACTTTAATATATTCCCTAATTAGTGTTTCCTCTGGAGAAGGATGGATGATCTTGCTTCTGTAGCAAGAGACTGGGATTCAGGAGACCACATTTTGGTTTCCAGACCTGGAACAGGTCTCTTATTGTCTTTCAGCAGTGCTAAACATTGTGACTTGAAACAGTCTCACAAAATTGTCTTCTCCCAAAACTCTGCTTTTAAGAGTTAAGCAGTTAATAGCCGTAAGATTAAAGCATCTGGCCTTTTCAGTGGCTGATGAAGCTAAAAAGAAAATAGCAAAAGGCAACAAAGACCTAAAGAAAACATGAGCTTCAACATTATTTTTTTTTGGTCAAAACCACTGAGATGTGGAATGGAAAGACAAGACAGGAGACTTGTTTGTTCTTACAATCTTTGTAAGTTAGGTCTTGCACAGATAACTTAATCCGTGTCTTACTTCTGCCTGATGGGGGGAAAAAAAAAAACCCCACAACATTATACCATCCTTCACCAAGATGTATACGAGATAGGAGCATTGGAACAAGAACATGCCTTCTGTGTATTTAAACCAGCTGGCATAGGGAACACTGATGATATGCCAGTTAAACTCCTCCTTTGAAACCCTGTCTGCATTTGGAAGCGCTAAGGAAAGAATTTCACAGAACTTGGTGGTGGCAGGGGGAGGCTTCCTATATAATAGAATCCCTTTTCAAATGATTCTTAATTTACTGATCCCTTCATTGTCTAGCAGTGCTCTTCATAAGTTTTGTTTGTTTTTTAATCATAGAATGATAAATAAAAATCACTTGAGCATTGAAGTGCTTGTCAAAGCCTCTGATCCTTTGGAGAAAACTGTTGTGGCTACCCTCATCCATTTTTTTGTTTGAAGGATTTTCAGTATTGTGATAGACTTTTTTTTCTGAGTAACTTCCTAAGACACATGAATGGCTAATATTGTTTAAACAAGTTGTTTATTGTTCTTCAGTATATGCCGGTTTAGCTACTGAAACTGACAAATGCTCATATCACCATGTTTAAGTTTTCTGCATGTGTAGGTTGAAAAAAGGTTTGAATAAAATGATAGCTTCATTAGAAAGCAAACAAAAGAACCCAAGCAACACCCTCGCCAACCTTGATAATTTAATATTTAATGGATTTCACCAGGTATTCAAAGGTAAATGGGACAAATGCAGTCCTGAAATATTCTAATGGCATTGTTCTAGAAAATATATTTAGTTCTACAGTGTCTCTCTTCTCAAATCTTTTAGTAACAAGCTCTGTTTCTGGAGCGCCACTCATTGACTTGTAATGCACTTGACTGAATAATGCTGCTTTTGTTGCTGTGTTTAAATGCAAATCTCAAATTCCAATGCATATATCTGTTTTTCAGTGAGGTCAGTGGGAGTTAAAGGACAGAATTTGGGCCTATGAGACTTAATAGGGTTTCTTAAAAAGTTAATAAGCTGATAAAATACTAATTTATGTATGGTGAATACAAAGATTTTAATGTGTATGTGTAGCTTAAAAAAGAAGTCTCTTCCCTACTTACCCATCCCATGATAATGATTTTTTTCTATTCTAATGAGCATAGCAGAGATATTCTGCATATTGGTGGGAGGTTTTATCAGTTTGCAAAGTAATGTCTTTAAAAAAATAATTTAATGAGTTTAATGAAATTCTTTCTTCACAGTGTATGCTTGATTATTAAATTCTTTGCAGCTGTGGATTTTCATCATGTTTAGATTTGTAAATACCTGTTATGCCAGTTTGTTTGCAAAACAGCTACTGTTTGCTGGTAGACTTAAAATAGGGATATGATTTTGTAGAAGGAATACTGCTTATGGTGATCTGATGACTCTTGTTATGTGGTTTCACTTACTGTAGCCTATATTGATCTTCCAGGCTAGTATGCTCAAAATGTCTCAAAATTTTATTCTTGGATATGAAATGTATCTAATACTGTTCATTGAAACCTGAGAACTAAATTACTTGAAAGCTGTTCTGCATAAATCCCTTGAGCAGTGATTATCAGGTGAATGTGTTGTGGCTGTGTGTGTGGCTACAAAAAACTCTTGGCTGTTGTGGTCTTGACAGTCAAAATAAAAATTAATAATAATATCTTTTTCATAGTGGCTGTACTGGAGGATTCACGCTTCAGTTTTAGTTGAGATGCAGAAATTATTATTATAGGAGATAATATAATTTTAATAGATACATAAGCAACTGCCAGCTCATAGTAATCATCATCTTGGGCATCTAAAACTGCTGGGTTTTGTTTAGGGTGTTTGAGGAGCACTGAGCCTCTTCAAAGCTTTGAGAAAAATGTGGTGAATATTAACATCATTTGAGGGAACTCTTCAGCAAGCAGGCTGTCTCTCCCCCTTGCACTATGTCAAAGCTATTCTATTGTTATCTATATTTTTTCTTTCCCTGATGGGTGCCCAGTCTTGTATTTCTCCTGTAAATAATGACTGTACATTTCCTCCCTCCTTCCAGATTCCATAAGCCCTTGGTACAAGTTCCCAGAGCTTTTCTCTTGGATTAACAAGCTTAGTTTTTTTCACAGATGGAATAAATATTGCAGGCTATTTTAAAAAATAAAATTTAAAAATTGTTCCCAGCAGCCATGTTTGCTGCTCCACTGTCAACCAATCTGCTGGCTGCAGCTGGTCCTGTTGTTCTGCTGGGTTACATCTCAAGTAATAGAGAGATTGTTTTCAGAGAGGAATGTACAGAACATAAGTAAAAACTTCCTAAATGGAAAATCACTTAGCCTTTAAAAAAGAAGAAAAACTGGCAGTGTTTCATAATCCTATTAGGACTCTTTCAGCTTGTTGAAAGGTAAAAGATTTCTTACCTCAGGCATGCCGGGCACAGTGGCTTGCTGTGCTTTTTAATATTATCACTATATTCACCCAAACTAGGGGTGTTCTTTTTTTAATGGAAATGCCCTAAGATGTTACCTTTTTTTATTTAAAAAAAGGAAAAAAAAAAAAAGGAAAATATATCAGCTTTGTTCTGATTCACTCCAGTTTTCCCTTGCTGTTTAACAACTGCAATGCCAATAGAAAGCCTGGTTTTTAGTTAGGATACCTGGAGTGGAGGTTTTTAGATTGAAGTTCAGAGGGGCAGTGCTTTCCTGTAGTGAGCTCTTTCCAGCTCACTGGTAGATATTACCAGCTGGTCCTCCCATTTTGTAGGTGTCAAATTTGCAAGCCTGCGCTGTGGCTAAGCAGCGTTTTGGGATGGGGGTGGGAGTCAAGGGTTATTGGACACTTTAGGAGAAAACAGGAGCAGTAATGTCATGGGACAAAGCCAATGTAATGTCATGTGCAAGGCAAAAAGGATGCTGGGATATAGGAGGTTTTACCTGCAAAACTCATGATATAAGCTGCCTGCCTTTTATTTATGATTGGTCAGGCTTCCGTTGGACTAATGTACCCACTTTGAGTGTTATATTCCAAGAGAGATGGGAACCACAGGAACATCCAGAGTGAAGTAACAAGAATGATGGTCTAAGCAAATATGACCTACAGTGAAAGACTGGAAAGCCATTTTAGCATGCAGAAGATCTACCATGATGAAGCATTGAAATAGACTTTTTGTTGTGGTAGGCAGCTAAACACTACACAGCTGCTTGCTCAGCCCCCCCATCCCACTGGGATGGGGGAGAGAATTGGGAGGGCAGAAGTAAGAAAACTCACAGGTTGAGATAAGAACAGTTTAATAATAATAATATTGTGATGAAAAGGAAAACAATGAGAGAGGCAGAGGTGAAACCCAGGGAAAAAACAAATGATGCAACCCCTCACCACCCACCAACCAATGCCCAGCCAGTCCCCAAGCTGCTATCGCTGCCCCACTGGCCACCTCCCCTCAGTTAATATAATGGGCATGACATTGTATGATATGGAATATCCCTTTGGCCAGTCTGGATGAGCTGCCTTGGCTGTGCCCCCTCCCCTCCTGGCTTCTTGTGCACCCGGCAGAGCATGGGAAGCTGGAAAAGTCCTTGACTAGTGTAAGTGCTACTTAGCAACAGCTAAAACATCAGTGTGTTATCAACGTTATTCTCATCCTAAATCCAAACACAGCACTGTACTAGCTACTAGGAAGAAAATTAACTCTACCCCAGCTGAAACCAGGACAATTTTCCAAGAACCTTGTGAGGCTCCAGTTAAGAACAGATTAGACAGAAGTCTGTCAGGAGTGATACAAAACCTTGCCTTTAGCAAGGAGGAGCGAAAAAAACCTAAAACCCAAGCATGTAGCTAGCTTGGGTTACCAAAGAGAATTGCTTGAACTCTGAGATGTTTCGTGTAAATCCACACCTATAAATATACTTCAAATATAAGAAGAGATGGAAATCTGTTTTTCAGGATTCTGTTCTGGAAAAATAAAACCCCTGAGCATTGGAAAATGCAGAAGATGTATCTTTCCGCTGGAAGTTTGTTTTAATGAAAATACAAGTTTTTTGCAGCATGTTCTTTTCTAGCTTGTGGTGATGTCATGTGGGATATGTGTGTTGGGTGTTTTTATTTGTTTGTTTTATGCCACTCTGCATAGATTTTTCTCCAGAACTGATGATGAGAATTGCTTTTGCTCTTTGCTGATGAGGAACAGGTCCTGCCTTACTAGTGTCTGTAGATGTGGTTCTGGGCAGGCTCCTCCATTTACTTTATTCTCCTAAAAGAAGGTAATGTGAAGGCAGAAGAGCTTTTTAAGGTACTTGGGAAATGAGAATCTATTTTTAGGTGTCCCTCCAGTTTCTTCTGGGAATCTTAATATGTCTGAAAAATTAAGACTAAGCTATGTAGAAAATAACAAGACTTCTGCTTTCTTTGATCAGGAAAGCTAATTGGTGTCCTAAAGGTAGAAAATGTTACATGAGTATACAGTAGTTACATGAAACACATTAGCTTTTCTTTACCATTAATCACAAACTTTAATTTTCTTTTTTTAATACAAACAGCAGCTGAAGCTGTAACATGTTTTCTTTTATGATTTAAGGGTACTTCTTTAAACATTTGTGTCCAAGAAGACTTTACTTTATTATGCATGAGATGTAAAAGCCATTTTGAGACACGAGACTTAAATAAGTTGTAAACTAGAATTTTAAACCTTTTTTACATATGTAGCTAAACTAGTCTTGTATATAAACTCATTATTTTAGAATTTGAATTCTCTGAGCATATAGCCATCTGTATATCCAAATGGATTTGGTCTTTATTTTTATTACTCATTTTGAAATTGGAATGTCAGAACAGAAGTTCAAGTTCTAGTATGCTTTGTATAAAAATGTACAAACATAACAGATGAACAGTGACTGAAAGGGCCTAGCAGTCTTAAAAGCCAGAGACAGCTGGAGCCAGCACAGAACTTGTGTTCTAGGCGTCCATGGCACCTTTGGTCCTTAATAATCCTCTCTGCTCCCCAAGCTATATTTTCCACTCCTAAAAAGTGCAGTGTCAATGGAAGTAAATTGCATGTAGAAGTGTCACAGGTGGCCATGACCCCGCTTCTTCTCTATTTTAAATAATGGCAGTGGTTTTAGACGTCTGAAGTAGAAGGATTTCTGTAAAGGAAAGTCCAGAATAGCTTTTATTTGGTGAAAGTAACTACAGTATCAGGTACAGTTGATAGCTGTTTCATGTTAAGTCTATTTCTAAAACTACACTAAATAGCATAATAAAATTACCTAACTGGGAAAAAATACTTTCTAGTGTGTGTGGTGGCTGTGGTAGTTCCTGAAATTCACTGCATAAAAATAAAAATGGTTAAGTCCATTTGAGCATAGTAAGGCCTGAGAGACTTAGTGTTCTGTGACACCTGAATGCTGGACTAGTAAACTTGTTGCATTACATTAATTTAATGCTAGCAGGTACCATTGTGAGTTATGTAATCAATGTGTACATTAAATAGATTAATTTCAAGACAGTGTAAACCACTAGAGATCACAAAGAACAGGAAATTATAAGAGTAAAATAGCATAGGTAAATGTAAAGCAAAAATAT
This sequence comes from Phalacrocorax aristotelis, assembly GCF_949628215.1. Taxonomy (NCBI): domain Eukaryota; kingdom Metazoa; phylum Chordata; class Aves; order Suliformes; family Phalacrocoracidae; genus Phalacrocorax; species Phalacrocorax aristotelis. The sequence goes on along the minus strand of NC_134279.1, from coordinate 58,310,313 downwards.
TTCTGTTCTTTCACTGATGTTTTGTTTTTCCACACCTAAATCACACAAACAAAGATGCTTTGTAGTCATTTGCTATGTTAGCTAGGCTCTCATCCTGCAACTGAGGATATGTTGCAGTAACTAGGTGTTCTTTATCCAATTAAATATAATCTTACTAGTTAATCCCCAGCTTTGTTTGGAATTTAAAGAAACATTTTTTGGCTTGGAAGAAACATTCAGCTTGGAATCTTGAAATACTTTAGCTGGAAGATTATCTGAAAATCTGAAAAAAAAAATTAGTTACTAAGGAATAGGTTTAGAAAAGGAGAATTATATGTTGTGAAGGTTTTGTGATTTGTCAGAATTCAGATCTAAAAGCATGAAGGGTTTTTTTTTGAGATTTCAGTCTGCAAAGTTCGGCTTGAGGGACTTCAAGCTGATGTGGCAGTTGGAATGAGACAATATGTGCTAATTAAAATCTCTGTCACTTGGGATGTTTCTCACTTGCGTTTTGATGTAGCACACTGCACTGTGAAAGCTCAGTGATGATTATCAAGCTAAAAAAAGAAGTTTCTAGGAAAAATCTTCTAGAATTAGAAACAATTAGGGGAAAATGCCACATTTGAATGGTGAGTGACATAGCAGGAAAGCTGTAAATGTAAGCATCTAGGAATATGATATTCGGGTGTCTCAAATGTACACCTGACATTTTACCAGCATCTCTTCTCTGTTCGTCAGTATACTCTGCTATAGTATCTCAATACAGTGCTTCAGTACTGGAAAATCACATAAAATTCAGAAATCTGAGACTGGATATAGACTTGCAAACTGTTCCCTTTGTATCTGGACCATTGGGTCAAACTCTTCCCCACCCACTCCGACAGACTTGCTGCATTTACCTTCAGTCTTCTGAAAAGAAGAAACTATTTTCTGTAGTTTGAAAATTGAACAGTTTGTCTCTAAGAAATTGGATGCCTGTGTTTCACAACTTTCCTCTGGGATTTCATGTGCCATAACCATTTTGCTCTAATCTAAGATGTCACATTTTCCCCACTTACCTTTCTACTAGTACTTCAGCAGAGTAAGCAGTTTTGTGTGCTGGCTTGAACATCTGTCATTGCCTGGCCACAGCAATTAAGAGTCTACTTAACCCTTCAAGTCAGCGGAAATACTGAATGTTCACAGATTTCTGTGGGGTCCTTATTTGGTTTCCAGTGTGTGCCAGCTGAAATGGAGATCAGAGGTGATATTCATGACCAAAATCTGATTAAACGGTATATTTAAAATGTTACAACTTTCCAGATTTACTGTGTGTAATAATTTCATACTTTTACTTTTTTGAGTGTTTATGAACTTGGTGTTCCCTTACTAAATTATTGAAGTCCCTTACTCTTAATATACTTTGAGATCAAGATAAATTATGAGAACCTAGAACCTTAGAAGTTCTGACTCTAGAACTAGGCTACCTTCAACAGAGTCCTTCCACAGGGGCTGAAGAGTCGCTTCACAGCACCACCAAGACTGCGGAATGTTTTCCTGCTCTGACAGTTGTGTCAGGTTGAAATGAGAAGAAGCTGAGATAATATTTTCAATGGCACATTTTGTAACAGCCAAACCTTATTATTATAGTAGTAATTAACTATGAATATTTTTTAATTTATTGAAAAATGTCATATTAAAACTGATGCAGTGCAAAAGCTATATAATGTATAAAATTCCTCATCTCTTGCAAGTATTTAAAAGGCAGGTCACTATTTCTGCATATGCTATTTCACTATAAAGAGTGCCAGCAGAGGGAGCACATGTGGGCTACTAGTTCAGTACCTAGACCTTACACAAGGTGCTGTTACTGGTGGTAAGGAAGGACAACACAAACTTCAAATGGGCTTGCTTGGGTGGTTTTTTTTTTTTTTCAGATGACATGAATTTTTTTAAGTGGGCATGGTCAAATGTGTAGGTCAAGGACTGTGTTTTCCAAAAGCTTAAGAAAGCATAGTTAATAAGGAAGTCTGCATTTAAAACCCTATTTAAATATATATATTGAATGGTGTTCTAACACCTATAAGTTACAGCGGTTTAAAATTATGATTCTTAGACTTACAATCTGTACATGTACTCTTATATCTTCTATGATACTAGTACAGCAGCAAGGGTGAGTACAGGCATGGGATTTGGTAAAGTCATTTTCAAATTTTTAATTTTAGGGCTGCAGCAATGACTCTAAGAACAGTGTTGTTATCACTTCAAGCATTGTTGGCAGCTGCAGAACCAGATGATCCCCAAGATGCAGTAGTGGCAAACCAGGTAAGATACTTAATTGACTGTGAATGTGTAACACACTGTAAACTTTGTGAACTTGGATTAGGTTCTGAACCTTGGGGGAGATAAAGATTTTAAAGAATTCATTGGAAAATTGCCTAAGCGTGAGTTACTATGGTGTTTTGTGGTCTTTACTCTTCAGATTCCAGAGTAAATAGCAGTTATTTTACAGTGTCAGGAGGTTTATTTTGTTAGGTTTGTTCCTTAATTAGCTTGTCATAAGTGTCAGGAGATAGCAGCATAGTAAAATGAATTCCAGTATAACTTCCCTTTTAAAATTTAAGGCTTCTAGGACAAGAAAAGCAATGTTGTATTGGTTTAAAATTAGTTTTAACTTGATGGGGTTCATTAGATTTGGCTTGGTATTTAGCTCCTCTTCCAGATTAATCTGAATATTGTTGAACATTCTGTTTAACGTCAAAATTTTATTGACTTTAGATTAATTCCTGTTGCATTTAATCCTGAGGAGTAATTTATCTGAATGAAGCATCCTATGTATTTTTTACCTTTGCAAGTACTTGGGGATAACTGCTTTAGTCACTGGTTGAGTTGGTATCGGTAGAATTTTCTAATCAACAGGGTTTGCTAGTTTTTAGACAGCAGTAATAACTTATAAAAAGTAATAACAAAATGTTGATAAGATCTTATGCCGTACCAGGACTGACATGGTTCTGTTTAAGATGTTGATGAAAGAGAGCAACAGTCATCCCATAACTTAATAGTCTCACAATTTTCAATGAAGTCCCAAGTATGTGGGTGGTGTTTTCCTTTTTACGCTGGGGGGGCGGAGAGAGAGAGAGCCTGGCTTCCCCACTGACTGGTAGTAAGGGTGTTATTTTGGTAACAAAAGAATAAAGCAAGCAGAAGGTTCTTCCAGCATTGATCTCATCTGTATCTCCTGTAAGTCGGGACCCTCCAGAACAGGGTGACAAAGTGTGCACTCCTTCCCTGTAAAAATCTGTGTAGGGTGATAAATCTGCATTTAATCAAACATCTCAGGATTTGGAGGGAAACATGGAGATCAGAGGTAGCCCATCACACCACTGGGTGGGGGAGTGCTGTTTCTTACTACTATACTCAGTAGTAGGTACAGAGGTTGGTTTGTGGGATTCTGCAGTACTGTAAGGCTGCTCTGAACAAACATCCCTGAACAGTTCTGTCAGACTGAATTGCTCTATGTGGGGAGAATTGTTGCAAAGGCCATGCAAGGCCACTAGGCACATCCCTGCACCGGGTTTTTCTTGCAGGATGCATGCCCTTGCTGTCACACTCTACTAAACAAAACCACTTTTTCCTTTTTTACAAAGAACAAGAATAGTGTTTCCCATTCTGGCCTCAATGGCAGAATTTTGTGTGGGAATCGAAATGGTCTCACAGAAGCGCTTGAGCTGGAAATAGTTGGTTTTTTTTCTCAGGCAAAAAACTTAGTGGAACTTCCTAGATTCTGAAGAGCAGTTTTCTAGGCTGGCTCTCAGGTGTATGTGGGGATGTGTCCAGTGGGGCTGTGGCAAGGCTGGTGAGGGGAGGATTCAGTTGCTCCTGTTCCCTGCAAATACCTGCATGAAAACTATACTGGGGTTTGGCCTTGAGTTACAAGCATGTGTACGTAAGTAGAAAGTGATTATAACACCTTTGAGAGATGTGGTAGTAAACACCCAGTTCCTTCATGTGTTTTATTTGGTGGTGGGGTCTTTTTTAGTTTGAGGGTTTGGTTTTGTTGGTTGTTTGTTTTTGGTTTTTAAAAAAAAAAAAAGAAAAAACACCAAAAAAACCCCAAATTCACAAGGAATTAGTTTATCCTTCACACTCATTTTTCATTATGTTAATTTACTAAAGTGTGTTTTAGACTGCTAAGCTGTCCAGGTAACTGGCAGTGTCCTACAAGCTCTTGAGCTGAATACAGGAAGGAAGAATGAGAGAGAATACAGGGAGAACTCCTGTTTGAATAATGGCAGTATTTTCAGACACCAGCTGTCTGGTGTCAAAACTACTTCAGCTAGTTGGTGTGTTTTTTAAGTACAGCAGCATTAACTGCCTCAGATTCCTGATATAGAGACATCAGTAAAAGGTGCCTTTAGGCTTTTATACACTCAGTGAGAAGCTAGATTATTTACGGATACCTAAGTAAAGGAATTTTATATATAGAACACTGAAAGCTAGTTCTGAATAAAATGCAGTTATGCAGTTATGACTAATCCTTTGCATTTCAGCTAGTTGCTTTCTAGGCTTGGCAGTGTTCTCAAAAATATGAAAAAAAGAGGAGGGAAGATCTCTTAAGAGCAGAAGAATATAGTATTTCAGAATGCTACTGATGCTTGACTTAATCCTTCTTATTTTCTAGTCATAACAACCAAAGAAATTTATTACAGACCACTGTATTTATAACACAGTTATTTGCAACAATAGATTGTCTCCCCTGTTTTTTTTAATGCCATTAATAATCAAACAGTAAACATACAAATTACTTCATGCGGAACAGAATTAGTGGGATGTGTACGAAGCACACAGTGCAGTGTAGTTGGTGTGTGTTGCTGTAGGAGAGGTAAAATAAAATGAACAACAGTAGAAAGTATATTTGCTTTGACAGTGCTTTATAGTTTTAGTGATTGTTGTCATGTATGAATAAAATGCTTAGAATGATAATCAGCCATGTTTCTGTCCTTAAAATGCATCTAAATAAATAATAGATATTCCAATATCTTATTATTTAGTGCTAAAATATATATCTAAAGATTAGAATACCTACTTTTTAAAAAAGTGTAATGACTAATAGTCTTTTTAAGTACAAAAAATTTGATTTTACGTACAAAAGTTGCTAAAATAGGAAACTCATCTTGCTTTTCTGAGTACAATTTATGACAGTGACCCACTTTCTTGGCTTTTGAGTTCTTGGTGCAGGCTGAAAATTCCCCGTGAATAAGGTCCATTCTGTTGTTTATTAGAAAACTTGTTAGTGTCGAGACTGGTGCAAAGTAGTATTTACATAACCCGCATGATTTTTGTTTTCCTGCTAAATAATAGCTTGCATTAAAAGAGTTGCGGCTTCCTAGCTTTTTTGTGTATGCTCGTCCATTTTTCAGCCCTTCTTTTGTCACATATGCTATCAATATCCTTATTCTCAGGAGGAAGCCTGGTAGTAGAATGTCAGCCCTGACTGAAACACTGCAGACCAACTTGCAGTGTATAAAACCAGTCATATTTTAAAGCGATTAGAGAAATAGATTAGAGTAGTATGCACTACATACATTCAGGAGATGTTAACGTAGGGATAATTTGTGCTCTGCCACACTGAATATAAATTTTCAGTAGCTGTGCTAAATATAGCGAATCTACTTTTGATCAGTGCAATTGAGAACAGTACCTGATTGTACGTACAAGATACCTACAGTGTGTAATTTAACCTAAAGGCAAATGCATTAAATGCTTGCATAGGTTTACTCTACATACAAGCCTCACCTCCAAATTTCACTTAAAAAAACAGCAGTATGCTCAGTGTAAAACACTGCTGAAGATACTGTAGAAAGAATGATGGATTGGAATGTGCCGTATCATCTTGCTTTTTGGTTGGACTGCTGAGTTGATTTAACTTTCCCCTTCTCCCCCCTCTCTCTTTTGTGTAGTACAAACAAAATCCAGAAATGTTTAAACAGACAGCTCGACTTTGGGCACATGTGTATGCTGGAGCACCAGTTTCTAGTCCAGAATACACCAAAAAAATAGAAAACCTTTGTGCTATGGGCTTTGATAGGGTAAGTATATATAACTTAAATATTTTTCAGTAGGGGCAGGGCAAGTATATGTGTCTAAATACAGGGAGTCGTTAGTATACTAAAGTAGACTCTCTACTTCCATGACCTTTTATAGGTCTAATCGTTCTGTTTTGCTAACTATTTTTTTAAGAATTGGAGTTCTAAAATACTATGTTATTAGAAACCTTGTGAGCTACCACTGCCTTTTTTGAAACAATTTTTCTATAAATTATTAGCTACGATTTAACAGATGGTAAACTAATGTGTTCTGATTAACCTGTGAACTTTTCATTCCACTTCTTAGAGCTGCAGGTTCATACACTGAAAATATTATTGCTTTTGTTTTCTCGTTGCAGAATGCAGTAATAGTGGCCTTGTCTTCAAAATCATGGGATGTAGAGACTGCAACAGAATTACTCCTGAGTAACTGAGCCATGTAGAGAGAGCTGCTTCAGTAGTCCAGCTTGCCCCTTCTGGAGGAGCATCACCATCTGTTATTTTTAGGATTCTATATAGATTCTCTTTTAAAACTGGCACTCTTGCCTGATGATGCTATCTAGGCACTATTGGAGACTGAAAAAAAACCCGCTCTGTAAATAAAGCTAATTAAACGTCTGTGTAAATTTAAAAAGGGGAAATACTTTAATTTTTTTTCTTACTAAATATTGTAAAAATTCTTTGAGCTCAGCTAAAATAATGGGGGAAAAACATGCCTACTTTAGTGTTTAGCAGTGTGACGAGGACTAGCAGGAACTTGCTTCAGGGTTTTGATTTAGTGATTCAGAAAGCAACATTTTTGAGTGTTAAGTCATCAAATTGTTGGTGCCACTCATCACAGCTATCTTACTGTTTTTAACATGGATCCTCTGTGCCTGTGGATTGACCTATATTTGCATGCTTGTACTTAATCGACATATTAGGTAGGGTCGCTGAAGAGAACACCATTGAAATGCTCGAGTATTCTTGTAACTTTTTCCTGAAAGACTTTCAAGACTTACCCAAAGTTCCACATGGTGACCTATTCAGAACCGGTTTCGTTCTAGCTTATTAATTGGGAAACCTGATTCTCCTCTCCCTTACATCATACAGCTGAAAATCCTCACTGGATTATGTTTCATCATCTGTGGGTATTATGGGTGCCATTTACAGTAGTCTAGGCTCCCCTTGAAAAAAATATATTTTGAATTATCAGTAATGATTTTCATCCATCATGTTTTCAACATGATCTCGTAAGGAGTATGCCTTGATATAGCACAAAAAGATGGAGCTGGTTTTTCTTTTTTTTTTTTTTTGTCTTACATAGATGTAAAATGTTCTTCAGTATGTTCTGGATAATATGATTTCACTGGGTTTGAAGGAGGAAAAAGCTGATTCTCTAGCGTACTGAGAACTTAAAATTTTTCTTTGAGTACTTGATATGATGCAATCAGCTGTGTTTCGCAGCGGTTTTCTAGCTTTATTTTGAGCTCCAATTTAAGGATTGCTTACCAGGTACTTTAAAATTCATCTTTGCTCGCGTTTTTCTCTAGTTGACACACAGAGGCTGTGTTGGTGTTTCTACTGTACATACTTCAAATGCACATAGAAGTAGAAGTGTGAGAAGTGTGTTCTCAATTTAGCTTTCTTTTGGATTGATGTTTGATAAACGAGAACTGAAATCTTACCTTGGCTTGTACATACAGTCAGTCTTTTTATTCGTATTAAAATGACATTTCATCCTGAGTGCAAAAGCTTGAAAATTATTAGTTTTGCAACTTCAAACACTAGTACATCTATTTTAAGAGAGCTGTAATGTCTTTGTGAATATGATGCTAACTTCTGACAATATATCTGACAAGGAAGTTCAGAGAAATCCTGAGACTAGAGTGTGGGGATTGTGGCTAATAGAGTACTGTATAAGTCATCTTTTCCATGACTGCTTTTTCTCCTAAACTGTGGATTAATGGGGCGGGGAAATATATGTCTGCTTAGGGGTTTTCTGGAGCTATGAAGTACAAGTTGAAATAGTTTCACACTTCATAGTCTGTTTATAAATCATACTAGAGTAAATCAGGAACATTATTGTATCTGTTAGATATCTGGAGCATAGTGGTAGGGGAACAGAACCAGAAAATAGAGCTGTAGAGGCCTAGCTAGTTCAGGGATGCTCCTTGTACTGCTCTGCCTGGTGTGCCCAAACTTAAAATATTTCAGGGCACAGACAGTAAATGCTTTGAACTCATATCAGTGCAATACTAAATGCATTTGCTTAGTCTTTATACTTACTGCTTCTTAAGGTGTAGTCAGTGGTCAGTTTTCTTGGGTTTTCCTGAGTTAGTGTAAATCATTTGCAACGATGCCAAAGGAAATGAGTTGTTTTGTCTTTCCTTATATTTATTTATTTTTTTTTTAAACAAGAAGCTGCTACTGTTCAGCTGGTTTGCTAGGTGGAAACCAGGACGGTAGGAAACTATGACAAAATGCCACTTGTGTTAATCTCAAGTTGCTGTCTTTTCTGTTATACAGGCTAAGAACTTCTTGATTACATCAACACCTTTTTTTTACCCTGGTGGTAATTATGAATTGCTGACTACTTTCCCTTGTTCTTCGCTGCTATTTATCAAAAGAACGAACTTGGAAATCATTGTTGGGGATGTAAAACTTCTCAGTTATGGGCTTCTGAACATATTTCTTGATTAGTCTCCTAAAACAGCAGGTTTTTCCAACAGGTGTAAAGGGTTAAAGGAAGCTAGGGGAAGGGGGAGAAAAGAGGAAATGGTTCTTAGGTGAGCATGGCCACCTCTGAAACAATGCCCTGTTAAGTTTAACTTCTCTCATGAAGTTACCTCATTTTCTTCTCTACTGCAAAACACTCGTCTTCCTTTCCCCTTACGTATAGATGTCGGATACTGGTTTTTGCCCTCCATCTGTGTGCTTGGTAGCAAAGGTATCTTGATGCTATCTCGGGTGCTGGCAGGAGGGAAGCTTCTCAATAAGTGAGCTGGGCAGGAAATATGACCCGGCATTAAGGAGACATCTGGGGTTCGAAGCCCCTCTGAATTTTGTCATGCGAGTCCTTTATAAGGAATGTTTTTATATTCTTGGTAATTATCAGAGTTGAATATAGGGATAATGTTGTACGGGGTTTAACTGCAGCTGGGGCTGAGCCCTAGGAATTTTGCCGTTAGTGTTCAGTTTATCATTGTGAGTTTGTGCATACAAAATGGTAGTTCTGTTTTCCGTATGACTGAACATCGCTATATTCAGGGCCCTGTGCATTCACAGACGTGGAGTTGCCGTGCAGTCCACTCCAGCTGCAAACTCAGGCTGCACATTTACCACTTTCTTACAACAAGAACATAAAACGTGGGTACAGTTGCTTTCCAAGTACAAATAAATCCTGCATTGTCTTCCTCTATTGTGTAAGAAAACGGCTTGAAACAGTAATTTTGAAGTCTAAATGGCGCCATTTTTTCTAAACAAGGTATTGATAGTGACACTTACTGATTGCCAGGGCATCAATCAGATTTCACTGCTGACTGTTTTAACATGCATCCAGCGAAGTGGTTTATCCCTTGTTTGCTTTGTTGGTGGGGAACCAGAAACTCCTGTCTCGCCCAGTTCCTCAGAGAGAGGTACTGTGTTGTTCAAAGGTAGAGAAATGCCCTTTCCTGTTGCCAAAAGCCTCTGTTTTCCCATGAGTGCCAAAAGCCCTGACTGTATTCCACCCCCACTCGCCACACTCACAGATTCTTCCCGTTGCTTCCGTGAACAAGCTGTGTTCTCAGTATGACAACTGGTACATTTTGGAGACAAAAAACTTAGGAACATGTCCTTCTGGGAAGATGTGGCACCTAGTGCTATTCATCCTGCATATTACAAACTTTAAATTTTATTTTTTTTTTTAAAGCATGCCACAGAGTACATGGGGCCTTGACTATAATTGGTTTGGTAGTATTTTTCCAAGCAAATAGGCACTAATGGTGTAGGAATGTCTTGGGCTTTTCTTAATTATCATTGTATTTAACTGTTTTCTAGGTAAATAGGTATTGGAACACTGACGTAAATAAAGGATCTTTTTTTGTTGTTGTCTGAAAGGAGGAATTAAATAGCCAGAAAGAAGCTTACCTTGTAAGGCCAAATCTGCATTATATGGGTGGTAACAGAAACATTTAAACTATGCAAATTTAAGCTTAGCGGCTGTGAATCAGACTAGGCACTGCAGAGCATATGGATTGCTTATTTAATCGGGGAAGGGGGGGGTGGGATCAAAACACAGTTTCAAGCAGAGTTCTTGTTTACTGTGTTGGTCGTACTGTGAAGGTGAAGCGTTCCATTTTCAGCGCAAGGGGAAACCTAACTCTGTGCACGTCCCTTGTTTCCTTCCTAAATACCAACAAAAGCTAGCGTAGACTTGAGGGCTTGCCCAAAGGGGGAAAGGTTGAATAATTTAGCAGTGGAAGTGAGTTTTACTTACTGTCTGCCGATGAGCAGACACAATGAGAAGATGTGACCTCTCCTGCTGTGTTTTATTGATAGAGTTGATGAGAAGCATCTTGATGAGCGTGGCCACTGACTTGCGGTCAGGCGCTTGGTTTTGTATGGCTTTGATAAGCAATTGGCTCAACAGCAGCCAGCGAAAGCACGTTTCATCATACCATCTATTGGCATCACAGGACTAAAGTGTGAAAGTACAGATGCTCATTGGGTGCCTAAAGCTTTCTGGGAAAACCATGGAGATGTTTCCACTGTTACCGTCCTTGTTTTCCAGACACAGCTTTCTCCCAGGGCTAGGCAAAGGGGCAATCACTTCTTCCTTGATAGTTTTCTGATCTATTCCAAACCCATCAGTAAGTCATGTAGCTTGCTCTTCCCATTCGCGGTGGTCGTGTCATCGGCTGATTCATCATTAGACTCTCAAGACCGACCGTCATTAACGCATTTTCCTTCTTGCTTGGTTATTCCAGCTGCAGTGCTCTGTAGGTAGCAACTCAACTTCAGGTTTCTTCTTGCTGGACAAACTCTTGCAAGTCATTTGCACTGTACTGTGATGTGATGTTCCTTCTCTGCTGTTACCTGCTTTGTAGGCATCAAAATAGCTAGCCCATCGCTTCTGGTGCTGAGCCATTCATCAGTAATGTAAGTTAAGATATATGACTCAACAGATGAGGAAATGTACTGTGAAAATGCTGTACTTGTCCGTTTCCGATTTGCGGCAACTGCTGGTGCTCTGTGTGGTGTCTGAAGGAGGCTGCCATCATGTGAATGCGGATGTCAACTGTTGAAGAACCCTGCTTTTCACTTACCTTTTCCATCCTAAATTCTGACTTTTCTAATTGAAGACAAAAATTTACCAATAAAAACCCTGGCGGGAGGCTGGTTCCTGAGCATCAGCCTTCCTGTACAGGAGGAGTGGGGGGGCTGGAATGCAGCATCAGTGTTTTTTGTCTTGAAAATAAAAAGTACACCAACACTTTTGTACACAAATGATTTTTTAAATAAACACACATTTTAAAAGATGTTGATTTTCACTGGGAATGCTGAACAATAAATGCATGTTTCCCTGAAACCAGTTTTCACTTCATTTCTGGTAATTTGAATTGTTCAGAGATTACAGGGTCTACTGCCTCCACCTCAGTGAGGAGAGAAAGGGACGATAATTTTCATGATGCACATTTCTTTAAAAATTTCTAAGTTGTGTGAATATAAGCTGTGTAACAAAAGCGTGCATTATTTCAATGAGGACTGCCTCAGGTGCTGATAGCCTAAGACGGATACAGCACAACACCTCCTGTCTCCTCTCAAAGTCTGTGTCTGAAGAAAGGAAAAAAGTTTTCTTGGGATTTTCCAGCACTGCCCCCATTCATCTCATCTGTGTGCATTTTAAATGACACTCTGTATAAATGACAGTTGGCTCTTACAGGGGGAGGTGGCAGCCTGGTGGGTATATAACACTGCCCTGAGGCTAGTAGAGATGACAGTGCTGGGGCTTGCTCTGCCACCAACACGTGCTATTCACTTTTTTGGCGTTTGTCAACATTTGTTCAATGGGGTGAAGCGGTTTCAAAGCCCGTGTCTGCCCAGCCGAAGCTCTGAGCAGTGAGTTTGCTGTGGAGCTGGTTGCAATACTTGCTCTCAGATCTAGATCCCATCATCGAGGGGGTTTGTGTCTGTGGCTCTGGGTGGGTTTTGCAGGTTTGCAGGCAGGCTCTGCCAGACAAGATGGTGCTGCACACTGTTATGGTGTTAGAACAGCGGTGTAAGGGGGATTTTTTAATTTCTTTATTTAAATTTACTATCCTCAGGAGCTATGTTGTATTGTGTGGTACCTCGTTCATTAGTGAGGGTGAGGGAGCAGGAGCACTCCCCAGCCCCTTTGTTGTGGGTGGGGGCTTCTCTTAGCCTGCCCATTGATTTAGAAAAAATGAAGAAAAATCCTGTGTTCTTGCAGTTAGACACTGCCGTGACATGAGTAACTGAGAGCTGCTTTGTACTGAAATACTTATGAAGTTGTCCAACAGATTTGTTATTTCTTCCAGCACCCCAAAACGGGAGGCGAGTTCACAGTTGAAATGGACTAACAGCACTTACGAGCTCAACTCCTCCTGTACTGAACTGTCTGTTTCAGTTGCTGTAACGTTGACACGTTTAGCTTTCGGGCAGGTAACGCTGATACTGCTGATACAGCAACTCCAGGATTTTAAAGTGTTTTAAGGTCAAGTCTGGAGCTGGAGCTGGAGCACCTCTACCTGGTATAATGTCAAATAAATTACATTGCTTCGCTTAGTGGCTGCTTTGTGTTGAAATACATGAAGTCTTTAGGTGGGTTTGTGGCAGCCTGGTGTAAAACAAATAGTAGTGGGCTGGGATGGTGAGGAAAAAATTAGTCTGGTGTTGCTAGGGGGAAACTGGGAGAGAAGCTGTTTTGTGCTGATGTTATATAAGCCACCAGACCCTTTAGCGACCCAAGTTGTCAGTATACAGCTGCCTTTGCTTGCAAGTGTGGTGCAGGGCACAGGCTCGTGGCCTCCTGCTCTTATGGCAGGTGGGAAAGGGACTGCGCACAGCCAGCACCTTGCTTTTCCTGTCCTGGTCTCTTCCCTTCCTCCATCTCTCCTAGAATAACTCTTCTTGCACCTGGCAGTTTAAGAACAAGATAGGCAGCAAATAGCCAAGGTTCCTGCTGATCCTGTTGGAGAGGTTTGGGAAGTTCCCCGCAGCCGAGCCATGCTACTGGATTGTGGGCAGCCCTTGCCTGTTTCAGGGCAAAGCTGGCTGTCCCCAGCCCAGGTGCACAGGCCCAGGTGCACGAGGGTGGCTTCCTTGAAGCAGGAACACCTCGCTGGTCACAGCCCAAAAACAGATGAGCTGGTTATGCTCCAAGGTGGATTTTGGTTCAAAAAGCAGACCTAGAACTGGCTGGTCCCATTTCACGTGGCAGTTGGGGGTAGCCTGGCAGATAAGCCTTTTTTTTTACCAAAGAGAGAGTGCTGGAAATTGTGTCATCACCACAGGTTTAACTTTCCCTGAAGGCAAGCTGAAGGACAAACACCAGACACAGAGGGGGTCCCTGGTGTTCCTGGAAGTGGTGGCCAACGTGTCTTCACATCCCTGCGAGAAGCTGTGTTGGATATTGAGGTGGTTTATCTCTAAAAAGTGGTTAAAGGATCCAAAGCTGTCAGTTCAAATGGAATGAAACCCCCTCATGTTTATGGCTTTTACTGTTAAAGAGGAAACTGATACATGAATCCTGTGTATGAACTGCCCAGAAGCAAATAACGTGCTGGGATGGGGGCAAGGAGGAGGGGTGTTCTCTCTCTTATGCTTGGCATGTGCATTCCCCGTTATAGCATCTTCCATGTTCGAGTCCTTCAATGCTCTGAACCACATCAGAAGTGCCAGGAGTAAATTGTGTCCAGGCCATACTTGTCAGAAGAGATATTTAGACGTAGACATGTATGAACAAAGTAGTTACCAAAAGTTCACCAAGTCAGAAGATGCCGAGTTGGGGGGAGAGAACCCCCAAAATCCCAGACAGTTCTTAAGAACAGAGAGGGAGAGAGTTGTTCTTTGTATTGTTCATGTACTGTTCTCCTCACCTATGAATCGTCCTCACCTGTGAGGAGTTCAGCAAGGGGAAGTGCAAGGTCCTGCACCTGGGGAGGAACAACCCCAGGCACCAGTACACGCTGGGACAACTGGAAAGTAAGCTCGGCAGAAAAGGACCTGGACTAAGTTGAAAATGAGCCATCAACCTGCCCTTGTGGCAAAGGCAGCAGTGTCCTCAGCTGCATTGGGCAAGGTGTTGCCAGCAGGGTGAGGGAGGGGATCCTGCCCCTCTGCTCGGCCCTGGTGAGGCCATGCACAGCTGGAGCACGGCGGCCAGATCTGATGGGTTGGGCTGGAGGCAGCCTGCTGTCAGGCCAGGCAATCGTGGCCTCAGGGCGTCTGTGTCTGTCCATGTCTGCAAAAAAAAAAAAAAAAAAAAAAAAAAAAAAGCAAAGGAAAATATATGACGGGGCCACATGCTGTAGATGTGACATGACAAAGCCCTCTTGATAGCAAAATGGTTGGAAAAAAAAGACATTTTTTGACTTAAAGGTGGGACATTTTGGAAAGAAATCAGCTCAGTGATGCTGAGTCAAATGAGATTCTGACACCATCATCTCAGCCAACAGCTTTGGGCAGCTTCCAAAGCGATCCTCAGGTAAAATGTGTGCAAGGAGAAGCCGTAAGAGCAAGAACCCTCCCTCCCCTGGCAGAGGCAATGAGTGTCCTCGGCCTGTGGTGCAGCTCCCTGGGCAGAGGGTGGGACCGTGTTTGGGTCCAACCCAGCAGGGGTCTGTTGGAAAAGGAACACATTACGAAGGCTGAGGAATGACCAAATAACAAATAGACTTGAGCCCTTTGGATCTGAACAAGATGGTGAGTCTGTCTTACTAAATTTAACAGGAAGACCCCTACTCCTGTTATCATAGCTCTGGGGGTGAAGGTGCCAAGGCTGGGGGGCACAGGTCCCCTCAAAATGGCCAAAAAGTTCCTAATACCTGACAGTTATGTGGGAAATGCTTGGTCCAACAAGCTTGGAGGATGTGTAGGAGATGGAGCGAGGTGGTGGGGATGGAGTTGTGCCACAGCCCTGGTGGTGCCCGTCCCCCTCCCAGGGGCACGCACAGAAGCCTCAGGGAGCAGCAGACTGCAGCCAGCCTGGGGGGGTGATGAGCCAAGCTGGTGGACACAGCAATGGGCATTTCTCTGGGGCCAGGTGATATACAAGGGACATGAGCTCAGGTTGGTATTAATTGGTTAGGAGTAAGTTTGGCCTGGAACCAAGTTTCCTGGGCCCCCTTCCAGCCCTCTGCTCCCCCAGAAGGGGCACCTCGTCGCTTTTCTGCTGTGGGTCCTGTGAGACTTGTGGCCCCAGCACGAGGCAGAGGTTCAGGCCTGGAGTCTCAATCAGGTGACTGGTGTTTTCAGGTGGCTGCAATGCTGAGCATGCGCTAAGAGGATCTGTGCCCTAGGGAATAAGCACTCGCCTATTTAGGCCTTTAGAAACATGGAGAGTTGCATGGCGGGAGTTAGGGGCTTCTCTGCCCCAAGTCACTCGTGAAAATGGCACGAAGGCTCTTCCTCTGTGCAAGGTGACAAAATGGGCCACAGGTCCCATCCAGCACTGTGGCCCCAGCCCAGCACCAGCACTGGACTGTGGGCCCAGGCAAGCCCGAAGTCCCCGGCAGCCCAGACGGGGGGGCAAGTGCCTGCCCAGATGCAGCCGCGCGTAGGCTGAGCACCTAAGCACTATACATCCCTGCAGCACTGCTCCTGCCGGGCCACAGCAGAGTCCCACCATCTCAGCGCTGCTACTCCAAAAGCTTCTGCCATGCGTGCAACTGCTTGGACATTAAGGAAGCTGCTGCCAGCCTGAACACTAATAAAATAAATATATTGTTTTCATTATATTGTTAAAGTAGGTCAAAGCTCCCTCCATTAGCCTACTTAGAAGGCTTTTGGTAACATCTGCTGTGTCAGTGCATTGACAGGGTCGGTGCCTGAAGGTTGCAGGAGATAGATAGATAATACAAAAAAGCCCTTGCGTCATTCCCACATGCCGGCCTTACTGGATGCGAGGGCCACTGACAAGTTGAACTTGGTGTTATGAACCACTGTTGTGGCAGAAAAACTGAGGATCAGCAGAAATAGGAAATGGGAGAGAAAAGCTCCTACTGCGAGGTAAAGCTCCTGACACAACTTTGTATATAGAAGACAAAGCCCAAGTAATGCTCAATGGAAACAATCATTGTCAGTTTAGAGGACTCGGAGCCAAATACTCAAACAAATAAATCAACCACCCATTTCTCTAGGGATGTACCTCCAAGCACAACTATGTGTGTTCAATGAGAAGAGCCTGGCTTTATTTATTTACGCTCTCCCATTTAGGTATTTATACACATTGATACGCTCTGATGGATGATCTTGCCAAGATGCCTTTGAAACTTGGAAAGCCACAGAGATGACCATGTCTACCTCACAAGCAACACAACAGGACTGTACATGCCACCATGATCTGGTACGTACAGTCTGTGAGGGTTTGGTCTTTCATATACCTGTGGAAACCAGAAAGAATTAAAAATACTTTTGGGTGGGTGGGGGAATGCTGGATTTCCTGTGATAGCTTGTAATAGTCCGGATGACCAGAAAATTTCCCTAAAGTATTTGGAGATTTGGCCATTCAGTGCATGTTGACAGACCTTCCAGCAGCTCCTGAGATGACTATGTGGCTCATAGACTGGGTGACATTATGGTAACATACAGGTTACCAGAACCAGAACCTGCATGGTAGGTGCACTGTGACAAACAACTCCCCGCTTGATGAGGAGAGCAAGTAACAGCAGCAACCTGTGCTGAAGTAGGGAGGACACCTACTCTGGACATGGAAAGTCCTTGTGGGAAAAGCAAAGTTTAAAGTCTTGCTGCTAAAGCAGAGCCTGATAAACTGTGAATGCATCCCCCAGAAGCATTAGAAATTAATCATGGCACAGAGTCCTCTTTCTCCCCAAATCCTTTTATGCCAGAAACTAAGCTCACACGGAGGAAAGCAAGAAGGTAATGCAGAAGACGTGATGTGCAGGCGTGGATGGATACAGCAGAGAGGGCCTTGGAGAATAGCTGGGAAGCAATGTACTGCAGCTAGAAGGTTGAGAAAAGGATGGGAAAGGGCCCTAAGGAAAGGTACAGAGCTACTGTGGTCATGTCCACTCCCAGGGACTGGAGAATGGCTTCCTTGTCCATGTCCCAGTTCTATCCTGGTGTAACAGCATGAGGAAGGATGAACAGTAATCACTGCTACCACCATCTGGAATAATTTATCCATACTAGAGGTTGCTCCATCCTTTCCTGGTAACATTCAGGGACGAAAACAGCCAAGAGGTGATAGCATGAAATTACTTGGGCAGTGACACTTTCTCCTAATTTTGCAGGAAGTGGAAAAGAGTTTATCTGTGGGCAGCAGGGAGCAGGCAGTGTCCATGCAGGGTACCCTGCATGTGCTCTGGGGATGGCACGTAAGCCTCCTGAGAGGAGAAGACTGATGACTCAGACCTCTGCCACTAGCATAAGCCCACCCCATTTCTGGTTTGGGGGCAGTACTGAGATGGATGATGCAGAGGCACCTGAATATATAGCAAAGCAAATGGTATTTTGATTTTCACTCATAGCACAGGGCAAAATATTCTGAGCATCCCAGCTTTCCTTGGCGTAGGGTGCCAGCCTACATGCCCTCTACCCAGCCAGATGCTGGCTGTTGCAGCTATGCCATGCCAAAGAAGTCAGATTATCGCCTATGAATTTTCTAGAGCACACAGTGATAACCCACCTGCTTTACAGCAATCGGAACCAACACCAAAGCAACTCAGCCATAATCACCCGCCATCTCTTGCTTCAGAAGCTTTGGTGCATCAGGGTCAACATACATCCATCTCCACTTCCAGGGCAATGAGAGAATTAAATGCCTGAACTTAACTTAAGGAGCAAAACATGTTTTCTTGTTCTGGAGCATGCCCGCTTTGCAGCGCTATGAACACACATCTGAGCTCTTGTAGCTGTTGAGTAATAGTCTTGTCGTGGGAGAAGGATGCTCGGTGTATGCAAAGTTATTTGGTCATGCTTCTTGCCTCAGCTGAAGTGCTGCTGAGACTACACTGCTGCCAGCATGACTTCATGAGTTACAAATTAGCTCGGATAACCTCTGTGCTCCCACTGAAAAGCAGATTGTCCCTGATGGCTGTCCCTCCTCATCAACACAGGGCTCAACTGTGCTGCCCATCTGTGTTGCCCTTGGATGTCTCAGCTCTGCTGACCGTGGATCTGGCTGCACAGTTGGTGATGAATCCACCAGGTTCAAAGTTGAATGGCTTCCTTGAATCATGGAATCATTTCTTGCCAAAGCTAAAGGGGACACCACAAGTCCTGGCTCTTCCTCCTGTTGATTTGCAACACTCATCCATTGCACAGTCAGACAGTTCCCTGATAAAAGTTTGTCATGACTTTTGTTAGGCAGAAGCAGGAGGACTTCTTCCAGGGCAATGGTATGACGCCTGCACACTGCCTGTTGCAGGCAGTAATTCGGGTAACTCTTCACGTGCAGTTTGTGTCAAGCACCCGTGAGAGACACCAAGGCTCCAAGGAAGACGCTCACATCATCTTTAGGCACATGTGATGCTGAGTTCAGTTACAACACTGCTCCTGCCAATTACTGGAGTAATCGTGGCTGCCGCTTCAGCATTTGTAGCCCAAGGGAGGGGGAGGTTATCTGAACTGGAGCAAGCCTGAAAGGACCTTTTGCTGTAGTCCCACTCATTTCTTTACAAGCAGCTGCAAATGACAAAAACTTGCTCATTTCCTTTCAGACTGCGAAAAAATCAGGCCAGGAACTTGCCTTGAGTGAGAGATGTTCCTGCTCTGAATTTGAAGTATTCTAGCATGTCAGATTTATGAAAGTAGTCATCCTGCGGGTCACCACAGTGACTGGGTGCTAAGGAATCTCTGATGGGAGCCACAGGACTGGCCACCTTCAGTCAGAAGATCACAGAGCGTGAGATCGAAGGGAGAAACTGGGTCACTTGCTGTCTTTGGTCTCTTGCGGTCAAACCACAGGAGTAACAAATTTTGGATCCACTCTCCTGACCTGGACTGGGCAGAAGGGAGGGGAGAGGCTGTGAGCCCCCGCCTCTGCTTCTGTATCTGGGCTTCAAAGTTCTGCTCCTAAGGAAGTCTGGCTGCCTTCCAGGAACCAAGCCAAATGGATCCAGGGAATGTCGGGCTTAAAAACTCTTTAAAGAATGGAAGCTGCTGTTGGTCTTTGAAGCTAAGGAGTGTTTTATCTTACTGAGCTTCCCTCTGACTGAGTACCTGGGGTACTCATCAGCAGGATGTTTCCCTCCTTGTCAGAAATTTAAGCAGGTGAAGGCTTCAAGGGACATACCAAGTGCTGCTGTACCAGAGGACTTCACTAATTGCTATTTAACACCTTGCTATTCCCTACGCAAACCTGCTCCTGCACCGAGGTACAATTCCTTGCTGAGGCCAGCTACTCTTCGACTAATGCTTTGTTATCAGCTACGCACATCTGCAGCCTGGCTGGCAAGGAGACTTTAGTCCAGCTTCTTTAGTTTGGACTGTTTCCTTGAGCACTGATTTGGGACTTGATTTCCATGCAGAAACCTATTACTGCTAATAAATATAATAATGGAGCACGCATGCAAGCAAACTAGGATCCCCATGGATGATATCTTAAAGAAGCAAATTTCCTGCGTATCGCAAGTGTTTGGTGATCCCAAATCTTTTTGGATCTTTAGAGGAGATGGTTCAGCTGTGACAGCCCCATCAGTTAACTTGGAACTGAAGAGCCAGTCTGATGTTGACTTGGTCCAACAACTTGTGCTAAGTAGCTAATGGCTGGAAGTACATTTTAGATAAGGATCTATTATTTATCAGCTCTAGAACTTAAAAGGCTTGTCAGCTTGTCAGAAAAGATTTATAATGCATATTATTTCTCCTGTTTAAGATTGCTCTAGAAAAAAATATTACTTTGTCTAAAACAACTATTCAGATTTAGTTTTGTTGAGTGGTAGAGGTTCAGTTTAGTACGTTACAAAGTATGTTCTCAGGACAGCCTTCCTGTCTCACTGTTACGAAAGCTGTGCAGTCCAGGCATCAGAGGACACAGAGAAACAGAAATAAATACATGTCCACTAAGAAACAAAGCCACACTTTTATGAAGATGGGAACTTAAAGATGACAAGAACTTAGCTCTAACTATGTAACTGAATGCAAAACCTCAGCACCTTTAAATCCTACACTGGATAAAAGCCGTAAAAGGCTGGGTTTTATTGGGCTTCCTTTTATTCTTTATTGCACATTAACAAGTGAAAAACTCTTGAGCATCAGTTTGCTTATTACAAGGACAGAATCCCCATTCTTATGTAAAATATTTAAAAACTCATACGTGGCCAAGTACAAAACCCCCACCTCTTTCTCTGGAGTAATTTGCCTTCAATTCCACAGTTTTACACTGATTAATAGATTTTATTTTTAAAGCCTCAGAAGAACAACTAGTGAAGCATAAATTTATGTATGTATAAATTATGCCTGTACTTCCCCGTTATAAAGGCTGATGGTTCCTACTACTGTCTATCCCAAGTGAGGCTGCTGTAATGACCCCTGGCCTCAGGGGATACTGTTCTTACAGAAAGACGTCCACCACTGAGGCAGCTCTGAACTGTGCCACGGGTACTCTCACGACTTTGGCGAGGGAGTAGCGGGGAACGGGCAGGGAAATTCTGTACGTAGCCTTGTCTGGGCAAGAAATCAGGGAGCCACCAGTAGACCTTTCCTACACTTTGTATGCTGCATTTTTGCTCAGCCAATTATGTCCAGCATAATTTGCTGCATGAATGTACTGATTGTCTTTGACTACGCTTATAATCAACACATAGAAGTAACTCAAATGTCCCCTTAAAGAAAACAGAAGAAAGAAACTCTACATAACTCTGCTTGTAAAAAGACAACTGAAAACCCTGCTCTGAGCATGGCACTGAACCTCCGGAAACCCCTTCTAACCTAAACTATTCTACAATGATTCCTTGAGTAACTTGACATTTGAACTGATTAAAAACTGACCAAAAAAACCCACAACCAAAACCCCAACAATTATCCACCTCACAAAAATCAAAGCTTTTGGAAATAATTCTCAATACTTGCAAGATTTGTCAAGTCCAGATTTCAAATCATTGCTAGAGGGGACACCACTAGGTGCCAGAGCTCATTTCTAAAAGAGAGTTTCTTTTTTAGGTAGCGCCTAAAATCTTCTATCAAAAACATTTTCAAATTGTTTTAAACCAAAATACCGTAACTTTTGCACAAGGGAAGTATTTGACCAGAACACTAGAAAGAAGCTACATCACTATCAGTAAATCCATCTTGTGAAATTATTTCAGTTTTAGAAATCAAACCCCTGATGGATGTGTAATTAAATGCTTTTAAAATCTCCCAGTCTCCCTCTGTCAAAAGCATTTCAAATCCTTCAATCAAAGCATCACCGATTGCTTTAGAAAGAGTTGCATATGCTGCTTTGTGAAAAGTCTGGTTTTCTCTCTTACAGAGGAAAAATAACTGTAACACCAGTTAAGCACTCAATAAGAGAGACTCAGTCATTGTTTAACAGCACACAACCGTGCCCTATCCACTTCAGGAGAGCAAGTAATCCTTAACCAATGTCAACAGTGTCCAGCTCTTCCACAATGCATCAAGGGATTTCAAAACAATCTCCAAAAGAGAAATGGTGAGCTGAGGCACAGGGAGACAAAGTGAACTGAACTGTTCACTGTCACCCTGCAGACCAACCCCCTGCTTCCCATACAACTTTGCATGATAAAGCACTGTAACTTCACCTAAAAACTATCTTTTTAACTATGTAACTGTCTATATTACAACTTCTTTGCTCAATACAATATTTCTATGAATGTCCAAGACCACGCACAGATACAGCAAGTAGTTTTCTGTGAAAGAAAATAAGAAAAATTAAAAAAAAAGACTGCCACATGACACCTAGAAGCGTTTATTTTATGCAACAAACTTAAATATGATCATGTGTACATAAAAGTGTACACTGTATCTATGCTGAACAATGCCAGGAAACATAATATTGATGCAACAATCGTCTAAAATAAACATTAAAAAATGAGCCTGGACAGGAAGACAAAATGCAAAACAGACTTACTTCCAATCAGCACAATGCTTAAAATTGAGAGCAATCCTAAACATTTCCAACTTTCCTTACAAAGCTGCCAAAGTCCAACTATTTTTAAAAATTGATTTTTTTTTCTTTACATCAATAATAAAAATCTGGTGACAAACATTATAAAATCAAATGCTGGACTGTCTTTACTCCTTTAAAATTTAGAATATTCCAACAGAACCGCAGGAGTAAAAACACTTAAGTGATATATGTTTTTATAAAACAAACATCAATATGTACATTTATTGCAAATTATATTAAACTAAAATGGAGGGAAAATTAAAAAATGAAATGTCTACTTGCGAATTAATAATAATTTTAAGTGATTACTTTCCCACTCTGATAAAAATCAGAAAGCAACATTTATAAAATTGCCACCACATGACTTTTCATAGCAGGGAACTGAAATCTGTACATCTTATTTTTGCAGAAAAGTAGGCAGGCAGAAAGAATTATACATAAAACAGTCTCCAAAAGTAAAGCAAAAAAAATTTTTTTGTGATTTTTTGTTTTTCCTCTAGTCTTGTTTAAAATCCATTCAGTAGACTTCTACTTTTTCTGTGAAACATGGGAATACCTGGCTCTAGAATCATGAATTTTCAATGTCAGTGTAAGGACCTCCTCTGACTTGCTTTAAAAAAAAAAAAATGCAGCATGAAAATTAATGGTGTAAATACACTTTTAAACTCCAGAATGCAGGAACTGGAACCAAGTGTTAAGCAATTTGCTTAATTATTGACTTTTCATAAAAAAAGTCTCTGGGGAAATAAGTACAGATGCTTTTAGCCTCTTTCTCAAGAGTTTCTGCTTTACATTTCCATTGAGAAGGATTAATTTCATGTGAAAGGGAAGCATAGTTTTCCTTCTGGTTTCAGAGCTGAAAGCTGTGTGTTTTGAAGTAATCTCAGTTCCTGTACAGGAAATTTCTGAATCCTAGTTTTTGCAGAAGCTTGGAGCATGCCTTTATTTGGCCTTCATTTCCTCCCTTTTCGAGCGAGTTTTCTTTTTACCTTTTTTTGGGGGAAAAAGGGAAATAAAAGTTAATCGTAAGGACATGGAAATTACAATTGATTCTGAATCAAAATCCTACTTATATCCTTTACATTTTAACTTTTACACTCTATACTGTGATTCTTCCATCTTTTATCTTCTCAGTGATTACATAATTAATTGAATACAAGTGAATTTCTGTATTGTATAGCACAACTTCCTGATAAACTTGGAAATACACAGGTTGAAGAATAATAATTCTTTAAGTGAGTAATGTCTTTTCAGCATAACAGAAATACATTTATCTGTAGCTTTCACTGGAATCAGAGAGTAAGAATGGGGGCTTATTCTCATTAACTGCATTTAGTTACCCGGGTTTATAAAAACAGTATTACTTAAGGACAAGCACTACTTCAGAAGTTTTTCAAATATTCACAGTAACATGTACATGTCTACTTAAAAGCAAAAATCAGACACAGCTATTTTTACATACATTTTTCTAGAAGACAGAAAAGCTTCTCTGATTCCCTGTTGTATAAGCTACAATAAAAACACAGAATTGTCCTAGACAAGATGCCTGCTACACCTTAAGGAAGCCTCCCTCTGCTATCTCTGTATCCTCAGTATCTTCCTGGCTGCTCCCACAGGCCTTAAAAAGATCCATTGCATTTTGGGAATATTCTGGACTTGAGTCTATCTCCAACAGTGAATCTCCATCACTTCCAAGCACCTGGCTTCTGAAAAATGTTAACAATGTTTTGGTAATTTTTCCAAGAAACACTGAGGTATTACATATTTCAAAGCAGCTATCTGACACAGGTGGCTTATTTAAGGCTATGGAGAGCGCAGTTTGTTATGAAGACTTAAAGAAAATTGATGTCTAAAACAAGCATTGCAAAGCAGTACACAAATACTAATCTCTTGAAAGACTGAACAATTTACTAGTATAGGAACCTTGCTGTGAGTGGAAAAGGTAATTCTTTTTGGCCAAGGTTCTCTGCAAGATCTTTACAAAATCTCTACAAAGAAACCATTCTAATGATTCTTTCTTCCTTAAGATTAAGTTGTGATTTCTTCCAACACACTGGTTTGCTGACCTTATCTTATTGCTCTACAACTTTGGACACTTTTGCATTAAAATTATTATTGTATCAGATTCGGCTAAACAAATGTCTCAGAGTTTATGCACATTTGTGGTTTGTTTATATTGGAAATCACATTCCCACATTTAAACACTGGAGTATAGAAAACTAAGTTATCATCCAAGAGCTGTTCTGTAGTTTACACAGTTCCAAATTCCACTTTCGATTTACTTAATATGTCTTTAAAAATTGTTAATATTAACAGTAAACAAGCACAGACAAAAATATCAAAAAGGAATGGCAGTTCAAATTACAACTTGTTCTGTTCATTAAAGACGGTCAGTTTTCAAGCCTTTGTTATCAATGAGCTGAAGCAGAGCAGAGCACCTGAACTCCTGTGTACCTGGCATTACTGAACGCACTTGAAATACTCTCAACTTTTAGTTCCTTTACACAGCAATGCTAGGAAGGGGAACCAGGATGACACAACATACAATTTGGTGAAAACCAGTTAGGTTATCCTGTTCTGACCAAACAAATTAAGTTCTCCAATTCCAGCTGCCCTGGTACTTAAATTTGAAAAACAGAACAGAACACAACACAATATATGCTGGACCATGATGTTTACAAATCTTTGTGATTTAGTTGTGCCCTTTAACATATGCTGGATCTATTATAATTGCATTTCTGGGTCTATCTTGAGACAAGAAAGGCCCACCCCATCCAGGCATGTTTTATTTATGCATTTTATTTTTACCTTTGTAGATCAATCTGTCTCTGTGCTGCTGCTGGTTTTTTTGCTGTGTCTTGCTGTTTTGGTGCTTTGGCGTTACCTGCCTCTAAACTCCCTGGACTTTCTTGACTGACTGCTGCCCTTTTCCTTCCCCTGACAGGTGGTTTATTTGTTTCCTCATTTTTTGCAGTGGTACCCTGAGGTTCAGGTTTGGGTGGACGCCCTCTCCTGGTTTTTGCTGCAAGTGATGGTCCTGTTTCATCTACATTTTTTTCTTCTGGTTTTTGATGAATATTCTCAGTTCCAGATGCTGTTGCTGTTCTTTTTTTCCCACGTTCAGTGCTGTTTCCTTGTGTAGCCTGATCAGAATTAATCTCCTAGAAGATAAAAATCACGAATGTGAAGACAAAAAAAGATTCCCAAAGGAAAACTCAAATTGTTACCTTCCTCTGACAGAAACATGAGTTTTTAAAACAAAGTTCATCTAAAAACACATCACATAGGCTTAAGACCTAGTAAAAAGTTTTACTAAATGGGATTTTGGACATCAGCCTTGCAAAAAGATTTCCTACAACGTGTGTAATGTTACTATCTGCACCCAATGTATCTTTTAATTGCTTGAAAAGTGCGATTACAGTAAGTAATAATCTCAGCTCCTCCCATGACGGTTCTTCTGGACAAGCTCCTTTTACTGCCTCTTTGCCAACTGACAGGAGAGAACTGAGGAGCAAGAGTAATGACTCCAGTACAGTAAAGGATATTTACTTCAATATATGCAAATTTTGAGACCAACCTTCAGTAAAGGTGCAGATTACTAAAACCCTAAATACCAGTAAAAGGAGAAAAACCAAAGCTTGCAGGGAATAAAAGGGAGTAAAACCTAGTCACAAACAAAACTTGCTGTCTTTGTTAATTCTTTGTCATGCCTGAATAGGTACGGCCTACATGCATGTTTTTCTCATTACACTGAACAAGGTAATGGAGTGATTAAACTTCATGAAGCACCGTCTGTATATGTGAAAGAGAAAGGGTGGCGGCAATGTAGGTCCCTACACAGAAAAGTATTCATATGGAAACAAAGAGGAAGCAACTGGATGCTGGACCTTCATTTGAACACTGGCTTCTGAAGCAGTTAGGAGGAGGGGCACAGAAAAGGGTACTGAAGAAGCATGGCTGGGATGACTTAGCAATTTTGGACACACCAATTAAGGCCACTCATTATTGTAAGTGCTGTGTCTGAACCAAGGAGTTTTTTGTTAAATATTCTATCATTATTTCTTAAATTTTTAAATAAGCCAGACAGTCTCTGTAATCTTTATTACTCTTCTGGCAGCTTCACAGCAGATGTTTACAACCTCTATTCATAAGAACTTTACAGGTGACCACTCTTTAAAAATTTCAACTAAAGTCAGATTTCAAGAACACAGAAAGCATTTTTGAAGATTCATTTCATAAATGTTTTGCTGAACTTTTCAGAAGAACCCTGTTTTGGGGAAATAGAAGAAAAGGAACCATACTTTGAAATTTAGAAAGATTTTTTTCTTCTTTGTTAGCTCACAGGTGTGAATGTCATGTGGATGTAATTTTTAAAGATTGAGAAAAAACTAACTTTATGTGATGATACAAATCCAAAACACCTGCTTCTCACTCTGATTTCATCTAATCAAAAAAGACTGAGTAGATATATCACTTCTTAAAATGGGTACAGCATGAACCATCTATGTATCCCTATATTACTACAAAAACCTATTTTGATTTTAGAATCACAGAATCATCTAGGTTGCTAGGGACCCCTTGAAATAATCTGGTCAATCCTTCTGTTGAAAGCAGGGCCTCAGGGTTTATCCAGGGCCCCTGACAAGCCAAGCTGTGAACAGCAACGTTCCATCACTTTTCTGGGCAACCTATTCCGGTGTTAATTTTCCTCACAATGTTTTTTTTTTTTTTTTTTGCTTGCACCCAGACAGTATTTCCCCTGAAGCAACTTCTGCCCGTAGCCTGTTGTCCTGTCACCATGCAGCCCTGAGAAGAGAGTACTTCCACCTTCTCCGTAAATACCTTGTAGATATTGAAAGACTGATTAGATCCCCCCAAGGCTTCTCTCCTCTAGGCTGAACAAGACCAGTGCTTTCAACCTTTCTTCATACAACTTCTCTGAGTCTTTATCATCTTGGTGGCCCCCTGCAAAGCTCCTTCCAGTTTTTCAATATCTGTGGTGAACTGGGGATGACAGCATTCTGGACACAGCATTCCAGGTGCAGCCTAATGAATGCCAAACAGGGTGGAATAATCCTATCCCTCAATCTGCTGGCTATACTCTTCCTGATGCAGCCTAGGACTCAGCTTGCTCTCGCTGCTGCCAAGGCACACTGTCACTGCCGACTCATGCTCTGCTGGCTCTCCATTGGGATGGTCCCCCAGGTCCTTCTCCGCCAACCTATACCCCAGCTGGGCAGATCTCAGTGTATTGTACTGCTGCGTGAGATGAATCTATCCCAGGTACAGGACTTCACATTTATCTCTGTTAAACTTCATGCAACTGAATGTTTTGTAAGTTAAAAATCATTATGATTTAGGCATGATCTTCTCTAATGGAAGGGGCGAAAAGCATTAAAAATCCTTAAAGTTTAAATAATACTTTAGTTGTGACACAACCCAAAGTTAGATGTTTATTTCATGCTACAAGACCACTTGAAATTTTCCTGGCATTATCTTCAGTTAAAGCTACAGGTGTCAACCTTCACTCTGAATCACAGCCTGTTATTATACTGGAAAATATAGAATAAAGGTGGGAATCTTCTGGAATTTTAGAAAAAGAAGGAAGAAGTCTCTTCTGATTTGCCATTGCTATTTTTAAGCACATGAGCTCTATTAAATACTCTGGATAAAATAAATAGTAGCTTTGAAAATAAGGGGTCTTAGTCTAGGAAGGTGATAAAACTACATGAAATTAAGTCGGACAATTACCAGTTCCTCAGAGACCACCTGCAATGATGTGTACTGAATACAATGCCAAGCCTATTACAGAGATACAGTCCATAAAATCCCCAGACATACCTTGTTTTTCACAGGTTCTGTCTTTGCTGGTGTGACTGAAATAATCCTCACAGGATTTTCATCATTCTCACTGACCCCAGTTTCTGATATATCTGAACTTTGTTCCCTGGTAGCATAATTGAAGATGAAATGAAACCAAAACATACAGAAAAAAAAAAGAAAAGTGTTTGCAATTATTTAAAAAATACAGTTAAAAAAAAATCCATGCAGACAGATTGAATTAGTTAAAACAAGTGTTGAATTTGCCTGAGTCCACACTTACATTTTCTCTCCCAGAACTCGGAAAGGTCTGACAGGGATTGTCTAGTCACTGAGCCAAACCCCTTATCACAGACACAATGCCATATAGTTCTTTTTACAAACTTAAGACCAATGCTCTAAACAACGCTGTGTTCTTTTTCCAGATAGAAAAAAAAAGGATACTGGCAAAGATAGTGAAGAAAAATAGAGACCAGCAATGCTCAAACATCAAGTTAATTTAAGCAAACATACAATAGTTTTAAAAACAATATAGTTAAAAAATAATCAAGATGATTACAGCATAATCGTGCGCACTTATAGAACAAATTCTGAACTGAGTTA
The DNA here is from genome assembly GCF_949628215.1 of Phalacrocorax aristotelis. Taxonomy (NCBI): domain Eukaryota; kingdom Metazoa; phylum Chordata; class Aves; order Suliformes; family Phalacrocoracidae; genus Phalacrocorax; species Phalacrocorax aristotelis. The sequence goes on along the minus strand of NC_134279.1, from coordinate 58,281,549 downwards.
TACTTCCCTTTGGCCTTATGAAATGTAGCAACTGGAGTTGACTTTCTGTACTTTCTTTAACCCTTTATCTTAGCCAGTTAACCAATTCCAAAACAAATTAAGCAATCTGAAAATTTGAAAGTGTAAACTGTGTCTCCAGATTTATGACAAATTTAAAAACTCTGGATCTACATAAAAATAACACTTACTAGAAGAAAGATCAAATATTACAATCATATGTTGCATCTTTCCACTGAGATCCTGGTCCTCTTCAGCAAGTTCTTTTTAATTTTTCTTAATCTTAAATAGGTCAGAATATTTAATCTACATCCAAAATGTTTCTTATTACCGATCAGGATTAATCCTAATTTATACATCAAAAATGTGAGAGTTGCAAAACCTGTTTAGTATTAATTATGGGTGATCTTTTCAATTAATATATTTTCTGATGTAAATATATTATGAATATTAGCAACCAAAAATTCAGACAGTATAGTGTCTCTTCTCTTTCATTATATGTAATCACAGGCAGGCCACACCCGAACACTGGACTGAATTTATGTCGACTAAAAACCCAAAACAAAAAGCAAAGATAGAGATTTTTACCTATAGAGAACAACTATATTTTTTTTAAAATTGACAAAATTAAGACACACTTCAAACACACAGGTACACACACCAAATTACCTCCTCTCCTAAAACATGCAAGCACACTGGAGAACATGAAGTAAAGAGTTGATGAAAGAAATTTCAGATTCTTGTACCTTGATCGGTTTCCTGCAGAAGAGCTCAGCTCAGAGTTTACACTGATATTGCTTCCAGTCTCTGATCCTGTAGTTCTAATATACGGCCTCCTTCCAGTTGCAGATAACGGTTTGTTTACTGTACCTAATACACCAGTTGGTTTTGGCTAGAAGAAAATGTTTAAATCTTAAAAAATATGAACTGCAGATAAATATTTAAATTTTAATTTAGTTTTAAAATATACCCTGAGTATATTAAAATTCTTTTTCTGGATTAACAGTCTCAGTCATGATGCCATCAGTTTAGAGCTACAGACCTCATTCTTTACTTAAAAACCAGTCTATCTTTCTTCTATTTCTTATAATTTAACAGCACTTCATCAACTGCCTTGCTCTCTGCCATGCTCTGAAGGGATAGCAGCTGGAGAAGCCTCAACAAAAGCCAGAATGTTAGGTAATGATTAGAGGAATGAAAGGATGTGGCAATATGCTTTTGGTCTCAACACAGTTGAGAGCCTCTGGGTAAGGATGAAGGGGAAGGCAAATGAAGCGGACGTTGTTGTGGGGGTCTACTATTGACCGCCCAGCCAGAATGACAACACCAATGATTTATTCCACAAGGAATTAGGAATCTCTCTAGATCAACTGCCCTTTTCTTATGGGTGATTTTAACTTCCCAGACATCAGTTGGGAATATCATACAGCGGAGACAAACAGGTCCAGGAAATTTCTGAAGCATAGGTACTACGGTTGCTGACTAGGAAAGGTGCCTTTCTAGATTTTTATATTTTTTTTGTAAACAGAGAGGGACTTGTGGGTGAAGTGGTGATTGGTGGCTGTCTTAGTCACAGTGACCACGAAGTGGTTGAGTTTCAAAATGTTAGCGATAGGAGAAAAACCGCCAGCAAAACTTCAACCCTGGGTAGGGGGAGGGCAGACTTCAGACTGCTGAAGGAGCTAGTTAGTAAAGTCCACTGGGACCACTGGGGTCCAGGAATGCTAGTCATTTTTTAAGAGCCATCTCTTGAAAGTGCAGGAGCAGGCAATTCCAAAGTGTTATAAGTCAAGCAGGTGGGGCAGAAGGCTGGCTTGGCTGAGCAAGGATCTTCTATAACTCAGGCAGAACAGGAAAGCCTAAGGACTTTGGCAGCAAGGACAGGAGACATGGGAGGACTACAGAGACGCTGTTTATTTGCCATTGTAGGGAAAAAATTTGTGTGGCCAGATCTTCATTAGAATTCAAGCTGGCCAGCACTGTGAAGGACAACAAAAAGGGTTTTTTAAATATGTTAATAGCAAAAAGGGGATCAGAGATAACATTGGCCTGTTGCTTGATGAGGTCGGTCACCTCACAAATAGGGATGTAGACAAAGCAGAGACATTTAATGCCTTCTTTGCCTCTGTCTTCAACACTGGTGATGGGCCCTGGGACCCCCAGAGCCCTGCCTTGGAAGACCACAACTGGGGGGATGACAGACTCCCAGTTGACCCTGAACTTGTTCAAGACTTGCTGCTCCAGCAGTATGCACATAAATCTAAGGGGCTAAGCTAGCTGGTATTGTTGAGGTACCTCTCCATTATTTTTGAACAGCCTTGGGAGTCTGGAGAGGTCCCAGTTAACTGGAAGCTTGCTGATGACTCCAAGTTGAGTGCTGATGACATCAAGTTGAGTGGAGAAGTAGATACTCCAGAAGGGAGAGCCACTCTGCAGGAAGATCTGGATAGGCTGGAGGAGTGGGCCAGCAAGAACCTTATGAAGTTCAACAACGAAAGTGTAAGGTCATGCACCTGGGAAAACATAATCCAGGAGTGCAGCATAGACTGGGATCCACCTGGATGGAGAGCAGCTCTGTGGAAAGGGACCTGGGGGTCCTGGTGGACAGGAAGCTCAACATGAGCAAACAGTGTGCTGCTGCAGCCAAGAAGGCCAACAGGATGCTGGGTTGCATCAAAAAGGGCATCACCAGCAGAGATAAAGAAGTCATTATCCCACTTTACTCAGCGCTTGTCAGGCCACACCTGGAGTACTGTGTACAGTTCTGGTCCCCGCTCTACAAAAAGGATATGGACAGGCTGGAAGGGGTCCAGAGAAGGGCGACCAAGATGTTCAAAGGCCTGGGAAGCCTGTCATACAAGGATAGGCTGGGAGAGCTGGGTTTGTTCAGCCGTGAGAAAAGGAGGCTCAGAGGGGATCTCATTACAATGTACCAGTGCTGAAGGGGCAGCTACAAAGAAGACGGAGACTCCCCTTTTACCAGGAGTCACATGGAGAGGACAAGGGGGGAATGGACACAAATTGCTCTTGGGGAGATTCCGATTGGACACCAGAGGGAAATTTTTCACACTGAGGACAGTCACCATTGGAATAATCTCCGAAGGGAAGTGGTTGACTTGGCCACGTTGGACACCTTCAAGAGTCGTCTGGACAGGGTGTCTAAACAAGACAGACATCTTGTCTAGACTCTGCTCTTCCAAGAAAGGTTGGACTAGATGATCCCTGAGGTCCCTTCCAACCTGCGATTCTGTGATAACTGTTGTCCCAGTTTTCAAGAAGGGTAAGAAAGATGACCCTGGTAATCAGAGGCCTGTCAGCCTGACTTCAGTGACTGGTAAAATTATGGAGAAGGTTGTTCTGGGAGTTATTGAAAAAACACTTGAGACACATGCAGTCATTGGTCCAAGCCAGCAGAGGTTCACAAGGGGAAAGTGCTGCTTAACCAACTTAATTTCCTTTTATGACAAGGTCATTCACCTAGTTGACCAAGGAAAGCTAGCAGATGTGGTGGTTTTGGATTCTAGCAAAGCATTTGATACTGTCTCTCACAGTATCCTCCTGGATAAACTGTCCAGCACACAGCTAGACAAGCCCACAATATGTTGGGTGAGCAATTGGCTGGTGGGTCACACTCAGAGGGTCATAGTAAATGGGGTTACATCAGGCTGGTGGCCAGTCACCAGTGGGGTTCCCCAAGGCTCAACTTCAGGCCCAGTGCTCTTAAAATGTTTTTATAAATGATCTAGATGAGGAGCCAAATGTACGTTAAGTAAGTTCGCTGACAATACTAAACTAGGAGGAGCTGTGGACTCCCTCGTGGGTAGAGAGGCCTCACAGAGAGATCTGGATAGATTACAGAGCTGGACAATCACAAACCATATGAAATTTAACAAGATCAAGTACCTCATTCTCCACCTGCGATGGGATAATCCTGGTTATACATACAAACTGGAGGACGAGAGGCTGGAGAGCAGTTTGGGTTGATGGCAAGCTGAATATGAGTAAATAGTATGCCCTGGCAGCCAAAAGGGCCATCTGTGCCCTGGGGTGCATCCAGCACAGCGTAACTAGCTGGTTGAGGGAGGTGGTTGTCCCACATCACACTGCATTGGTGCAGCCCCACCTTGAGTACTGTGTGCAGTTTTGGGCGCCCCAGTAAAGAGGGACATCAAACTATTAGAGTGTGTCCAGAGGAGGGTGACCAAGATAGTGAAAGGCCTTGAGGGCAAGACTTATGAAGAGCAGCTGAGGTCACTTGGTTTGTTCAGCTTGGAAAAGAGAAAGCTGAGGGGTGCCCTCATCGCAGTCTACAACTTCCTCAAGGCGGAGCAGTGGAGGGGGAGTGCTAATCTCCTCTCTCTGGTGACCAGCATTAGGACACGAGGAAATGGATTGAAGCTGCATCAGGGGAAGTTCAGATTGGACAGTAGGGAAAGGTTCTTCACTGAGAAGGGGGTTGCTCACTGGAACAGGCTCCCCCAGGAAGTGGTCACAGCACAAAGCCTGTCAGGGTTCAAGGAGCATCTGGACGACGCTCTTAGTCATATGGTTTAGTTTTAGGTAGGACCTGATAACCCTTATGAGTCCCTTCCAACCTGAGATATTCTATGTCTCTAACATCCTATATTTGCAAAGTAAAGCACCTCTGGGAAAGGCTTTCCAAAATGTAATGCAGAATTAGGTACACTACAACAGTAGGAAATGTGTACACTTTCACTATACAGAAAGACAGTGTAAAAGTATATCACAGATTCTGGTGTTTTCCAATACAGCGGTGGTATTTTAGATCTTGTTATGGCTGGTGTCTGTTGACCAATTTGGTGAGGGTGAGGGTAGGTAGGCAGAAGGAAGATTTTGTTTTGTCTCTGGAGAGGAGTCAAAGAAGTTTTCATAACTGGCATGTCACATTCCTTGTGTAATTTTACATGTCCTCAGAGACCAAGTTAATTTGTTAAGACATTCCCACAAGAAAAAAATAAATCCCACATGTGGAAGTAATGAAGGAGCAGGCAGGAGAGATACCACAGATGCTGGAAAACATTTGGCGGGGTGGGACAGGACACATGAAAAAGCAGCAATGGTCTCTGTAAAAATGGCCTGTTACTGAGAACATGTTCAGTAGCTGCTTCATCCTAGTGCTAATACTGCACAACATTTACTTAAACATATTATTCTTCTAATATTTTATTTGCTCAATTTACTGAGTATTTTATAAAAAGCAGGAAGCACTCAGCACAGCTAACAGGAGAGAGAAAAATGTTTAAGAGAGAAAACAAAGTGCTTCTGCAAACCAGTAGGTTGCAAATTGCTGGCACCTACTGCCCTAAAAGGTTGTGAAGGCAGAGCATCAGGTGGTTCAAAACCAGAGCAGATAAATTTGGGAACAAGTCCATAAGCAGATATCAAAACCAACAGGCACAGATACAGTCTAGCACCCCATTATAAAAACTATGAATGCTGGGGGAGTAAGAAAGGGAATGTACTGCAGAAAGTGGCTAGGCTTGCACACTGTCCTTAATCATGTTGTATTAGTCCCTCTGGAAAAACAATACCAGGCCAAAACAGACCATTGGTCTGAGTCAGTGGGGTGTCTTTACACATCTGTGTTTTCTGAACCTGAAGTAAGCAGAAAAAGCAGCACGTGTTTGTGTATTCTATTCGAGTATGGAATAAATGTTTTGTTTTCCCAGAACACTGAAAATTACCTAAATAATACTAGGTTGGTATGGGACATTTCCTGCCCCCCCCCAAACCTAACCCTATTTTAACAGAATGCAGGAGAGAAGCCTGTCTCATACCAGTACATTTTGGTTGGGTTTGGTTTTTTTTTCATTATGACATATCTTTAGTACACATTGGTGAATGCCTTATCGAAAGAGAAATTTAATAAGTTTACACAGCCAACTAAACTTGCTTCAAATGCTTCATTCATTATATTTGAATGCTGTCAAAGGTGAAACAATTACAGCAGTAGACAGATACTTTGTTCTGAGGTTATTTAAAGCACCAGTTTGGCACTGGCTGCTGCTAAAAGATGGTCTTCTGCCTGCCTCCTCCCTTCCTAACTCCAACCCAGCTGAGTAGCATCCAGGCTGGTGTCACAGGGTGAACATGAAGCAAGGAGAGGCAGGATTCTGCCAACTGAGCAAACCTCACCCACCTGCTCTGACAGCAGAAACTTCTTTTAAAAATGAAAAATCAGGATGAGAAAAGGCAATTTTAAATTATATGGCTATTTACAGAGTGACCATTTGTCTCCATTCTTACAATGAACAACTGCCACGAAGTTCTGCTCTAACTGAAGACTTCAGAAACTAATGCAGTAACATGAAAATTAATAAATTCATATGAAATTGATATTAAAACCATGACTTATACTGTTCTCAGGATTTTTACATTTTATGGGTCAGCCAGCATTCTCTCACTAAGCTCAAGAAAAAAACCAAACCTGCTAATTTTCTGAGGTAGACTAAAAAGCATTCCAACTTAATTTAACCAGAACCTAGGAAAGACAGTTTCAGAATCCCAAGAAAGGGCAGCTTATGGTAAAAAGTATAAAATAGGTTCTGTTTTTTATATAGTTTTTTTGTTGTGCTGCCCTGCCATTGCAGAAAGACTTGGTATTTTTTCTACCGTATGAAGGTATTAGCCAATTTATGTCTGAAATAAAATGAGACGTTCAAAATGGTGTAGACATTTGCAGTCGAATCTAATAGCATTAACAGCTATATTAAAAATATTAAGAGTGACAATTTAAGACCTCTAATGCTAGTGGTGTCACAATTCAGTATCTGCACCATAACTTTATGCCACACTTATTTGAATAACGTAAAAACCTGTAATTATGTGAAAAACTCTAGTTAATCAAGGACCTATGCCTCACTGCACAGGTTATGACCTTGGTGTTGTTTACGCACCAGGTAGTATGTTAAAGGCATTAGTTATGCCATTAAATGGAAGAATCACAAATTATTGTTCACAAATTCCTAATACAATTCTTAAACTACAGCCGTCCAGGACATTTTAAAAAATCACAAGTAATACTGAAAGAATTGTAACTTGTCAAAATACAGTACCTTCCCTGTCAAAAGAAGAACCCTTATCTCTTCTGAAATATAATTCCTGTCATTGCAGAAATCCTGTATAGAAAAGAAAATAGACATCAGTTTGTTTTATCTCTCAATCTTGCTGTTATTTTTTTATTTATACACTATTGACTTCTCAAATTAGATGCTACTATCAAGTGCTACAGATATTTCACACCATGCAACTTGCTGACAAATTAATCAATCTAGTAAAGATAGGCCAAACTAGTATTCTGGAGGAGATTTGTAGTGAGCATTACTGAATGACAGTATGCCATACCTGAGGTTGGGATTAACATTTTTTTCTTCTTGAATGACACGAATCATTTGAAGTGAAGCAAGACTGCCCTCCCTAATTTTTTCACTTGCATCTTTTTAATGAGAAGTCCAAAAAGAGGAAAAGAGCTGCTGTTTTCTCTAAACAAGTTGAAAGTTGCTACCTTTGTTGTTCTGAGTACAGTTTACACAGACCAAAACACTAAACCTGAATGCAGGTAGCTATTGCAGACACCAGCTCCCTGTCACCATGGCATCTGCCACCTCACAGTTAAATAAGCAAACTAAATTTTGATTAAACAGACTCTGGAAAGGCTGTTAATTAACAGCCTAAGAGACTGAAAATGTGAAATGTATTCTTCAGTACAACCGAAACATCAGGTCTGGTCCAGAGAATTACTTTGGTTCCACTTATATTTTTAGAAGTATGCCTCTTGAAGAATAGTAGTGCTATTGCTGACAGTAGAGCTGTACTTACCAAGACTATTACTAGGAAATAAGAGGACCACCTTGTACAGCAAACAAAATAGCCAAACAGCTATGGATAGATATAAACATACCACAGGTAACATGATAACTGTGTCATTCCTTTCCCCCACCCCCCACCACCCCCCCCTTTTTTTTTTTCAGTCTGCTTTGCATTCTAATTCGGATATACAGTCAGAATGTACATATATCCTCATATATTCAGATGCATTTGTAAAACACTAATGAAATGATCCAGCAATACGTGCTAACGTATCAATATCTATTCTAATTAGGTCTCACCTGGTTACAAACATTTCTGAGACATTTATAGGACAGAGACAGTGCACTGCTGATGTTAAATTTAATTGCTGAGGGTAAAATATATGCATTTTCCTACTCATGATATTATATGATGGAGATAACCAGCTCTCAGTTATAAAAATTGAAGTTATTAGCTGTTATTACTTTGGAAGTTAAATGAACAAATTTACCTTTTCAGGTTGTGTAAAAAATTTGGTTGGCAATACAGGGTCCTTCGGTGAATCTGCATTGCACAAAGCACTTTTGCTGTTGATTACACATAGTGCTACATCACATACAGTATAAAGTTTCTAAAGAAATAAAGAAAAAAATGCTTTAGGAATTACTCTTTTTACAGTGGACAGAGAATGTGGTTCTTTAAACAGTTTAATCTATGTGTTAAAATAATGGCCACTAAGGACATGTTTTGTAATTACATCATTAATCATACTGTTGGCTCTTCAAACACATACAGAAGTCCTCATTTTTCATGTTACTATTTAATAAAAGCTAGTAATACTTTACATGCCTACGCTGTACAATAGAAGCTCTTGCTCAGTCAAATCACCATAAATGGTTTCTCATCTCTGCTAGAAACTAACAGGTTTAACAGTAGCCATATAATACACTATTTTCTCCCCCAAGAGCAGAAGACACTTATGTTGAGGAAAATAGGCAGTAGAAGTTAAAATAAGGCAGGCGGGCAGTAACAGGAATAGTTAACAAATTTTGTTTATTAACTTCATTAGGTATTGTGTGCTGGATAAGGTCAGCAAGGTTATGAAAGAATGAGATTGGCAACATGAAGACAATGCTCGCAATTAACACTCTCTGTAAAAGACCATAAAAACGTCTGAGGTAGTGCTTTCAGATTTCCTGCAAATCCTGTTCATCAACTGCTTGTGAAACCCTCAGCCCATCACCCAAGACTTATCTGAATTGCATTTCTTACTTCATTGGCCTTTGGCTCATCAGGAGACTGAGCATCTCGGGTAAGCTTGATGTTTTCTGCCATCTTTTTCATGAAGGCATGGCTATTATTCTCATTCTTTGTCATTAAAACTTCAAGCATGAACCACAGGCACCTAAAAAGCCATAAACCCACAAGCAATTACATTCCGACTTTTATACTGCAGCTCCCACATACAACGTCTTAAAAATTTTTGTCAGCCGAACTAGCTTTTTCTTAAGAAACCACAATCAATTTGAAGGTATTGTATAACATCATCCAAAGGTGTAAATAGAGTCTAAACCTTTAACACAGAGTCTTAATTGTACTCTTCGGAACAGATCTACCAAATTAGCATGCTTCTCTGTTTTATCTGTAAACACTGCCCAACTAAACAGCTTTTTTAACTTCCAAATATGAATAGAATCAACAATTCTGGTGCTACCATCATCTAGATGAAATTCTGTAATCACTACTGTCATGGTTTTAGCTGGGATAGAGTTAACTTTCTTCACTGTAGCTGGTATAGTGCTGTATTTTGGACTTAGTATGAGAATAATATTGAAAACACACTGATGTTTTAGCTGTTGCTAAGCAGTGCTTATACTAGTCAAGGACTTTCGCAGCTTCCCATGCTCTGCCGGGTGCACAAGAAGCCGGGAGGGGAGGGGGCACAGCCAAGGCAGCTGATCCAAACTGACCAAAGGGGTATTCCATATCATGTGATATCACACCCAGTATATTAACTGGGGAGAGTTGGCAGGGGGAAGCAGCGATCGCGGCCCAGGGACTGGCGTCGTTGGTGGCAGGTGGTGAGCAGTTGCAGCACTTGTTGTTTGGGTTTATGTCCCCTCCAAAGGTTTTGCCTCTCTCTCTCTGTCTGTTATTTTCCTTTTCATTATACTATTATTATTGTTGTTGTTGTTGTTACTACTATTACTATTACCGTTTTATTTTCATTACTAAACTGTTCTTATTTCAACCCATAAGTTTTCTTACTTTGGCCCTTCTGATTCTCTCCCAATCCCACTGGGGTGGGGGGAGTGATCAAGCAGCTGTGTGGTGCTTAGTTGCTGACTGGGGCTAAATCACGACAGCTACCTTGGTCTACGTCTATGTTTCTATCAACAATGTACCATGACCCCACTCAAAACAGGCTTAAACAAACCATACTGCTGGTAGACAGTTACATACAATGCATGCTTTAATACTGGAATTCAAATAGGAGAGGAGACCCAAAACTGAGCAGGTCAGTTTCTTCCTAATGCTCCATACAGGAGGAAAAGAAATCCTTAACATATCCTTAGACATAATGGAATGATTTTTCCCATTTTCTTTCTTTCAATCTCGTTTATTTATAGGGAGAACCCATTATATTTTGACTAAGAGTTTATTTTAAGAATTATTCCAATTATGATATAAAGCACAACTGGTCCATCCATGCTATCAATTTGCTATCAAGCTTCAGAGCTGCAAGTGGCTGGAGGGTCAACAATAATCATAATATGGTAAAATAATACTTAGTTGGGAAAGACATATGGGTGGGTCTGAGAAGCGCAGACTTTGCCAGTCGCTAATTTAATTCGGATGCTCTGAAGAGATATTACCTTGTAGAAAGAGGCTAATAAAAATACTAGAAAAACAGGATGACTGAACATTAGAATTCCCCATCCACAAAAGCCCCAGTCTTCTTAACTGATACAAATTATCGCAGCCAAAACCCAACACAAATATTTAGAGTTAATGTTCTTCACAGTAGCTAGTATGGGGCTATGTTTTGGGTCTGTGCTGAAAACAGTGTTGATTATATAATACATGTGTGTTTTCATTACTGCTGAGCAGGGCTTACACAAAGTCAAGGCCTTTTCTGCTGCTCACACCAGCACAAGAAGCCGGGAGGGGGCACGGCTGGGACAGCTGACCCCCAACTGACCCAAGGATATTCCATACCATATGATGTCATGCTCAGCATACAGAGCTGGGGGAGGAAGAAGGAAGGGGGGCATGTTTGGAGTGATGGCGTTTGTCTTCCCAAGTAATCATTACATGTGATGGAGCCCTGCTTCCATGGAGATGGCTGAACACTTGCCTGCCCGTGGGGAACAGTGAATTAATTCCTTGTTTTTGCTTTGCTTGCATGCGCAGCTTTTGCTTTACCTATTAAACTGTCTTTACCTCAACCCATGCGTTTTCTCATTTTTACTCTCCCCATTCTCTCCCCCATCCCACCAGGGGGGAGTGAGCAAGCAGCTGTGTGGGGCTTGCTTGCTGGCTGGGGTTACATCATGACAAGATTGTAATGCAAGAGATGAAGGAACATTCCTCTCAAAAACTCAAAGTAAAAGAGGGTTGTGCTCCATCAAAACACTTAATTATCTAGTGTTCAAATAAAATAAGACCTCCATATTCTGACTTCAATCTACAAAGGCTGTAAGTAAATAAATGTGTTTAATGCCTTTACATCCATCTATTCACTGTTCTCAAAACTTAAATGGGATGAGTACAGGACCAATAACATACCACACTAACCCAGCTTCTCCAAAACCCTGTGTCGTCCAAAGATTACTATCGAGGACAAATTTTTCTCTGGTAATTCCAGTTAACAGATGTCAACTTCAATAGCTTGATTTCCTCACTAAGTCAACAAATTAAATAAAGCATTAATTAATAAAACAAGACCTTTCTGGAATGACAGTGGGATTTCATGTAGAAAAATATGCACCTAGAACAGCAGAGTCACATAAAATAAGTTAATTCTCTGTATCCATTTCAGTATTTTTTGAATATGAATTTGGAAGAAAAAGACAGTCTCAAGATAAAAAAGAAACCCGAACCCAAACATACCTCTGTAGGACAAGCTTTAAAAATTTCATAAGATTTTTTTAAAATTTCTTACCAATTATCACAGATTATGGTTAAGGAACTTGCTAGGCATATATTTACTTTATGTGACTGTATTCAGGCCATATAAAACCAAGACAAACTAGGGAGACAACTACAAAACACACTGCCAGTCTGCTTTTCCAAGTTTGCAAGCATCTATGTTAACACTTTAAAGCGAACAACACTACGACTCTCAGAACTCTTGAAAGAAACACTGTATTACATTATATGAGAAACATGTTTTGCATTTATCTCAGGGGACTCTTCAGAGAAGTATTCCTGCCAAAATTCCTGTACAGAGTATTTCTTTGTTTGGAGCAGTCCTCTCTGGCTAGTTCAGCCAGCCTGTGACAAACATGAGGGAGACAACAAAGGAGAGCTATACAAGGGGTGTCCAAAAAAGCTCTGTGCACTAGCAAGCACTTCTCAGAGAAAGCATTAACTCAACAACCGTGAATGAGAACTTGTTCCATGCATTTTGGATAAAGTACACGCTGGAGAGTGCTTTCAGATGTGCCAGGAACAGGGAGTCCTGGGACAAAACGTAGGCTTGATGATTACATAAGAAATCTTCACTGACTTCAGGTTCTGACCAGGTGTGAGTCAAGTAACTTAGAAATCAGAACAAACCAAGTTTTTCATTTAAAGAAAGAATCAGACTTGGACTGTCACAGGTGAAGGTGCAAAAAGAATTAACATGTAAACTGGTCTATTTGTGCCAAGAATTAACTGCTTTTCTGATTATGTATACTGTAGTATGTGGTTATACATGTCTTTGTAATACTAAAACAACATAGCTCATAGTTCAACCAAAAAATAAATACAAGAAAAATACAAAATAAAAACGGGGGCCGGGGGTCTGTGCTTTAACAATATTTAAGTTTTAAAATTTAACTATTTTTCAAAATTCATTACAAGACACAGAAATAAAAAAGTTGTGCTTAAGGTATGAGAGATTATTTGAGGCATACAAGAAGGAAACAGTATAGAATAAACTTCTGTATGACAGGCATATGTACAATCATCTTTGCTGAATACATTAAGAAGCACTAAGCCTGCACTTCAGATGTACAGTGCAAATGATAAGTCAGCAGCCAACTTTGCATGAATTCTAGTAGGTTGTTTGCAGGGGAGGAAGAGAAAAAATAAGGGGGGGGTCAAAGTAAACCAACCGAAGAGGAAAAAAAAGAAAAAGAAAGAAGGTCCAGTGAAGCAGGACTCTGACCCAGCATCAGTGGCATTATGTTTCCAAGTCTTGGCGAATCTCTGCATTTTATAGCTTCCAAAATATCTGAACTGACATTACTTGGCATCTCTTAACTGTGTTGGGAAATTCTACAGATATTCCTAGGCACAAATACAAGAATCTAAAACCATTACTTCACTTTAAAGGAAGCCCAGACAACTCACTAATTTGGTATACTATGGTGTGACCTACAGGCTACCATTTGGGCTTTCAGAATATACTGCTAAGCAGTTGTTGATGCCTTCTTTCCTTGGTTAAATTGTTACACATTTCCAAGATAACCATTTTGTAAAATATAACAGGAGCTCCTCTTCCTAATAAGTTTTTTCCAAGCACGGAAAAATTCTCAGCATAACAATTCTAGAATCATTTGACACTTACTCTTTGACATCACGAAGCTGATCAACATCCTGAGGTTTTGTGAAATCTGGATCATGTGCCAGTAAGTGAATCATATATGGTACCACGTATTCAGGCAGCAAGGACAGCAATTTTTCTACAGTAACAAAAAATCATAAATAACCTCTGTATTACACACACTTATGCATCACAAGAAACACTTTCTCAAAGTATTAATTTTCAAACATGGAATGTAAAATTTCAACTTGCATTTTCTTCCTGCAAATTTTAATTTTAATGAATCATTAAAAATAATTGAACAAGCTTTACTACTACAAAACTACTTGTTCTTACTTCAGGAAGAAGGTCATAAAGCCTAAAACATGAGAAAACAACATTTTATTTTTTGAGCAAAACAACTACTACAATAACAGCATTGTATTTCACATGTATAATTCTCATCAACGTACAGAGAAGTCTTTTATGCTTTATGCTAATGCTAAACTAAGGAAATTTAGATCTGAATTTGTCTAATATAAAGATGAGGAAACAAATTAAACTTATCCAGTGTTTCTTTACAAAAGCAATTTGCTTAAGTTTAATGATTACTCCTTCCAGTTTAGTATTGGACTGTTGTATTCTTAACAGTTTTACTGAAATACTAACCGTTAGCCATAGGATTCTGCTTAATATATTCTCTTCGTATACTGATGTTTTTGAGCAAGCACTGTCTGGCATGTGCTCTTCTCTCTTTCACAGGGTCTTTGGCACACAAAGCAAAGATTGCCATATATTCCAAGGGGAGCAGTAATTTCACAAGTGCCTTATGCAGTTTCTGGGCAAATATCTGCCTCACTTGGTAGCACTCATCCTATAGCAACATAAAACATCTGGTTTTATGCAACCATAAAAATCTTGGTCTTAAAAAAAAGCATTCAAGGTGGAATTATGAGGAGGCATTTAAAAAATATCAACAGATGCAGCACAACAGATATTTGAAGTTTCAAGAGCTCTTTTAAATAGAAAATACTCAATGTAGCAGCAACAAAAGCTCAGGTGTAAGGACTCTGAGCTCAATTAAGAGTCACTTCAATTCAAATGCAGTTACTTACATTAATGACAAGTGCACAGAGCTGGAACTGTTCTGGGGTAATTATTTCATGGTAACAGGGTTCCTGTGCAAGCTTCATTATTGCACTACCAGCAGCTAATCGCAGTCGAGACATATCCGATTTACTATACAAACATGAGAGAAAAAAAACCCAAAACAAAACACAACTCTCCACAACTATCCTTAAACTACTTGAATGTCATGATTTTTTTTTTTACAAGATCAATGAGCGATTAAGGTTTTTCTCCATCAGATCAGATTACAGTTCCACAGCTTCAGATCAAGCTAAGTTAACCCAACCAAATTTGTGAAAATAAGGGGCTCTGCTTTCCCAACAAAAAACATAATTCCAGTAAAATAGTGAAATGACAAGAGTCAAGCTTCTTGTTTTCATATGACTGTCTAAATGCACTTTTGCCACAGATTTTCTCTTTCCTTCCGTCACCCTCAGAATGAAGATGAGGTGCAGTTACCTCACAGTTGGAACAAAGAAGCTCCACCCAAGATCACCCAATTCCTAAGTGTGTTAAATCTCATCACTCAATTATTTCCAAAGATAGTCCTGCAGGTCTTTTACTCTCTGGAATGTCTTTTACTATCAAGGTATCTACAGAGTTCTGAGTTAGGTTATTAGTAAATTACAAGAAAGAGGGATGATCAAGCATATTTTTATACTTGCCTTTCCACTCCTAAAATAAAACTCCAGTCAGATCTGTTTTCTATCATCACAGTAGCCAACATTATGCCCACCTTAAAATTCTAAAGACGCTCCAAAAGAATTAATATTCTTTGAAATTCTAGAACAAAATTGACAGAAGCCTGAAAGGAATAAAACCTGACCTGATGCGCTTCTGTTCTGTCAAGTCTCCTTCACTGACGAGCATAGCTGATAATAACCGGAGTGTGGAATTTGCAGATTTTGATTGGTTGTTTTTCATACCCAACAGCCAGCGTACCAAAAGTTTAATCGCTTGCACCTATAAATGTGAACAAACAATGAACTTACTTTCTGAAGTCGATAATGCACTAATACCTGCTGTCAAATTGAAATTTCCATAGACTCCTTTTGATTAGAGCTGATATATTTTTAAAGGAACAGAATGAAGAAGTAAATATTTAGAGAGTGAAGAAGTATCAGTCTTTGTGACACCGGGACTTTTCAGCTATGGTTCAGTGTCTTCTCACAGGTTCATCTAGAGGATACTTGCTACATGATTAAGAGCAACTAGGTAAATATTTCTAAAAACAGACATAATTTTATTCACCGTAAATAGCCTATAGAGACGAATGAATAAAATTCATCAAGGTCTCAATTTACTGCAAATCTGTTTACTGTCAGTAAAGTCAAATTACCTCTCTTGCAAGGAAAACTAAAACTTTTGATTCTCTCTCGTTTTCTCAACATTCAGCATAACTAATATGGGTAAGTGAAGACTCCAAAAGGCACAGTTTCTACTAGTTCTATAACTGTGTGTATAACGCAAAAAACTCCAGAACAGTGCATATTCTAAGCAGACCAATACAAAAGTACTCAAAGGGATTTATTCTAATACTTTCCATTGCACAACTTGGAAAAAAGGAGATTTTTAATCTCAAAAATACACATTATTACTGACAGCAGATCATTCACCTTTGCTAGTACTTCTGGAGAAACTTCTTCATCTGGAGACCACAATTTTCCATTTTTCTCACCTGTTGACTACAGACATTCATGTAAGTTTAAGAACTGGTTCAACCCATACAGGAAATGTAGAGGTAAAAATGGAAAAAAAAGTCACGGACTAAGCTTTCTTTCACACAAAGATCTTTTATAATGCAATATCACTGTACTAGCCACTTATAGAACATTCCTTTATTGACCCATTTAACAAAAACAAACAACCCAAACAAACATTCCCCCCCCCAAAACCATAAAAACCACAAAAAAAACAACCCAAAACAAAAACTCTATTTCCCAGAATGTTAATAACAGGCAAACAGAATAGTAAGGACTTCCCAAAAGAAGAAAATCTTACCCTGTCATTCATTAGGAGATCTTTCACAATGAAATTTGCAACAACAGATTTCATTGGAGAAGCAAACTGGTCTGGAGCCAACATAGAAATATGACCCAATGAGACTAATGGAGTTATAAGTTGTTCTGGTACATCAGCATTCAAACTTCTACTAAGAGGCTGAGGAAGGAAAAAAAAAAAAAATCAAAATTCAACTACAGATAAGTAAGCTACCATGCTTAATTTATTTTACTGCTGGATTGCTGATGAGTTTCAGGGGTTTTTCATAAGAATTAATAAAGTTAGCAGGTCAAAATGGAGAATGAATGTTATTTCATAATTAACAGAGTAACCAAAAATCCCAGGAGATAAGGGCAAAAATGAATTTTATATTCTCTTCATATTTTAATGGCCAAACACATTCAAAACCTGGGAGATATGGGAAAAACTCTGACTCAATTTTATTCAGGAGCTGTAAAAACCTAAATTTTAACTGCAAATGGCAGAAAATAATAGCAGGTTAAAAAACCCTTGGAGACCACCAGGGACATTTCTATCAAGCCATCAGTATTTCCCTTCCAGGTAACAGTCACCAGGATAATTCTGTACTGCTGCATCACTCAGCACCCTTACACCGTATTCTGGTATTAGCAAGGGAACATGCACTCTGACAGAAGTCCAAGCAGAGATCAAACTCCATAAGCTTAATTCAAAGCTTCTCACACTTCTGAATTATGCATAGGTTCAAAAGACAGCCAAGATTAAGAACCTAAGATATGTGCAGATTAATAATGTTGTTATTTAAGAGATTACAGTGAAAAGTAATAACCTCTCTGCTCTGTATAAGGTGACTTTTTGCTTTAGAGCTTGTCTAAGCAAGCAGCAAGTGAGCAGTAAGCTAATGTCTGAGCTTACTGTCACACAGTTATTCTGCACTAACTTCCTCAGTGAGAAAGTGCTGTATGTGCAAAGACCTTAAAGCATAGTAATTTAATACAGTTTGAAAGTAGAGTATGTTATCTCTCATTTAGTATCTGCTAAAGGTGTCCTCAGTGGGATTTAGTGTGGATCATTCCAGCATATTTAGTTTATTCCCCCCTAACTTTTCCCATGTAGACAAAAATGAATACCTTATCAGAATATTACAGAATATGTAAGAAACAGTCATAATTTGCTATTGTAAAATTAACGACTTAACTACCATGCACCTGTAGTCTTCCTGACCTCATAAATTGTTATCTGTTAATAAAGAGTATGAATTAAATTAATAGTAATTACTGATATCAATTAAGGAGAACAGAAACAAATCTTATAAACAGAAAAGCAAGACATACCTCAAATATCTGTGCAAGTTGCACTTCTTTATTTGAAAATATGGCATGTATACAGTGAACAGCTTGTTTTGCCTGATGAGGAGTGCCTCTTTTTGCTTTCTGATGCAAAATCGGAATTAGTGTTCTGTGAACATTAAACAAAATACTTCAAAATGCAATTTGCAATCTCCAAAAAAATAATGTTCTTCACCTATACAAATCTATCCTCACAGTCTTATAAATCAAGCATTCCTTTGAAGTCTGTTCAGGAAACATCATAATCATAAAGTGAAAAGAAGGATGGAACTCTAGTAATACTTGTTGAACATCTGACTGTACACAGTTAAGCAGAATAAAAGCCCATGGGGAAAAATAAAACATGAAAGAAAATAATGATCAAAATAAGGCTGTTTAGGAAGCCAAATATATGGGGGGAACCTGACAGGTTTAGCTAGGGTAAACTCCTGGGCTTGTTATCCAAGCTTGGAAGTGACAGACCTGAAGAAAATTTATGAAATAACCATTAAACATTAGTGTGTTTATAGGCCTTTACTACTTCAACTTTGGTCTTTAATCACAACGTATAGTCAAGTGAACAACTGCTTTCTTCTGAGCTCTTGCATTTGAATCCCCTGAAATCCCTCTGCTAATCAGAGGCCACCGAAGGAAAGAGCAGGGCAGAAGCCACTACAGATATCAGGGTGAGGTTGCTCAGGCTGTTTGGTTCCACTCCTGAGAGTGCACTGGAAGGCAGGCCTGTCCCTGAGAGGTCATTGCCCGAGACACTGACTGGTGAGGTTTACCCTGCAACTCGCCAGAAACTGACATGGGAAAACAAAATTGCCTAGAAAGCATCTGACACACAAACATCTTTAAAAGAAAAAAAAATCCTGCTTTCTTGAAAGGCTCAGTAACAATACAGCACTCAATATGTGGACTATTTAGCACCCAGCCTTCACTGACACATTCTACATAATCAAAAATCAGCAACAAGAGGTGGAAGAGCTTGCAGGCTTCAAAGAATAAAGTCTCAAACATTTTCCTCAAAAAACACATACAACCAAAAAAAAACCAAACAAAAGAACCCTAGAAAAATGTTAACAGTATCCTGAAGAAGGAGAATGTCTCTTCTCAAACCTGCTAAGATTCCACAAGTTGGATTAAATAAGAAACAAAATAGCGAAGAATTCAGTAAAACCTACAGTTAAAATAAGCTTCAATGCCTGACCTACAGTTTTCATAGTACATGCACATTCAATGGCCTTTGCGTTGGTGCATCGCTTAGAAACCATACCTCGTCACACCCCAACTGACAGAAATCTGCAGAAGGTGAAACCTGACATGTTTACATGCACCTTTACATGTTCGCATCTACAAGTTTACACATGGTCCATAGGCTCTCTCTGAGCATGTGCAATGCTTCCATCAGACTCTGGCATCACGTGGTGGTCCTTGCCGATGAACTGGTGCACAAATCTATTCATTTCCCATACAAGGAAGAACTTGGGCTACTGCTGGTGAACACTACTTCAAAGGCCAGCAGGCAGCCTGTTCACACAAGCGGTTTAAAAAAAAACAGGTCACTTGAAACAAACTGTCTTGTTCATCACATCAAATCTTTTGTTTACGATAAAAGATTTATCAATATATGAAACCTGGAACATCTACTTGTTCTCAGGTTTCTTTTACTTTGCATCACTGTAAACACTGGCCTGGTTTTGGCTCTCAGAACGTTAACCTGACTTGCTTGCAAACCATGCCAAGGGCTAGACATCCATTTTGACAGTTATATTTTTAAGTTATTTGAGACTGCTCAGGCTATGCTTCAGCAATACCTGGCTAAGGCATGAAGCAAAAAAATATTTCAGCAATAGCAGCTCCTTTGACGGTCTTGACTGAACTCCAGTAGGGAACTATAGACAACTGGGACTGTACTGGAACTATACTGACAATGGGGATTGCTAGGCTTTTCCTTCTCTTCACCGCTATAAATGTCTTAAAAGGCATATCATATGTAAACTTGTACATTTTCTTTTGCCCAAAATCAGATTCAAATCCATAAGAATCACTGAGGTTACATCTTCAATTCACTGAGAATTTAAGGTGTACATTGGTATACATTTTAGCATGGTAATACCAGAGATGTTATTTCAATATCTGCGAACTTGAAACCTGTGCTTTATGATCTGGATTAGTTACTAACAGGCTAATTTTAAGGCTTTAGATGTTACCCACAAGGTTTTAAATAGTCTGTGAATACGTAGTAGATTATGCAGCTTTAACCAGCAGTTAAAGCAAAACTTGCATAATGATGACTTATAGACAGCCAATTATTCTTTGTTCGAAATTCATCCCTGCTTTTGGATCTTGCTTCCCAGCTTGTTTCATAACAGAGCTGTTAACCATCAGAGATTATATTTTCATTCCTTACAAAGAGAGAAAAATTGTGTAAAGGACAGGTATGAGTAGAAACGATGCCAAGGAATTACATCTTTGCCATATTTTTACTGTTGCTTATTTTGTAACCTGGGAAACATGCTACATGCTGTTTTTAATGTGTCTATTAGTAGGAAATCTTTAAGAAGTACCTAACATCTTCAGTAAATACACAAAAATTGTGGGAAAACAGAATTTAAAAATGAAGAGAGAGAAATGTAGCGAAGGAATACAAAATTATGGAAGAGAATCTGTTCGTGTTTACAAGACTATAAAGTAATTTTAGGAGTAATACATTGAATAAGCCATCAAGAGGCACAATTCCAGGTATGAAAAGCAGCACGTAAAGTAATACACTCACGATCTTATCTGTGGCAGGTCTGTTTCTATTTTGTGACCTGTGTTTCTGAAAATCTGTATGGCTGCCTCGGCTACCTTATCATCTTCCATCCTGAGGCACTGCAGCAGAGACTCGTAGGTCTCTGCAGAGTGGAACGAGGTAGGATGTGTAAAGGACAGAACCTGCAAATACACATTAAAACAAAGGTATATTTACTCACGGTAAGTGAAACATTAGAAAAACAAATTATGGCTATTTATGAGCATTACCGTCAACATAAATAGCTATTACATGCTCATTTGAAATTATTACATTCAATAACTACATTCTGGAGAAGGTGATATAGGCATTTCCAAATAAATTCATCTGTACTTTGTTCTTCAGGTCCTACTCTCCTCCAAATATTGTATAAGATACTACGTTATTTGAATACGTAAATCTATTTATTAAAATGAACAGTTATTCAAGAGTATTCGTTTATATTCCAATCTACTTAAGAACGCGTTTTTGAACTTAACCGAAATCTTAATTTCTCCAGAATCTATAGTCCTTGAGCAGAAAAGAAATCAAGAAGGTTAAGATATCTACAAACAAAACATATACCACTGTACTTTTAATCTAAAGTTAATGAAATGTAACACATTCTGTTAAATAGAAGAAATGTAAAATAAGAAACTAAGCACACCGAGATTCAAGGCAGGACAAGAGAGAACAAAAGGTTATCCCAAAGCAAAACTATATTAAGTATAGTAAAGTTCAGATGACACAAGGCAGGAAAAACAACGAAAAGTTGCGTGTATTTTGTGTGTTCTTTGGATTTATCCTATCTTGCCTTCTTTGATCAGAGTGGCCTACTTGAGCGGGTATCAATGTGTGAAGTAACATTGACAGAGATATCCATGTCACTGCAACAAAATCTTCAACCTTGGCAAATTTCTTTTCTGAACTACATTAGCAAACAGACATTACTTCTTTGCATACTTCTGTGTAACTATTTCTGCTGTGGTTGCCCATTGCCAAATTTGGTGTGATATGTCTCCATGAACTCCACCTCACTCATTCACACTTCTGAAAAGTCTCACTTCAATTATGTGACCTTCCCCTCCATTCCCTCCTATATTTTATACTGCTCTTTGCATCATATTGAATATGAAGTCTCATTAGTGAGCTGCCAAATTCATCACAGATGTTTTCCAGACATTTTAAATCCTTCTTTCTCTCCCAGCTATTTCTCATCACCACTGAGAACACAAGTTCCCCCACCCACCCACCCCTTTTTTTTTTTCCTACATGACTTGGCTCTTTAGTTTATTGCTTGCTTTCCTTCCAGTATCATACAGGCCCCAAAGAATGTGCCTCTCCTGATTTCCCCATTTCTCTTCCTCTCACTTTACTTCTGTGCCTTCTTCTATATGACTTCCCTAAGCAGAAACCAATCTCTGCTTTAATGTGCATATTTCAACTCTTGGCACCCTTTCCAAAACATACTTCTTCCAAGAAACCGCCTCTTTCATTATTCTTTTCTCAAGTGAGTATTAATAACCAAACACTTTCATACATTAAAAAAGTAATTAACTAAATAATAACTATTAAAATGGTGCTAACATCAATTTGTTAGTCATACCACTTTTGTCCCTTCCATTACAAGCTATAGCAGCATTAACGTAGATTACCTTGAGAAGTTCAAGTCCTGCACGAATAGCAGTATCAGGACTTACACCCTCCTCTTCATCATCAGCTGTCCCCTCTATGGATTTATTCATTAGTTTTACTAGTGCACTGAAGTAAGAGATACAAAAAGAAAAACGCAAATTAATATGACCATGTACAAATGTTAAAGGCTGGAGATATCAACAAGATTATCTGGTTTTGACAATAAATAAAGGGAAAGCAATAGACCATTACAGAGGAGATGTAGTGTTTGATTTTAGATTGGTTTGTTTGTCGGTTTTTGTTGTTGTTGCTCGTTTGGTTTGTTTTGATTTTTTAAAAATCAAGTTATTCCATTATTCCTCTTCCTTCTGACTTAGCTTTCTGCAAAGTTAATTCTTTAGGAAAAAAACCCAAACAAACAAAAACCCAAAACAAACAAAAACACACACATCCACAAAAAACCAACCCAAAACCAACCAACCAACAAAAAAAAAAAAAACACCAAAAAAACCAAAAACACCCCCACCATTTTGGCAGCATTCAGATCAACACATAGTTGCATAGTTTCAGAATGTAATTAGTTTGCCAGACAAGTCTCAGAAGAAATCCAAACATTCTCTTACACAATCCCACAAAAGCTAATTAATTCAACTGCTATATGGAGGACTGTTGCAGTTAACTATGTGAAAATAATGATCATCATTTTCACCTTAAGCCCCACAAATAGCAGTTTCACTGGGAACAACTACTATATTTTTAAAAATAATTTGCAGACAGCACTGTAAAGAAGTAGAGGAAAGAAAAAAAATCCAGTTGCATTCTCTAGGCTGCTGAAAATAAAGACAACTATGTAAAATGTTTTCTTTAAAAAGCATATTTACTGCTAGGACAGATTAATCTAAGTCCCAAGTAGATTTTTTTTTCCTCTTATTTTTATTTTGTGTCATTTAAATCATCTTTATAATCACTTATGACTTAGTACGATCTTTCAAACTTACCTAATGGCTTCTGAGTCAATATGTACAGGGGCAATTCTTTCCAAAAGAAATTTGACCATTTCCAGAAAAGGATTTGTTGGCTGCTTCGGATTTGCAAGTTTCCGGGCTATCTCTCTCTACAAGAATGTCAGATGCAAACAAGAATTATACTCATTTTACTTACTTCTTAAGCATCTTGAATAAACTAAATATAGCCACTTCTTTTAACCACAGAAATTCTCTATATAATCAGTGAAACATATTTGAAGGGTGGCTGTTGTTATCTCCAAATCTTTCTTTATCACATTATATTGAAAGCAGACGTACTTTACCAAACTATTTAAGTGTAAGATGCATGTAGGTTTGTAGTGAGAGTTTTTCAGAGTTTCTTAAGGAACTGCAGGCCAGATCTAAAACAGTATCAAGGGAGAGCTACGTGCAATGTAGACAGAATTTAAATATCTGTGTTGACAAGAGTAATTCATAAATCTGTGGGTAACCCTGTTGTATGTGAGAGTTTTCATAAGCAACAATGAAAAAATTGCACTAAAAGCTACACTACTGCAGATGTGCAGAAGCACTATACTACCTTGGCTAAAACAGATGTTCAGACCCTATGTGCTTGCCTATGAATGTTTTGCATCCAAAAATTTGTTTTCCCCTATGAATGCCCCAAATGTCAAGAACATTAAATTCAGCTGCAAACCCAGAAGAAGATGGATAAGAAGATATTTTGTTTTGAACAGAAGTCTAAAAATCTCTCAAAGAAATGACTTCTTGGCCTTTCTCCTCCTAAAGGGCTGGAGGCTGCAGACCCTACAAACTAGGAAATCATTCTAACTGCTACGTTGAAGTACCTTCAAGGGAGTGGGAAGAAACTTTCCTCTTGAAATTGCATCACTGCATTTCCAAAGTGCAAAATTTACTAGCTTAGAAGGAGACTATACTCTGTCCCCTTCCCTAGACAATTTCAGATGCATTAGACAAATCCCAAGAAGCCTATGTTTGTTTGTTGATGCTCTCTATTGTGATTTCTGTCAATGCAACTCCTTACTTTATCTTGGGACCATAATGAAGAAAAATCTGTGATTGTTGGCACAATCTTTAAATCTCTGTTAAAGTCCAATTTAATATTAAGGTGTGTATTTTAATCAAAGAGGTTAAGGGGGGGGGGGAGAAGAGGCTGGTGTCAAAATAATGTTCTAGGAAGAAAAATAAATGAATAATATGCAGATGGTATAATACTCGGCTTGCTGGTACTCAGAAAAAGTTTCATCAGTGTCAGAAGACAGTTTAGGAACCTTACCACAAATAAGACACTGGAAATAAAATAGTGAAAAAAAATAAGCTGGTCTTCTAGTCTTTGTGCTTGACTCTCATAATCCCAGGAAAGAATAAAGCTAATATTTTCTTAGGAAGCAAGATGATGATCATAAATTGTATTTTCCATAATCTCTACAGATTAACCAAAAAGGTATTTTATGAAAATCAGGAATATATAAAAATCATATTAAGGTACCAAAAGAGACTGTTAACTCTGATTAATTGTTTTAAGCACAAATATTTAAGGTATAAAAGTTTGCTTTTCCATTTCCTTACCACACAGACATCTGCCTGTTTACAAGAACATGTAGGGCTAATTAACAGTTCAAGCTGGGACCGAAGTTTCTCATCATCACCCAGAACCTGATTGAATTTCTTCACAAAATCTTGTGCTTTTCCAGGATCTGGAAGGTTTTCTGTATGATTAAACACAATTTAACATAAGACAAATTTGCCACTTCAGCACGCCAAGATTCACAGAAATACAATATTCAGGAATGCTGTAATATATAGAACTTAATAACACTTACTTGCTATGGTCATCAGCTTTCCAAACATGGCAGCACTGTTTGCTTCTGACTGAGAATAGCAGCAAAAAATAAACAGACAAACAAATCAGTGATATCTCCTTTATAAAATGTAACTTTAAGCTGATATGTTAGCTCTTCTACAGCACTTCATTCTACTCTGGAATCTTATGGTTTATTTTTTTGTTTTAAGAATGAACACTAGAATAGTGTAACAGTATCATTAGCAGCTACTACGCACAAAAAAAGGGGAAAAAATCTTCCTGCAATATCAAAGAACTGCAAAAACCTCACTAATTCACATAACATTAAAATCAATTGTTGGAAGAAGACCTCAAAAAAAACCCCAAACCCCAAAGAAACAATTCCCCCAAGATCACCCCCACATCAAAACCCCAAAGCAATGCTCTTCTGTTTAAAGTTTCTGCTAGTCTGAAAATATGCTTGTAAGTAAAACTCCAGTATAAATATTTTAAAACTTTTGTTTTCAAACAAATTGTTGCTTTATGTTATGACATATTCCACTCTCAAAACATGCTGTAAAATGAGAAACAAAAGAAGTATGTCAAAAGTAAATAAAACACTTGGAAGTTTTTTTTTTTTTTTACTTTTTCCTACGTTATCAACCAGTAATATAAAATAATGGTAAACATAAGGAGCCCATATACCTTTAAGCGTTACTGAAAGTAACTTTACTTAATGAGAATGGAACATTATCTATATATGAAAATCAACAGAATAATAAAATTACACTGAACAAATAATACAGTATTAAAAAACCCAGCAAATTGGTCTATCAGGTCCACTGGATGAAGTATTAATATTTTCAAAACCGTACAGTGGGCTGCTTGTGCAAGTCTAGCAATTCTCGTACGTGACTCCTTAGCATGTTCTGGCACTTCCACATCTCATTCAGTGCTCTGCAGAAGTGCAAAACCAGAAAAGAAAAGCTTAGCAATTTGTTCATGACAGGAACATGCTGAATGTATTAGCAAACGAGATTATTTATCTTACAAGTGCAACATCTGCTAGGTACAATCAAATCATACCAAGTATTAAAAATAACCATTCCAAACAAGGTGGAACTGATTCTCTCTTTTTATAGAGTATCATCTCTCTTATTATTTTACTTAGAATGATTTCACATATGTAGGACAGCCACAGTACGTCTTACAACTGCCCAGATTATCCTGAAAATAACATTTTCAGCATAAAAAAACCCACAGGCCACTATCAACTGGAATTCAGCTATAGATACCTTCATTATGGACCCTAATATAGAGTAAATCTAGAAATAATTACTTGCGCATTTTTACTTCTGCATTGTTTTCACTGAATGAAAACAAATAGATAAACCCACTTTTCTCAAATATTAAGGTATCTTTTGTCTAAAGGGCATGTAGACGTTGCATATAAAATGGAAATGTTTTTAAATACTACTTGCAAATAACGCTAAGCACCAATTACTTATATTTTTATTTAAATCCTGACAATACA
Source organism: Phalacrocorax aristotelis (assembly GCF_949628215.1). NCBI lineage: Eukaryota > Metazoa > Chordata > Aves > Suliformes > Phalacrocoracidae > Phalacrocorax > Phalacrocorax aristotelis. The sequence continues at coordinate 58,254,835 of NC_134279.1, read as the reverse complement.
AGTAATATTATATATATTTATATATTATTATATATGTTGGAATAACCTGAGAAGGCAAGTATTTGCTGAACACAAACTAAACTCACTTGACAGCATTTGGATCCAGGCTAGCATACAAATAGTACAAGCACTTCATTCGCTCTTCTGTTTCCAAATTGTGTGGAACGAGATACTGAGCAAAGATTTTCTCTACCAGTAATCTGCAAGAAGAGAAGAGACAAAAACTGTACATTTCCAAAAGTGGTGATACCTTTCAGACAAGCTGAAAGAACAAGAAATTCCAGAAGTCATTGCAACTGGATTTTTCAACAGAGAAGAAAAAAAGTAATTGTCTCTTTCTCATCTGTAAAGATACTTTCCACTGTTGATAGAAAGATTAGCAAGAAGTGCTTCTTGAGAGCTTTTCCATGTCTTTGATTTTTCACCTTTAAGAGGGAGTAACAGCTTTATTTGTCACAATCCAAATTCTCCTTTGTCCTTAGGCTCTGAGAATCTCCCTTTGTTTACTCTCATCCATAAGAGTAAGGGATACAGACAGTAAAAAGCCCAAATAAAGGAGAAAAAAAATGTAACTTGAGGGGGAGGAAAAGTAAAAATCTGAAGTACCCTCAAGGGAAAGATTAAGATAAAACTGTAATGGGGGGGGGGGGACCAACCAAAACATTTGAAACTACTCATTATTCTAATACAGAATCTAAAAGTCAACATTAAAAAAACGGTGGAGACAAAGGAACACCAAAACATATACAACAAAAGGAGCAAAAAGGAAACTAAGCGAAAACAAACAAAACCAACAAAAACATTCTCCATTTATCTTTTTTTTTAATTACATACTTGAGGTTCTACATAAAATACAAAACTTGAACTATAAAATATGACTGTACAGTTCATGTAATTATAGCCCCCCCAAATGAAAGAACATTCAGACGATAATTTAATCCATAGCAGTGAGAGCTGTGCACAATGTTCAGCTCTACAATTTTGTATTTATGGACAAATATTTTGTGTGTTTGAATTTACAAAATTTTTCACTATGATTCCTAGTAAGCACTCCAGGAGTGCCTTGTACAAAGAGCACAGAAGGCAGTACAGGTCAAACACACCTTATTTCTGCTCAAAGAAAATTCCAACAGACATGATGGCATGGCAGAAGAATAAAAGGATGATCGTGAATATGGCTACAACTATCTCAAGGCACCCCATTAATATTAAAAGAAAACTTGTCTTTCTCCCTTTAAATGTACATTTTACTACTGATAACTCCAAGAACTAAATTACTTGGGGAGCAGGATCTTCAGATCTCAGGAGACTCATCTCTGTTTAATGTAATAGGAGACTGGAGGCAGAGTTATCTTACTAATTTATGAACATTGCTCTAGCCCACGTCTCTACAGATACATGTTCTAGGAAAGCTGTCAATACAAACGGTGAGGCTGTTATCACACCTTCCCTGGCCCATGTTGGTTCAGGTAAAGGTTTACAAGTAGGGAATTCCTCTGGGACACCCGTTTCTCCTGTGAAGAAAATAATTGGCTAGCATATCAATGCCAGGTAACAGGGCATATGTGGTTATTTTACTCCACTCCATTCCCTATGCATTTGTTGTAAAACAAAGAAGCTCAGAGCACACAGGTGACAAGCAGTTCTTACGTCTGGAACCCAGTCCTGAGTAGACATGCACATCAGTAGTCAAGTAACAACAAAAACATTATCAAGTGACTGAGTTCAGGATGTGTGGACAAAATTGGTTCTATTCTACTTCATACCTGAATACTGTGTGACATGGTGCTACTATCTTTTGAAAGAACTAGTGTTATCCTATGCACACAATGGAAAACAGCTGTCTGAGCCTTGGAGTATTCACTGTTACTTTTTATCCTCCTACCTCACTTTAGAAAGAAAACAGGCCAGAGCTGGCTAATTTTGACTTATGCTTGTGTGTTTAAAGGACGGGATGAACTCTGTCCTAAAGATCACAGCTTTTCTACAGCTCTTCAGGTCCTACAAGTACTAACTTTCTAATTCTGACAATGGTAACATTGAAATGCATTTATTCCTCCAGTCTAAGATGGGGAAACCAACCCAGTGTGGTCACTGGGCAAGAATTTCACTGTCAGCTTTAAAAACTAGTAGAACTTGGCTTAAACTTCAAGGTACCAAACTGAACTAGAAGAACACTGAAAATTAAGCCACCAATCCTTCAGTGTGGATGCCCAGAAAACAAACAGCATACAATCCATGCCTATTCATGCAAAGACCAGTTTCAATGGCTTAATCAGACTTTCAGACGAAATCACGTCAGAGAAAGAAACTCAGCTTTGATGACACACTCTTTCCTTAAAACTCCTTGCCTCGTTTCCCTGACAGTGTTCTCTGCATTTCCCATGAGCAGGAATATTGAAAACATCTGCCCCATTCACTATGGACTTTGATTCATCCCCTGCTCACTATCAAACCTGTGTACTGACAGTGAGATGTGAACATGATAGGAAAAACATGAACAAACCTCTCAATGCAAAATAAAGCATATTTGATGCATATATACATATGCAGAATTAGCTTTGTATAACTATGTGGAGATTTCCTAATTTTTCACTATTTGATACTTATACCTCAGCAGACTTTCAGTGTAATTTCTGTATGTATGGTCTTATAACCATATCTTTTCTCTTTTTTTTTTTTTAAAAAAGGCAACTAATCAAATATGTAGCTATGGCCCACTTATGATCAGCCACATAAACAGTGAGAGCCTTCAGCACTGCAGCGCTAAGAATTCACTATCATAACTGGCAACTGAAGGAGGCTACTAGCCCATTCAGACTAGTCACTAAGGTCACAGAACATACTAAGATAGCAGACTGTATAAGCAAGATGGTGAGAAACACTATTTTAAAAAAGGGCTGATTTCTGGTTTGCTGTATTAAAAATCTAGGCTGAAACTCCACCTTTGTGTGATCTCATAGTTTCCCTTTCCTTGTGAAAGACAAAGAATTAATAGTGAGACTTGAAAACTACCTTCCAAAACCTTGGCCAAAATACTTTTCTCTAAGCCAAAAAAGGTATTTCAACAATTAAAGGGACTGAGTGACAAAACAGGGAAGAGTAGACAACAGTGGAAGCACCCCTGATATTCCTTCAGCTTGTGTTCTTCCTAAAAGGTCCGTTTCTACATAGCATACCAAAATTAGATGTCTGCGTGCGTACTACGGTGTGTGTGTGTACATGCATGATGCACACAGATCATGGACTTTAACTGCTAGTCCCTGGAAAGTAGCATGGCAAACAAGAACTGGGTATAGTAAATGCAAAATTTGACAAGTTTTTTTCTACGCAGTAGTTAGTTAATGACAATCTACTGTCATCACAGATCCAGTTCCATCAGTAAATAGAATGAATACATGAACAGATAATGCAACCACCCTGAATACCTCAGTACATATCTTAATGGTTATTAATTAAATATATCATACTTAAAAGCACAAATACAGAATGTGACATAACAGCTTTCTCAGGATAAGCACATATTTTCAGAGTATCTCTTATCACTATACAATTAAAATTAGGAAGGCTTAGGTTGACTCACTTGTCATCAATGCTATTTTGATAATATATGTGCAAAAGTTTATCCTTTATCCAGCTCACTTTCTCTGCAGCATCTTTTCCAGCCTCGGCATGAAGACAATACTTCTTGTATAGCTGGGCAAGACCCATCATAGCTTCTTTTCTTACTCTCCACTTGAGGGGGAAGAAATGAAAAGGAGGTGGGGAATTGGTTTTGGTAAATAAATATCAAACATATACAAAATACAGTAAAGGTGTAGAAGTGTGAAAGACAAAACAGCCACATTCTGATCTCCTACATTTAGACAGTTCAAAAGCTGAAAAACGCTGTTCAGAGCCTCTAAATGAGAATTTGTAATGCCTACATAGGGGGTTTCTTCCCTGTACTATCCAGGCTGTGTTACCTTTACAGAGGAATCCAGTACTCCTCTGTGCTGAGCAAAGAAAATCTAGGAGTTAGTCAGTATAAAAAAAAAAAGTTAAGTACAGCTTAACACACATGCCTGAGTAAGTGTCTTCTTGAGCCAGGATTTAGAAGACTTATCTATTCAGAGACAGGTAACAATCAGAGGCAGCAGCCTTCTTTTGCCCCACAGCCTTATACTGTCTTACAGCATGCTTGTCTGAAAATGGGAGATCCAGAGCTTAGGCCTAGCTAAACTTGCTAGGGCTCGAACTCTTAGGCCACTTTCCATCCAGGACAGTGGGAGGAGGCTTCAGCTTTTTGCTGAAGCCTCAAACTAATTGCTATAAGACTCCAGGGATCCAAGAAAAAGCCAGACTGCAACACCCACAGATGGCATTCCTGGGTTCTCATCCTTGCTTTTCATGGTCACTACTTTATCCCCTCATGTAAACAGGAAATGTCCCATTATTGAACAGTTTAACAGACAAGATCTGTAAGCTCTCCTGTGCTGACCTGTGGAAGGAATCACACCAGAACAGACTGAGGATTAATTTAGACAGAATAGTGTCTCCCACTGAATGATTTACAAAGAAAGCCTCAGAAGAAACTTGTTGTCTCTCACCATTTAAAAGAAATGCATGAAATTAAGACTGAAAGAGAGAATTTCTTCTAGAACACAATAGATATCAATTTCTGCCTTGAACTCCAAGGACTAACAACGCTCAAAATCATTTCACCCTATCAAGCATGAATGTAGATACTATTATTCACACTGTGCATGACTTCTTCAATCTTGTTAAACTGACAGCTTGTTTTAATAACACCAAGTGAGATATTGCACATTTAGTTTCTTAATAGTTTTACTGAGTGACCTCCTTTTCTTGAAGGACAAAGGAAAGAAAAATCTTCAAGATAATACAACTTATGTCAGCACAACAGCCTTTGACATCACTTGCTCTGAGCTATATCAAGAAGATCGGGGAAAAAAAGGTATTTTGTTACACCTTTCTTAAATATAAAAAACCGCAGGTAACAGGTCAAGATAGTAATCACTTTGACAGTACGTAGTATAATACTCTTTCCCCGCACCCCCACCCCCCGAGAAAATCTTTAGACATAAACAGACGTTATTGTTTAACTTCTCTGCAGGAATTTGTTCATACCCACTGTGATCTAAAGCACATTTTAAAGAAAATAGAAGTCTGAAAGAGAAACATTTTCAGAAAAATATTAATATTTTTCTGCATTCAGATATAACCTTCCAATGCAAGTGATAGCTTCATCAGATCTCCTATATGAGACAGGAAGGACAGTAAAACTATCATCAGAAGACAATGGAGAAGGACTGCAAGAAATGATTCCAGAAAACTTAAGCCTAAAATGAAAGCAGAGTACTTAAACAAGGGGTTATAAGAAAAGGAAATTAGGATTGTCAATACATTTCTGATCATTGAAATTGCTGTAGAGAAGAAGTTAGAGCATGCAGAAAGGCAGTTTCAGGCAGAAGATGGGAAACACTGGACAGAAGCTCTTAGAGAATGCTTTGAGACACCATGGAAGCAAGTCACTGAACAGGAGATCCAGGCAGAAGAAAAGGAGTAAGCTGCTACCAAGAATTAAAGCAGAAACACATACAGTAGGGTAAAAGTCAAAGGTGAATGAAAATACAGGGGGACATAATAATCACTTTCAAAGGGAGCTGATCAATAAACAAAGTTAATGGAAGCATTATCCTGATTTAATTAACAGAAATTTTTTACAGTCTTAGCTTCCTTGGTTAACCAGCATAAACTCCTTCGCTGAACACTGCTGGGCTGAGTTAAAAAACCTCTTACCGAAAGTTCAAGACAATATCTTACCTGTTGGAATAGCTAACCTATTCCTTCCATAGAGTTAAGGAAACCTTAAAATCTTTCTCCTTCATCTGGAAAAACCACAACAGTTTTTAATAAGCACAGAGAAGGAGGAGTTAAAACTAACGCATGCAGAAAAATGCGTAAAGAGAAATAGGAAATGGGAGTCTGTTCCTATGGCTCCTCATTCAATAGCTTCTGGCTTTAAGCTGATTATGTGAAAGTCTGTTCTCACAAAGGGACTCAGACTCTAGACCACAAAGGCTGTTGGGAAAAATGGGAATAGAAGTCAGCCGTCAAAATTCTCCTCTAACTTTTCAGGTTCTTCAGGTTACCCCATTAAAAAGGAAAAGTACTGAACCATTTTTAGAAGCTTTCAATTTTCTTTTTAAAAATGTCTCCTGAAACTCATTATTGTGAAAAGTGAAGACATTGGAAAGACCATGGAGACAGTACTCCCATGGAAAATTCCTCAGCACAATTCTTACCGAAGACAAGATTCCAGTTTTTGGGAAGCCTCTGTTCCAACTGGACCAATAGAAATGGATTTGAAAACTATTGGTGGGGGGGGAGGTTTGTTGTTTTATAATAACTGTAATCATTGTGCAAATGCCCATACAGATTAAGTTAGCTAAGGACATTTAAAAAAAAAAAAAAAAAAAAACAAAAAAACAAACCACAAACCCCAAAAAACCAGAACTAAGTACTGTCTTTTAGCCAAAACCTTTCATCCTAAAAAAAGTCATTAGGCTATCTTTTGTAATACTGTGCCATTTAGAATATGGCCAGGAGGAAAAAAAACGATCACATAAACATAACAGTTAGCATGCTTTGAATTTGAAGTTTTCCAGATTCCTAATTGTTTTATAAAGAAAAGAGGCAGAACTGAAATGACAGATTAGTGTGTTTAAACAATCAGCATTTTACTTCACTCTCTTGGACAAGTGTTCTTTCTATTGTAATATCTATACTCATTTGACAGATGATTGCAGGCCCAAAAAGAATTAGATGAAGCCAAATTGATGAATGATCACTTAGGAGTTTGCAGTAGATTTGTCCAACAGAAATCTGGCTACAAGGGGTAAATGCAGTCAGGAGAACATAATTGAGTTCTTTAAAGCAAAAGAATAATTTAAAAAGGTATAATGCACTATGTCTGAAACTGAAAAAATCCTACACAGAAAATAAAGACAATTACATGGACATATCAATGTCCTTCTCCCAAACTTGAGAAAAATCCTTTTAAAAAATGCTGAAAGTTTACAAGTCCTTGATATTCACTTTATAATACTAATTGTATTTACGAAGACATGCTATACTGTTAAGGTCTACTTCAAATGCTAAGTATTTGTTGTAGTCATTTCTAGCCAATCCTCAATTTTCCTTTCTCCTCAGGATGTATTTTCATTAAAGCTCTCTCCAGAGATTTTTATTAGAGAAACATCATCTAGAGGTGAAGTTATTCTTCACTGCTAAGTGCCTGAAGAGGCACCTAACCTTGAAATGTAATATATCATCAAACCCATGACTGGTGTGAAACCACTGAGTCAAACATATTAGGAACATTAAGAAGTACTGCACTGGGTTTAAGACTATATGAACTGAAAATCCCTAGCTCTGCAGAAATGTGTATTACAGCTGTACAACTGACTGCCTCTTACTGATGGAGGCATGCTAAAGGAGAACAGAGACACTACGTACAAGATGCAGTAACAATCATCCCATTCTGACTATGAGGAAGTCCCAATGTGAAGTGGTGGTTACACTAAAAGTTTTTAGATCTCATAAATGACTTTTTGGACATGTTTGTTTAATGGCTGAAAAAGAAGGAAGGTGGTCTTAATTACTCCTGAGAAATGTGCAAGGCCAAGCTGCAGATACAACTAACTGAAGAGCTATCTGCTTTTTAATAGTGAACATACTCAAAGTCAGTATTTCTCTTTGTGCAAAGACAACATCCCTTTCTCAAAATCCATTACAGTAACATTCTCATTTAAAAAGGGGAACATAAAAAAGACAAACTTATTTTAAAAGAATTAAAGCAACTAGCTAGAATGGCGAATGTAATAGAAAGGATGCCCCCTATCAAAAAGGAACAACAACAACAACAACAACAACTCAACGTGGCTATGCAGGACAGTGAAGTCTGCTATTAAAACATCATCCTCCAAAGATCATGGAGTCACATCTGGAGGAGTGTGAACAGGGAAGAGTATAAGCTCTGGCAAATTGAAGGTAAATCCTTGATGGAGCATGGCAAAAGTTTCAGAACCAAATTGTTAAAAGCATACTAATTAAACAATTTCACCAAAGCCTCCAGAAGCAGGAAGTCTTCCAGACCCTTTTGGAGGGCTGAAAGACAAAAAAGATTTATTCCAGGAGAAAGGTCTGAAGAGGTTTCTTAAGGTGTCATTAGAAGACATTTTAAAGCAAATTAAGAAAACAAGCACTAACAAAATCATTAAGACCAGGTTGTATCTCATCCATGACTTCTACAGGTATTTAGAAATGATACACCAAATGCTAACTATTCTGTTATTGCCATCTGTCAATGAACAGATTGAACAGCAAATGTGAAAGAAGCCAAAAGGTTCCGAGAGGAACAGAGTGCCACTCGCCAGAACATTGGATTTTGAACGGGCAAACAGGTTGAAACAAAACAGTAACAACAACAAAGAGCAGACACTGCTGAAAAATGAAGTTAAGGGAATGAGCCATTACACTTTACATAATGGGAAGTTTTGTCTAAGATAAAATAAATTTTAGCAGACCCACAAGTATATCTGTAAAATGCATTAGGATCCCCAAAAACTTCCAAAGAAGTCTTATACCAGAGGCTCTTAAAATAAAAATCCTCCTGTGAATTAATTATTGACTAAAACATAGGAGAGAATGGTGGAAATAAATGACTGGTTTTCACAATGAAGGGAACAAAGGGAACCTATTGATGGAGTCAGAAGGGAATCTGTGACACTTAACGTATGAAAAATTATTCGAAAACGAACTGAACAGCGTGTATAAAATTTACCAAGGTAGGCAGTTCTAACATTATGATGATGAACTGCAGAAAAATGTCACGCTACTAAATCTTTACAATATGAAGTGAAAGAAATTCAGATTAAAGCCAGGTTTTCCCACCTGCATTAACTCTGCATGTATAGTATGCGGCAATGTACCACCCAAAATTATTCAGGAAAGATACTGAAGTCAACATAGATGTTTTCCAAAATTGTCAGGTCAGTGCTCAGAAATAGCACAGAAGACAAAGAGAATGGTAAAGAATAAGAAAAAAAATATCTTAAAGTAGGTACACAACACGGTGCACACCTTGAGTGCCATGGCCGACTCTGGTCACCATGGTTCCAACAGGATATAGAACAATCAGATAAGAATGATCAGAAGTATGCAATATAATCAATTTGTGTGGAAGTAGTGAATCGAGTGATTCTTCAGCTTGGAAAGCAAAGGAGCGGAGAAGATATGAAATACATATATATTAATCAGAAGTGGGTCGAGTAATATTTATTGTTTTTCATAATGCAAGAACTACGAGATACCCAGTGAAATGTATCGGATAAGTTTAAAACAAACAAGTGAAGTTAAGTTTAATGCATGTGTGGAAAAAGTGAATTTACTGATGCAGATGCCATGGATGCTTAAAAAGTACAAATAAGTTCAAGAAAGAACTTAATAAATATGGGGAATAAAGGTCCGTTGAAACCTATAATGAACAGGATCAAGCAGATTTAATAAATCCTTACAACACAAATTGCTGGAAGCCAAAACTGACCACTATGACAATTATACTGTGCTATGGGGACCTTTGGCCTAAACATATGTGGCAATTCTTATGTTCTTACAATACGACTATGCTCCTCACAAGTCAATGATCTTATTTGCTTGAAAACACTTGAGTGGTGCCTCCATAGTATGGAATCTACAGTAAGATATTCTGGTAAGAAAATTATCCCCCCCCAGCATTCTAGTTAATAGTCAATGCTAAGATTTTCTGTTTCTGTGGCTTTGGTGGTTTTTTTTTTTTGTTTGTTTGTTTACTTTTACCAAATTATATTAGAAGCAGATATTCTTGAAAATACAATAGTAACACTTACCCGTTTGTCCAGTGTTCTCTCCCTTACAAAACCAAGCAGCTGGTCATTGACTAAAGAAAGATCTCTCTTGCCTGCAGTAATAATTGTAACAATAACATCATGTCGAATGGCTTCTTCTGGGTCATGTGATCTAACCTTCAAATATTCTGTTACAATAAGAAACATTAAAAAGCTTGGCTTTTTTATGTAGATGACGTATTCCGATTTATTAATAACGTTAAAACAATTAAATGTCAGTCACATAACACAACCATATAGTCTATTAAGTGGGAAACTGCCTAAAGGAAACATCTGTTCCACCATTTTCTATGTTAAATATAAAACAATTACATAACTGTAAATATCAGAAGAAAATAAAAGTGAATAGCTTTTACAATAACTTCATTTGCAACAAGCAACAAAGTGAAACAAAGCTGATTAGAATATGTTGACAATAAGGGGGTGGGTTGGGGGTGGGGGTGTGGGTGTGTGTGTGAGAAGAAATAAAAAGAGCAGAGACACTAATTCCCAAAGAGCTAAGAAGGTAAATAATAAATGAAAAATACTGACAATTGCTGTAGGTTAGCTTGCATCAAAAAAGAACAGTGTGAGCAGAATTTCAGACCTAACTGAAAATAGTTTAAATGATGGTGATGTGAAGGAAGAAACTTCATAGTTTAGATCAGCACAATGGCATTTTCTAAACTCAGTGGAAGAAGAGTACTGGGGAATGCGTTGACTGTTTTTGAAAATAAATCAAGATGTTGCACCCATATTTGCTTTGACTTGCCAAAAGTTTCACTAGAACCTAAAATTACTTTAAAACTCATTCTGCAATGGGCAGCTTTTTAAGAAGCTACTCAATCTGACAAAGACCACACAATGTCACACACTCCTCTTTCTAATAAGTAGAGCTGGTCTTCAGCAGAAAGCAGTAACTGAGTAGTTAGCTCTTCCATCCAGCGCCAACCACTTGACTTGATATGTTTCAGAAATATATTCCTATATACAGAAATAATTACATTCTTCCCTGCTCATTTCTTAAATTATTCTAAGCCCCTGTATGAGAATCTCACCAGTGAGGTCTTTTGCTAAGTCTGGATGGTTCATTAAACAATGACTGGCGAATTTCACGCTCTCTAATCTCACAGGGACATGGATATCGTTGAACCTAGAGGGTTAGAAGATGATGAATGTTAATTTTTAATTAGCCTTGCAAATCAAGATTATTATCTATGTAGTAACATGTGTCGATAGTATATTCCATTAACTATTAGAATACTTTTATATGGCAAAATAACACAATATAAATGTTTTGAGTTTATCTCCATAATGTACTTCATAAACTTTTAAACATTATTTCTTGCAAAACTAAGTCAGGACTAAAATTAAAGGATGAATACACTATAGGTGGATGAAGTGTTGACCCAATGGATTTCGTTCATTGGCTTTTGAACATATGTCTCCATACACTGTCAATCGTGTGCGTATATATAAATATCTGAAATTATAAAAATATAAATCACCATGCAACATGTACCATTTGAAAACATTAAATTTTTTAAAAATGGTAAATTTCTGTATTTACTTGAAATGAAATATCTCTTCACTCAAAAAGGTAAATGCCAAATAAAACAGATATAGTTGAGGATATAGCTGAACTGCATGAAATTTCAGACAATGGTAGCATATCTATTAATTTCTCCTATGTATGTAATGTGCTATCTATCTAACCTATATTCCCATTGCTGACAGCAATATAGCAGCAGTCCTTCAGGCTTTTTCGTTCTAAAATATAACTGTATGTAATTCTCTGCTTTGAAGAGTTAACAAAATAACTTGTTCAACTACAGACAGTTACATCCTCTAAAATCACAATGAGAAATGCAACACTGTCAGAAAATTTAGAACACAAATAATAGACATTCAGAATTCTATTCCCATTTCTCTTACCGCCCAAGAAAGCACTGCCAAAGAGGACGGTTTTGTGTGGCCAGATCAGAATCTTTGGAGCCAAAGAGTTTAGCCAGAAGTCGAACAACAGCCAAACGTTCTTCTCCATCATTGCTCTAAAAATCAAAAAATGAAAAAGAAACTGTAAATCATTATCTGCAATAACAATTTCTGACTTCCTTTTTCTTCTGCCTTTGTAAGTTAGGTTAAAAAGTGAGTTGGAAATAATTTCTGGTAATCCCCAGTCTCCCTAATTAAACTACTAGATGAATATGAGTAAAAATATGCCTATTAAGTTAACATATTACAGCCATTGAATAGATGCCTGTGCTTTGAAAATGCCTTATCTTTCAGGAATAAAAACCCACACGGTAGTTTCAATAACATATATCCCTAACAATTTCAACAATAAACAATCTTGGTTTTGTTTTAAAACATACTTCAAGATATTTTATGTGCGTGGAAAAGGCACCAGTTATGATGTTATAAATACATGTACACTAATAAGAGATTTGTTTAATTTCACCAAATACCTATTTCTTGGTTATTTTTGTTTATTGCCACTGTACCCTATATGTAGATGCACACACATAAGATTATTTCCCTTTTCCACCTAACAATCTTATGAAAGAAAAATAGCTTTTTAATCAAAAAAACCCCAAACCCCCAAATCAGAATAGATTAACTACTCCCAAGGATTCAGAAGAAGTCAGCTGACTTATTAGCTGATTGTGACAAATCTGAGAAAATATTTGGAAATACTTCCTCTATTATTAAAATATTATTGCACAAAAGAAAATTCTGCAAATCAATACTGAAGCTGACACACTTGTATTTCATGAGATAAGCCAACCACAACCTAATTGCTTTATAAATTTCAGGTGGAATCCAAAGACAAAGTACATAAAAGTTTTGCATTAGTTAATATGAATTTATCATCATAACAATTATATATTTTGTGTGCATAATACACATCTGCAAGCATAGAAAGCATACAGTTGTACACAACTTTACAGTGTCCTCCCTTTAATATTACATTCATATTTCAAATAAAGGCATAAATGTAAAATTTTTATGCCTCCAGTAGAATACTTATTAAATCTACAGCACTGCACTCTTAATATCCACACAAATTTGATTACTTTTCCAAAGCTACACTGTAACCTACCTTCAGCTTGAATTCAAGCTGTGGCATGACAGACAGCAGTAAGTGAGGATCTATGGCAAAAAGCTCTTGTATCAAGTCAAACACATGTTCTGATAAGTCACTCACTGAAGACTTTCCCAGTACCAGAACCTGGTTAAAAAACTGGAATACAAACAACATTATTTAGCAGGTTTTTCTTCATTAATGCAAGCACTATTTTTAAAAATTGTTTTAATGTAGTATCATTAACATTTTAATTGTAATGGAAGGTACTCTATGCACTTTTTATTACATCAAAGCATTTCACCCTTACAGTTCTGGCTCAAGCGAATTAAAACAAATATCCTTCATAATTCAGTTCTATTACTTCCATCGGGATCGATTAATTCATAGTAATCTGATTATTTAAAATATCAATAACCATCTCCCCAGCAAAAGTAACAGGTAATAGAAGAACTGTTGATTTGAAATGCATATTCATCCAGTAAAAGTTGAGAAACAAATTAATATCTTATTTTTTATTTTCTTGTAATGTAAAACCAATAAAACTGAAGATCACCAAACATTGAAAAAGAAGCTTCTCTACTTCTAATCCATTTTAAAGAATGTCAGGTGACTTTATGGTACATCATGTGATATTTGACGGTAATGTATCAAAGTTGTTTAGTGATCTAACAGGAAAAAAAAACCAAATTAGCCTAAAATATGAATTATTTCTTTTGGATTTGTTAAATTTTAATATGCTTGATATACTTCCTATTAGACACTGTGGGTTAATGTTAATATTATTTGAGCAGTGCAAATGCTACAAAACTATTACACATTTGAATAAGAAAGTAAGAACAATATTAAATCAACTCAGAGGTCACGCTATATACTATACTGTTTCCAGCTATAACTAATTACAAAAGCTTAAAGAAACAGGGGAATTGGAAAGTGGTACTTGTTAGTGAGACTCCTTGAGCTTTTAAATACTTACTGATTAATCTTTTATGAATTTGTCTAGTTCCCTTTTTAAACTACTCTGACTTTTAAGAACTCTATTGGCTTTAGCACCAAGGAAAGGCAATAGAATGGACCAAACTATATCCCCCTCACAAGACTGTAGTAGCTTTTTTCATAGGAAGAACATTCAACATTGACATTCAACTAAAGGTATTATAGTCAGAGGAAGTTTTCTAAAAAACTCAATTTTTTCAGTCTTTATGACTAAAACAAGTTTAGGATAGGAAAATAAGTCTAGTAAAGAGCTGGTAGTTTGGAATCCTTCATCCTAAAGCTTGGAATGAAATGAGGCTGTCTGGTTGCTGGACATCTGAAGTACTAACAATTCCTTTTGTTAGAACAGGATTTTTCGGTGGCCACCTCTTTTCACAGCCTAGATTTAGACTTCAGACCAAGATGGGTAAAAATCAATTTCCTCTTCACTTATTTCAAACACCCCACATACTTCTTTAATCACCAAGCTAATAATATCCTATTTGGAAAATGGTATTCTTGTGGCCATGTTACAAAATGTGACTTTTATAAACAATCTTTTTAAACAAACAAGCAAACCTCCACTAAATCAAGACAGTAACAAGAACACTTGTTACTCGCAGGTAAAATGGATTAGTTAATTTACATACGTTGGCAATACATGGTTCAATGGTCTGGACGGTCCTTTTCAACAGGACTTTTGCAAGATCAAATGCTTGTTTATTAAGGTTCTGAAAGAAAGAAAAAATAATAATAGAATTTTGAAGATAAACTATTTCAGATTACTTTACTTTCCTCTCCCAACCTATTGGTGTTTTACCACCAATCCATTTGTTTTCAAAGCTATCAAGGTTCAGTTATGTTATTCCATAACTACAGACTTAGAAAAAACCTGAAAACTAGTTTTTTCCACACACTTAAAAGAAATCTAACCCAAAACCATCACTTCCTGAATATCTTTCTAAGACTTTATCACTCCAGTTGCTACCGTTCACATTGCATTCCTATTTATAAAATTTTCACATGCAGTCACATTAAAAATTTTGAAGAATCATTACCACACCTCCATACTTTGGTAATTAATATGCACCAAATTTTGCCACTGAAATATGAAATAGTCTAACTTACTGATTAAATGTGGTTTTGTTTCCCCCTCACATACTCATTAAACATACACCCTGTAGCAAAGTTCTTATCTAGAGGGTAAAACTGTGTGCTGACTTCTCCATGGACTGTACTCTATGTTCTGAGATAGCTCACAGAAAGCACCTATGCTTGGGCAGAGTTAGCTGCGAACCTTCCAAGTAAATGCTTGATTGCAACATAACAAATCTGAACATTGCTTTTATTACTCTTGAGCAAGATAAGGAATGTAACTGCACATCTGAAAAATGTGACTGTCCAAATCTGCACAAAATCCAATATGCAGTATCTCATCTCATCTCGGGATTAATGCAGCTTGGGGCGGGAGCGGGGGAAGAAGGGAGAAGGGGAAAAAAAAAAAAAAAAACAAACCCAAAAAAAAGAAGAAGGTGGATTAGCTGATTGCCCTGAAAATTACAAATGACTGCAGACAAAATACAGGTAAAGCCTAAGAATGACTGATTCTTAGAAAGACAGCATTTGGCAAGTCTACATTGAGAATGACTCCCTCACGTTCTTTTAGCTGATGAGGTGACAAACCAAAAGACAGTTCATCAACTGATAGTAAAGAGAAACAAACGGCCAAAGGCTCCAACAAATATCTCCTCAGTCACCATAGCACTAAACTGATGTCTCATTATAGAAGCAGACAGATAGGTATAAACTCTTCCCAAATTCAAAACAAAACCGTTTCTCTCCAAACCAGATGATGATTAAAATCTTGTTGGCAGGTGTGTCTGTATTAAACTAAAGGACTGTCAACCTCATATAGAACATATATTTTATTTGGGTCCTCAATACAGCTTCAAAGATTTCTTGTAATGAAGATGTTTTGGGTTTTTCCCTCCCCTAAACAGGCTCACCAGAGCTTAAAAAAAAACCAAACCAAAACATAAAATGCCCAAAAGAACCAAACACCAAAGCAGGCTAGAAAATAAATACATATTGATAAAATAAACAACTATTAATAAATAAACAAACAATCAATCTGTTAGGAGAACAAAAAACCCTTGAAGGTCTGGATTGGCCATGCTGTAGAGGATGCAGGAGAAAATACAGATTTTAAATACATGAAATGTATGTTTTTAAGGAATAACCTTGATAGTAAGAGTGTGAAGAAAAATATTCACTAAATAGCACTGGGTTTAAAGTCAATAAAAAGAACTACAGTTTGATGCCGTAGGTGGTCTAAGCAAAATGTGACATACCATACTGCTATTGAAAACCTGGATTTACTAGAGGAGAGCCACATTAGCACACACAAACAGAAAAACATACAATAAAGCCACTTTACTGATAATGCAGGTACAAATTAATTTAATGTAAATGCTGAAGTAGACTCCACTTCATGTCTAGGTACGGGTATATTTCTTTTTTACTGCAGTGTTGTCTTACACAATGTAAGAGTTTAAAACAAACAAAAAACCCCCAAACCCCAAAAGGAATAGAAAACATTACCGAAAACACAAAAGCTCCTTTACAAAGACAAACTTCCATTATGTATAACAGTCTAGCCAAACCGATACTTTTATTATGTCATAGCAGAATGATTAGTATTCAATTGCTTTGCTTTGTACAGATGTAAAAGTATTGTTACTGTATGTTCTCTACAAGAAAATAAACTATGCTTTCCAAGCTATAGTGCTTCTGATTTACATACCTAAGGACAAACAATTAACAAAATCAAAGAATTTCCTAGGAGATCTGTTCATGAAAGGAGAACATAATTGTTGCAGTCAAATTCTGCTAGGTAGAACAGACAAAAGAAGTTTCTCGTTTAGTTTTTGTTTGTTTGTTTGTGTTTGGTTTTAAAAAACAAACAAACAAACAAACAAAACCCAACAAACCGCAACACCCAACCATGGTAAAGCAGTTAAGTTCTGCTGTGACAGGAAACAAACAAGTTAAAACACACCAAAATACTGACTAAAGTATGATACTGAGCACTGACTACGGCATATTATCTGCTCAGTCATGATGGCCAAGAGCCAGTAAGGACTGGCCACCACTCCTCTAAGAGATACTAAATATGCAGTACTTCCCAATATTTACACCAAGTTTATCAGACACTTGCTTTAGAATTTCCTTCAGTAGGCGAAATTATATGATTATGCTAACAATGTTAATGCTAAGGGATCATATTCACTTTTACTTTGCCTACACCAAGTACTCACAACACACTGTTCAGTTGTACAAGGTTTACCAGGTCTTTGCATCCTCAGAGCAATGCTCACTATTAATAGCATCACCCAGCACCTGACATACACATCTCCACTCCTCTATTTCCACTCCAGATCTCTACTGCCTGTAATTGATTAGAAACAACTTACAAAGAACAGCGTATTTGCAAAAATACTTACTTTCTGTTGTTATGACTAAGAGGCCTCCCTTCCCATTAGCAGTTTTAATACGACATCATCTCATTGATGTCAATAAAAATGAGTTGATAGAATGCTGTTGCCATCTCATGGTTGTGACAGAAGGAATGCAAACTGACCTCAGATGACAGATACTATTATACACCCGTTGCTGAGATTTCACAGGTAAATGCAATGACCACAGCTTAGTCACTCCTGTGCTATACATTTTCATGAATTCTCCCTCCTCAGGTAACCAAAGGAATAACCCCTACTTTTACGTGCTAATTTAACTTTAATTATGGTGTCATACATGGAGCTGCCTTCATTTTGTCATTATTTTAAATTAATAAATGAACAACAGAAACTCATACTTGGTAATCAGAGTACAATTCATTTACTGTAGCTCATAACTGAAACTTACTGTTCTCCATACAATTTTTAGTAAGGAGCACATGTGTTTTAGCTGGGGAATTTTCTTGGTCAATGCAACGCAACACCAGCCTGCATGTCACTTTCTCTCATTTCACGGCTAAGGCAGTTGTGTTTATTCTCCTTTCTTCAAGTTTATTTAGCCATTATGGTAAAAGTACTTCAAAAGCTCAACTGCAGACCCAGTGACCAGGTAATAAGTTGCACAATGAAACAAGAAGGACAGCATCAGGGACAGTTAATGAAGCTGACTGTAAAGGGGGAGTCTCTGAAAAACCTGTCAAGGGAGCTGTGTAGACAGGCTAAGACAAATTCTGCAAGACAGCACCAATCTGCTAGGAGGGGCTCATGTAAGACTCCTCTAGGAAGAGGGTGGGGGTGAGTGGGGGGTGTCACTTATAAGTGAGTTAAAGGGATACTGAACTCTGCAAAGGGCAGAAAGTTTATGTAACTCATAAAAAGAATATGGAGCACTAAAAGCAACCAGCTAACTAGCTTTAAAAAAAAAAGGACTACACTTCAGGTACTAATTAGGTTTTATTAAATGGAAAGTTTAAGCAGGGGGACAACTAGGGATGTGGAAGGGAGCCTGACTGGCAAGCTGAGGCAGCACAGCAAGCCACCACAGATGTTCATATCTTTTCAATTAAAGAAAAAAAAACAAAACCAAAACCTACCACCCAAAACCAACCAACCAACCAACCAAAACCCAAACAACCAACAAACCCAAAACAACCCACAACCCTTAAGATAATATTCTTCTATTACATATGCTTGAAAATGTTTTGTTTCAATACAGAGTTCCTGAGGTGGCAAGTAGGCAGAATCTCTTTATCCAGAATAATCTAGACAAAGTTAATGAAGCGACCAAATAATTCCTAAAGGAAATTTTCAATCCACTGTTACCAATGCTGGGGGGTGAGGGGGGAAGCAGTCGTGATGGCTAAAGGGCGTGGAGAGATAAACAACAAGCAAAAGGCAATCAAAATTGTTATAATGATATACTACTGTAATATTTTACTTTGCAGACCTTGTGTGCAGGGATGAGGTTAATCAAAATGGAGTCCAGCAGCTCCTGAGTTACTCCATCGCCTTCCATGATGATAGAACTCATCAAATCCAGCATATGCATTTGTACCTTCTGGTTGTGGCTATTACTAAGGTGATAAAGAATAATATTATCAATACTAAATTTTCAGATCCTGACAAATACTAACAGTACTGTTAAGAAACAAGGTCTAACACTGTCTAACACTGCCCTCCCTTACACTCTCCACATCTCAAAACTATTTTATGTGCCTTTCCTCTCTTACAGAAAGCTTCAAAACCCTAGAACACCCTAACTTTGCTCTAAGAAGTGAAACAGAACAAAAAAGAGCAACAACCATGGAAATACAAATGTAGATAAATGAAGTACACTGTTGTAACATGGACAAGACATTTTAAAACACATCTACTTTTAGACACACACCCCACCACATTGTCAGTAATTCTCATACATTTGCTTTCCCTCTATCTCCTCATTTGGAGGAATAAAGACTTGTTCTATTCAGACATATCTATTTTGTTACTATGCAAGGATTCAGTCTACTCCTGAAACGGACGATATTTTGACAGTTCAATACAATTGAAGCAATTCAACTTACTTGATAACTGAAAAAAGAGTCCTAAAAAGCTGAATAAAAATTTCATTGCAATCTTCCAACTCAAAGCAGATGTTGTAAGATTTAACCCAAGCTAAATTCTAAAACAAAAATAGGATATTCAGGATATTATAACTTCACATTAAGTCACATAAATATAACCATGTTAGTTACATTTTTTTTTTCTATTTAAGGAAAAATATTATACAGTAGATTGTAAACCCTTTGGGGAAAGAGACTGGATATTTGCTTTGCATATAAAGACCTCGCAACACAAAGAGGCTGTGCAATATGCATCCAGAAAAAGCCCTAAATATAGAATAATCTGACTTCTTATGAATAAAAGCAGATTGACAAAAATCGTTAATCTAAGTCCATGTTTCTATACTTTTTTCTTCATGGTATGAAACAATACAGTTTTAAACATCAATAAAAGGTTTACAAAAAAGATACTATTTCCAAATGCAAACAGATAACTCCCCTGCACTTCTTGTCAAAAATAGTTTTTTCTAATGTTTTTAAACCAAAAATCTTATATTACTTCTCCCATTATCAATATAAGCAGATCTGCATTTTAATCAGCATTTGAAATTCTCTTGATGAGTTAATATAACCTTAAGGGTGCATGATACAAAAAAACACTTATAGAATTGTAAGACAAAGGCTAAATGTTAATAAATAGCAATCGTTTTAACATGTTCTCAACCATAGTCTGCATAAACTTATTAAATGCAAACAGAATTATAACTGCTAAAAGAAGCAATTCATTGAACTTTAATGAGTCTGGTGTGATTTACAAAATAAAAGAAATTTCCCAGCCATACTGGCACATCTGGAGAAAGACTGATTACATTTCTTAGGCTTACATAGCAAATACCATCTACTGGAAGTTACAATTATTGTGTTACCTCTAACAAGTAAAAGTATCTGTTAAATTGAGGGCTCTTCGTGTCCTCCAAGCCTTTTAATTGTCTTGTAATAAACAAGAATATGTCCTGTCAAAAAACAATAGTGTTTACAAGCTTGATTCAGCAGATAGTAAAAATACAACCCTTTACCAGTGACATCTACCCACATTTACAAACTCATGATTCTATGAACGTTAAATTGTCTTTTTCAGGCACTGACAGAAAGCTATCACCAACACAGATACTGGATATCTAGTGTTCCTTTACACATCACTGGCTCACAGGACTAAAGAAACATCTCTCTAATAAAACTGAACATCAGTCTAAACGCAAGTAAAAAATGTTTCAGTTGGGGTTTTTTTGTTCGATTTTGGGTTTGGTTTTTTTTGGGGGGGTGGCACGGATTTCCTCAGTAAGAGAATAAGGTAGGAAGAAAAGCCTTTATTTTATAAAGTGTTTTTACCTTAAGTTTGTCATGGGAAGTATATGGAGCTTCAGGAGCATAGATACGAAAGATATCAGCCAAGCAACATGCTACAAGGAGGCGCACATCTTTATTGGGATTCCTGAGGAAGAATTCAGATGCAAGGTGCAAGGCTAATGGGAGATACTGCTGCTTCTCATCCTCCGAGTCCTGGTCCATATCCATGAAGGTTTTTACCACCATCTGAAAAACACAGGGGGGAGGGGGAAAACCACCAAACATTCGAGTGCTTTCTGCTTTTATTCCTAATTACTAAACAACACTTTCTAAAAGGATGCAATGCTATCAATATGTGTTCTACTGCATAATCACAGTACTACAAATTTTTTGTTAGGAAAAACATCAGAAAAAGAGAAGTGTTAATCTGATACTTAAAGGCTTATTAAACTTGGTGTTTTAAATTAAGACACTTTGCAGCTCTGCTTATTTTTCCAGTCTTTACCTGAGGTGCAATACAGAAACTACTGCACACTGGTGAGGTTGGAGATGGCAGCACCTCTTCATCAAAACAGCCCCAGACCACTTCAAAGTGAGAACTTGCCTCAGTACGGACAGTACGAGGGGCTGCAAGCCATCTGGCCTAATGTATAGGCCACAGTATAATGCAGCTGTTTTAAGAGCTACGCCAAGACTTGAGAGGAGCCCAAGAGGCCGGTGTTATGCTCTGCGTGTATCAGAGACAGAGCTCAAGAACTATTTTACATACGCACAATCCTTTTATCTGGTTTAAACAAACTAGATACCAGATGAGAATTTAATTCCTCCTGCGAACTAGATCTATAGCATTAGACATAGTCTTTCTGCATACTCAAAACTGCATCTATAGCCTTACCTTTATAATGAAAAAAAATCAACTACGTGGTTTTCTGGTTTGTTCTAGCACTACTAAGAACTACTAATTCCTATGAAGTGCCACCAAAATTGTTTCTTTTTATTTATTATATGACACCAGTTAATTGAAACATCTCAACATAATTATTTGGCGAGACTGAAAGTGCATATTTAGTTTGAATAAATAAAAAGTTGCAGGTTAAACCTTTGGAATTGGGTTTGTTAAAGGATGAGGATGACTTCTAGGACATCACCACAGAATGGGAAGATATGCCCCAGATTCTTAGTATGACCTTAGTCAAGTCGGTCTTTATGTCCCATTCCTCCATGTCACTTGAGCATCTTTAGAGTTAAAATTGTGAAGCACAGCCATATTGCATACCAGTAGGATTTAGTATACCCATTACACACATTAGAGAGATACAAAACACTGAATGATAAATCTTGACTGGTCAAATTCACCTCTAGAATATTCACAGTAAAACACAAGAGAAGATTGAGCTCGCACAGCTAACAAACATATCCCTTACCACAATTCTTTTGTTATCCTGTCACTCAAATGATATTAAGGTTGTTCCTCCTTTATTAAGCATGCCCCCACTTCCAACATGAAAACACTGTCTTTCAGCTTTACCTCCTCCCTGAGTTTTGGAACCCAGTTTTTAAACTCAGTAGATCTTACAAATTAAATGTTTGACAGCAACCTTTCCTACAGTATGTTACTTAAAACTCCTCCTCAATTTCTATAAATGTACAAGTACATTCCTTCATCAAGCAACTTATAGCAAAACCAAAAATCAAGAAGGAAACAGAGAAGAAAAAACCCAAACCCTGAATAAAAGAGAACTTTACAGCTACAGCCCATAAAAACCCAAATTCTGCCTGCACTGGCCTGTTCCCCTACAAATATTCTTACGCTACGTTTTGACACATCAGCTGAAAAAACAAAACCATCCTTCTATTGACAGCGCAGGTCGGTCTGTTACAGTGTCACACATCACCTGTCCTTCCTAGACATTGGAATTAAAAAAAAATATATATATATTACATACTCTTCAGAACCTATCAGATTCTTTCAATACGGAAAGTTAAAAAAACAAGGAATAATGGCCTGTGACTTACAGCATGGAATTCAGATAAATCTTACTGAATGCTTTAAAAGATCTGTGGATCCTTCCCTGGAGACTGATGATAAACTATCTGTACCATATAAACTTGTCCCACTAAAATTCCTTCCAGTCTTTATACTAATTTTATAGATAACACATACAAGTGATCCATTGATCTTTCTCATAAACCTGGTCTCCTTTCTCCCTATGCATATCATAAGCTTCATAACCAGAATACCCTCCTAGATTCAGATCCCTCCAGGTTCTCATACTCATGTGACAATATGCATAAATCTTGCATATATCCCTTCTCTGATATGTAAAAAACAGACAAGGTAATGCAGCATGGTGCAGTGAAAACTCACACAACTTTCCCATTCCATAACAAAATGTTAGGGTATTCCAGGATTAAAGTAATGAAACTAGTCTTTGGCACTGTCTTGCCTGTTTGAAAACACACCAGCCTTACAGTTTTTCCTGTGTTCCTCTTGTATTCAGAGGAAACTGCCAGCAAATATCCATAAAACCTCTTTCTGTTTCCCTGCAAAGCGCTCCTTGATATTTCTTTTCTATTACAAAACACTTGGGCAGTAATTGGGCCATTGGCAAGCTGCAACTGCTATTTAACATAGTAATCTTTGTTTCCTCCATTGTTTCTTTACAGTCCCATATCTGCTTGCATTTGTGTGTTGTCTTTTGTTTTATAATAAAGTCTTTGGTGCATGACGTTCTGTTCACGGCATGCACAAAAACATGAACAGAATACTATCTTGGTCTTTATCTAGGATCCCAGATACCAAAGCAATACAAATAATGAATTGTATGTATGGGCTACACAAAATGTATGGTATAATGCAGCTAATATAAGTCATATATAAACAAGCTACACAGGGCTATAGATCACAGTTAAAAGCACGATGTAAATTCTTGCTAGTAGCAGGACACATATAAGACTTGGGTAAAAGGGAATTAATAAAGACTTGCATTTAAGTACAATCCATAAATTTGTTGGACTGTCACCATGGTTCAACAAAGTAATTCTATACATTTCTTGAATATATGCAGTTAACTACGTCTAAAATCCTACAACCTGGGAGTAGTGTCTATAGCCAAGCAACTACTGGTACCGATTAAGGTATTACACAACAGAATTACTTCCAAATGCCTGCTAATCTACATACTAGATTAACTGTTAAAATAGGAAAAAAAAAAAGTCCAGACGTTAAATACAATAGATGCTTGGCTCTTCTCACTCGCTAGAAAGCCAAGAACTCGCTCAAAGTTTCACCAGTTACAGGACTGGTGCTTTTGTCCTCTTGCACAATTGAAAAATTAGTCATCAGGCAACAATCAAGTGAGCAACTTAAGTCTTTAGAAGTACAAGATATTGCATGTTCGATGAAATCACTTATTTGTGACAGAACCACATATCCTCGAGTACAACGCATTGATCAACAACCGTTTCATGATTTCCTGGGGTACTCATGTCTTTCTCTCTGCAGCCATCCATTATCTTGTTTCCTCTAAGACAGGAACTACCTTCCCTTCCTTCCCCCACGTTTATACCACATCTAATGCAAAGTCTTGGTCCAGGACTATCGTTCACAAAAGCATCCATAATACAGAGAAATGAAATCACAACACACTGCAAGTTCTTTTCTGTGTTAAGGTCTGACAAAGAAAAGTTACTTCTAACCACCTGGATTGGTATTACTAGGAATACACAGAAGCAACAGAAATATTAGTATTAACATTGCACATACTTATCCAGCCCTTCCCCAAAATCTTTCTTAAGTTGTACTGTAGTCATAGTTCCCACTCTTTGCACATTTCCTATAACACCATTACATTTCCTGTTACAAATTAGGGGCTTTCTCAGACGACTTGAAAAAGAAAAAAAGGCAGTATGTAAGTTGCATGATGCCTAACAAATATTGATAACATGTAATGAAGAAGTTATAACATCCTATGAACAACTGCTCATAATTGGTTCAGAAGGATTTTCATTGTTAAAGTTTTTAGCCATACCACTGCAACACCAGTATTAATTTTAACAGCTAGAATTGATGTATTAAAAGAATCTGCTAATGAAACTGAAAACCTGAGAAAAACCTCTACATATACAAAAGGCTAAAGGTCCAAAATATAAAGTTTTAAATTATTTTTAAACCAAAGCTGGAAACCACTCATGTAACTGGTGATATACATAAGTGCAACAATGAAGGAGTATCACAAAGCAAGTAAGCCTCCAAAAATTCAAGAGTGTAGTTAATATTTCATTGAACCAGAGGGAAGAAAAAAATACAATGCAGAAAAGAGACATGAATTGCTACTGCCAGACAGATTTTAGTACAATTACTTTTTCCAAGAATCTGCATATTAAGAAAATCTTCTTTACTAAAGTAGTTATTAGTATTATAGGTACTCTACCAAAGCAAATTACATTCAAGATGTCATCTGATCCATCCTAACTACCCTTATTCTAATTGCAAAAAAGCCCAAAACAAACAAAACCCCACTCCAGTTCCTCTTTGTTTAAGATTTTCATTTTAGGTCTAAAAGGAACCTCAATTTCCGAACATTTTGATTCAACCATTACATAAATATTTCTCTAGCAGAATGCAGTAGTTATTTCAGAGTTAGGTATTCATTATTATCATGATAAGCCAGTATTTCTTCCAGGAAAAAGTGATTAAACCAAACAGGAACTCACTACTTTTTCAAATTACAGTACTATTGTCTAACTGAAGTCTTGCTGTACAGTTGAAACAACCCTAGCTAGAGCACTAATATTCAATTATATAAAACCCTACAGACTTAGTAGCTTTCACCATAGAAAATTGTTACTGTCCTCTGTGCAAAAAGCAGGAGACAGAACAGTATTATTTAAACATATTAATGTAACATCATCCATTCTTTTCCAAACAATTAAGTGCTCAATTTAAACACTAATTGCTAGCAAATGTAAACAAAATACAGCTATGCACTTTTACGATTAAATTCATTCTATGTTGCTTTTGATTTAATGCATCTCCATTAAATTATCACGTACTGGTACTTTAGTTGCCTTGCAAAAGTAGAAGTGTTAAAACTATTCTAGAAATTTTCATTATTGCCGTTTTTGCCATCGTACAATGAAATTCTAATTATCAGACCAAGATTTTACTCTTCCAAGCTCTGCAAACACTTAAGTGAAATGCTCTGATTATAACATTGGAGGTGTTACCAAAATGCAAACGCCTTCATTCAAACTAGCGAGAACAGTCAAATTAAGACTGCTAAGTCACTCTTACCACATTATGAACATACTGAAAATTAAATAATTTGACGCTTTCAGGGAGGTGCCCACCCAGCTGCATAAAAATGGCACTGTGCAAGCCAGTCACTCTGGGCTACCCTTTCACCCGTTGGAGAGAAATGCACACACCATGACTGAATTCAAGCACAGATGTCTACAGATGCCAGCTCAGTTTTGCCCTGGAAGAGCCTGTTCTCTGCACTGACCCTGAAAGCAGGTCAGTGTGACCAGATGCCTGAAATGAGGCAAGATGAACTCTACCTGCAGCTTCTTCTGACACTGTCAGCCTTTCAATTCTTTGAAACATACACCAGGGGTTGCCAAAGCGTTCAGTCTGCCCACAACTCATATGCAGTTTACGTGTAGCCTGTTTTCAAAAACAGTAAATCAGCATAGTAGCTTGCCCTTACACGACTCAGCTGCATGTGGCTCTTGTGCAAGACCTAAGCCTCAGACAGGAACACTAACTTTTGCTGTTCGGATCCTGGTTTGTGCTTATTGACCACATAGATATAGGTGCATGGTTTGTTGGATCAGGAAGCTCAGCTACTGCTGAAGGATACAGATGATTCCAGTATTATAGGGAGGAGAGCTATCTAAACACAAAGAGAGGACAGGGTAATCAGTGGCGATACAGAAAAGACTCAAAACAGTGCTTGCAGAGAGAAAGAAGCAGGCAGAGGTTGGAAAGCCTTGCTGCAGTTGGCAGGACAAGCACAAACCTCCAAGCTAGTCATAGCATGGGGAAGGTGTGTGCAGGTTGCATTTGTTTTACTGTTCTTACAACAGCTTAGTCATAGTATTCTGAAGTAACACTTAACCACCCTTGGCTTCAAATAAGAACAGGGAAGGATAGTCAGTATTTAAAAACTCAACTTGCAATCATCAAAATAATAAATTTAAAAATTGAGAAAATGTGGTATCATTTACTGTTACAGGAATAACATTAGAAGTTAACTTCAGTATTAAGATTATATACGAAAGATATTTGGAAGTAAAACTTCCCCAAATTGATGTGAACCCAGCTGACTCTTCCAGAACTTGGACAGCTCAGGGAGAGATGTCAAGAGAAGGCTGAAATCAAAGTACATTCAAATGCTGCAATTTTCAACTCTGCCATCAAAGCATTTTTACTTCACTTCCTCACATGGTTTAAGTAGTATTATGGGTGACCCTTGCCATTAGCTATTAACAATAAATCATGTTATTTGATTAAGATCTAATTGTAAAATATAGCAAAATACACAGACTTGTGTATCTGGTAAAAAACCATACTTCTAAATGGTGCAGATTTAGGATGAGAAGTCTTGGTCTCCCTCAGATATGGTCCTATCTATCAGCCGGAACCACCAAACAAACATGAAAAATTGAAATTATTGTGTGGATAGAAACAAAAGAAAAGATCTCAAAACATTCAAATCAGAAGGACCAGATGATTGTAATTTAGAATCTTTAAATACCCGACAAATGAAATCACAAAACCTAGCAACACAGGTTCTGTTTGCTTTTCTTTTAAAAAACCAAGCAAAAACCTGATGACAACAACAACAACAAACACCCACACAAACTAACACCCGAACAAGGAGGATACCAACTGGCTAGAAACTAGCAACCGTTAACCTAATAATCAAGAAAGAAGATCCTGCCAACACATCCAACAGGCTGACACCAACAGAATTTTATAATACAAACCTAATTCGGAAAGGCTGAATAAACGTTAAGGAAAAACAGGGTTAACACATAATAGGGGAATCATGTTGCTAAACCAAAAAACTTCCTTTGATGAGATAATCAACTCTCTAGACAAGGAAGAACAAGACAGACAATTTGTCTGAGTGTCAAGAACAGCATCACACTGAGCCACATGGAAATTGAGGACACTGGAAGAGATGAAGCTTAGCCCAACATTGCCTCCTTAGCCCCTTCCTGAAGTGTTAAACTGAGAGGACCTTTTGGACCCGAGTGAATTTATTGGTGGAGAATGGTGTTTGCTATTTCCATAAATAACTGTGGTACAAGAAGTAGGAATGGAGCGTAATGACCACAGTTACAGACTGGCAGTACAGGACAGGATATTATATGAGAAGAACAGAAATACCAAAAATTAATAATTGCTCAATGGTCATATGCTTAGTGCATTGTGCTATTAAGAGCTTATCAGCTGGAAACAACAGGAGAAGAGAGAGATGGGCATTTATTAAGCAATTGTAAAGAGATTATGAGCCAACAACAGACTATGTGCATGCAAACAATGAAAATGCAATTGCAGGATATGACAGAAGTAGTATTTCCAGTCAAGGAAAGGAAAAAACAGCAATACAACTCATGGAATGCTAAAAATACTAAATATGATTTGAAATAGATCGCTTAGGTCTGATTACCCTGACATACTAAACAAAATAATTAAAAATGGGAAAGGTACAAAAGGTGGCTACCAAAGGAGTCTCAAAAGCCTTCTCTTGTAAGGGGACATTAGAAGACTGTGGTTTGCTTAATCTACCAAAACAACAGCCAAAGGTCTCTCTTTTAATATGCCTTAAATACAGGAGTGCTCTTTATGCACTGGAAAAAGACTACAAGTAGAAATGGGACAGCAGCATCTCCAGCCTGAGAACTGGGGCTGCTTTCTGACCACAGAAGCATACACTCTGGAACACCATCCTCTTGCGGGGTTTCACTTCATGGCAAACAAGTCCTTTCCAGGGTCCACATTTATCACAGTTGTAGCTAGACAGAAGTAGATGCACAGATTAAGCAAGAGGCATATGTGAATCATAGAAGTGAACTGGAAAGGAGCTGATGGATTTTTGCGTTTGCTGCTGCTGTTCATAAAACAAAAAGTAGCACTCCCTTGCTGGTACTGTTAGAAACTTCTGAAAAATAGATTTTATTGCCTGATTTCTGCTACAAATTCTATCTCTAATCTACACTCTCTGACAAGACACCTAACTGGCTCTGAATAACTCAGAAAAAAACCCAAAAGTTGACAAAAAAAAAAGATTGTGAAAAGTATATTGTACGTTCTTTGGGACAATGACTATTAGCCTCCTTCTTTATAGCATGCTCACCCAGCAAAGCCAATGACCAGGGTTTCTAGGTGGATGAAGGATGGCCTTTAGCAAGGCCTGTTGTGACAGGACAAGGGGTAATGGTTTTGAACTAAAGGAGAGTAGACTTAGAATGGATATAAAGAAGAAATTTTTTACAGTGATGGTGGTAAAACACTGGTTTTACCTCTGGTTACCCAGAGAGGTTGTGGAGGCCCCATCCCTGGAAACATTCAAGGCCAGGTTGGACAGGGCTCTGAGCAACCTGATCTGGTTGAAGGTGTCCCTGCTCACTGCAGTGGGATTGGACTAGATGACCTCTAGAGGTCCCTTCCAACCCAAACCATTCTAAGATTCTGTGTATCATAAGAGATGTAAAGCTTACACAGGAACAGCAATGGTAGCCTGTACAGTAATATCCCTGTGACTAGGCAAACAGTTTAACTGGCTATCCTTCCCCTGGGAACTAACTGGGCTTTTCTTTGGAGGTTTGGCCAACTGCCAGATCATGTGAAAAGAAGTCTTAGATTTCTGGTTTACCACTATATTCACACTGGTAAACAGCATATTTTGTATTATTTTACTTACATCGAGCAACTCTGAGAATATTTTCCAGGAGCCCAGATGTTAAATTAATCCGACATGTGAAAAAGCAGAGAGACTGACTACTACTAAGAAGAGTGTACTGAGCAGTTCATGAATTACTTGATGTAGTTTGCTTGATACACACATTTTTAAGTAACTACATAATGAATATAAACATCACACACATACAGCATCAGAATCAAAACAGGACAAGTATTGTTACCAATTTGGGAGAGAGGTTGTACAATTACCCACATGTTGTATCTCCATATTTAACACACAGCAGAATTTCAGTTCCGCTATAAATCTAGATGATTCCTCAAATAACATCAACGCAACAGATGGGGGGGAAAAGGCAAATAAAATGAGAAAAATCAGATGCCTTAATATAAAATGTCTCTTACAGCACAAATTAGAACATGATATTTAAATAGTGGTGGATTATTTTGCTCTGCAAAATCAGTCATGTAACGTTGACTTATTGATCACAATAACTGGTATGGACTGCTGCAAGGAAAGGTTGCAAGAAAGTGTGCTCCCCAAGATTACAACAGCACAAAAGGAAGTAAAACAATGTCCTTCCTACCCAGCAAAAGAAAATCCTAATACCGTTATCACTGCGTGTGATAAATCTTGTACTCTCTGGCCATGAACAAGCCCACAGGAAGAGTCAGATTCATGATGTGCAAAGAAAATACTACATGCCTGTCCTTATCACTCAAACTTCGACAAAATATAACATTTTATTCAGGACTGAGTACTTTAGACGGTATCTTTGATTTTAGATTTTTACTTTAGTAACGGTTGGAAGATTCAAAACCATTTTTATACAACCCCCGTTCCTTCACTGCTATACATAATAGTGAGGTGCTTTTTCCTCCAGGCTAAATGATACTTTAAAGCCAAGCCTTTTTTTTTCTTTTTCTTTTTTTTTTTTTTTGGTCTTGAAGCAGGTACCACTATTCTTCATGTAAGAACATCCTGTAAGTTCATTTATATCCACTGCTGTAACAATATGAGATCTTTCTCATCTCTCCTTTCCTTTGAAACGGGACTGTTTTAAGCTGTTTAAAAAAAAAAACCAAACTGCTCCCACCAAAACAGGCTGTGCTTTTGTTTGTTCTGAAGATGCTGAAATTTGTCATTAAGGAGAAAGTATATTATAATCAGCTTTAATGGCCAGGAATTTAACAGAACTTCCCTTGTAACTACTGGCTGGACTACCATCTCTCTTACAGTTCTGTACACGCTGACAGCATAAAAAACACCAAAGGAAGACAAAGCACAGAGATATTCAGACCTGTTTGCCAATGAGGAGTCACAGCAGTACACAGTTCAAACCCCTCTCCCAGTAGCTATGGTTTTGGTTCCCTGTGACATGGAGATCCAGTTTAACCACTTGCTGCCGCCACCTCCTCCTTTCCTTTCCCTTTATTCACCCTGGCCTGCTTCTGTCCATGCAGTGCCACTGCATATTTTGCACTGGCCCCAACACTTGTTGAACAACTCAATGAGTCAATTTAACTTAATAATCTGGCCGAAAACTGCCTCAGAAAAAGTCCTGGGTAGTTTTCTGACAGGCATAGTTAGATCATGGACAGATCTGATATGTTCCAAAGCCAGTTGAAGGGAAGGGAGGGAGAATTCAATGGCCAAGAGCAGGGAGGAAAGAAGAATTTAGTCTTCTGGAACATGAACTCTTAACAAACAACCTAACAGGGACACAAACTCTTAACCTTGATAGTGGCAAGCACATGAAGTCTGAAACGGGCAGCTATATCCAAATCCTACTAGTCCCCCAGAAAATTTACCTTTACCTCTATTAATCAGAAACTGGCATAAGCATAAGATGTGATCACTGAGAAACATGTTGTTACAGTAACTTCCAAAACTTGTATCCAATGTATCAATTCATTTATTCATTTTCATTTCATGATCTATTTCCTGGTTTTGTATCATGACCTGAGACAGCAGAGGTTCCCCATTTACTCTTCTAGAACATCACTTTTACTTTGCCTTCCATGTTCTTATTATTCCCATCACATCCTCATCTCATACCTTCGGAGGCAAAGGTTCACTAGAACTATGGCACTGCACAGAGCACATTCACACAGTATTCAAACAAGCACACGTGCTTAATTTATACAAGGGAAGCGTAATATCCATAGTGTTTACTATTTGGCTCCTTACCCAGCGTTGAGTTCTATTAGATTTTTGGACAGAAGCTGTTTGGCGAAAGATTTCAGAGTGGCCTAGACTGATGCATCAGTCTACCCTGACTTAGTCAGCAAATAGTTTTGCTTTCTCTCACTATTCTTCACCTTGCTTTCATTGACATTAAGCCTAAAAGCTTCCACTAGATTCACCCCACTCACTTAAATAATTTTACTTAATAGGAATTCTGTCAAATCCTCCTTGGTTGCGATCAACCAAACCAATTCACCTCATCATGTTTCCTGTTTCCCAGACAGCTAAAAGGTTTTCAAGCATGCAGAGACTATCTAACCTTAGGTCACTATACGGTTTGTCATTAACAAAAAATATTTCTTTCAATCTACTTTTTGTTTTGATGCATGACAGTACTTGGCTACTCAACCCACAACCTTTTAAAGTAATTTTAATATAAGGAACATTGAGAAATATTGTTAGTTTGGCCTTACCATATTAAAATCCTTTAGGTATTTTGTCATCCTAGTTTTAAACTCTTTCACACAATTTTCTGTGACACAAGCTATAATACTGTGGATCAAACCACATGTTTGAACAATGTATGTATATTTCTTCTTAAATAATGAGAAGTAAGAGTGCCCATATTTATCAGCACATTATCTCTTCTTACTCATGCTACTCACACTACTCACCACCTCTTACAAAAATCCATGATTTGAGTGTGGTGCCACAGCACCCATTTTTTAAATATTTATCTTTTTTTTTAAGCAGCCCAGTCTTCAGCAGCATCTAGTCTTTATTACTGGGAAGATCTGTAACAGGATTCTTTCCAATTTTCCTGCCGAAGTCTAACAATTGTTTAAGTACTCTAAAGAAGGTTCATAAATTAAAACACTAAAAAGTCTTCTAAGTTCTCAGAAACTTTCCTCCCACGTACATAGATACATAACAAAAGAGTATTTGCAGAGGGACTAAAAAGAGCCTATTCTTTAAACATTCTAATGATAATTCAAGACATCATCGGTTAGAAGCATTTCATTAAATAGTCCTTTTCCCCCAGGTATACTAGCAAGTGTTATGTATGGGCTGAGGCAAACCCAAAAAATTCTTAAAAGCATATTCCCCACAGTGAAGGGTTTTCTATTTCCATATGAAGTTTCCCAAGGACTTTGATAATAGCCTCCAGATGCACGAGAGAGGATTCTTTATAACCAGCTCACTGCTGTGTGATAATTCATTTCCTCTTCCAAAGAGAAGGTGGTGCTGGACAGGAACAACAATGACCTTCTCAGTTCTACTGTGAATCGACTATAAGGGTTCATTTTGAAGTGAATATTTAGGCTCGGTTCTCACAACAAAATGATGTGTTAGAGTTTCACATTAAAACACAACAGAAATGCTATGCTTCCAGCAATACTGATGTTTTACAGGCTATACCCATGTCTATTTCTACACCACAATGCAGGTGCATCCCGTGATACATCATACAGTCTTCCTGACTCATCACCCCGAAGGCTATTGGGGGGGGGTGTGGGGTGTGAGTGTGAGTGTCTGTGAGTGTGAGTGTCTGTGAGTGTGAGTGTCTGTGAGTGTGAGTGTCTGTGAGTGTGAGTGTCTGTGAGTGTGAGTGTCTGTGAGTGTGAGTGTCTGTGAGTGTGAGTGTCTGTAAAGCACATCATCCTCTCCTTTCTGCTTCTGTTCCAACACAACCAAAAAAAAAAAACTTTTTTTCTCTAAGAAAACACAATTTCTCCCTTTCAGCAATCTTGTAAATTGCGGTGAGTTGAAAACTTGCTGTACCTACTGAAACAGAAGATTATGAAAAATATTGGTAGCTTGGATCTTTAGCTCTGATTGCACAGTCTGTGACAGTAAGAGAAGAAACAAATTAAAATTTCTTTCATGGAACTCCTTCAATGACTGCCAATTACACATAATACCATCATGCTCAGTCGCACAAGAAGGTATCAGGGTGAACAAGAAAATACTCTTCAGCCATGACGTTTGTTTTCAGCTTTCTTTAGAAGCCAGATTCCACCGAGCCATAGGACTGAACATTAGGAGGCAAATCATGTGAAACCCTAGCGCGAACTCATATCTAGTGATAAAACTGCACTGAAGAATTTTGTCTGTGTGCTGGTTGTCTGCTGGAGCCTTAATACAGGACTGTCATATTAATGACGATAATCATTATTATGCAGATGGTGTGGGTTTCCATTCTCAAGTGAGAGGCTAGACAAAAATCAGAACTGTCAAACTGCAAAAAGTTTTGATATTTCGCAATCAAAACTAATACTGCCAACCAGCAACAACAACAACAACAACAACAAAACCCTAACCAACTGCGTATCAAACCAGAACCTGCTTCTCACAAGGCACTGGCTGACATGGACGTTCCTGTTCATCTCACTGCAGCAAGCTTCAGCCAGCAGCTGGTGGTGTACCAGCTACTGCACCTACCAAACCAGACACACTTCTGCAAAGAATTTCTATTCAGACAAATTAGCTTTCTCCAATGAAGCACTATTTTACCAGAAAATTTTGGTACCTGTTGAGCATTATTATCTGTATGATTAACAAAAAAAGAAAGTTTTTAGGGAGCTACCAAGCTCAAAAACAGGGCACTGTAGAACGGACTGAAGGCAAATGCAGAAATTTGCTTATGCTGCGTGTGGCTGGTGGTTTCATTTTATTTTTAAGTAATTCAATTTAAAAAAAAAATTCTGGAAATTCTTAAAGCATAGGAAAAAATTGGTGTGTGAAAAATTAGTTCTGAAACATATCTGGAATGGTTTCCTGGCTATAAGTCTTATTTAATTCTTTAATAAGCAGGAAGAAAATTATGTATAATTAGTGCATGGAAAGTCCTGTATTGGCAGAATTAATTTAATAAGCTTAAATTACCTTACCCTGAATAATGACAAGTATCCTTAGTAATAAAGACTGATTTCTGATACGTTAAAATAATTTAAAAATATTTTGAAGAAATTTTCTATTTTAAAAATTTTCTTTAAAATGGTGTGAAAGTAAAGGAAAAATAAAAGGCACCAATATTGCTGATATAATATGAAAGTCAAATCCACAGTGTTCAGCAACAGGACAATGCTAAAGACAATGACATTCAGTTTCTAAGAAATAAGCCTGGAAAATGAACATGACATGCCTATGTATCTTATTATACTGTAGGCAGCAAAGAATAATATGAAAAGTCTTCAATAAATTCAGCTTGTAATGTTACCATCATAACTGTCTATATTAGTATTTGGAAATATTTCAAACTGCATATATTCTATACAGAAAGCATTTTGGAAGACTTCATATTACAGTATTTATTTTTAATGATTTTACTGTTCATTTTATGACAGAGTATTTCAGACAAGAATGTAGACTTTTCTATTTTGGGTATGGGAGTGAGGTGCATTTGCATGTCCAAGGAAGAAGTAAAAATTAAAAAGGAAAAGGCAAAGACAGGAGTCTGAGGAAAAGAAAGGAAGATAGAAAAACACCACAGTTTTTCCCATTCATTTCTCTATCTCATATTTGGTTTTATTTGTTGGATCTTGATGTTTACACCCAATCACCATTCACAGGACTATGTTTTCACTTGTTTCTAACTTTTCTAAATATTAATAATATTTTCAAGCCATATAGATACATTGACCTAATTGAAAATTATCTGCCATCCAAAACCTGTATTCTATTTCCAAAACCAAGATAATTTTTTTTTTCCTAATTAGAGAAAGAAAATCAAATAACTGCTTTTACAGAACTCTACTATACCTTTCTGGATTAGTCATACTATTTTAGGGGATAACATGGCACCTCTCAGAGTTGTGGTGGTTTTGCAGTTATTTTAATTTCAGGTTAATAAAGTCTTGTCTGGGAATTCTTCTCTAGTATTTGAGAACTTTAACTCCTGCTTTCTTCCACAAGAGTTCTGCAACTATTTTGCCTATCAGTTCCATCAAATTCTTGCCTTGTGGATAGCTAGAATATGCCTGTAACTGCTGTACCTGTCCCTCAACATTCCTCAGATGTAATCAGAGTTTTATAGCTACTGATTCAGCTAAGATAAGAAGCAGACAATATACCAGATATAAAGTGTTACTGCAAAGATTTTTTTTTTTAAAGAATGTTTTCAAAACATGCTGACTTTTTTTTTTAAGAAGTCTTCTTGTACTAAAATTTAAATACGCAAAGATCAACAATGTCCCAAAAATCAGAGAGAGCACTAAAATTTCCTTTCTTTGCTAAAAACAGACTTCAGATTAAGACTTCATGGTATGACCATTCCCACTACAGACATCAGGCATCCACTATTAGACAGATTCCCCAGACTATTCTTGGTGAATCTACTGACACCACCTGCATTATGCAGCATTTTCCCATTTTACCCTATACATTCACTTCTGTTTTATTTTGAAACTCTCCAATTAGTATAATAATTTCATTATCCAAGAAAAAAAAGGTATTTTCTCCAAAAAGCAATTATGTAACTATGCAAGGAAGAATTCAAACCAAGCAGACTTTTCAAAGTTAAAGGCTGAAAAATCATTGTATACATTTTTAAAATTATGTATATTATACTTAAATTAGACATTTAAATATGCTATTTAAGTTCAGTGTCAGAATTAACCATGCTGAATTTAGATTAAAATAACATTTTGCTAAACTACATTACTGAAATCAGCAACCTGCAAGTACTAAGTATCATCTAAATAGCTGCCAGCAACGTTCTCATAAAGAATGCCTAAAACAGTAATCACAGAAAAATTTTAAAGGTCCGACATACTTAAAAAAGCACTTGAGGCACAGTAGTTCTGTATTTGCAAAATGCTTTGTTAATGTTCATCTGGAAAAATCCCTTATCCTCTCCATGGCAAAATTTGAGAAATTTCAATCCCAAAAGTACAAAACAACGTAAGAGTCAATACACTTCTTGATGTTACACCCCTGTAATTACTTTAAATCTAGCTTGATACTTTATTAGAAATAAAGTGGTTTGCTACCTGCTAAATTTTACAGTTTAAGAGTCTCATAGTACAGTTATTTAAACATTCGATAAATTCTACCAATACAACAGTACCACTGTCTCAAGACAGTGCATATACTGCAGCAGTGAGTAACTTTTGCCTTCACTTGAAGTAGCTGGAAGATGTGGCTGATTCCCTTTGTAAGATCAGACACCTAAAACAATACTAACCTGTACCCCAAGCACGAACATAAATTTGGTACCCATTGACAGAGGATTTGGTCGTTTCACATATGTCTGCATCTGTGACAAAGAGACAGTGCCAAAGAGACATCCAAGAAGCTTACAGAGAGGGCAGCAAGCCTGGCCTAAAAAATTATGATTGCCCAGAACACATAAGAAAGTGTACACTTCACCTAGAGTACTGAATTGAAGTGTATATCTATTACTACATATATAGATATTATAAAAATAATGCCTCATTGTTTAAAAATGATCTTTGGTTTTGTTTCTCTGACTCAAAAATTGAACGAGAGACTCAACTTCACTTGCTCAGCTACTGTGACCTCAGAACAGTAGTCCACATACACGTGCTGGAGATTTAAAAAACAGCTAAAACATTTTATTTTTTAAGTGACTGTGAAAATTGAAAAGAGGAAGGGAAATGTTACCTATAAAAGAAAAGGACACAACAGATATTTCTCTCATACAAACTCTGCAGGAGAATGACAACTAGTTGACCAGGCGAATGTCAAAACAAACCATTTCTTAAGCATATATGAGACATGTCATAGCACAAAATTTAACTTTTCTTATCTAAAAACATTCTAGACAATATAGTTATTGCCTTCAGGTCCTGAATCCCATATAAAATTATGTTTGTCTTAAGCTTGCATATACAAAACTTAAAATACATGAAGTTCCATTACTTTTATTCTTCAAAAAGCCAAAACCAGATGAAACTCAATTTCATTCACTTTCTGTATATTGTTTTTCTGGGTTTTTGTGTGTTTTGTTTTAATTTTTTTTTTAATCAGCTTCATGATCATAGAATGCAGGTCAGTAGCATATTGAAACAGTTTACAAAAAAAACCTCTGGAATGTACCTTGCTAAATTTGTTTTCTAACCTTTCCATCCTAAAAAGAAAAATGTAACAGTATATAAAATAAATGTATTCCAATTTAATTGGTATTGTTGGCATTTTTTGTTTTGTTTTTAAACATTCCGCAAGGCAAGAAAGGAAGACTTCAGAAGCGCACTTTGGTCTACAGATTGTGCAAGTTTGCAACAGCCTTCAAAAGCTGCAGGAGATCATTGAAAATCCTAAAAATGCTGTTGGTTAAGATTTATGATCGAGAAACAAAAGCTGTCAACTATAATCTTTAGTACCTAAACTCGGACATTAAGCTGAAGCCATTTAGCACCTTAAAGAAAAGCGCTGAGACCTAATATTTGACTATGAATTTTATGGGAAATGAGCATAGGAGGAGACAACAAGTTGCTGCCCAGGTAACTTATACTGAGGAAAATGCCTCAGTATTTATATTAGCTAGTCCCAAAATACTGATACATTCATGATAAGATTAATCACAGAATTCTGTTCCAGATGTTGAAATTCCTAGCCAAGAGAGGCCAGAAGGTATTACTCCTAGATGCTAATATTGGCAGTTTCCTCACTAGTGGTGAAGTACTGCCCTGTACTAAGGACCAAAAAGAAGTAAGTACTAAAGGGAAACATCCAGAAAGGATGGAGAAAAATGCTGCCTGCTTGAAACCACAGCCTCGCTCAGCTTTAGCTTTACCCATCTGTCTTTTGCCAGAGCTCTGAATGCTCGCACACAGGGTTATCTTGATAGTGATAAAATCATGGGGTAACATACAAATCAGGTCGTGGCCATCTGCATATGGTTGACACTATGTCTACAACATTTGTTTTGAATTTGCTTAGGAACTGCTTTCAGATGTCAAAAGGAGGATGTCAGAAGACAGCTGATCCTTGTGAGAGTCAAGTATTGAGAGGCCAAGTGGTAGAAAAGTAGTTTTCCATCACTGAGTATACTCTTCCAACTTAAGCATTTCGTATCCCGTATGCTTATGACTTGTCTTGGGTGAGAAAGCAGTATCTCCTAGTCAGCAATCTCAAAGAAGCCCTGGAAAACCAGAGCATCTTCCCCCTTCATTTGCAGTATGACAGTTTTGTATGCATTCTTGTCTCAGTTGAGACAGCACAGTCAGTTTACAGTAATATTCGTATTAGCCTCCATCTAGCTTCCCTTTAAAACATAATAATCATCTAGAAACAATGTACCCAAGTTTGTTTGTGCTGGTCAAGCCTCTGAACATTTGATCCATTGGCCATGAACGGTATCAGTTACTCACAATTTTTTTTCACGTATCATCAAAGACTTGAGAGGTAATTAGATATTTTGAATCAAAACTCACTTAAGATCTCCAGAATTTATTTACAAACAAAAAGACTGAACCCCATGAATCCCAATATACTACTGACTGGTGAACATATGCAAAGCACATCCACACATTCATTTCTTATGCATTATTTTGAAGCTTTCTGAATTAAGATTACAAATAAAGATTTGCTTTAATAACAATACAAAATGAAACAACTAAAAACAACAAGCCACAAACCCACTCAGTAACAAGAGATGAAATCAAATTATTTCAAAGTGAGGATTTGTATAATCAAAATTATCCATACAACTTCAACCAGCAGTTTCTGGCAACATTCCTATGCAGCTATTTTCATAGATGTTTCCATATACAAACAAATTATTACTAGAAAAACATGCAAAATTCAGTCCTATGGCTGGCTAAAGTTTGGCAACTACAGAATTCCAATGCATACACGACCGCACAAGTGCAGGCTCTTTGTAAGCACCGCCTCTTCAAATAAAGCAAAATCACGTTCAAACATTTTTCAACAGCAGCCGGATTTTTGGCCAATCAAGGAGGCCTGAATATATTCTGCACAACTCTCAGGCCCTGAAGTGCAAGAAATATGAGTTAAATGAGCAACATTTAAAGAAGAAAGGTTTTCACTTTCTTTGAGTAATTCTGGAGGAGCTTCATGTGCAACAGTAAATTCGTGGTCTGTCCCTGCTATGAGCCCTGTGGAGTGTTAATAATGCTGGCTTTGGGATGATACAAAAAAAGATTCCACTGCTTGCATTTTATCAGTTCACGCTTGGGAGGGATAAAGCTATTTACTGTGCCTATATGCTGGGCCATACAATTTTTTTTTTTTAATGTCTGATTATCCGCAAATAAAACATTCATTTCTGTATATGTGTATGTATGCGCACACATATTCCCCTACAGACAAATATACATCCGGTAAGTTAGCACAACTCTTTGTTTCAAGAACAATCAACTACAGCAGGCGGGGGGGGGGTGGTGGTGGTGGTGGAAGAACTAAAGCTGGCATGAAGACAAATCCGTTTGCAAGCACTGACGTGTACCGCCTACTCTAGTTCAAGTCACAGCACAAGACTCAGTAGTTTGGATTGCCGAACGGGAGAAGACCAGCCTAAACACCAAAGACCACATCTCATAATGGTAATACTGGTACAGAACTGTAAGCCTTCAGGCTTAGGGAGGCCTGAAAAAAAAAACAAACCAACACTAAAAGCTCAAATTCTTTCTTTTGTACAAATAGGAAAGACAATAAGGGGAAAAAAAGAGGAAGCCAAACATTCCTAGAGAAAGGACAAGTGTATGTAAGTACCTCTCACTAAATATTACCATACCAATTCTGAATTCCAATATAAAATCAATTTATTTTGAAAGCAATCATGCATTAATATGAATAGCATGATCTATTACAGCAGCCAGTCAGCTAAAACATTAGAAAAGTCATCATGGATTCCACAACATTCGCATTAGTTCAAAATTACTGGCACCAGCACAATCCACACATTTGCGTATAAACTGATTTCAGTTGTTTCTAACCAGAGAACATTCTCTCCTCTATCTTTTCTTTTTCAGACATTGAAGGGTAGAGTGCATCATTCACTGCACTTAGATTTGCAGCTCTCCGAAACAAGGGGCACACTTCATTTTCCATACAGATACTGCCTCACCAAATTGGAGGGGTAGGGGATGTTTGTAGAATTTCTTACGGTGCAGTTTTATAACACTGAGAGTCAACCCAGATCTGTCAGACCTGTCCCTCTCTTACTCCAGCATACATGCGCCTGATGAGTGACACTACTGAAAAATCCCTTTTCTGGTTAGGTTACCTTTCAGATAGATCTGCTTCTTGAACCAGCTCATTACATGGCTGTAAAAACACACAGGGGAGGGTGGGGCTGCTTCAGCCCAATCTCAGGGTGCAGGTTAATGAAACTCTGAGTTGATTTAACATGGTCAAACCAATGTACACAGTGTCCCAAATTAACCAATCCCTGCAAGTAACAGTTCTGCCACCCCAAGACTGTCATACAGCTTCTACCAGCACAACGAGGGGGTAGTAGGTGACTGTTTAAGTCACACTGATCCAAATGAAAACTAACCTGGAAAAAAAATGGTTTTGAATAGGACCACTTCCACAACCCAGTATCCTGCAGGCCACAGGCACTCCTGAGTTGGTGTGTGGAAAAGGATGGCCCACAAGCAAGCAAGAGTATTTCACTGGCTCAAAGTGCTGGCTTTGGTGTTTGTGCTTCTGCACGTTCCAGCAGAGTGAAGGACACCAGGGTCTGATTCAGGGCAATCCTCCAGCTACTGGTGTAGCAAGTCCATCCTTTCCAACTACCCTACATTCCCCCTCCCTGCCTACAATCAGTACATGCTTCCACTTTTTACTTTTCTCCTCTTACTCTTCACAAACTTGATTTGTTTCTACAACTCTGAGAGTGCTGCTGACTCAAACAAGGCAAATTACTTTGAATCGTTATTCTCCCTGAACAGCAATGGCAGCAGTGGGGAAGATGAATAACTGTTTCCTTCAGTAGCAGCACCAACTTAAGAGTACTCAAAGTAGTCAGGTACAACAGTGTCAGGATGACAAGCTTCCAGACACAGTTCTGGCATCCTGTAGAGAAGACTTGCATTTTTTTATTTTTAGATACACTAACTTGCTTTTGACTATGTTAAAATACCCGCTATGCAGGTCAGCTCAGATTACTAAGCTGACTTGCAGTACTCTGCAGAACTAACCTGTCATTACTTACCCTCCACCTTTTCACCTTCCTGATGAAATTATTTTTGCCCACAGCTTTGTTTTCAAGCAGAAGATTGATAAATATGATGAAAAGCAGTGGGAAAATCCTCAACATCCCCTAAAAATGCTAGCAATTAATATTTTCCTCATTTATAAAATTTTTATGTGATTGGCTAGTTTTAAAATTAATTTTATGGGGATGTTGCATGATGCCAGGAGTTCAACCAGTGTTGACAGGCGTTAAATCAAAAACTTAAACTCATCACAGCCCACATACTGACTGAAGTCAGACTGACTCTCAAGATTCTCAAGCCCGTCTGAATTAGGGCACAACCCCAGAGTACAACTTCTCAGGAGGCAGAGCCGATGTAGGAGAGTCCCTGAAGATCTCTCTCAAAGCAGCTTCACTGCTAGGTAAAATGTAGTGAACTCCATCCTCGTAGATGTATATGGGTGTCAGAAACCAATTTTAGCATCAGAAATGGAGTGGCACACAGAGCTGCAGCTCTAGGATGAGTATGCTTTAATCTACATAAGAAATCCAACTCAGAATGCTCCAATGTGCAGAAGAGCCTAAACTACGAACAACAGGCAAAAATGTCAAAATGAAACAAAATTAAATGGCAGCCTTTTTACTATGTCATCTGACTGAAGGTGTTTTAACCTTTAAAGGCAAAAGGCTAGCACTGAAAGAGCTTAAACTTTGGAAAACATTACACACCACCCCCACTTTCCCAGCTGAGGTTTAGAAACATAGCCTTTAACTTGGTTTTCACTCCCAGTTCCCAAGTAAAGAGATTTTTTTTAACAACTTATTAGGTTTTCTACTGACCTACTTCCAGTTGTACCAACGTGTATATATTCTACAAAGATATAGCTTTAGTACTTGGTGAACCCTCCATTTTCCTAAAGCAAAATATTCATGATTTTACAGCAGTCTAGACTACCAGTTCCAACTGCGACACAGCTGAAATCTTATTTCCAGATTCCCAATTTCCCTTAGGCTGCAGAGTTATGTCTACTTTCATATTCTACATACATTTTCTAAGAAAAAAAAAGTCACTAACGGCTCACAAATGCAACTCCTAGACCTTCATTTACTGACTTCACACAAGCAAAAATAGTACTATTTTTCTTGTCACTGGAATTTTACTGGTGATAGCAGAAGTGGGAGCTTTAGAGAAGAGATGGATTAGAAGTTTTTCAGAAATAGTGACACATGCCAACTACATTTACAAAGGATGACTGAATAACTTATTTAAATAAACATGTATTTTCAGCAAAAAGCTTTAAAGTTGCCTTGCATTTCTTTGTTTTGCTTTGTAAGTGAATGAACGTTAACTCTGCAGCAATTCAGTGCTGAGAAAGAATAACCTGTCAAAAACCAAACATATAGGGTAACCTTTTCCACCTCCCCCCAGAATGCTGAATTCGGTTTCCACCATCAAAAGTAAGCATTGAGGTTACGTTATTTCATTCTTAATACTGCAACAGCTTAAGAATTAAACTTCCCTTCATTTATCCTACAATACATTGTGCCATTGCACGAACAAAGGGGTGTAATTTCTGAATGGTTCCTCTTCACTGTTTCATGCAGGCGAAGTTTTTAAAGAAAAAAAAAAAATCTATTCTTTCTAATGACTAGGACTAGGACTTCAGGACTAAAGCCCACAGAAAGGCACTGCAGGAAGTGAGAGTTAAGCGACAGAGTATGAGGTTTTACTCTTTTAAATCACAATGAAAGAACAATTTTTATATTCCTCAAAAATTTATTTCAAATAATTCCCTACTAAATTATGGCTATGGTTTGATTACATTTCAATGAGTTTATTATGGAGAACCATTACTGCATTTTGGATAATTAAGTACATGCATATAAGAACACAGTTAAAACACAAAATGGTATTAAGATAACAGGATTTACGCAACTTTTACTACTCTATCTGAAGATAGAGCGAAAATTTTAAGGGGGAATAACCAACAGCATTTTCCTTTCATTAAATTGGTAACACAAATAAAGTCAATCGGTGGTGTTTGTTTTTTTTTCAAGGAACAACTTATTTTAACACACTTCTTTTCACATCCACACTATGGCATCATTATAAGGCTCAAACTGCACATTTTCTTTATATTAAGCACTTCCTAAGTTCAAATCTACTTTTGCTGCACACATTTTACTTCAGCATTTGTACCAATGAATGCAGCTATCATTTTAGTTAAAAACCACCACTTTAAGTTAAAAAATTAGTAATATTTTCAAATACCATGCACAGGTCTCTACCAGTCTGTGGGTTAAGAAAGTATTAAAACATTTTTGTGCTTTATTTTAGCTGTTTATCTCCTTTACCTCTCTTATATGAAATGAGTTTTATCATAAGCAGCAAAATTAACGATGGCTGGTTTCCAACAGATCTGTTCCCCATCACTCTCCTCCAAAACAGCTGCCAATTCACTCCCTCTGCATTCCTCACTCTCACCCTCCTGCCCTACCTGCCTGCTCCCCTCAGGGTGCTGTGCCTGGAGAGCTGGGGAGGGGGCAGCATATCCCAAAAAACATTTGGAATACCCATGTGAGAACTAGCTGAATCTACTCCAGCTAGCACACTGGCTGCTGCCTTCTGAAACGTTTAACAGCGCTGATCCATTTCCCTTGTATAAACAGAATTTGGA
Organism: Phalacrocorax aristotelis; assembly: GCF_949628215.1. Lineage (NCBI taxonomy): Eukaryota > Metazoa > Chordata > Aves > Suliformes > Phalacrocoracidae > Phalacrocorax > Phalacrocorax aristotelis. The sequence continues at coordinate 58,210,018 of NC_134279.1, read as the reverse complement.
TGCGTCTATTCTGCTCAGCACCAATTAGACAAATCTTGCATCTCTGAAACCTTTGCCCAACTGCCAGCAAGTTCTGAACTAATGTAACTTCAGGGAAGATAAGTAATGAAGAAATTAGACTGATCAGATAAAAACCTGATTTCATTACAAAAGCAAGCTAAAGACATTTGTCCAGACAAAGCACTATCACATACACAAAGTAAACTGAAAAACATAAATATGCTTTTCTTTCAATTTTTTAAGAGACCAATTCTCAGGCACTTAAAACTACAGTAGTAAGATTTTCACAGTAAGTACAAGTTTGAAGTTGGTCTTTCAATAGTCTCTCACATGAGATCATAGAACCATAGAATTGTTAAGGTTGGAAAAGACCCCCAAGATCATCGAGTCCAACCGCTAACCTATCACTGCCAAGTCCACCACTAAACCATATGCTCAAGCACCACGTCTACCCTTCTTTTAAATACCTCCAGGGATGGAGACTCAAACACCTCCCTGGGCAGCCTGTTCCAATGTCTGACAACCCTTTCCGTGAAGAAGTTTTTCCTAATGTCCAACCTAAACTTCCCCTGGCACAGCTTGAGGCCATTTCCTCTCATCCTATCGCTTGTTACTAGCAAGAAGAGACCGACCCCCACCTCGCTAAAGCCTCCTTTCAGGTAGTTGTAGAGAGTGATAAGGTCTCCCCTCAGCCTCCTCTTCTCCAGACTAAACAACCCCAGCTCCCTCAGCCGCTCCTCATAAGACTTGTTCTCTAGACCCTTCACCAACTTTGCTGCCCTTCTCTGGACACGCTCCAGCACCTCAATGTCCTTCTTGTAGTGAGGGGCCCAAAACTGAACACAGTACTCGAGGTGCGGCCTCACCAGTGCCGAGTACAGGGGCACTATCACCTCCCTGCTCCTGCTGGCCACACTATTCCTGATACAAACCAGGATGCCATTGGCCTTCTTGGCCACCTGGGCACACTGCTGGCTCACGTTCAGCCAGCTGTCAACCAACACCCCCAGGTCCTTCTCCTCCAGGCAGCTCTCCAGCCACTCCTCCCCAAGCCTGTAGCGTTGCATGGAGTTGTTGTGACCCAAGTGCAGGACCCGGCACTTGGCCTTGTTAAACCTCATACCGCTGGCTCCAGCCCAACGATCCAGCCTGTCCAGGTCCCTCTGTAGGGCCTTCCTGCCCTCCAGCAGATCGACACTTCCACCCAGCTTGGTGTCATCTGCAAACTTACTGAGGGGGCACTCAATCCCCTCATCCAGATCATCAGTGAAGATATTGAACAGGACCGGCCCCAACACTGAGCCCTGGGGAACACCACTCGTGACTGGCCGCCAGCTGGATTTGACTCCATTCACCACCACTCTCTGGGCTTGGCCGTCCAGCCAGTTTTTAACCCAGTGCAGAGTGCACTTGTCCAAGCCGTGAGCAGCCAGCTTCTCCAGGAGAATGCTGTGGGAGACAGTGTCACAGGCCTTACTAAAGTCCAAGTAGAATATGTCCACAACCTTCCCCTCATCCACTAAGCGGGTCACCTTATCATAGAAGGAGACTGGGTTAGTGAGGCAGGACCTCCCTTTCATAAACCCATGCTGGCTGAGCCCGATCCCCTGGGTGTCCCGCATGTGCTGTGTAATGGCATTCAAGATGATCTGCTCCATGACCTTTCCCGGCACCGAGGACAGGCTGATAGGCCTGTAGTTCCCCGGATCCTCCTTCCGATCCTTCTTGTAGAGGGGCATCACATTTGCTAGTTTCCAGTCATCCGGGACCTCCCCGGTTGACCACGACTGCTGATAAATGATGGACAGTGGCTTGGCAAGCTCCTCCGCCAGCTCCCTCAGTATCCTTGCATGGATCCCATCCAGCCCCATGGACTTGTGAAGAAGCAGGTTGGTGACTGCCCCCTCTTCAACAACTGGGACTTCATTCTGCATACTAGCTCCATTTCCCAGCACAGGGGCCTGACAACCCTGAGGATGACCAGTCTGACTATTAAAGACTGAGGCAAAGAAAGCATTAAGTACCTCAGCCTTCTCCTCATCTTTCCTGGCAAGGTTACCTTCCGCATCCAGCAAAGGAGGGAGATTCTCCCTGGCCCTCCTTTTGTCACTGATGTATCTATAAAAACATTTTTTGTTATCTTTAACGGTGGCGGCCAGTTTAAGTTCTAGTTGGGCCTTCGCCTTCCTAATCTTTTCCCTGAATAACCTCACAGCATCCTTGTAGTCCTCCTGAGTCACCTGCCCCTTCTTCCAAAGGCAGTAAGCTCTCCTTTTTCTCTTGAGTTCCAGCCAAAGCTCACTATTCAGCCAAGCCAGTCTTCTCCCCCACCTGCTTGACTTACGGCACATGGGGACGGCCTGCTCCTGCGCCTTTGACACTTCCATCTTTAATAACATCCAGTCTTCCTGGACTCCTTTGCCCTTCAGGACTGCCTCCCAAGAGACTCTGTTAACCAGACTCCTTAACAATCCAAAGTCTGTCCTTCTGAAGTTCAGGGTAGCAGTTTTGCTGACCTTCTTCCTTACTTCTCCAAGAATCGAGAACTCTGTCATGTCATGGTCACTGAGCCCAAGACAGCCTCCGACCGCCACATCACCCACCAGGCCTTCTCTGTTCATAAACAGCAGGCCCTGCGGGGCACCTCCCCTGGTTGGCTCGCTCACCAGCTGCGTCAGGAAGTTCTCTCCCACATACTCCAGGAACCTCCAAGACTGCTTTCTCTCTGCTGTGTTGTATTTCCAGCAGATATCTGGTGAGTTGAAGTCTCCCACGAGAACAAGGGCTAGAGATTGTGAGACTTCAGCCAACTGCTTGTAGAGTACTTCATCTGTCTCCTCATCCTGGCTGGGTGGTCTATAACAGCCTCCCACCAGGATGTCTGCCTTATTGGCCTTCCCCCTGATCCTTACCCATAAGCACTCAACCTTATCACGACCGTTGTTGAGTTCTAGACAGTCAAAACACTCTCTAACATACAAGGCTACCCCTCCACCTCTCCTTCCTTGCCTGTCCCTTTTAAAGAGCTTATAGCCATCCTCTGCAGCACTCCAGTTGTGTGAGTCATCCCACCACGTTTCCATGATGGCGATCACATCATAGTTTTCCTGGCATGCAATGGCTTACAGCTCCTTCTGTTTATTGCCCATGCTGCATTCATTGGTATAAATGCACTTCAGTTGAGCTATTGATCTCTTCTCCAACACAGGCATGCCACCCCCAGGCTCATAGCTAGCAAGACTGGTTTTATCGCCTTCCCCCTTCGTATCCAGTTTAAAGCCCTCTCAACGAGGCCTGCTAACTCCTGAGCCAGAATCCTTTTCCCTCTTTGCGACAGGTGAATCCCATCTGTCTCAAGCAGGCCTGGGGCCATGTAAACTGCCCCACGATCCAAAAAAACAAAATTCCACTGCTGGCACCAGCCTCTGAGCCAGGGGTTAATGAGATGGGACTTCCTGTTCCCTTCCGTATGCCTCCCGGCTACCAACTGGATGGAGGAAAACACTACCGTGCTCCTGATCCTTCAAGTAATCCCCCCAGTCCTCTAAAGTCCCTTTTGATTGTCTTTGCACCTCTCTCAGCTATCTCACCACTGCCGATCTGAACAACCACTAGATGCAGTGATAAAAATAGTTTCAAGATCAATAATTACACAATATTTTTTTTAAAAAAAGTAAACCTGCAGATCTAAAGCTATTGCCTGATGGTCAATCAGATTATTTCCATAGAAAGCCATAAGAAAGACAGAGGCTACAACTGCAGATGAAAGGGAATTCTTTAATGACTGCAAGCAAATGCTAGTACTACTAAACACTAACATATCTACTTTTTTTTTTAAGCGTGTGCATTTTTCAGGTGCTGTAACCAGCAATGAAGAGTGTGGAAGAAGACTCCAGAAATATTTGATACCTCCAAACTCCTTTTAAAATTTTCTTTCTCCTTCTCTTTCATCTTCAATGTCTGTATCAGTTCAAAAGATCATTTGTAAACAGAAAAGACATATGTCTCTCTGATTTTTATTAATGTATTTTGCCAGTACAAAACTTTTTCTCTGCTTCAACAGTTTGGAGAGTTTTGATAAATCTCTGGAGATAAATATCTTAATTTCTACCATAAGGTATTAAAATACAACACTAAAAACATTATATAAATCCTAAAATCGCTAATGACTACACCAAATAGTGTTTCAGCAAAAGGTGACAGGCTCTATTCATGGAAGACAATAGAGTACCATTAAGATTAGGTAATATTACTGAACTAGAAAGAAATAGGAATTCCCTTGAGAATAAGACATTAAAAAGGCTGACCAGTCTTCACAGTAATTTTGAATGGATTTTCCCCCACTGTGGCTGCAAAACTGATCCTAACATTGCAAGCTCTGACATCTCCATCAGATAAGTATGTATCATCTGGCTCACATAAATAAAAGATACGTTTAGGGTATCCCATGCTATCTAGGTGCCACGAAGTTTTCAATCTTCCTTTCCAAGCAGGAACCTACTTTGTGCCAATTTTATCTTTGTTTACCTTTGACAGTACTTCATCATGCTTAAGACATCTTTGCAACAGCCAAATTCTGATGTCAGCACAGCAGTGGGAATACAGTTCATTAGTTTGCTGCAGCTGCAGAGCCAGCAATCACACGTTGCTTTGAGTGACACCAAAAATAAGCATGTGTTTTAGATTTCCAGGTAACAATGATGATTAAGAAGATATTGCAGTCTGGAGAAATTTCATATACAAAGAATGTTTAACATAGATTGGGGACTAGACAAAAGTTCTGTTTCTTTAACTACCAAAATGGCTATAATATCTACTGTGAACAAATGATCTGCTAATTATTTTGTCTGTTGTTTTTCTTTTTGGTAGCAAAGATGCACATAGGCATTAAGCAGATAAAATAATATGAATTGATTCAAGTAGAAAGGGAAGAAAAGTAATCTCAGAAGTAGTTTGATTTCCCTCCGTATCAATCATCTCCATATTACTGCCTGCAAACCAAGGGATCATTTTTCTTTCATGCCATAGCACTGTTGTGAGATTAACACCTCCTTTATGAGTCTTTGAGCACAGCTAAGGCTCCTGCTGTTTTGCAAACTTATGCATACAAACTCCTCATAAGAGTGCAGTGATATGTCAAGGATTTTGTACCTGAACTTTACTTAAAATATTTGAATACACAAGAAGTCTCCCACATTATACCATAAAAATACCTACTGACAGCCACACCCACCTAAAGTAGGTGACGTATATGATTAAAGCATGTCACTTATATTAAATACATCAGTTCAGCTCTGCTCTGCCACAACCCTCCAGTATAAGCCTAAGAAATACTTAACCTTCAACAATTTTTTAAAGTTACAACTTCAATGAATGCCCTTTCTTCAGGAGAGAGGAGGAAAACCCAGAATTTCTTAATTTACTGTCTGTCATTTGTTATTTTGTATGCTTTTATCACAACTCTTATTCATCTCCTTTCCAAGGTATACGATTGTTTACTTCTCAAACCCCTAGTCAGTCTCACAGAATCACAGGTTGGAAGGGACCTCAGGGATCATCTAGTCCAACCTTTCTAGGAAGAGCGCAGTCTAGACAAGATGGCCCAGCAGCCTGTCCAGCAAAATCTTAAAAGTGTCCAACGTGGACAAGTCAACCACTTCCCTTCGGAGATTATTCCAACGGTGACTGTCCTCAGTGTGAAAAATTTCCCTCTGGTGTCCAATCGGAATCTCCCCAAGAGCAACTTGTGTCCATTCCCCCTTGCCCTCTCCATGTAACTCCTGGTAAAAGGGGAGTCTCCGTCTTCTTTGTAGCTGCCCCTTCAGCACTGGTACATTGTAATGAGATCCCCTCTGAGCCTCCTTTTCTCAAGGCTGAACAAACCCAGCTCTCCCAGCCTATTCTTGTATGACAGGCTTCCCAGGCCTTTGAACATCTTGGTCGCCCTTCTCTGGACCCCTTCCAGCCTGTCCACATCCTTTTTGTAGAGCGGGGACCAGAACTGTACACAGTACTCCAGGTGTGGCCTGACCAGTGCTGAGTAGTGCGGGATAACAACTTCTTTATCTCTGCTGGTGATGCCCTTTTTGATGCAACCCAGCATCCTGTTGGCCTTTTTGGCTGCAGCAGCACACTGTTTGCTCATGTTGAGCTTCCTGTCCACCAGGACCCCCAGGTCCCTTTCCACAGAGCTGCTCTCCATCCAGGTGGATCCCAGTCTGTGCTGCACTCCTGGATTATGTTTTCCCAGGTGCATGACCTTACACTTGTCCTTATTGAGCTTCATAAGGTTCTTGTTAGCCCACTCTTCCAGCCTATCCAGATCTTCCTGCAGAGTGGCTCTCCCTTCTGGAGTGTCTACTTCCCTGCTCAATTTGGTGTCATCAGCAAACTTCATCAGGCTACACTTGATCCCGTTATCCAGATCACTTATAAAGGTGTTGAATAACATTGGGCCCCATATCAATCCCTGGGTGACCCCACTTGTGACAGGTTGCCACTTTAAAAGACAGCTATGTACCACTACCCTTTGGGTGCCGCCTGTCAGCCAGTTCCCCACCCACTGCACAGACCACTTGTCTAGGCCATAACGCATCAATTTCTCCAGGAGGAGTCCATTGGGAACCGTATCAAAAGCCTTAGAGAAGTCCAGGTAGACAATGTCAACCACTTCCCCCTGTCAACCAGGCAAGTCGCCTTGTCGTAGAAGGCCACCAGGTTTGTCAAGCACGATCTGCCCTTAGTGAAGCCATGTTGGATTTTCCCAATCATATGCTTCATTTGACTTGTGATGGCCCCCAGGAGGATTCGTTCCATAACTTTCCCAGGGTTTGAAGTAATACTGATGGGCCTATAATTACCTGGATCCTCTCTCGAGCCCTTCTTGTAGATAGGGGTAACATTTGCCTTCCTCGAGTCCTTCTGGACATCCCCCACTCTCCACAACTTCTCAAAGATTATGGAGAGTGGCCTCGATCTTCAAACCTAATGTTTACATGCGATTTGGCAAGTGATTACACACCTTTTTTATTTTTCTTTAAAAAACAAAACAAAACAAAAATCCAAACAAAAAACCCAAACAAAACAAAACACCACAAAAACCCCAACACAAAAAGAAGACCCCAACCAAAAACTTGAGGCCATTACTTCGTTCAGTCCACAGAAAGGACTTGCTCTGGAGTTAATCAAGGTTGTTTGGTAGAGGACTGTATTGCCCAATCACCAAAGGCCACCTTTCTTACTTATTGAAGCTGGAAGACTATAACTGAAGGAAAATATTGCAGGAAAGGAATATTCTATGCTATGTTTTAGAACAGTTAAGCCTGGAGACTTGCATACTAGCCTCCCATCTATTACAAAGTTTCTATATGATGCCTGTTAAACAGCCTATAACAAAGTTTCCACAGAAAATGTTTGTCATTTTCTGTGTTCTTAGGCAGAGATGATGAGGCCTGGTTTACAGAAGTGCTAGCAACTCAGAAATATAACTGAAATCAAAGGAACTTGTGGTCTAAACATGTACAGTGCAACAGAATGCACAGTCACTTCGGAACTCACGTTTTAGAAATGCCAAATCAGGCATATGAAGCCAGCTTCTCTTTCTTGTGTTTGGGTTTGGTTTTTTTCATTTCAGCAGCTCTTCAGTTCCCCATCTTTTAAACTGTGACTAAGACCACATCCTCACCTCACAAAAAAGCACTAGCTCAAGAATAAATTTAATAATTCTTCGAGGTTTATAACAGAATAAATAAGGGCATAAGAACTTCTCAACTAGTCTGTCCATTTTGCTGGTCAATCATCAGAAGTTATCATCCCTAATTCAGCAACCTCTATTTTTCCCCCTTTCAAATTGGGGCTTCTTTTCTTTCACAATATAGTTATCTTCTTGTTGCCAGGATACCATTAGAATAATATTGTACATGTGAAATTGTCGTTAATTAGTGATGCACTTGTAACAAGAAAATTATCAGATACAAAAACAAAGGGTCTCATCACCAATCAATTTGAAATTAAGTAATATCTGGGTGAACTGGGTGAGCCTACATGGTCTATTTCTCTAAGGATTGATTAAATTGGGACATTTACAAAGCAAACAGCTAATATTCCACTGGAAAAAAATCAGAACAAGATTTCTTCTTCTCTGACTAGTGGCCTGTCCTAGTTAATGAAAAACTTGATTGTAACAAGAGTCAAACTAATTAAAAAGATTAAACTATGAGCAAAATCAAATTAGAAATTTGGCTTTAGGCTTATGTGGCCAGCAATAGCTCAAGAACATTGCAAACTGCAGTCTGCAGTTAAATACAATTAATGGAAGTTTTAAAATTGTTAGAATAATTAACTGCTGATCATTACTGTAACCTGGCTATATGAAATCCACAAAACTACTTCTCATTCTTAAATGTAAGCATCTAAGTACATGCAAGTCAGAGGTCTAAGCCATGAAAATACCCATGTCACCTAAGTCTTGTCAGCAAATAGTATTATTAACTAATACAATCCAGCATACTTAATACATATATCTTTCCCTCTCCAGCACACCAAATTCTAGTGTGTGACACAATATATAATAGATTTTCTCCCCCCACATGATACTTTAATTTGTTAAGTTTCCTTCAAAATAACTACCTAAGCTTAGCCAGGTCAGATCGAAAGTCCATCTAACTACACAATCTCAGAGAGTGGTCATTAACTTATACAGAAATACCAGGTTGAGTAAAGAGCAACTTTTTTTTTCCTCTCACATACCTCCAGCCTACTCCAAAACGTTTAAGTAGCAAAAAAAGTAACCTTTCTCAGTTTTAGCATTATGTAACAGATGCCTAAAACACACCCGTGCATAATATGATAAATTATTAGCATTAACTATTTCTAGTGATATGAGGATAATCTTCCAAAGATAAAGACACAACAGGCCCAACTACAAAGAGGCCAACATCTAACAACCAGAGGAACACGCAGAAAGACAATGGGAAGAAGGAGATGGAGTGTGTTTCACTCTGGCACAAATACATATCAGATAACTAAGAAATGCCATGGAACAAGATAAGGAAGACTTCAACGCACACTAAGACTGCTAACTTCTCCAGAGGATCACAATCTAGGCCTTGGGGTGGGGTGGCAAAGTGAGAATTGGGGAGAATATGGAAGGGTGGGGGGTGGAAATCAAAAGAAACGTGCACAGAAATGCCTTGTCAGACTACCACCATGGGAAAAGCAACAAGACTACTGGACTGATTGAAAAACAAAATGGAAAATCACTCCCCCACCCCAACCCAAAACACCACCCCACCATTCCACCCCACCCCCAAAAAAATACAACCAAAAAAATCCAGAAAACAGAATATTAACCCTAGCTATGGTAAAGAACTACATTGCCTTCAACAAATTCTAACCCATAAAACTCAATTTCACAAAGAAAGGTTTTTACATTGCCTTAAACCTTTGTTAAAAATCTCTATGCTGAAACTAATTTGTCACTCCTTTTCCTTTGGAAGGTTTCAGAAACTTTTGGGGTTTTTTGGTACTTTCGTATCTTAAGTGTCTGATTAAGCGTACTTTTTACAGATGTCATGAATTAGTGTTGCTTACACTGATATCCATAGGTAAAATAAAACACTGCACTATAAATGTTTTCCTTTTTTCTACAGACTTGTCATATGCTTTAGCAAACTGTACAGTTGTTGATACAAAGCTATATCTGAATTTGTCATCGTGCATTATTTCTTTTACTTAAAAAATCTAGCAGGCAAGACAGAGACAGGGACTTTTACATTGTTTCTGCAAAACTATCTCAAAAGGTAACATTTGCCAACTGTCACATTTAAATCGACTCTGAAGTTCCTTCAACACTCTAAGGCAGGACTGCCACAGGAAGAAGTTATGACTTACCCTATATGCCAGCACAAGCATTTGTGAGCTCTCACAATAAATCAGGCAAGAAAACAATTCACGCTAAAGTTAACACAGATTTGGTGGGGTTTTTTTCCTCCCAAATTTTAACCCAGAGATGTTCACCCATCCATTTTGACACGCTGCAAAACAAAATGCTTCTAGGGAGGGTACAGAACAGAGGTTGGGAAAGCAGCAGCAGAGCGTGCCACTTTTCAGTGGCAATTCTGGCTTTGCCTACAGAGGCTGTTTAAGTCAGTCTTCTGAGAAACTTTATACATTTTGGCTTGGTGGTACTATTTTTAGTTATCTGACAATTAAGTATGCTACTATTAATCTTATTCATAATGATGACAAGGTTATATATAAAGACATCAAAATATTCTCTTGTGACCAAATAAAGTTATATCTGATATTTAACAGTTTACTGACAACAATATAAAAGTCTGGAGCTTGAGAAGGCAGTAAAATAGAGTAAATTTTGAAAACATTTCAAGAGTCATAAAGAAGCTTTGCAGCAAAGCAGATGCTGAGCTTCTAAAACTTCTTTCAACCTTCAACTATCTTACATGAAGAAATATGATATTGCTAGGACAATTGTTCTCAGTTTGTATTTAGCTGCTAGCTCAATTTTGGAACCCAAGGAGGACTACTTGGGTGCCTCGGAATTGTTTGTTTTCCGCTTCTATGGCTTGGTTAAATAAAAGTTATCACCTCTGCCCACAAGCCTTACTAAATTGACAAGCATTTGACTTACAGCCCTGAAGGCAATCACTATATAACTTGAAGAGTTGCACTGTAAAGAGGAACATTATCCCCCCTCAAAAACCCCCAACTTTTGTAGTCAAAGTACCATAAGCCTCAACTCCCTGCTACATACTAGCTGCCTAGTTTGGTTAAACTTAATTGGATCTCTTAAATGGACACTTGTCCCCAACCATAGCACATCACAGTTACAATCGCTTCTTCAATAGCTGAAATTATACACCTCATACTGTCCCACTCCAAGAAAGCACCGACCCATCAACGTAATCTAACACACCAGAAACCACCTTTTACTCCATCAAGCTCCTGAACTAGTGTTTCATTCATCATACATATGCAATCCAGAGGCGTTTCCTTTCTACACTGCTCAGAAGGTACATGTTGATTTTAAAATTCTCAATACTTCCATTTTTAGGACAGTGCTAATGTTATCATACAGATATATCAAAACACTGTAAATGAATCTGGCCTACATTTTATTACCCACAACCCCAAGCAGAAGGAGCGAAAGGATAGAAAAACATTCTTTTTAAAAGTCCTTGGCACAAAAGCTGCTGCTCAGGCACTCTGGGACAGGTGCCCAGAACGTCTCAAGTTCCAATAATAAGAAATGCCTTCATTACAAGAAGGTCTGGACACAAAAATACAGATGTGATATCAGAAAAGTTGCTAATAAGGACACAAATTTGTAACCAATTAAGCTGACCATGACTTCAATAAGCTAAAAGAACAAAAATTTGCAGGAACTGATCCAAACCCTGGTGGCCAAAGCACTAAGTTACACATGCATCTTCTATGAGAGACACAGAGAGCATCTTTAGATCATGCACGGCCAAGAAGGTGGCAAAAACTCTACAGTTTCTAAGATTGATTCATGCCTAAATTTGTACATTCTGCTAAAGCTGGCTTTTAATATTAAGTCATATTTAAAGTGTGGAAAGTTATCTTTTAATTGATCAGAACTTTTTCAAACATTTCCATCCCAAGCACCGCATCATAATATTCCACATGTCGAAGTTTGTTTTCATAAATCAAGTTGATATAAAGATTTAGATTTAATAAATAAAGATTATATATATCTCTATTCAAAAACATAAGCAAAAAAGTATCATTGGTTTAGTTCCAAAGGGTACAGTACTTCCAATTTTCTTGATGCTTCAGTAAAGCCGATATCTGACCAAAAAAATTCCTCAAACTCAGATTAAGCAGTACCGATAAGATAAGAAAAATCTTCCTCTGTTGTTTCAGTGATGGTAGGTCCACTACCAAAGTATTTGTTCCCATTTAAAGCTAATATACAGTCTTGAGGTCACCTGACTTCCTTAACAGTAGTTCATAAAAAAATGACAGAAAAAAAATCTGCTCTCAGCCTGAAAATTATGCCCAACACACACACGTGAATTCAGCAAAACATATATACATGACTTGGAAATTCTATTATTCCTATTATCTAGGAATGGCAAGCTCACCGCTGCAAGTTCTCCACTTGGGGACAAAATAAAATATCCACTTCGGTGAGCACCCCAAAACTGCACTCCTTCCCATTCCACACAGACTTTGATTCATGGTCTCCATCCAAACAATCAGAACTCTAGGATCTTCTCCTGTGACAAGGAATATGGACTTGTCCATTCAATAATTTTCAAAACTGTAATTGGACAAAAAGGCTCGTTTTCAAAGAAAAAACTGACATCTGCCTTGCTGCTCTGAAAGCAAAGCAAAGCACAAAGCCTACGTTGTCTTCACATTTATGGGTAAAACATTTTTCAATGTACTACCTGACTGGCCAAGACCATGATTGCTACTTTTAAATCTTTGTGGGGTCACTGTTGTGATGGGAAACAGATCATCAGATGAGAGAATATTTCCGATCTCTAAAAAATTATTACTATATCTCCACCCTGGGCACAGGACCAAATCCCAGATTATGACAACTTTCTGGTCCAAAGACCATGGCGTTAACAAATGAGCTGTGCCAATACTTGATCAATGCTCAACTTTATTCTCTATTTTCAGCAGAGTTAAGAAATAATAACTACAGTATCACAGTAGTGTTTCATATTTCCAGTGGAAAAAGGTATTAAGAAAATAAAAAATACAGGTAAGCCTCACAGTCCCCCAGAAGGCTGTCAAGCAAGCAGAGATGCTTTTTTAACAGTCCATTTTGCTTATGAAAATGTAGCAACTTTGCCAAGCACCAGTTATACTGAATAAGAAATAAACAATATGTATTAGATCAAATTGCAAAATCTGAGGCAGGTTTTAAATGTAAAACAATTTCAAAATTCCATCTACAAGCTCCAGAAATTAATCTTTGCTGTTTCTGAACAGTCCTATCTTTTCAGTCGATAGCCTTAGCTAGATCTAGTTGTCGCCTCTGCCCAACTACGCTCGGTCATAGTGCTGGAACCCATACGAATCTTCTAGCTTACTAACAAAAACTTTCAGTAACGTATCCTGCAATTATTACTTGTGATTCCAGTTCAGACCTCTCCCCAAAACCGTGTATGTATTTCATGTACAGATTAGCAGTTTAACGTATCAACTCTGGCTTTGGGAGAACTCACAAAAGCAGAGAAACAAATTACAAAAATGACTCCTCTTTTAAGGAAAAGTAAGGAAGCAGTATTCCCATTATGGTGTGCAGGCACGAAGGAGACATTTCAACCATGACAAGGAAACAGTTCTCTGGCAGTTCTCCTTTCCCCTGATGAAATGTTTACCTTAAGAAGCAAAAGCTGCAGGGGAGGGGACGGTGGTCAGGATTGCTTACCTACCTTTAACCGTTTAACCACCTCATCGTTGGTGATCTTGTCCGTGATCTCCTTCACTCCAGGAGGATAGTAGATGATTTTACCATCGGCAGCAGGTTTTGGTTGGGTAGCAGGGAAGTCCATCCTGGTGCTGCTGGTTATGAACTTTCCTTCTCCACAGTCCTCTACCGGCCTCTATCGGTCAGAAAACAAAAGTTCAGCAGAATGGAAATGACTTTCTAACCCTCTTTTTCCATTTCTCACCCTCAATTCGCCGAAGGCCCCGGTTATCCCCCCGCCGGCCGCGCCCCCCGCCGCTGCCCCCGCCGCACCCCCCCGCCCCGGGCGGCGCTGAGGCGAGGCCCGGCCCGCCGCCGCTCCCCGTAACTCCGGCCCCGCCGTTTCCCTCCTTTCATTGCGGGGCTCCTCCAGCCCAACACTGTTAGTTCGGAGCCGACGGTTTTACAATGAAATTTCGGGCTCGATCGAAGGATGCCCCGGGTCCGAGGGCTCGGTACGGCCCGGGCGGGGGGAGGAGGGGGCGGGGGTGCAAATCCCGGCCCCGGGGGCGGGGGGGGGTGTGCTTCGGAGCCGGCGCACCGGCCCCGGGAGACGAGGCCTAAACAGTTAGGCCTCAAAACTATCAGGAGGCAGAGAAACCAACAGGAGAGGCGGAGGGAGGGAGGGAGGGAGGCGGCGGCGAGCACAAACAAAACACCCCCGCCGCCCCCCCCCGCCCGGCGCCGGGCCCCCCGCCCGCCCCCTCCGCAGCGGCGGGAGCCCCCCCGAAAAGGGGGCCAGGCCATTCTCCACTTTCCATTTGTTCCCGCAACTTCATGTCCCCTCAGCCCTTCGCCCCACAGCCCCTCCTCGCCCCCCCGCCCCGCACCCGGTCGGGCCCACAAAGAGCCCCCCCTCCGCGCCCCGGCTCCGCGCACACACCCCCGCCCGCCGCGGGCGACGGGGAGAGCTGGGGTGGGGGGGGGGGGAGCGGGGACGGAGGGAAGCGGGACCCGGAGCCGCCTTTACCTCATGCAGCTCCGGAAGGTGCAGCATTGAGTAGCCTCCGTGCCGGGTGGTCCTCGCCGCTCCGCCGCCACCCCCGCCAGCCGCTACCCTGGCTGCTCCCGCTGCCTCCCTGCTCCGCGGTGCGGCGGCGGCGGCGGCTCCTGCTCGGGGAGGGAGGGCTGGGGGGAGGGGGAGGCTGCTCGGTGGCGGCAGCGGCGGCGGCGGCCGGGGAGAGGGGGAGGCTCCGGCGGAGCGTGCGCGGCGGGGACACAGTGCCGCTCTCCGTCCGGCCGGGGAAGAGCAGCCCGGGAGGAGGCTCCGCTCCACGCCGCGCCGCCCCCCTCCCCTTGCCCGCCCTCCGGCCTGAGACCGGGCCCGCAGCGCCGCCCAGCCAGGATCCCCCGGCCCCCGGGGCAGGGGCGAGGCAGGCCCGTAAGTCTTCTGCCCCGCCGAGCCCCGCGCAGGGCGGTGGCGGCGGGTAGTACCGGGCGCGGCCGCCGCAGCGCTGCCTCCCGCTTGGCGCCAAAACTCCCGGAGCGGCCGGGCAGGGCCTGAGGGCCGCTCTGCGGCCCGGCCTCGGCCTTTCGGGGCTCTCCTCCCGGGTGGCGGGAGGGGGTCAGCGGCTGGTGGCGAGGACGAGGCCAGGGCCCGGCTACTGCCGGGATTGCTGGGGAGGGGGTCCGGCTGCAGGGCAGCAGCGCCGTGTGCGGGAAGGAGGGGGAACATGTTTGTGCTTCCTCACGCAGCCGGGCGGCTCGTGGCTGCGCCGCCTCGCCCTGCCGGTTCCGCGGGCGGTGGTGAGGCCTGGTCGGCGGGATAAATAAGAAAATGGGGGGAGAAGCTGTATGGGGCGGCACGGATGGTGCTGCGGGAGGGAGAAGTGCCTAGCCCTTCTTCAGAGAGGTGAGGGGGAAGAGGAGCATGCACGCATCGACCTCCAGATTTTTCTTCCTTCATTGGCAGAGGAGTTTCTTAAACGTTTAGTCATAAATCTTCAGGAGAAACTTGAATACGCAGACCCAAAGAGCCCTTGTCAGCCAACTCAGGAAATCCTTCCATGCAAAATGTCTTTTTAATTTAATATTTTTTTATATTTCCAAGAGAGGGGTTATGTCTGGAAAGTCAGTAGCAAAGTGGGGTATATCTGTTTTGAATCCATGTTATGTGCCCTGCATGTCCGAAGTATACATGGCTAGAAAGTGTTTTCCAGATGTCTACCCTGCTCAGAGAAGATGTGTGACAACTGAAAGATGACTTTTAACTGATCAAGACTAATTTGGGGTCTTCAGCTGACTATTGGTTACTCAAACCAGTTAAAAGTATAATTCTTCTCAGTTTTGAAAACCTCTGATGAATTTTCTGTAGAGCAAATTAAAGGCAGGTGGCTGGGACCCATCTGCGTGGAGGGATGGGTTTCTCTGCTGGGGCTGTGCATGTGTGATGGGGCCTTGCTGGGCACAGCGGAAGGACCTGCCAGTCACGCAGGAAAGATGCAAGAGGGTGAAGGGATGGGAGAGGGGTAAGTGAGTAAGGTTATGGTGAAGTATGCCAAATTGCAGATTTACAAGGTGCGGGAGGAAAACATACAAAGACTGAGGTGCTCTTAGTGGTTGGACTTGATCATCTTAGAGGTCTTTTCCAACCTTGATGATTCTATTATTCAGGTACTTCTGGTGCAATAGCATGTGGTTAGGAAATTACTCTCCTATACCTGCATTCCTTGTCTCCCTGCAGTGTTGTCCTAGGGGAGTTAAAGCCTTGAATGTCTGTAGCCTCTATGAAACCACCAATGAGAATGACTGAGAGTTGCAAGGAACCCTTAGGAGATCTCAGACACTGGTGTGGAAATCTACAAGGGTGCCACCAGACAAGGTGTTTAAATCTGGCTGCGAGTCCAGGCTTAGGTAAAATTATTCTCCCCAGGCATAAGGATCGATGGATTGGGGCATTCAAAATGGACAGGTGACTAAGAATTGGATACACGATTCAGTTTTAACAAAGTTGTACTGATTTAATAAATAAAGCCAACACCAAGCTTTTAATATTTTTTTTTCTAATCTGAATGACAGTGGCTGTTTAGATTTACCTTAGAGCTGAAGTACCAGATGAGCTATCAGCTCTTATTTGTTGTCAATAAAAGAACATGTACTGTCAGCGCTATTACACTTCTAATGAATTTGGGGTTTATATCCTTTCATTTGTTACATTAGGCACTTTGCTTCCCAAATCAAATTACTAGTACAATCAATTAATTTGGTGTAGATTCCTGACTTTTAATACACTTGTACTAACAAAAATGAGAAACAAATCCTGGAAGATTATTCTGTAGCTGAAGAATGAATGTATCAAAAACCTATATGAGCTGTATTCAATTTAAATATAAAAAGAGAAGGTAAGTTAGTAAAAACGATGCAAGAAGTAAATTTGAAGTGACCTTTGCTGAGGATTTTTTTTTTATGACCCAAGCATAAAGCTAGAAAGATGTTGGGCAGGCTTCTCTTTGGGCAGAATTGAAGTATTATGGGTGTCATATTCTAGAAATTTCACTCAAGTATCTGAATTTCTTGGGTTTTAATGTTTATTTTCAAGTATTGTTTTCATGTTATTGAAAAGTTATATTTTACATATATCATTCACGTGACCTATAACATCATAACATTTTCTTGTAATCTTGTGGTTACAAGTTTTTCATGAAGTGACACTACCTAGAAATTTTTATACAACAGGTCATGAAGCAGGAACAGAGTGAAAAGGTAGAGGGCTACACTCCCACAACCTGTTTTAAGTCTAAATTAAGAACAAACACAACACAGCGCCCCTAGTATGAACTTCTAGTAACTTTTGTTTTCCACTGAAGAATAAGATAAACTCTTGCATTCTAAGGCATATGTACACTGTCACTAACACATAGTCAGATGTGGCGGTTCAGAGATTTCACCTGAAAGTGCCAGGGAAAGTTTGCTCATTTAATTAAAATTTTATTTCATCTTGAGCAAGTTGTTTGTGAAGCCCTATACTGGAGTACTCTTGGTTGGGGACCAAGATCTCTCTGTCTTCTTGCAGACTTCAGGTAAATAGCGAAGTTAGCAGTTACTGTGCAGTAATGTTCAAAGATTTTTAATTCTCAGGATTGCATATCTGTAATATAACATAGAAAAAGTCCTGAAATAGACTAGTAGAAAGCTGAGTAGGAGAGGTTCACGCTAGACTTCTGCTTTCACAGGTAATGCTTAGTCAACTCTATGAAAATTTGGACCACCCCTCAGCATCAATGTTGTTGGGAGTCCGTAGCCATTAAATGCAGGTGCAGTTTCTACTGGTAGACTGTTGCACTGCTGGTATAATTTGCTGTCTGACCGTAGGTTGTGGTATCAACACAACCTTGCTGACATACCCTTGGTCCACAGCAGGAGTATTTTGCCAGCATACTAGTGTAAAACTGCCAGAGTGCTCTTGGGATAGCCATTAATTTAGATGTTGTTAGTCAGATATTCAGTGTTTTGGATGAGTCTTAGAGAAATCATGATCAGCAAAGTGGCTGAGAGAGGAGTAGGTGCAATTCCATAATCATGGGATGATTAGGCAATGGTCCATCTTTTCACAGAAGAGAAACAGCAGATTAGTACTTCTGCACTATTTAAAATTCTAAAGGGCTAAAACAAAGCGTGTCGTTCTGATATCACACCCAGTTAGGGGAGGTATGAATGAACACTTAACTGCCAATTAGCTTGAATATATCCATGGCATTTTCAGAATGTGCAAACATAAAAGCTTCAGATAATCTGACTTGTGGCACTCTTAATCTGAATAGTCCTGAAATCTGCTCGCAGATATGATTACTGCTAGTGTCTGGTTTGTTGCCTTTGCTTGTTTGACCTTCACCCTTCTAATTTCAGCAAGCAGCTGAGATCTGACTTGGACTCTGCTTCTTGTACAGCTGTAGCCAGGTTCACATGATCCCTTGGGTTTTAATGGATGGATCTGTCTGATAATAAGACCCAGTCCGTTAGTCTTTACCCAGATTTTATTGAGTCCCTACCTGGACAAATTTATGTTGGAATTTATTTACATTTGCTCCCGTTATTTTTATTGGAATGTATTTACTCCAATCTGTTTGTTGTTCATTTGTTTACTAATATATTTTAGACAGCAGGAGAGGTTAGAGGAAAGTACCAAGAAAATAAGAATGTGGTGTTTTTACTGGAAGGGGAAATCATGCAGCACAAGGTTTTCAAAACAAAACAGCTTTCAGGTGAAACAGAAGAGAATATGGAGTGATTACTTTAAGCACAGAAAATCCCTTAATTTATGTTGATTAAATTAAGCTATGTGCACATCTTTCCAGGAACAGCTTAACCGTTATCCTTGGGTGTTTGTTAGTACAGTAAGCATGGATAGTAATAATGATCAAGAACTAAACAGTCATATCAAGACACACCAGTGTGTCAGGAACTGCTGAATAAGTCGTATCTGTCAGTCAGCTGGGCAGACAAGTAAGAAATCCTATCTGGTGGGTTAGGAAAACACTTGTCTTCCTAATAATAGCTGTGCTCTTCAAAGCCCCTGCTTTGCAGAACCAGGTGGTGGAGTGTGGTTCTTCACTATTAAATCTTTTAAGTCACAGTCAAATAGGGCAGGGGGTGGGGGAAGCTTTTTTTACTTGTTTTCAACTCTAGCATTTAGCCAGTTTTTGATACCTAGCAGGTTGCTTTCTGGGAGGCTGCTTCCCAATCATGAACACTTCCCCCTCCCCCCCACTTTATTTTTTTCAGTGTTACACTTTTTTCTGCAATGCATCAGTTCCTCTGAACTCAGTAAAAATCAAACCCTGGAAAATATTTTTTTTGTCCTCAATTTTGCACAGAAGCTTTCTCTCTTAGCTTTTTGACTTTGGTATTAGTTCTTGTTTCTGGTCACCTTTCCTATTTGTCCGTCTGTTGATTCTCTCAGACATGTAGTTGCACATTGCACACAGGTCCTCCTGTTAAAAATTATAGACTCCAAGTTTGCTGCTCTGGATCTTCAGAGATATCCCTGAGGTTTCTAATTAAACTTCACAGTGTAATATATCTTTGATAACAGCACCTAACTGTTTACCTATTTTTATAAAAGAACTGATGTTTTTTACATCTGCTGTAAATTGAGAACAGTGGTTACACTCGCCTGAGTCAAAGGTGGGTTTCTTCACAGTGTGGGTTGCCATAACAAAAAGTAACTCATTCCTGGGGGTATTTGCAGTGGAATTACTCTCATCTAAGAATAGACCAAGAAGTGTGTTTTATCCTGAAAACAGGGACTTACATGTGTCTCCTATGATCTACATTGACAAAGCAAATCCCTAGAAGATTGGAGGTGGACTTGTGTGTGTTATCTCTTAAAGATAATCAGGTGGAGACACAAAGGGCTTCTTTAGAGAAGAGAGAGTCCCACAACTTGCTGCCTTTTCATGGAGTACTACCAGCTCTGAATAAAGGGAGGGACCAAATGCTGTATGGATGGTACACTCATTTGAAACTGATCCCTGGCCATGATCTGCCGAAATGTTACCTTGCTCTGGTTTTGGTAAAGAGGGCTTTCTCCTGTGCTGTCTGAAAATGTCCTTATTCTGAGTCATACTTGGAGGTAGGGCAAGTTATACTTGCCACCTGACTTTTGTGGTACCACAGCACATCCAGAAATGACCAGAATTGTCATTGTCAATATATTTAAGCCATTGTGAAGAAGTGTATACTTGCGAATACGGTTGTAATTTACAAAATACTGTATTGACAGAACAATTGCACTTGTTTCCTTTGCTTGCAAGTGAAGTAAAATCAATTTATTGGCACCTGTGTGTTGGTGATTTCATAGGAGAATTTTTAGA
This sequence comes from Phalacrocorax aristotelis, assembly GCF_949628215.1. NCBI lineage: Eukaryota > Metazoa > Chordata > Aves > Suliformes > Phalacrocoracidae > Phalacrocorax > Phalacrocorax aristotelis. The sequence goes on along the minus strand of NC_134279.1, from coordinate 58,189,738 downwards.
GGCCCCCTTGATCCATTGTTAGTTTTGAGCACTCAGAAACTGAAGTCCCAGCAGCCTACTGCGTGCCATCTATCCACCTCCCTTCTAGCTGCTCTCTATTATGATGACTTGTCACCATTCACTCCATAATTACGTTTTCAAGGTTATTTCCATCTTGACTCCTGATGTGTCCAGAGCATATACATTTACACCTATTCATTTCTGACAACCAAGTCTACTTTTCTCCAATAATATATTTGATATGAGCATTTATCATCTGTGCTGCCCAGGAGGTATGCAAGGGTCTTCGCTTCCACCATGTCTCAAAAGCATCAGTTTTCTTCCTGTCACTATCAATAATTTCTCAGAATTCACATTCATAAGTTGCTACAGCAAAAAAAAATTAAGCATTTCACCAGTCAAATCTTTCTACTTTTTGAGGTGGAGTGTTTTTTGGAGGCTTTTATAAGGGAAACCATGGATGGATCAAGTATTCTTCAAGTTTTTCTAGTTTCTGTTGGACAGGTTCTGGCTGGATAAATTTGATCCCAGGTAACTGAACTTATGAACAGTCTTCGCAGCTAGACCATTAAGCATGAAGTTAGCTTATATTCTACTTTTATTAATTAAGTTATTTTATGGCACATTCAAGAATAGCCTGTATTTTTCATTAGCCTTTTATTGGCTCTTTAATACTTGCTGCACAGCAGAAGTGGTTGTGACAAAAAGCGTTACGTCATCAGTCAAAGGTCACTCGAAAGGAGCCTGTTTCAAATTCAACTTTTCCATTCTGTAAAGTCCTTCCCAGATTTCCCTTCCCCCCCAGCCAAGCTGCAAGGAAATCTGCAGTTACCTGCAGCTGTAATAGTAGCATATGGCTCTTTATGTTTGCTTGATATTTTTTCAAATAATAAGGCAGATTTGGGGAATTTCTGGGTGCATGGGAATGCTTAGAGGAAATACCACCGAGGAAACTGGGAAAGTTTGGTAACGTATTTAGCCCATGGTGGCTGCCTACTGGAGGGAAGACAGTATGAGCAGTCTTTCCCTCTGCCCTGTTAGATGAGAATTGTCCTATGTTCTGTTAAAAAATGAGATGATGTGTGGTACTAGCAAATTCTGATTAAGAGCCTCCTTTGTGAAAACTATCGATGGCATTTGTGATGCTGCTGTTCCTAAATCTTTCACAGCTATAATGTCTACTGCTCGCAGTAAAGAAATGTATGATACAAAACTTTACAAATTAATATGAACTTGGAATTTACCATTATGGTTAAAGAAAGATGTTTGATGAATGGATGTGCAGTCTCAGAGCTCTACAGTAAATGATGGGGTCATTTCATGGTGATGGATAGGTATGTGGTGTACTGTTCAGAGGCTGCAAAAGGGGTTGCATTTATCAAACTCAGGGAAGCACCAAAGTGTTTGGGCATGACTCTGCGAGCAATAGAATCATTACCATTTGCCTTTGAACAAAGTCAGGAAATGTATTGATCATATGGGTTTATGCTGCTAGGAAAGCAACTAATGATGATACAATCAATGTGTTTTGTGAATGACTTGGGGGGATAATCATTAAAATGTTACACCACCGCACCATTTCGGAACTTGAATATGAAAGTTGGAATTTGAAACTCTTGTAAAGCACCATTTGCATTTGAATTTACAAAATAAAATTACTTCTTTGGATTGTGCAGCTCTGGTCCCTTCATCCTTACAAGTCTACTTCAGTAAATGCACTGGATGTTTGCATCCACGCAGGTCATGACAGAAGAGCACACTGACAATGTAGTGATCCAGCAGCAGGGAGTACTGGGTATCAGTTGAAGAAGATTTTCCTAAATTCAAGATATTTGGCAGCAGAGGTTTTTTGAGCCTGTGCTTGTATGGGTATTTAACAAAGTGGACAATGCATTGGTATCTAAAGAGGGGACTGAATATCAGGTATTGAGTAGGCAAAGGCAGAAGTAGGCTAGACAAGGCAAGAGCAAATATAGAAATGAGAAAAGTGCTTTCTTAACAAACATGAATGCTTAGTAATACAAAAGCTGTGTTCAGAATAGTCAGATTTCTAACCAGAAATTCTCCATGATGGAATACAGAAAAGTCCATGATGGGGGAGTGATGGCCAGAGGTGATGATATTAAATGCCAGCAGAGGAATTACTGCTTGTAAAGTAGGCTGATACGTATCCACTTACAATTTCACCAACATCTAATACCACTATTTATATCCTGTCTGAATTTGGCAAGGCAGCTCATGTGTACTCTGTGTCATATACTATAACTACACTGTATCAGGCACATAAACACTTGCTTTCCTAAGTATATCTATGTACTGTTCTTTTTATCTTCCAGACACTGCATACTTATGCCTAATCATTTATATCTTCAGGGAAGCGTATGCTAAAATTGTAAACTTCCTTTATCTGAGACCATTAAAAAGGCAGACACTTTTACCCAGCATGTGAACATTTAAGTCACTACTTTAGATGTACTCAGTTTTTGCTTATGGAATGCCATTGGTCTATATTTAATATTTTTTAAACTTCCTTCAAGATCTGCTCAGCAGCCACCTCTAATCCAGCACATGGAGAAGAAAATTTGAGTGAACCATTTTTTCCATCCATTTTCAGTATCGTTTAGCTTGACACTGCCTGGATGCACTGTTAGGCTTGTATCCTTGCTTCAGAAACTGGAACAATACGTTCTTTCACACAGCTTCACAGAAAAAAGATGTACATGAAAAAATATGTTGACAAGTCTATCAGATTCTGAATATAGTAAGAGTAAGAGAGAACAGAACAACATTACTTCTAGGGGAGAAAAACTTTATGTAGCAATAGGTCTTTCCCTTAAGGAAGCAGCTTCATATAGCACGTATGAAATAACACTAAAGGAAGTACACAAATGCTGACATAATCTATGAATAAAAAAACCCAAGGGCTTTACAGTTTCCTGAATTCAAGCAAATTTGCAGTAATATTTAGTCTGTCTTACCGAACCCTTATTTTGGTGTTTGTCTCTGTGTTCCTTTCTAAAAGGTTAGTCCCTTGGCCCATTGCTGGATACAAGAAATGGGAACACATGAAAAGGTATGAATGAACAGGAGAAATGGGAAGGAGCAAAGATGAACACGTGGTAGAGAATCTGCAGCTGGCTGAGGATTAGGGAGTTCCACGTGAACAAACAAAAAATGCAGAGATGGAAGGTGAAAAAAATAGCCCTGAGTGAATTGCAAGTATATTTTAAATATCATTATTTGTGATCAGTAAGTACTATTTTGCCAAATTCAAGCTGAATTGGAGAAGCCAAATTCTGAGAACAATAAGATTAAATGTTCTATTATATATCTTAAAGCTAGTTAAACCTAAGTTTATATTTACTTAATATAAAGGTTCCTTTAGAATTCGATTTTGGCTTTGCATATCTGGAAGCTACAAAAATAATATTTTCCGAAACTAGCAGAACAAACTTGGATGAAGATTTTTAAAAATCAGAGCATACTATTAACATTCAAAGTTAAAAAGGAGATTGTGTTTGATTTCTTTTGCCCCCGGAGTTCCGGGTCAGCTGGAGACCTACACCAAAATATATTAGGAGCTTTTCTTTCTGTGTGCGTGTGTCCTGCATGGTGTTTTGATGCTGCTGTGGTTAGTAGATGTCATCTTGCTGAGGCCAGGGAAGAACATATACATGACAGTGGCAGCAGTCGCACTTGGGAGTGATACAACCTGCCATCCACAAAGGGGTGAACCTCACAGTGTGGAGTATTCCCAGGTGAATGAAACAAGCATAAATTATGGAAGTGTTGTTTGTTTTCTATTTCAATCCTAATAATAGGTTTAAACGTAATCCAGATAGGGATTTACTTGTATGTGCCTTTGATCACTGATGAATTTGAAGAGTAGATGTATAACCAGCAACAATTAGGAGAGCCCCAAAACGTTTGCCTTTAAGAGTCATCAGAGCCACAAACTGCATAATGCTGCTGAGAAAAATAATTACCAACGTGTACGGATGACAGGAAAATTGGCAATTTGTTCTTCTGCTGCATATTTAACCTTTTCGCTTTGTAGTCTTCAGTACTGTGTAGTGTGTATATATAGGGGTTTTTTTTGTGTGTGGAAAATAGGCAAGTTCATAACAAACACTGATGTAAAGATAAAATTCTTACTTGGTTTTGAGGTACATATTTTTATCTCCTGTCACCTCTGTACAGAAGAAGAAATCATAGTTCAGAAGTTGAAGAACTACGTAGAAAATATGAACTACTCATGTTTCAATGCTCTTTTAAGTTAGTGTGTTATTTCTTCCAGGTTCTGAGGAATGTAAACAGAGGAATAAAGTAACTGAAAGAGTTCGGTGTTTGATCATCTATTTGAAGAAAGCTTAAACATGTTTTCATGCTGGTTGTATCAACTGTTTTGTTTTGTTTTAATAAGTTGTCTATTACAGATGGGCCGAGATCCAAATTACACCACCTCTCCTCCATCCTGAATTGTGTGTGTGAGCTAAATCTGGTTATAGATACCAATCTGAATATCACGAGCTAGGGCAGGGTGGAGTGGAGCTTGTCTTAAGATCCGACTTCCTCATTTTCCGGACATGGAATTGGCATGAATTTGTCAGGTTGGAGCTAATTTTTACCTAGTCCTCAAATCACAAACTGCAGACTGCCCTGTTACAAGGAGCCACTGTCCTTTTATGTGTCTGAAACCCTAAGGTGGACCTTAGGTGCCTGCAGCTTTCTAAATTTTAGTTTCTTTTGTTGCTGGTGTTACTCACTGGGAAAGAATGTGGCCCCTTTTCCAGTGACAGAGGGTGTGAAATGTTAAAAAGTCGAAGTGATGGTGGATTTTAAAGGAACCAGAAAAAAAAAGAGTCAGAATTTATAGGAAAGCAAAAGAAGGCCCTGTTCCCCATTCAGCAGGGACCAAATAGCCATGCAGTCAATTTCCTATCTAAATAATTAGGTTTTATCATGTGACATACAGAGTCACATACTGAACAAAGGGTTTCCGTAAAAAAAGTATTCTATACAGCTGTTTTTAAATGCACATCACTCCCTGCTCCATTACCCCATCTTGGCTTCGTGTTTCAGCATAAGACACACAGCATACAAGTTATTCAAGTTTAGAAACTAGTTAGTGAAATTTAATTCATAAATTAGTGCTAGTGGGTTTAGACCATAACAAGTTCCCTAATTTATTTTTATAAGCAGTTGGAGAAATTTGCAGATGTTCGTGATAGAGGTCAAGCGGAAGGGTTGCCACTTTTTGTGTAACAAATGGTGAGTGAGGAATACTGACGCCAAGCAGGATACCTGCAAGACACTTATATATCGTAGAATTTTGAAGCCATCAAGTTGTGGTATCAGAAAATTTTGTAAAATATGCAGGTCTGGATAGGATCTGAAAATAAGGCCTCTATGAAACTCTTTGGGAAAAGAAATAAAATAGATTTTTATATTTTTTTAATCTTCTGTTAATTGAAGGTCAGTCACTGTGAGGTAAACTGGTTCATAAATCACTTATGATTGGCAAGCAATTAACTTCTGGTAAATGAATTGTACAGACATGGAATAGAGTCTTGACAGGTAAAAGCATTTGTCCATTCAAGGGACATTAATAGATGATTAAGACTTGCCTAAAATTCAGGCTTGTACTTAACATTAGATCTACTTAGAAATTTCATTCTGCAGCAGGATCCAATGTTTTTACATTTAAAAATTTCTGAATTGGAGCAAATAATAGACATCCCAAAACCTCCAGTAGAATGAAAATACTGGGTTTTATTTAGAATCACTGAAAAGTTTTAATGATTTTTTTCCCCAGTATTTTAGTAAATGGACTGATAACATTTAACATCACAAAACCCATAAAATATGAAAATATATAGATTGAAAGAAGCCAAAATGTTAGCTGAAATAATATTACATAGTCAAAAGAAAACAGTATCTGATGGCTTTTTTGTCTGTTTTTTATAATGTCCAATTGACTTTTTCAATAAATGGTTTGTTTTCAAGTGTTTAATTCTGCATCTCATTATGACCTCGTCACATCAAGTAAACTTGGGCATTAATACATTTGAGGAAATGCATCTGTTTTGCCCTAAGGAAAACAGTTATTTTAGGTGATACAGAATACCTTATTGTGACAAAATCCTAATACAAGCAAGGTAGTTTGTAGCTTTTATATGTGTGGTGAAAGTAAACAGGTAGGAACATAGGATTATTTTAACTCTCTAACACATAGAATATGACATTCTTCCAACTAAAAGAAACAAACTTCTTTCCCTTTCTGCCTCTGCCCCATTTTTTCCTGAGTGAAGATAAAGTCCAACATAGGATGATTTGGATTCAGTAGCTATCACTTACATTAGGGACTTGACTCTGGATAAGATATCCCAGTGAGAAGCTCAGCTGCCCAAGAAAATAAAATGCTGAAGTCTCACTGCAGGTTCTTGAGTTATGTTAGTTCTGTCTTAACCTAGAAAATGTTAGCCCAGTTCAAAATAAGTGCAATTTCTTCAGCAGGTGTGGCTGTGCTCTTAACAACCGCCTGAAGGCTGTTACCTTGCAGATTGGAAACCTGGAGTTTTTTTGTCCTGGGGCAGCTTTGTTTTAACAGCTCTGGCTTTACCAGTGAATGGAGGCCATTAATGATACTGTTCCTTGGAAACGTCCTCTTTCTTGATACAGAGCATGTGCGTGTCATATGAGATGGCATACAACATTTGTTCTGTGAAAAACAGTAAGTAAACTTTCATGTCCAGGTCAAATTCCAGTTCAGATATCCCTGCTTACAAAGTTCCTACAATTTCAACTGGACCGTGTATCGATGTCTGTTAAGCTACTCTGTGGTATTGCATGGTATAGTTAAACAGCTGTTGCATTTTGTTTGCGAGGTGGTCTCAGCTAACTGATGTATAAAGTGGATCTCCCATGGTTGTTTTTTTTTTTTACAAGACATTTTGGGGATGGTAAAAGTTATAGAAGTGTCAAACATTATTGGTTTTTTTTTCTGTTAAGCTTGGCCTAATTACTGCAGTGATATAAATGAAATATTTTTTTAAATAATACAGATATACAGTTTTACTGCTAGCCTCGTTCTTAGACCGTGTCTTAAAGACACTGATCTCTAAGATCTCTGATATTAAATTTGCTATGGGGTAAGATCAATGTAGTTTTTAAAAATAAAGGCAGTGATATTTAACAGTTAAGAACACGACAGTTACAATGAAAGTCAGCTTATTACTTTTTGTCACGTGCCAAGGAGACATATTAAGCATCCTTTGTTTTTCCTTTCTGCAGTTTAAACAGATTAGGATGGGTTTTTTATATCAATGAAATTTGACATATCAGATTGATAAAACCAGCATAGCAGAGAACATCGAATACAGGAATCAGATTCGCCACAAATCAAAACTGAAGCGCGAGCTTATTCCAAATGCAGAAGGTCCTTGTAGCAGTGAGGCTTCTGTCAGCTCTATAAGCATGACCTCATTCTTTGCCTGTAGAGAAGATACAATTAAGTATAATTCTTTACTTCTTGGATTTTAGCATTTGTTGTCATAATGTCTCTGCATCTCCTTTCCAAAAACCCAAGCATCTTTGTAGTTTGTATATTCTGGTGATATTTAGTTTAGCAGATATAAGAAGCAGATTTTATTTCTGTTCCGCAATATATCTGGAGTATACCATTAAAGTACAAGTAGTTTAAAAGGAGACTAGTAATGCACTGCTTTAGAATGCCTTTAAACAAGAATTTGAAAATTTACAACTATACACTTTCAGCAGTAACCTTATAAACTCCTTTGATAGTTTACTGATGGCTACGTGAATCAAAGTACAGATTTGTTAGGTAACTTGTGAATTCATTAGTGGTAATACTGGAACCAGTGTGACCTGCTCACCTAAAATCGTGATCCTGTTGAAAACAGCAGAATTTTTGCTGTTGTCTTCAGTGGAGCAAAAATGCCCCCATGATCTAGATTTTTGCTGCTTCTAAATACTAATTTTTCCCCATTTAAAATAGTGCTGAAATAGAACCATGTAGAAAGGGAATTAAGGCATTACTTTAATATAGGTATAGTAAAAATGTACTATCTGGAATAAAAAAAATGTATACGTGAATTAACTGCAATTACTGCAGTGACACCAACGTGACAGTCTCTACAGTTAACTATGGAATTGATAGCTACATGGAACACAGGATCATTAGTTATACTTCAAGTACAGAAGCCAGATGTGGAGTTCCTTTATGGAGATAAAACACCACGACTCGCTATACATTTGACTTAAATTGGGAGACGGGTGGAGGAGAAGAGACAGTTATGTGACTTTTTTCTGCAAGCATTTATTTTTATAAAGCTTCTATCCTCCACCCCCCCTTTTTTTTTTTACTTAGGAATTAAATTTCTACTTCAGAAATCAAATTCTGGCTGAGGGAAGAGTTATCTTTTGTAGGAACACAAGCTCCAAGATCATGGACAAAGTAATATTAACTGGAGACAGACATTCCAAGAAGCCAAGTTAAACATCTTAAATCAGCATTAAGGTAAATCCATTTGGGAGGGGGGAGGAAAAAAAAAAGAAGCTAACACTTTTTATTTCCCCCAGTGGTAAATGAAACCTAAAGCTGGCAATAGAATGTGGAAGGCTCCTTAGGAAGAGGAAAGGTTATAGCATGGAGGGACTGAATCAACTTTTATGAAAATGTTTTCTGCAGGAACTAGATGAGGGCTCTTTTCATCTCTCCTTTCTGAAGGATGGAAAAACCCACAATGATTTGGGGCTTTGGTTGTATGTAATGTAATGGTCCAAAGTAAAATTCTGAATAATGATAAAAATTATACCTTAAGATCCTGGAAAGATAACTTATTTGAGATTTATTGCTGGCAGGCATGAATTTTTAATGCACCCTAATTTCTCAGGCATTTTCTTACAGTATTTATGACTGTATATTCAACATGTTACAGTAACGTGTTGAAGTAAAATATAGCCAAGTAAAAATAAGTCTTTAAAACTGACAAAGTTAAACACGTCTTTCTTGCCACACCAGAATGTTCTTCAGACCAAAAGTTTAGCTGCAAATTGTTCTTGCAAATCAAAATCTAATCTTTTTTAACTATAGACCTTCAAGGACAATTTGAGCATAAAAGAAAGGAAATTACAATTTGCTGAGTAGACTTAGGCTGTACATAAGCAGAAACATTGAAAGGGACTGACATCTCATTGTGTTTATGCCCCAGCTCAGCTAATAATACTGTTTTAATGTGAGTTATAACATAAGCAAGAACATAGTGAAGTATTTTTACTCTCAGAAGGCAGCACTGTAAAAACTGAAATGGAAAATCTGTTGTTAAAGCGTTCCGTGAAGACCAGACTAAATGCTTGAGCCAAACAGCACAGATTACATGCTGTATGTTCAAGCCACTCCAAGTAAAAACAAGCCAGCTGTAGACAAGGAGACACAAAGGAATGAAAAAAAAAACCAAACCGAAACAATAGCAGATAATAGGTGATTATTATGTTTGAAAAAGTTGGGCGAAAACTCAAAAAAAGAGGACACACTTAAAAGAACCTAGATTACAGTGATTATAATTATCTAGATACCAAAATCCCTCCTATTTAAAGTGTTAACTGTTGTAGTGAGAAATCTGCCAGTACCGAAATTAGTCTGGCATTTTCATGGTGTCAAATACTCTAATATGTACAACTGGCAAAGAACAACATAGTTTCATGCATCAAATGCCAGCAGCAACACCCCACTAGCAATGCAGTTGAATGGAGGCTATCAGACTCCAGCCTACTGAAATCCTCTCTCTTCCTCTTTTTTGGCAACCTTAAAAATACAAAGACACAGTCATTAGACTGGAATTTACGTGACCTATTTTTCCAAATGTATGATTAACACATTACCAGCATGACACCCTTAAAGAAAAATTATTTTGTTTCTGATAATTGTCTGGACGCTGAACACAAGTAAAGAAACAGTTCCTGGTACATGCATGAAACCATCACTTGACGCCACACGCACATGCAAATTCTGATCAAGGCTTCTCTTCCCGATTTTGGAACATGCACAGTATCAATGTATTGAATAATTATTTATTTTCTTTTTTTTTGAGTCATGACAAGAGACAGCTCTCTGAAACTTAACACCACATCTCGTGAATAAGTATGTATACGCTTTACGTATTATATTAGAAATGTAAACGCTTGTCCGTATTTAAATATTTCACACAGTATAACTACAAGATAAGTGCTGAAATAGCAAAGAGACAAATTAGCAATGCCTAAATCAATTTAATTCCTAAATCATTAAATGCTTTGAATACTAATTTTAGAATTTCTGACATTACTTTTATTGTGAAATATGTACAATCCTACATATAAAAACTATTTGCTTTTCAGTTGTGGTGCTACCAAATAGGCAGCACTTTGGGACTGTGATCTTCATAAGCTCTAGAGAAATTACTCTAAGCACCCTTCTGCAGTTTTCACAAGGCAACTACAGTGAGCTACCTGCACATAATTAGTTCACCTTAAAAATAGCTATTATTTTTACACTTGCTTATTCTTTATTGGCATTAAAACTAAAGTTACGTCTCTAATGCGAACGAGTGGGTCCTGGTGGCAGCAGAAAAAGACTCCAGGCCCCAGAAGGAAGCAGCAGTGGGAGTACAAGTGACTAAGACACAAAGCTGGCTGTGACTTCTTGGTCTTTCTTGCAAAGCATGTAAGATTAAGTGCTAAATAAGCAGCTTTGGTAGACTGCTAAAGGCCGCTTCTCAGTTTCCCTCTTTGAAGGAAAATGAAGGACAGATGAGGCTGGGGGTGCCACCTCATCCTTAGATGGGATGAATCACAAATGTGAGGGACCTTCAGGCAGCGAGACAACCTTACTCCCCTCGGGGGGGAAACGCTTCTCCCCTTTCACAGGCGTTTCATTGCCTTGCTTCAGTTCCTAGGAAGATCGCAGCGGGACACCTGCGGCCACGGTCCTCCTGAGGCATTGTGCCTTGATGGGAGGTGGTTGAATAGAGATGGCGGGGAGGTATCGCAAGACAATGGAGGGTGGGAAGGCACCCATCTCCTTCTGGGAATCAGATGAAAAAGCAGGAAGAAGTGGAGACCCTGCCTATGACTATGTAATTAAGTCCTATTCTTAGAAATCAGTAATGGGTAAACTTAATCAGTAGTTTTCCAATTACATTTTAATGCCTGTTTGTTGACCGTGAAATTTCTCAGATTAACAAACTTCTGCAAAATTACAGAAAAAGTTTCCCAGTAGAACTTCCTCATCTTGAGTGTTGGGGTTTGGTGGTTGTTGGGTTGGGTATGGTTTGGTTTTTTTTAATATTTTCAGAGCTTTCCCCCTTGCGTTGATACATTCAAAACTCTTGTTCAGTGTCTAGTTCCCTTTGCGGTGGCTTCACAGCAGTTCTAATTTAAGAACCGCTTATCATCATCTCAGTCTGTCAGAATCATGTCTCTTCCCTTTCATCTTCCCATGACCTTCCATTGTCTATCTCCATCAAATGTCCATTGCTTTTTACGGATAACGAAGATCTCTCCTAATTAGTTGCTCCTCTATTCTATTGCATCTCGTAACCTCCACTGCAATCACTGATGCCAGATCCCACCAGACTCTCCTGAGCTTCTTTGAAAACTCTTGGATCTCTTGTCCGCCGCTTCCGTACCCTTTCTCCTCCAGCATCAGCCCGCAGGTCCACCGCATCATTCTGGGCTGCAAGGAGCCTTCTTTTCTGCTGCGACGTTAGAAAATCATTAGTAAAAGGGGGCAGCGGCGCCAGAAATTAAACGTTCGTCGTCTTTGTCACAAGTTTGCGACCTGTCACTCCGTGGCGCCGGGATGCCGCCGCGCTCCTCCCGGCCGCTGTCACCTCCAGGCGTCGCTGAGCCCACCCGCGGCCCGTAGCCCGCAGTATGCCCTCTGCGGGTAGGGTCTGGCTCCTCACGCTGGTTTTCCCACCCCGGCTGAGCACACGGTTACCCTTTTCGAGGGTGAACACGTGAAGCCGTACGGCGGCCAAGTTTTATCGGTGAAAGGTGGCGAGGGCCGCCCCCGGGGAGGAGAGCTGCCCTCCGGGCACCACGGCCGCCAGAAAGCGGCAATTCCGCTCCCCCTCCCCGACTTTCTCTGCCTTCCCCTTCGGCAGTGACCCCTTGGCGCGAGGGGTGGCGGCAGCGCCGGGCAGCCCCCGGAGGGCGCCAGAGGCCAGGCACGGCCGCCAGCCTGCCCCGGGAACCCGGGAGCGGCCGCTGCCCCCGCCCAGCGCCAGGGCGGCCCCGCGGGATGCGGCTGGGCGAGGCAGGCCGGGGCCGGGGTTGGGTGAGGCAGGCCGGGGCCGGGGCTCGCCGGCGCGGCGCCTCCTCTAGGGCTGCTCTTCCCCGGCCGGACAGAGAGCGGCACTGTGTCCCCGCCGCCGCCCGCTCCGCCGGAGCCTCCCCCTCTCCCCGGCCGCCGCAGCTTCCAGAGTCCCCGCGTCCGCCGCCGGCGGAAGCGACCGAACCCAGCGGTGGGAGGTAAACACCGGCGGGGTCTGGGGCGAAGCGGCCGGGGTGGGGAGGAGCCTCGCCCTCCCCCTGCTCCCCACAGGGCGCAGGCCCCGCGCTGCTCGCCTCGGCCTCCGCCGCCTCGGGGGCGGGGAGGCGGGCAGCTTCCCCCCCGCGTCGGGGCGGGCGTGTGGGGGCTCCCGGCCGCGACCCCAGTGGCGCCGAGGGGCCCGTCCCCCGGAGAGGAGCTGCCCGCGGGTGGGAGGAGAAGGGGCTGGGGCGCGGGGAGAGACGTCGCTAGGTGCGGTCGGTCGGGCTCCGCCGCCGGGCTGTGGCCGCCGCTCCGGCCTGCCCCTCCAGCGGCCTCCCGCTGGGCCTGGCGGCTGTGGCCGGCGCCTCCCGCTCCTGCGGGGAGCGCTGCGGGCAGTCCGAGGCGTGAGGTGCCGGCTGCCCGCCCGCCCCTGCACCACCGGTGGCTCTTCCTCGCCCCGTAAGCGGCTGCCGAGGGCCCGGCCTTCCTCTCAGAAACACCGACCGCTGCCTCGGGAGGGCCGGACCCCTGCCCGGCCTGGCCCGCCGGCAGCGGCGGCCTGTGCAGCGGCACCGGCCGCGGGAGGAAGGGTCCGGGCCGACACGGTGGAAACGCTCGGCCCCTTCGTCCCGAGCGAATGGTGCGGCGTGTCCGCGAACTTTAAAAGCATCTTCCGAAGAGTAGAGCCCCTCGCGAGATAGAGCCACCCCCTGCAAAAGGAAGTCAAAGGATTTTTAATACTTCAAGAGGTCGTTCGTTTTGAACCGTCGAGGACCGCTGAAACGTGTTTATCGTGTGGTTGGTTGTGTCTTTCGTAGCGTAGTATTCCCACGTGCTTTGGACACGGTCTGCAGTTTTGATCTTCAAGTGCCGTGAGGTCACTGGGGCTTTGGAGGAGCTTGACTTCAAAGGAGAGGGGAAAAAAATTACTATTACTTTTCTTAACTCTTGTTCTAAGCGACCAAAACCAGTTTGACTCTCAAGAGACTCTTAAAACGTTTTTATACAGCGTCTAGACAAAGTTTAGTGTGCATCTCAAGTCTTTCAGTAGGAACTTGTTGTGGAAAGTTGAGAACAATTCATATAGAACTTAAGCAACAAACCTCTAAAAATATTTTGGATATTTCAGGTAAAACAAAAGAACAGAGAAGATAATGGGGTTGCTTTTCATCATTTCACCTTTACTGGAATATGTACTGGAATATGTATTGGGATGTGATTGGAGAACTAAAAGTTGAGATATAAACCTGAAGCAAATTATAGAGGGCAGAAAAAATTGAAGTATGGTGTATGTTTGTAAGCATGAGAGTTTTAGCTCTGATTCATCCAGGTACAGTCACCATGACTAGGACAGGGCTTGCTTGTGTCATGTGTGTGTAGCACTTTCAAGTTGCAGTAGTTTGTATTCCCATAGATTACGTGAAGAGCTTGTGAAGGAAACTTAACAGCATCAAATCATATCTTAAAAATCCTTTAATTTCCTCTTTATATATTTCCTCTTTCATCTTGTGTTTTGGTTTTGTTTCAGCTGTGGAATTGCCTTGTGTTTTTTTTCTGGGCTCTTTTACACTTTTTTTAAAAATAAGAACTTTCCCTCTATTTTATTAACGTTAGTGCATTTCAGCTGTGGAAGGCACTGATATAGAGAGAAGTGAGATTCTTAGTGTCACCAATGTGAAAGCGCAATAGTACCTGATATAAATGTTAGCCTAGGAGTGGTGTTAGGGAACATCCATGGTATGCTTACAGCTGTTTCACTTCATGGTGTAGGTGGATTGTTACCTGTTACCTTGTCCATTTCATAAAACAGAATTATGTTGTCTTGAATTAGTGTATAAATATGTTGTAATAGGGACTTGGGAGGGTTGTAGTTCTGAGGTGTTGCATGGTCCCTTGTCTCTCGCTCCTACCTGCTGCTGATCTGTAGTCTGTGCTAAATGGCTGACCTAATCAGTCTAGTTATTATTTTAAATAGAGTTCTTCTGCATGTGAATTTAGCTCTGGTAAAAGTTCCTGAATTATTAATCCTTGAGTTTTAGGAAGTTGCTGCCTTTGTTTTTCTTACAGAGGCTCTGGTACTAGAAAAATGTCAGTAAGGTGTTAATTAGCTGTCAATTACTCTGCCTCGGAATTAAGTAAGGCCATACGCTGATACTTTCTTCTAAATCCAGCTGTGGTTATGGAAGAGGTTAAGTTCTGCAGTTGTTTCTTCTCCCGACTCGACTGAGATTTTTTTGATCTACCGGTGGGTTGGTTTGTGTAACTGTGTTCCATGTCAAAAATTGCCTGTGTTAACTCAAAATACAATTCAAAACTATTTGAATGGACCTGGCTGACATTTTTTATGGTCATATAAGATGAGCTCCTGTGAACTACTTTCTGAAGTTTAAGTCTCTACCAAGTAAGTAATGACAGTCATTTGGAGGCTGTAAGCTTTTTGTTGCTGTACCTATGTCAGGATGAGGGAAGTCATCTGTATGTGATTTACACTAAGCTGAAAATAGTTTTAATCTTTTTGGTAGCTGTGTATATGCTATGTTCAGCTGGCCTAGTGGCTTCAGTAAGGGAAGTGCATTTAAATATATGAAATAGATATAATTGCCCTGATAGGTCTGTGTAATGTAGTTTCCAGCCTAGGACATGATATGTGATTTTAATTTTTTTTTTCCCAAAAAATATTTAGGATGTCTACATGAATAAGCTATTCTCATTCCTATCTTGCTTTGTTATGTGCTTTGCTTCTTGTGGTTTGGTTTCTTGCTTCTTTTAAGTTGTACTTGTATGGTGCAACTTGAATCAGTGCGAATTGGCTGAGTGTATTACATGTCACTGTAGTATGTTTGTGTTTGGGAATGTTGAAGTGGTTCTCCTGTTGCTGTTTTATGTGGACCACCAGCAAAGTTCACAAAATGCTTTATGTCTCTTTCCAACGTAACTCCTCAGCTTCCTCATCTTGCTGCTACTGTTCTGAGGTCACTGGTTAATAGATAACACCTTGGTGAAAAATCTGGCTTATGTTCCAGTGCACTATGTGCTCTGATGCTCCAGCAGTCATGGTCTTCTCATTAGTCTCCTGTTCTTGCAAGTGTTCTGCAAACCTGTACACATCTTCATTTTGTTTCTGTTTTTGAGCCCATGTTGAAGTCCAAAAATATCTTGCGCTTCAGCTTTGTCCCAGTGTGCAACAAACCTTAATTTGGAGTCACAGAACTGGAAACTGTGTGAGGCCATTAGGAGGGAAGAGGCGGCTGAGGATCACCTGAGTGCAGCACTGTATGCATCACAGACTTGAGGTCTTAAGCAGACCTTCTGGTAGGAAGAGATTATACTGCAGAAAGTTGGCCAGACAGTGCTGCCTTTGAATTGTTCTGTGTATCAGACATAAGGGAAAGGTGTGGAGCTGAGAAGCCTTTGTACATGGAAGCAGCAGAACCAAGACCTGGTCACATTGCAGTAGCCCTATTAGGTGTCAGCATAGGTCTGAAGATACATGCTGTGGAGTCTGAGTCTTTGAGAGCTGCTTCACTTTGTTCCCAGCCCTGTTAGAGTTGCAGCATCATCTGCAGGAAGAAAGTAAACCTGCCTTCATTTGCATCAACAGCTAGAGCAAGCCAAGATTTGGGGAAGTAGCATCTGCATTTATTGCCAGCCCTGAATGCTGCCAGTGCAGAAAACTGTGAATAAGTGTTCTTTAAATGTTCTGCTTTTCCTTCCTCCATAATGCCACCTGCATGTGTGAGCCCATAATAAGAAGCATCAGCTGTGATCTTCAGTAATACTCCTCTTTTACCCCATCTTCTCATCTTGATGGAACCAGTCCTCACCCTTGATGCTGCCTTTTTGCTGACTTTCCAAGCTCTAAAATAAATGCTCACCATTTTGCCAGGTCTCAGTCACAGAAAAAAAAACCAAACCACAAAACCCTTATGAAACAGGAAACAGTAATATAGCAGAGTACGGCAGTATTAAAATTAACCTCATTAGGAGAGTCTTGCTCAGCTTTATAATGTTATATTTTCTTTTTTTTATCAGCCTCAAATATTTTGTGCTTCTTAGCTAGATCTTGTCAGAGTTGCAATTTATAAAAGATTACAAGCTATTTTCAGCAATTCAGAGAGCACCAAGTCTTGAATTAAAAGATCCAGGCACTGCTGTCTGTATGAAGGCTTTTCAGAGACAAGTATGAAAGTTCATCTGGAGAGGACGTGAAAGGAAATTCTGTTGTGCCGAGGAACTGTAATTTTGCAGAGATGTATTACTTTTATTCACTGCCCTTCGGCCTGACTTACATACAGAGTCTCTGGAAGCATGGTGTGGACAAGTCACAGCTCCATCTGGCAGGAGTTCTCTTTTCTCTTTCCAAATACCCCTTTCTCTCTCTTGCCATTTTATAATGGGGAGCAGGAATATAACTGTAAGTAGTAGTACTGGTGGCAGGTGTGAAACTGCAGAAGCACCACTGTAACTGCAAGTCTGGTCTCCTTTGTTGCAGCCTGGACATAGGTCACAGCAAAGCAGCTGAGCTGTATGGAGTTTGCACTGGGGACAGCCCAGGTAGCCTGAGACCTCTGCCTCCTGAAAGATCTCCCCTCAAAGCTGAGTGTGGCATGGGCATGGGTAAGCCTTACTTCAGCATGCTCGAGCAGGGCTGTGAGCTGTATGGGAGGCTACCAAAGAATGTAAGAGGGAAGCTATAGAAGGATCTGATATCTCTAAGCTCTCCTAGGGTTGGAAAGACATTTTGCAGATACTCTTTATTATTTTCTGGAAAAAAAACCCCAACCAAAAAACACAAGCAACAACCCTCTCCACCTAAACTAGGTGTTTGATTTTTCTATCTTGTCAGGCTGCATACCTGCACCCTCCATAACCCTAATGCCACTTGTTTTTTTGCCACCTCCCAAGCTTTGACCTTCATCACACAGCAAAAGGAAGGTGAATACAAAAGTAATTCTTACCAAGCAGACCTGGTGCTGGAGAACATGCTTACTGGTGGCTCTCCCCCTCCTACTTTGCTGGTTTAATCATGTGCGCCCAGCAGGAGATCTGCCTGTCTTGGAAGGAGCACCTTTCTGGAAGCTAGTCCTCACCTGTACAGAGGGCCTCTAGCAAGAGCAGCTTCCCGGCTTAAAAGGAAACCCCATGAAGTTCGACACCTTCTGTCACCTGTCAAACACCAACCGACTGCCACTGCAGGTTGACTTCTCCTTGTGACATGGCATGCAGCAAAGACCCTTTTGCAAACAGGGCTCTGCTTTTCCTGAAAGTTGCATTTACTTCCTAAGCATCTTCTTTGGATGAGTTTGTGCTGGCTTTGTCCTCTTGAACTGTGTGTGTACTTGATGGACAAAGTTTTTGTTTTGTGCTGAAGGCAAGGGGGTTTTTCTGCTGCTGCCTCAAAAGAATCTGTCTCTGGTCCAGGCCATACACAAGGCTTAAAAATCTCCAAAGTGGAAAAAACCCCTAGCAGAGCAGATTGCATAAAGCAAGTGTATTGAGACATATGCATTGGTGTCTTGCACTTTGAAGGAATTTGATGTGAAAAAGAGGACCTTAGTTAAAACTGTTGAAATAGCCAAAGCCCTTGGAACAGCCAGTAGGAATAACGAGAAGGAAAAGAGCAGAAAACATGCTTGAAGTGTGTTTAAAAGTTCTTTATCTCAAGCTGGGTATAGATTTTCACATTAAATAACAAAGCATTTAGGTGGCCTGTTCTGTTGCTGACTGCTGACAGAAATGGAAGAATATAAAAGGCTCCTAAACATTCTCCTTTGCTACTCTTAAGCTTATTGAGTAAAATGTGCTAGAAGGCATTTCCTTTTTTTCCTCCCTTTTTTACCTTGTGGTTTTTAGAGGGGGGACTCAAACATCATCCAAAAAGAAAAGCTTGTTGTATAAATACAACTAGAGAGTACAATGGTTGGTTTGTAGTTTGATTTCATTGTCTGCTTTTTCCTCTTGTGCTTGTATTTAAATGCTTACTTGTTTCGCTCCATTTATGAGACTTTAAAGTGCAAGTGAACAAATGTGGAAATAACCTTTGTATTTTAATGCTTGTGTTAGTAGAGCCTTATTCAGAAAGCAGAAATCTGAGTAGTGGAAATAATGTAGCATTATGCTGCTATCAGGTACACTTAAGCCTTTTTGTTCTGTTCTAGACTGAATTATATTCAGAGAATAAATGTTCTCTAAAAGTCATTCTTCTCTGGTGGGGTTTTTGTGAAGCCACATGTTTGAGAGTGGGATGAATAGCGTCCTCTTCCTGCAGCTTGTCCTTTAATTTGTAAGTTTGGATCCTCATCACCAAGCTCTTGCTTATGTGAAGTGCTTTGTACATTTTGGTGACAATTCTTAATGTTTGGAGCAGTGGGATGAGGTTAGATGCAAAACGGGATGGTTTCTCCATCTCTTGTGAAGACTGTTAGGAGGTAGCTGAGTCCTCAACCTGCCACCTTAGGAGTGCGACAGAGTATTTGTTCCAGATTCTTTACCTGATTTAGGTGTGTATGCTCATAGGCCTTTTTTTGTTTGTTTGTTTTGGGGTTTTTAAAAATGAATTTTAATTTGAAAGCACTCAGCACTATTAGCTCTAGGCTAATATGTATACTGGAGTTAGATCTACCCAAGGCCTGATTTAACGTCTTTGTTATGTACAGGGAATTAGGATTTTGCAGCCTTTTGATGAATAGAAGTGCAGTTTTTCAGCATAGGTAGGGCATTGCAAATTAGTGGTGTATCTGTAAGTAACATAATCTGATTTTGATGTACCAGGTTTTCATTGCATAAATTCCCCAGATGATGGAACCAATGTTTTCTTGACCAGCATGACCACATAAACCTTTTCAAGATGGCTAAGAACTGTGGCGAGGAACCAAGTGGAATGACAAGTGAGGAAACTTACTTTTACTCCTAATTCTGCTGCCATTATGTTATTTCTTTACCTGATGTAAGTAATTTATTTTTTTTTAGATTACAAATCAGTGGCTGAAATCAAGTAGGTATTCTTACACTTAGGAAAACTTATATTTGAGCTCAACTTGGCACGTTGGGTACTTTGTCAGTAAAATGTTAGCTGTGCTTAATCTACTAAAAATAATTATGTGTATTGCTCAGTGTTAAAACTTTGCTTAAAGTTGGTATGGTCTTTGAGCAAAATATAAATTTTAATTTGTGTTCTGATCATTCCTTTGTCAGGGGGGAGCATCCACTTCTGCTGACCTCTAATTTGTATGTTTGAAAGTATGGTTTCCTGACAGAAGAGTACATTGTATTTTTTAACAGCAGATCTTTATTAAATGTTCCATCAGTGGTGGTTTTGGAAAGATGAGAAGGGACCTACTGCAGGGCAACTCAGTGAAGCTGAAAATGTAAGTTCTGTGCCATTACTGTTTTATTTGAATTACAAATACAGATTTTTTTTTTCCAGTCTCCAGCATGTTGGTTATATATATATGTGTGTGTGTGTGTTTTTTAAAAATCAGAAGATTCAAATTAATCTTACAGGATAAATATTTTGTGTAGTTTGAAATTTTAAAATTGTTCAAACACTGAAACCAAAGCAAACCAAAACAAAAAAAATAACCCCAAACCAAACCTATTTTATATGTATGAAATTAACTTTCTTAAATTGATCAGGGGAGTATAAAAGTATATACAAATCAGGCAGCTTTGGTTATGTTGTTTGAATATTACATTGTGTCAAGGCTAGAGGCTTCCTTTCTCCTTAAAAAAGGAAGAGAAGTAATACTGATAAATTACTTGTCATTTGAACTTGATCACAGTTAAACCAGAAATGTCCCATGCTGCTGAATGTTTTTAGTAAACCTTGAGTAGTGGTTAGAATATTTTTGTGGTCTGTTTGCTTAAAAAATAAGTTCTCATAATGACTTTAAAAAAATATATTTACTGCTGATTGTTTCCCAATGCAGTATCTCTGGTTTAAAGAGCTTTGTGAATTCTTTGGTGTCAGCTAACTCACTTAAAAAGTAGTTTATTATATTTCTTCTGTTATGATGTGTGATCTGTCTTGTTTTGAATACTACCTGTTTCCTTCCCTTCCTATACTTGAAATTATATGTGTAATAGGACTCGCCGTCAGTCCACTCTACTCGAGAATTTTGACACATCTTGAAAATGCAAGCTACTATCTTGGTTTCTAAGAAGACATCCCAGTGTAAAAGACGTATGAGATGTCAGGCCATAATCAGATCTTTATTTGGCAATGGCATATATATTTTCATATTACACTGAAAGTGAAACAATAATGCATGTCTCAAGCCTGAGACCTGTTGCTTTTCCAGAAATTTTAGAACAGTCAGATGGTGCCTAATATTGTTTCATAGTAGCTTTTGTTTGATTTTGTGAAAGTACAGTCCTTCAAAAATATAGAAAGCAGGGAGGGATTTCTACCTTTTGCTATGGAAAATGATGTTCAACTGGACAAATTTAATGTCCAGTTAATGCCCCAGCATAAACACGACTTGTGTCTTTTAACTTAATTTTAGAAAACACATTTTTAGCCTGATCTTTTTTTAATTTCTTCAAAGTTCACAGCAAGTTTGCTAATATAACAGTACTGGTTAGCAATGTGATGGCTTGTGTATGACAAGTTTATGTTAGCAATTATCTTCCAACATAAATGAAATCTTAGGTCTTTTAAAAATAAGATATTTGGTTTTGGAAGATCTTGGGGATTTTTTTGCCCCCTTAGATTTTTGTTTGGATGGTTTAAATGTTTTGAATTCTTTAGATTATGTTTCATAAGAAAGAGTACACTTTGAATTTTCCTAAGGGCAACTTACAATTAAGTTAAAGTAAACTTACAATTTGCTTTACCTATGTTGGAGGCTGGAGGGTTGGGGTTTTTTGTTTGTTTGTGGTTTTTTACATTTTTTTTTTCCCCTTAATGTGAAGAGTCTGACCAGGATGACTGTAATACTCCTGCTATATTGGAATAATTTCTTCTATGGACAATTGTGTTAATGAAAATAAATTGGAACTTTTTGGAACACGTGTCTGCAAGGGAATTCCTTGATTTAAGTTTACTCCATGCTTTATGGAAGAATTTTCTTAGATATTTTCCTAAGACTGTAATGCTTCATCAATTAGGTTATTAATTTAGTTATGAGAGTGCAAAAAATGAGGGCAGGGAGGAAAAGCTGTCACATTTTTCCTGTTCTGCATAACTGACAGACACTTTGTATTTATTGGAAACATTGGTCATCTTTTTTTCTTTTTCCCCTAGAAAGTTATAAACACATTCTTAGAACTACTTTATGAAATGACTGTGTTCCTTTCACTGGAAAGGGAAGTTGAATGTTGTAGTAAGATGCTGGGTTTGAGACTTGAGATCTCAGTCCATACTCTTGCTGTGCCAGGTCAGCCACGTGTCTATGCTTCATTGTTCTGTCTGTCAAACAGAAAAGAAAGATGTGTTGTGTTAGGTTGATGATGTCGGTGCCTGCCTGGTTCTGTAGCGACTGGCTTTCCTGCAATGGGTGCTGTTCTCTGGCTACGTGTGTCTGAGTCTACAGAATGTCTGTGATGCATCCCTCTAGCTCCTTAGGGGTAGCAGTACTGGAACAGGCAACACCTGAGGGCTCATAATCTGCCATCAGAAATAAACTGTGGTCAACTAGAAAGATGATGATGTTAAAGAAAGAGCCCTGACCTGACAAGTCTACTTTTTCCTCTTCTAGGTTGGTAGGATTTGAAAATTACCTTGTTTTGTAGAGAATGCCAGTATCTTAATATCTCTTTTATTTGTAAAATTGCTTAATTTGGAAAGTAATTTTCATATGGGCAGATTTTCGTACATACGCTTCTTTGTGGTAGTTGAATTAAATTGGGATGATATCGTTAATGTCAGGAAATGTGTATTTCTGAAGAGCTATGGGTGAAGAGGTGCTTGTGGATTTTATTTTGCTTTCTTTTTAAAGGTGAAGTTGAGACTGCCACAGGAGTATATTGTTCTTCATCAGTGCTGAAATGAAACAGCTGTTTGCTCTAATTGGATGTGTGTTGAATGGTGGTACCCAGAACTGACTAGTGAACCTCTGAGTATATTGCAGCCTCTGGCTAATTGTCTAGAATTCTCTTGCAGTGTGTTCAGCACAGCCCTGCTCTTCTAAATCATTATGTTATTACAACACCATTTTTGTCTTGAGGGGGGGAAGAAACCCTCATCCACAGCAAACTACAGACTGATTCATATTACATTATCCAGAACCAATGAATAGAGCTGACCTGCAAGTCTGGCTATTGGGTTATTCAAAATCATTTCCTCTTTCACAGTAAACTAATTTTCAAAAACAGAAACTTGAATATCTGAAAAGGCAAGTCCCTAGATAAAATCCTCTGTAAAGTTCAGGGCATGCTCTTAAAAGGAAGTGAAAACTATTCCTTTCAGTTGAGCATGTTAGTGTTATCTCTTGTGTAATACAGTACAGTGTGCTCTGTATGTACACAGGCATCTATTTTTATATACTTTTATTCTGCTTGGTAATATCAACAGAAAAGATTGCCCATGAATCTGTCCAGGAATTTTGTTGAAAATATTGTGGTAAACAAAGGAAATTCTGTCAAAATATCTGTCTGAGATATTGGGCATGGTAAATACCTTATTTAAATGAAATCCTGGGCAATGCTGATCTATGTTTTTGATAGGTTTAACAACTTCTACAATTTTACTAAGATGGAGAGATGGGAAAAAATGTGGATCTGTGCATTGCCTTAGAGTACGTGGATGTAGTGGGAGTCATCAAGGTTTTGACTTGTGCATAAGTTCTGAGGTGACCAATGTCTTTTTCCCTTCTGCCTTCTCTCCCGTTGTGTGATTAATTGTGATAAACAGTTTAGGCCTCAATAATCCTGAAGCAATGCAGTTTAAATTTGCCGATGGAGATTCACGCAGGCTGAAGTGTGTGGCTTCATTAGGTCACTAGAGTAAGGCATTCTCATATATAGTGGGATACACAGCCTAATGCAGGAAATATATTGGGAAGGGAACATTCTGTAGTCGAGTAAGGCAATAGATTGTTAAAAGTCCTAGCTACAGAGCACACTTTTCAGCAGCAGGTCCCTACAGGATTGGTCATTATAAGGGAGTTGGATTAAAATGTTGACAACACTTGGAGTGTTCTGCTTAAAGTCTCTTGGTGCTCAGTAAATTCAAGGTGCATGAACACCTTTCTCCCTTGCAGGATCTTTTCTTTGTCACTGAACCTGTTTCAGTGAGGAGCAATCACATTGTTTAGCACTGACACACTGTGTGAAGGTAGGTTTCAACCTGTTTTACTGGCTGGAGGATGAATCAGAAATAAGAGTTTGAAAAACATGACATGCTATTAACTTTTTTGTTTTGCTTGAATACTTTTTCATTACAGTAAAGAATGATGTAATGATGGCTAATCAGAGGCAAAAAAAGTGTAACGAAAAGATCAGCTGCCATTGTCCCAGCTCAGTCTGGCTAACTAGTATCTTCCACTGTCACTTCTCCTTTATTTTTGGAAGTCTGCTTCTTCCTTTTCCTGCATATTGTTTTCCTTGTTGTGCATTTCAGACTTTCTGGACCTCTTCATTGTTTCAGACATCCATCTCATTTGTCTGCCTAAGGTCCATATACATATGGTAGAAACTCCAGGGATCCTGGAGTTGTCTGTTTTTCTTACATAAATTTGTATGTCTTGGGAATGTAACAGTCCACATATTTTAAATGATACCTCTCTAAATTGCTGGAAGAGATTGCTAGATAAAAATGGAGAAGTGCTGCCCACATCTGGCACTGATCTGGCATCATTATTTGTGTGCCAGTGATCCAGGGAGCGAAGGACTAAGTGAACTTGGAAGTGCTGCCATTGATTTATCTGCACATGTTGAATTGGTCATCACTAGCAAAATAATCTTTATATAGAAACAGGTATTTTATGGCCAACTGAGTAACTGTTATCACTAAATAATGACTCTTTCCTGTAATTAAGTTCAGATTCTCAGCCTTACCAAGGTTTGCTAGTCTTCTTAATAATTCTTTGCAAAAATTATAAATTAGTTTATTACGAGCATCACTAGAACACAACAGAGCTTTGATGTTATTTGATCTAAAGAAAAGTGAGATCACACTGTACTGTGTGCTTGTACCTCAATTAATAATAGCTTTCCGTTTCTATATAAGATTAATGCAGTTATTGCAGGTATTATAGAAGCCATAACTAGATATATTAAAAGGCTTTATGGCAAAAGGTGGGGGGCTGGACAGAAACATCTTCTTGCTTTATGGCATATAAAGCTATAAAATGTTTTTAACAATTAAAAAAAATACCAAAACCAGAAGGCGCTCCTTGATGTCATCTGGTTCAACCCACCTGCTCAGGCAGGGTCATGTGAAGCAGGTTGCTTAGGACCATATTTGGTAGGTTTTGAGAATCTGCGTGGTTGGAGACTCCACAGCCTCTGGACGACCTATGCCAGTGTTTGAACACTGAAGAACCCCAACTGTTTCCTCTTAAAAAATCAGGGTGGGAGGATGTCATGAAGGACTTCTGGAAGATTTGGAGATGCCTATTATGTTCTCCAGTACTTCTGTAAGAGGAACAAAATTTCTGAATTTTAACAGTATGGAAGCATTCCATAGTATTAGATGGTCATCAGTGGGTGTTAGTAGAGGAATATTTGTGAACTGTCTGCCTTGCATTCCTTCCTTTACTTTTCTGGATTTTTCTTTTAAACTCCATTTTATTTGTTCTCTCTTCCAGATGAAGATTCAGTATCTAGTTAGTTGAAAAATAAGGCTGCTATTTAGCTGTCAGCCACTTGAAAAGAAGAAAGGCAGCCTTCTAAAAAATTGCTTTCCTGGATGCTTTTTTTTTTTTTTTAATATCTTTTAGCTATCTAAATAGGAGACATGGAAATGGGGCTATATGTTGTCTTAAAATTTCTCTGTTCTTTTTTTCCAGGTCTGCTATTTCTGATATGCGTATCCCAGTTCTGAGAGGCTTTTTTATGATTTCTGAGCTTGGTGCTGTCAGCCTCATGTGAACAAACTAAAACAAAAAGCAAGCTGATTTTTAGAAAACAAAATGCCGCGGAGAAGGAAAACTGGTGGGAGTCCTTCTCGGAAGATTGGCAATTCTGACAGAACTGCTGCTGCTGTATCCCAAGGGGACCCAAGCCGCTCAGTGTCATCAGCGGTGCATAGTGTCAATAAGGAAGAGCTCTTCAACAGCATGTCAGAAATGTTTTCTGACCTAGATCCTAGTGTGGTTTATATGGTTCTGTCTGAATGTGATTTTAAAGGTAAATAACGTACAGTTGGCATTACAGTTTTGTTCCATGTGCAGACAGCTCTCAACTAGGGTGACTCCAGAAAAGTTGGTGTGGGTGTTGCAAGCGTATTTGTTAGTTTAGCTTTTAATGAGTAGGTGAGTCATAATATTTTGAAATTGTATAGCTCTTTCCATGAAAGGTCCTCCAAGTTTGACAACGTTTCTGTGAGGCTGGTAATTTGCAGTAGTAGTGCGCTCCATAAATGGAGGTACAGTTTAAATGGCTGCTTCTGTGACAGAGCAGGCAGTGGCAGAGTTGTGAGGAGAATGTTTTATCTGACAGTTTCTGTGCCATATCTGCTAGATCCATAAACTGCTTCTGCAGGAGGGGTATTTTACGTTCTAGATCAGAAGTTTTTTAAGACAATGGTACACTGTTATGTGGTCCTGCCAGCATTTGCTTTTCCTTGAATACTTGAATTGAGCTTTTGTTTTATTTTCTATTTTGCACTGTCATCTTGTAATCTCCACTGAGGATTAGTTTTTGGAGGATAAATTCTGTTTGTCCTGTTGAATTCTCTGCAGCCTCACCTGGGCTGTGTTTCCCCCTTGTATTCTGCCAAGCTATATAACCACCTCTCCTGACAGACTATTTTCCTGTCTGTGCCCACTCCTTTCCGTGCTTTTGTGGTTTTGAAATTCTTCTATATACAAGCTCATTTGCTTATAAGAAAAGTAATGGGTGGGATGCTGGATAGCAACATCTGAGGAGTTATTTGGAAGGGGAATAAGTCATATGGAGTATTTTAATCAATCTGTATTCATATGATCATATGTGATCAGCTGCGATTTTTCTAAGGCTGTTTGCAAAGAAGGCAGAGTTTGGCATTTTTTTATATGTATGAAAGCTAGGTAGCCGTTAAAAGGACTGCTTTTATTGCCATTTTTTTCTTAGCTAAATGTTTATAACTTAATAGGTCTTTCACATTTGTTGCTTTGATTGTTATTCCTTTTGAAATTGAAAGTGATGGAATTACTGATTCATGCTTTGAACTCTTAATATTTACCTTTTTCAGAATAACAGATTTATCTAGAAACTTGTTGGGGAATTCAGTAAACATTGAGTTTGTTATTGTGTTGTACTATTAACAATAGTTTAAAAATTGAAAGATCAGCATCTTTTCATACGAGTAATAATAAGTTGCTCATAGAGTAGAGAAGATGGAAGGACAAGGAAGATTTTTATGTAATGTGTGCAGGAAGAGTTGCACTTCACTGGACTCTAGATTTTTTGCTACTCTGTTTTTCAGAAAGACAGAAGCTTAGCTTTAGAGCTCAGATGGTACATGCCAGGTCTTCATTGTGTTCATTTTGATCACAGGCAACCTATATTCCATTTAGTGGCTTTACAAAGAATTAATGTAGATATTGGATTTTTCAGGCTATATCAGGTATGATGTTTTCCACTGGGCCTAGCCATAATGAACATATTTTGCATACTTTTATCTCTTTAGTCCTCAGTAGTGTTTTTCAGTTCATTTTACACTATTTCACCTACATGAGATAGGTTAGAAATAAGTATCTGTTTAAATACCCTCTTCTGATTTTTTTCCACTTAATAATTTTAGACACAATTTCCTTAGTAATGTTTATGCTTATTAGGTTATTACTTTGCAATATGTCTGTTTGAGTTCTGCCTTTACCTCTAATGAGAAACAGATAAAGGGAGTTGCAGAAGGTGTGTTAAAA
This sequence comes from Phalacrocorax aristotelis, assembly GCF_949628215.1. Classification (NCBI taxonomy): domain Eukaryota; kingdom Metazoa; phylum Chordata; class Aves; order Suliformes; family Phalacrocoracidae; genus Phalacrocorax; species Phalacrocorax aristotelis. The sequence goes on along the minus strand of NC_134279.1, from coordinate 58,162,195 downwards.
GATGAATTGGTGAACTGCCTTTTGGTCTTTTCTTTATTTGTGATAAATACTCCTTCAAGTAAAAAAAATTGTATTCACATCAGCTTGTGTTTGTTCAGTTGATCATACTTTATTCTCTTCACCTTATTCAACAGTAGAAAATGCTATGGATTATCTGCTAGAGCTGTCCACCCATGCCAAAGGAGTAGCATCTTCAAAAAGCTTGGGTTTTGATTCAGTATCGTCATCACTAGCTCTTGTTAATCAGCAAAGATCTGTTGCAAATGAGAGAGCGGAGGAAAGTACTGCAGAAGAAAGTAATTCTGAAGACACAAAAGAAAAGGTTCTATCACCTAGTGTGCAGCTGACTGAAGAACTGGATTCTTTAATAGAAAATGCCTTTCAGAGATACAGTTTGAGTGATGAATTGCCTGATTCTGCAAATGACCAAATGGCACATAAGTGCTCTGTGGAACATGATGACTTTAATGAGTTTCTTGAGTGGGAAAAATCTGATTCAGGTTGCAATGTCCTACTTTTTCCACAGCAAACAGGGACAAATAATGAGGTTTTAGAAAACTGCTGTTCTCAGCCACCAGTGAGCCATCTGAGCGTCCAGAGAAGCTCACCAGCTGCATCAGACGCTTTTGCACAGATATTGGAAGATTGTGATTTGTCGGAAATACATGATGTAGTTTCAGAGGTCTATCAACAATCAAATGGAGAAATATCATGTGGAAATTCTGAAAAGACACAAGGTACTGTTTTGGATCGAAAAAGTGTGACTGCTGCTTCTGGTGAGTCATCCCAAAGACCTCTGGAACTTGGAACAGCTGTCACTGGAAATCCTAATTCAGGGTGCCTGGAACAGCACAAAGAAGAGGTAGTGACTGTCTTTAACAGCCACCAGAACACTTCTCTTCCAGAGGCCTGTGTCTCTCTTGAAACATCTAGTTTCAAAACACCCAAACCTGCAGATTTTCAGCAAACTCAGCAGGATTATAACTTAAATTTTTCTACAGCATCATGTCAAGCTCAGCAACAATGGAATCTCATGGCTCCCATCTTTTATCCGTCCAGTGGAAGTCACAGCTTTGTAACTCCTGTAGCTGTCAGCCTAGGGCAGTGGAGACCTGTTTCAGACTATAGGACTTTGGAAAAAGGACTTTTTTTTTCCTCTCCAGTGGTTTCAAATGCCTGGGATAGCAACCCTTCTCTGAAGGTATGGGGAAATCAAGATAGAAACTCAAAATTGAACCTCTTGCAAGCACAGCAGCCACCTGTTTGTCACATGATGAGAAAAAAGATGCACCTTATAGGTCAAGTACTTGTTCTTCTCAGAGGTGTTCCAGGATCAGGAAAATCGTATTTGGCAAGGTAGAACATCTATATTGTGAGCTTCTAAAAGAAATTGCATAATTGTGTACAGGATTTAGTGCAGGCAGAGACAATTTTCTGACATTTGTAGATAGTTATGCTTATACCCAAATTGCCAGCTACATGGTACGTGCAGCATGATGAGTAGCAGTAATTGCAGGGAGCTGAGTTGCTTGCAGCTCCTTGACCTGTAGTGGAAATTGAAATAGGAGTGGTTAGCTTTATTCTGCCACTGGCCGAGGAAGTTTATGTCAGCAGAGGATCATTGCAGTAGTATTAGGTCTGCTATGTTCTTCCAGTCCCTGTTGATTTTTGGGTGTTTCCTTCCAATAACATGGATGGAAATATGCTAGCTCTTTATAGGCAGAACTTCGCCTTCCAGTGTTGGAATTCTTTTGTGCAAGTAGGACGTGTGGAGCTTCCTGGGTTGAATTCTTGATTTCTTTTCTAACTCTCCAAAAGCCTAGCCTGAGCTTAGACTCCTTTGGCTAGCACCTGAAATATTTGGGGCAATTAAGACTGTATGTGTATTTGTTAGTGTGAAAGCATGTCACTAGATGTAGATGGAAAAAATACCTCCCTTGTTTTGAAATGAGACTTGTTGGGAACCTCTGTGAGCTCTTTCCCCTAGATAGCCTCAGTCTTTGGAAACGGAGCAAAATTATTTTAGATCATCTTTGCCTGGAGGGTGATTTCTACCCTCCCCTTACCTAAATTTGCTGCTACCATTCCAAATAATCTTGGATTTGTACAAGAGAGTAAATACACATATGTATGGTAGCAGATATCAGGGCTGGGGAGGAGAAGGTAGATAAGCTATTTTCTTCTTGATCTTTCACAGGACTTTGCTTGAGGATAACCCAGGTGGAATCATTCTCAGTACTGATGATTACTTTTATAAACATGGACAATACCATTATGATCCAAATCGCTTAGGGGAAGCACATGACTGGAACAGGAAACGAGGTGAGAAATAAATACGGGATTAGCTTGCTTGTTTACGTTTCAGTGCTTGTGTTCTGTTTAAAAAGCTGCCTGTCTTGTAACACCTGTGTTACAGGACAAGCATTTATCCCATCATGAAAGTATTTTTTAATATATGTATGGAAAAGAATAGGAACATAAGCTCAGAAGTCATCTATCCATTGTGTGTTTTGCAATTAAAAATTCCAGTGTCTTTGTCAAAAGTTTGTTTTGTCCTCAGATTTCATCATGGTATGTATTTTGGGTTGTGTCCTATTTCTGGAGTGGGAGTCTGTACCACCTAAAAAAAATATTTCTTCTGAGATGAGTCATTATATATGCATATGCAATAAGTGATGAGGGTGTTTATACAAATAACACTTACATGGATATTTTCCTGCTCTTGATTATTTTTTTCTCTTGAGCAATAAATTGTTGGCAAATCGAAAACAAAATTATAAGAGCGAGACAGAATAAATGATTTTTTTTCCCCATAACCAGTGTATTTTTTGATAGTGGCTCCCGGTAAACTCACCACAGAACAACTCTTTTTAAAATTTTGCATGCTAAATTTGAACCATGATCACTTTTCTACTGTCAAATTTATGATCAGTGGAGAAATGGCTTAACAAGAAATGTGTGATTCACCGATAACTTTGATTGTTCAGACGCATTGTAACATAGCTACAAAAACATGGTGCTGTATCTCAAAGCTAGTGATTCTAAACATTTCATTACTGTGTATTTAAATTACAATAATTCTTTTGATTTTTCATATTTTATACAGTTTACAGAGTGGACTAATCTTAAGACTGTTATAAAGCCAAGAATTTTGTATGCAACAAAGAAGTCCACTTTAAGGTGATCATGTAGTTTTTTTTAGTTTAATTTACTGATTGATTAGTCATCTTGGTACATTTTACATCTGCATTTTCATTCCTTGATTATCATGCATATGTTAATTCAGAAGAATAACGTTATATCTCAGTAGTTTTACATGTGAGGGGGGGGATTTCTAAACTAAGAGGGCCTGAAACAGATCAAGCTGTGGCAAGAGTGCTTTACGCAGTGGTTAATAATTATGGATTATCTACTTAAAAAAAATTATAAATTTAGAGAATTAGTATAAATATTATGTGTCCACCCTATTATAACGAAATTAACTGTATCACATTCTTTTGTGCACGTGTGCCTTTCAGCCAAAGAAGCATTTGAAATGAGAATCTCTCCTATAATAATAGACAACACAAACATACAAGCATGGGAGATGAAACCTTATGTTACTTTGGTTAGTATTACAATTTTATCAATGTGAAAAGGGATTACTGACCAGCATGGCAACAATGTATGTTTTAAAATGAGACTGTGTTTCTCGGTTTAGCTGTTATTTTTATGTTTAGCTGCAAGGAAGTCCGGAGTAATAAAAAAAGTGTTACCTGGAGTTGTATTACCCAGTGTCATATTCTCTGTGTGTCTGAGTATTGACCTGGCCTAGTTTCCAAGTGACAAAGCCAAGTGCTTTGCACTTGGGAGCAAAAATAAATATTGTTGAGGAACCTGAATTCTGTTCCTCTTTTATATGATCAGTAAAATTATAAGCTGCTTGCAAAATATAATCATTAATTAATGAGTGATCTTTGCTCCATGCAACTTGAAAACTCAGCCTTAGTTTCATCCTAAATATGACAGAGGCAGATACCAGCTGACCAGCTGGAAGGCTAGAGTTATCAAATATTGCTGCCTTGCTGGAAGCTATGCAGATTTACTTAATCTTTATTGAAGCGATGTAATCAAAATAATGTACCTGCACTATTTTATGTCAGTAGTGTAGTGCTTTTATGTAGTGACTAAAAGTGACCAGCTTTTATCTATTACTAAGTAAATGCAATTGACATTTAACTTCTGAAGTTACGTTTAATGATTTAAATAACTTTGTGAACTCTGTTATAGGTTTCTCATACTGCATTTTTCTGAGTGTCTCACCTTTTCATTTAATGATTTCTAAATGGGCATCAGCACTTCTAGACTCTAGCTCTTATTTTGCTGTTGATCATTCGTTGTTTTGGTTGGTAGCTTTAATTTTTTTTTTTTATGGTTACAGAACCACATTACTTTATAAAACTGGTTCTGATTAACAGAAAGAATATATTGGAAGAAATATTATAAAGTAGATCTGGAATTTCTCCTACCATGGTATGGAAACACATCAGGGAGAGTAGTATGTAGAACTGACAGCTTTTGAGCAGATACTCTACATATTCTGCATGTGGTAATGGATTAGTGAAGAGTGGGTCTTAAAGATAATTTTTAGTAATAAAAATTTTATTTTATTATCCTTGCACTTAGTAACAATCGTCAGATTAAGATTTCTTTAATAAATTAAGTCCTTGATTTTGCTTTATACTGCAGTAAAGATACAACAAAAGTTCTTCCAGGAAGTGCAGGGGTTCATAAGGTGATGAGAATTTTTTCTGAAAACAGGAATGGGGAGAAATGGCACAGTACTCAGTGTTTCTCCTGATTAGACTTCAGGCTCCTTTTCTGTCATGATGAGACTAGACCATATAAGGACCATTTACTTGCAACCTGCTCAAGTTTGCCATATGGCAGGAAGGCTGTCCACACTAGCTGCATGAATGTAACGGAATTTCTTGTTTTGGAACTGGCTTGTGTCTGGTCAGCTCCTAAAGTAAGCAGTGAGCTTTTCTTTGTCTTGGAGAGGCTGTGCACACATGTGCGTACTATACCTGGAAAGAGGAGATGTTCTGCAGTCTTGACTCAGAGCACATAGAACATTTAAAGGGATGATACAGTGATATTTTTTTTTTCTGTGATCATGGTACATATTTAGTTTTGCAGTAAGAGATGCATATACATGTTTTTAAAAATCTCCATTTATATAATCAGAAGTGAAACACTGAACGAAAGTATGTTGTTCCAAATGTTTAATTGGTTTTGAAAAACACAAAAAACATCTTTAAAGAAGCAGGCTGTACATATTGTGTGCTTTTCCATAGAAATAAGAAATGGTTGAGGTGACTTGTTGTGTTTTATATCTGTTTTATTCAGGCTCAGCAGTTCAAATACGAAGTTGTGTTCCGAGAACCAGACACTTGGTGGAAATTTAAACCAAAAGAACTTGAAAGGTAAGAATGTAAAGGAAAAATTCATATTAGATTGTATATCTTTCATAGTCTATGAACTATGATTTTTAAAAAGGTATTGCTAAGTACAGTGACTGGTGAAGTACCAAGATATCAGTCTATTTTTGTGATCATAAGTAGTTTTAAAATATTTTTTCTACAATACTAACTTTTATGGGATTTTATATGTATTATGAGATTTTTTGCTGTCACTTTATTCTAATTACATAAAAAAGATACTATTAGCGATAGATATGATGTAATGTTTTAGTGGTTGCAGTTGTTCTGCATTTAAGGTACAGTGACTGCTCCTTTGGGTTCCTGAGGTTGCAAAAATGATGTTGATTTGGGGCTGGTTTTGCATCCGGCTGATCTGTTGCCTTACTTAAAATGTGTGTGCTGTCGTCTCATGGCCTGAGAGGGACAAACGCTTGTGCATCACCATTGTTGTTAACCTCTTCTTGAGCAGGACCTTCTACACAGTCATAGAGCCATTACTTAAAGCCAAAATAGGCAAGATGTAAACCCTATGCAAGTGAATAATAAGGTAGCTAGAAAATTGGCTGGATGCCAGGTTCAAATGGTATGATCAGTAGTTCAAAGTGCAAGAGGAGGCTGTTGTCGCTCTAGGATGAATACAAGGGCCACTACTATTTATCGTCCTTTTTATGACTTGGATGTTGGGACAGAATGTCCTCTTAGCAGATTTGCAGATAATACTGAATTGAACAAGAATAATTTTTTCAGCCTTAGGAAGAGAACATTAAGAAAGGATCATGTTGTTGGCTTCAGCTACCTTTTGGGAGGTTATAGAGAAGACTAAAAAGATCTCTCCTGAGAAGGGTGCAGGGATGGGACAAAACAAACATAATCAAAATTTCCCATGTTCCAACTTGCTTACATAAAAGAAAAAACCCAAAACTTACTTTGAAAGGGTGGTGAGGCACTGAAAGAGGTAGCCCATAGAGTTTGCAGGCTTTCAGTCATTAGTGATATTCAGAATTTGACAAGACAAAGCTCTGTGCAACCTGATCTAGCTGTACCTCTTCTGAGTAGGGGGTTGGACTGTGTGACCTCCAGAGGTCTCTTTCAGTGTAAATTGTTTTGTGATTTTGTAATATCTGTTGTCATCTGAATTTGCGTGCTTAGCTTAAGGTTGGCCGCTTTTCAAGTGAGGTAAGGAAGTTTGTTTTTTTCCCTAAAATAGAACTTAAACATTTTATCCAGTACCTTCAATTTCTCTTTTGCCATCCTTGGCAAGATTCACTTGTTCTAGGTGGAACTGCTGCAGAGCACATTGCTAGTTGCTGTTTAACAGAGTCAGTGAAAATTCCTAGCCAAAGGGTGTCCAAAATAATAGGTGAATAGGTTTTTCTCAAGGCTCAGGGAGTTCTTAGTTAAGCAAAATTGGAGAAGGAAGACTGAATTCAGAAATTTACTGTACCCAGTTTGATATCCTGCATCACTGTCAGGATCTGATGTGGTGTGTTTCTCATACTTATTTGAGGAAGATACATTACTGGTACAGTGTTAGATTTTAGTATTAAGCAAAACATCCTGTTGCAGAACAGGGTCACCAGGTGGGGTGGAAAAGTCAAGTGGAGCCGCAATTTATCTGAGACCCCCTGTTTGGAATGCCTTAGTGCACTGATACAGAAAGAATTGCTGTTTCACAGCTTTTGTCCTGGCCCCCTGAATTCTCTGGTTAGTCTTGCGGTAAACTAAATTATTATTGTATTATCTTCTTTTACTGTAATATACGAATCTGAAATGTTTATTGTTAATTTTTTTTTTAATTTATAGGCGAAATATTCACGGTGTATCTAAAGAAAAGATCAAAAGAATGTTGGAACAATATGAACCCTGCCTTACTGTTAGTTCAATATTGGATTCTTCAGTCCCAGACAAATCAGAAGCTGCTGGCTGGAGTGAAGATCCTTGTCAGGAGGAAAGCTATAGGTTAGATTATTTTACTAGCTTTGTAGTCTCAAATAAAAGGCTAAAAATTCAGACTTCATAGCAGTGGAACCTGGATAATGCTGTTGAACAGTGAATGCATTAAAAAAATTAAATAATAAAAAGAAATACACTACCTAGTTTTCTTAATTTTTAAGAATTTCAAGATTTCTAGACATGGGTAGTCAAAGGATCTAGTGAACTTTCTGATGCTTTTGAATACCTCCCAGTATGGCTGTGTATTACTTTTCAATAAACTAATTTTGATTTACTTTTTGGTATCTTAGAAATGTGCTGTTGGATGTGTGTTGTAGATATAAAACACTTAAAATCTACAAAATGCTTTTCAGAAGAATGTAATTCCAAATACAAACAAACTACTATTTCTGAGTCTTTGTGTTGGTATTATATGATGTCTTTGTAGTAGAAGATGGATTCTTGGTGTAGTAGTAATGAGTCTTCTACTTGCTCTTGATTATAATTAGTTTAGACCTGTCTAGATTTATACTGGTTGTATACACGACTATTGTAGTGGCTAATCTGAGTAATGCTGCATATGCATTATAACAATGCTTAGGAAATCAGATTTTATTATAGTTATTTCAATGGCGTTTTGCATGCTTTATGTATTTGAAATGAACTGGGCACTGATAATTAATGTAATGTAGTTGACTGTGAAAATGGTATGACGAGAAATGGCACATCATCTCCTAGTTAACTTTTAGATTTTCTTTAACATTGCACCATGAGGAGAGAGCAACAGTCATTAAATGGTCATATTTACCCGGTTTGCTGATCTGAAGGAGGAAATGTCTGGCAGCAGAGTGCTTCATACATAACTGAATGCTGGGAATGGGGGAAAATAGACTTCTGAGAAAGTAAAAAAGGAATACTTACCAAGGAAAGTTTTGCTTTGCTTAGCTCCATCGTTTTTAGAAAGGAGTGTTGAGGCTAGGGCTAAGTCATCTTAAATGTGTTTTCCTCTCACTAGAGTTCTCCAGCTGGGTGGCTAGTGTCCTAAAAGGTGGTTTCTGGTCTGTAATGTGAAAATACTAAATAGCGAAGCCAAAATTGAAACTGCGGACAAGTGCTTAAAGAAGGTTTGAAATGGGTTTATCTTTCATTCCAATTTGTCTTTCAGAAAGAGAGAAGCACATTCTGATGCAATGGAAGAAAAACCTTTTGCTTCTGATGTGGAGCTTCTTGAATTAGCTGAAAACGAGAAAACTTTTCCCAGTACTTCTCTAATATTAGAAAGTAGCTGTGATCCTGAACATTTTCAGAAAGAGGGAAAAGAACTGGAAAACAACTCAGTGGAACACAATTCTGAGAACAGCACTGTTCAGGATGACTTGGATGTTTGTTCATCAGATTGTGTAGAAAAAGAACTGCCCTTAGAGAAGAAAGAAGAAACGGGAGAAAAAATAGAAGAAAATACTGAAACAAAGATGGATGAGGTTGTTGTGACCACGACTGAAGAGACTGTGTGCTTGGGTACAGGAGGAGCTGAGGAACACAGTGATAACATCATTCTCAAAGTTCAAACTGAAGTTGAACAATCTGGCAAAATATTTACAGAACCAAAATCAACACAAAGTAGTAACATAGGGGAACCAAGCAGTTCAGCTTTTGACACGTCAGGAAAACCAGAACTACTAAACTTTCTGGGTGACTGGCCTGTAGAACAAACAATGGGACAGAGAGTCAAAAGAGCTAGACGACTAGAAAAATCTACTCTGAAGAGCGATACAGAAGGTAAAACTCCCAGTCAGCAGCATCCTGGGTTAGGTGAAGAGCAAGCAAGCCTGCCTGGGACCTGTACTGTTGAAAAAGGACATGAGGAAGAAAATCGAGCCTCTAGCTGTTCCTCTGTTAGTTCAGATAAATTCACACCGGAGTTGCAAATGATAGGACATTGGCCTGTCTCAGGTTCATTAGAACAGAGACAACAAAGGTCAAGGAGAATGAGAAAGACAAGTCTAAATCAGTCTGATGAAGGTAGAAATACTGAAGGTGACATTAGTAGAAATGTTCTTGAGACTGTAGATGTGCTTCGTGGGACACCTGTGAACACTGCAGAGCAACCGGATTCAAAGAGTTTGCATGTGCACCAACCTGGACCAGCAGCTAGTGAAACAGTAGGTGAGAAAAAATCTCAGCAAAATAAGAGAATGAGGAAACATCACAAATTAGCTCTCACTTTTACAAACAACAATTTGGCCCATCCCAAAGAAGAGGAACACTTGTCTGTGGTTAATGCAGTGGAAGAGAAACATGGTATGTGCACATGTAGCCAAAAAAGTAGCTATTCACAGACTGAATCACAGGACTTCGCTCTCTTGTGGAGGTTAGAAAAGAAAATGCTTTTTCCTGAAACTACCAAAGTATTGCATGGCAGACTGGACGGCTTCAAGCCCAAAGACCTAGATAATGCATCAGATTCTAAGGAAAAAATACCCTATCGAGTTATGTATGATAAAAGTACATTTGTGGAAGAAAGTGAACTTATCAATATTGATGAGTCTGAAGAGCTAAATATGCTGTGTAAGCTCTTTGAGTCTGTTTCATTTGATGCACTGAAAGATCTGTATGAAAGATGTAACAAAGACATAGACTGGGCCACAGGTCTGCTGTTAGACTCTGAAAAGTTACGCAAAGATGTTGAAACTGAGCACTTTCAAGCAAGAGAAGCTGAGCCAGTTGTTGCAGACCTTGATTTCAAGGCAAGTACAAACTATGGTGAGAGTCTCAAAGACTGTGAACAAATGCCACAAATAACTGGGGCTGGTGATACCTCTGAGCCTTCAGAAGACAAGAACGCATCACTCAGCCTTGCAGAAAGTAGGGCTACCAAGGCAACTGTGACAGATGCTGATGTGTCTAACTTGTTGGCTGCTACCTCACTGAATGACGCGGTAGAACTGAAAAATTCTGGAGATACAGCCCCTAGAACTGACGCAGGCAGCCCAGCAGCAGGTATTATTGAGCCATCCATTTCAGGAGACCGGAAGATAGAGTCCGAGAGTCCTGTTGAAGAAGCTATAAGCAAGCCATTAGTCTCACAACTTGATGCAGGTTCATGTATACCCGTGGCTTTGCGTGGTGGTCCTAACATGACTTCTACCGATTTGAAATTTGAATTAAATAACGAAAGTGACAGTAACCCTTCAGAAAGCAATGCAGAGGATTCCCAAGTGACTGCTTCGTTACTGGAAATGGATCATGTATCTCTGGTGGGTCCTAGAAGCGGTAAGGAACTGGAGACAGATAAAGAAACCCAGAGGAGTTCCAGGGAGATATGCAGTAAAGAAGAAATAGAAACTCCAAGCTGGGATGAAACTAAAGTCAAGATACAAAGCCCTATACCGGCATCACATGCAGCCTTCAATATAGATTGCTTGGAACTAACATTACCTCCTGAACTGGCACTCCAACTGAAAGAAATATTTGGGCCTGTTGGCATTGATGCAGGTAATGGCATCATTATATCCATATTTTTATGAAAAAACTCAGTTTGGGTAAGAAAACCTTTCTTCCTTTGCCTGTGCTTTTTTTCCCCCCTTGTGCGTGATTTTTAGGGAACAGATCTGCACACTTCCTCGTGTTACTGTTTGCTTTTGTTAATCCAAAAATGGAACTGAACTAAGTGTGGCAAAAAATATAAATGCAGTGGTGCAACCGTCTGCCTTTGTCTTTTTGTATATGAGCATACTTTAAAAGCATAACAAAATGTATTTGCTTCTTTGCATTTTGAGCAACAGGCCTTTGAGTCTATGTTCAAATTCTGAAGGGATATTAAGACGATGAGGAAGATGCAAGTTATGAGTGGTTAGGAAAAAAGAAAGAAAAAAAGAAAGCTGTAGGCATTAGTTAAATAGGGGAAGGAGAAGATTAGTGGTTTAAAGAGAAGATAAAGTGTGGCTATTCTTAAAAGATGAAAACAGACTAGTCTGCCAAGAGACTATGATGAAGGAAGCCATAAGCAGCTTGAACATGCATCACAAAAGTTAGACTGATAGGAAAAGGAAGAAAAGAAAACACAAGGAATTTTTGGCTTGTATGTTTTCTCTTTTTTTTTTTTTTTCCTTTTTTCTTTTATCCTGAAGATCATGTGTGAAACCCTGGCTACCTGATTTATTGGTGGGTATGACTGCTGACCTCTTTGCCTTCCATGCCTACCTCCTCCTCCAAAAAAAAGTAGTTTGTTTTCAATAGCAGAGAGGTGTTCTATTGTGTCCGAAATATGCCCTGTCTTTTTATTTGATACATATGTACTTCCTGCCCTTTTATTTTTGAAAGGGTGAGAAACAATATCAGAACTATCCTTTTGGGAAAAGATATACCATTATGATACCATGATAATTCCTGCTGTTTCCTTTAGAGTTAGAGGGGATACTTGAAATTTGCTTCTCTGAATTTGTCTGTTTGAAAGGAGGGATGTGACTGCTATTGGGCAATAACGAGTGTGTTGTATTACATAAAAGCAGCTGCCTGTGAATTGCAATAAAATAGGGGGAATCACAGGTGTGGCTGTAAATTAACAGTGGCTTTGTAAAAGAAGGTTCTGCTAGAAAAACAGAAAAAAGGAGGAAAAATGTAGTTGTTCAGGTAGTCATATTTCAACAAGATGCAATTAAGGTTAACTTTTTTTTCTCCCCCTACCCTTTCTGAGCTTTTGAACACCAAGATAATGAATATTGTGTGGAATGCCTTTTTTTTTCCTTTTTTAACTTAGCAGTTGCTGAAGTTTTTTGCAGGAATGACAGTTTGTGCAGAATCTCCAGAATTCAAATGCATAAGTCTAGGCTACTGTACTTTAAGTGCTTAGAGAAATTTTTGTAGAATGCTTTAACTAATGTATTTTCTTTCTTCCATAAGGATCACTAACTGTTGAGGATTGTGTGGTACATATTGATCTGAATTTAGCAAGAGTGATTCATGAAAAATGGAAAGAGTCTATTCTGGTTAGTAGATTTCTTGCTTATATGGTATGGCATGCTTGCACTTTGTCAGACCATTTGTCTCCTTATGTGTTGGTCTAAATGGGTAAGATACAAGTATCTTTGTGAGAACAATGATAAAATACAATAGTAGTTTGTAAAATACGTGGCGTATATTAGCATGTCATAATCATCAGAACTGTTGAAAGACAGTTTAAGGGATGAAGGAATTGCATGTCATGAGTGCCTCATCACAAAACCAAGATTCTTAAAAAAGAAGGATCATAATGCACAATGTCACTACAGGCTGGATCAAAAATTCCACTGGCCAAAAATCATTACTGGCTTTTTGATATGTAAGGAGTTCTTTTATGTGTAATTATGTATACAAAATATCTCCATGTATATTAATTGAAGAGTTGTCTAACCTCCATTCTTTCATAGCCTTATGAAACTGAATGTGTTTTGGCAAAATTTTTGTTCGGTTTATTTAATTAAGGTTATGAGATGTTAGCAGTGGGGCATGTTCCTCTAGTTTAATGTGTTTTCAGAAAGATAGTTCTATCTTAAACTTCACGTTGTAATTATTTTTCTTAAATATATTTCTTTTAAAATAGCTAATCTTTGAGAAATACCATGAGACTTTGAGAAATACTGTGAGATTTTGAAGCTGGTTTACTTAGAAGTTAGCACTTGCAAAGTTTCACTGCAAAATTTATAGCTTGCTTATAACATTCATGGTTTTACTATTTTTATCTAGAAGCGTCAGAGGAGAGGTGAATCATGTAACCTGTCTGCAGAAGGTATGTATTTCTCTTAATTATAAAAAATACTTTGCTGGGGTTGCAAATATTCTCTCTATTGAAAAGTGATGGGTCCTTTCATTAAGCTAAGCCCTTGGTTCCATTTACCATTTTCTTAGGGAGGTGTGGGGAGGAAAAGAAGTTAATTATAAGTGGAATCACTAGTCCCAGGTAGATGCAAGCAAAAGCCTATTATTTTGTGTACTTCAGAGAACTTAGAGAAGCTCCAGCAGTTTGGTAGGACTTCTGTGATCTCTGTGGGAAGAAAAGGGGCGACCAGAAAACTACTAGCAGAATAAGATTTCTGCAGGTGAGGGAAGGAGGTCAGAAATACAGCATTCACACATTGTTGTCCGTGTCAGAGGAATTGATTTTTAACAGGAGGATGTATGTCCTTGTTCAAAAAGTGTTAAAATAGCTAGCAATCTAGTTTTCATTCAGCTCCCAGAAGAAATGTCCCTCTTCAGCAGAACGCTGCTACTCTTGCATGGGACCTGGGTGAAGACTTGGATGGCAATGTGGGTACAATCTCTCCACTTGAATGACCAAACAGTGCTGTTGGCAGTAACTCGTAGAAGTGTAAACCCAGATTGTTAAGCTTCTGTCCTTAAGTTGTAGAGGAAAGGCAGGTAGACATGTAAACACAGGAGTCAATAATTTTCTTATAGAAGCAAACAAACCTCCCCACTTAACGTGCGTGCAAGGTAGTTTACAGCTGCAAGATACATCTTGGCACTTGAAAATTTGCTGAGGGAGTCTGATGGTTTTGCTTCTGTTTTACAAAATAGATAAAGATGATCAGACAGTCTTTGGAAAATAGATATGGGGAAGGTGAAAATAATGTGGTGGTGGTGGTGTTCTCTGTTTTAACATTGTTTTAACAAAACCCAAACCATCTAGGTTGAAAAAATTAATTATTTTAGCTTTGCTTGTATAAATAAGCTAATAATTGTTTTATTTGTCACCTCATTTTATTGCTTTTGAAGGTCCTACAGTGATTCAGCAGATAGATACAGATGACTCAGACATGCTGTTATCTCAGAACGCAGACAGTAAAATACAGAAGAAAAAAATAAGCTGGGTTTCAGGCTCATCTAATGACATTCAGACTAAAAAAACAGCAACATCAGAGGTTTTTCCTTTTATGGATCACTGGAATGCTCAGATTCAGAAAGTTTCTCTCAGACAAATAATTTCCGAAGAAATAGCTATGCAGGAGAAACAGGACCTGGTATGTATTGCACCAGTTTTTTATGCAGTTTAAATTTGTTGCCGTTAATGAAGCAGAATAAGTCTTATCTGGTGACTGATCTTTGTGCTGCTGATTACAGCCTGAGTTCATGAAACAAATGCATGCCAATTAGTATCGTTGAATAATGTGATACAGGAGTTTGTTTGTGGTAGATTTTTCTGTTTTAAAATATAAATCTTGTTTTAAAATGTAATAGTTTGATTGTTTCACAAACAGATCATGGTGCATTTCACTATACAGGTTAGCATTTGTGTTTGGTTGAATTGTTTTTTGATTGTTCACCTAAAAACAAAGGTCGTTGTGATTTCCCACACTTTTTACTGGGAAAGTGATGTAAAAAAAAAATTCTTAATTAGCTCCATGCCTTGTTTGTTTAGAAGTGGATTGAATTGATTTTAATATTTTTTTGTTAGGAGAACTCACAACATTCCTAACAGATGAGACATTAAAAGAGGTACTTGAGGTTAATCTCACAGGTTTCTGTATCCACTTGTCAGAAAAGAGTGATTTAAGAAAATATTGTTATTAATACTCTATCTTCCACACAGTTCCCATACCCTGTCTGGTTGGCATCTACATAATACTGCCCTCTACTGCCTGGCAGTTGTTCAGAACAGGCATTTTTATTTATAATTTTTTTGATAAGTAGCTGTCCTAAAAAAAACCTTGCTTTCTACTGGCGTAGAAAGTTGGATGGATTAGTCTGTACTGTGAAAGAATGGCTTGTGGATTCTTTCTTTGAACTGCATGTATGTGGCTTACTGATAATAACAACTGTAATGTCCGCAGCTTTATTTTCAGTTTGGATTCATGGAGCTTGGCTTTGTTCTGACCACTTTTTTTTTTTTTTAATCTGAATATTAGAATCATCAGTCCAATTTCTTCTGGTCTATAATTATGGTTTTTTCTCAGCATGACAGCACAAATATGAATATTTATTACAGTAAAGCTTCAGATAAACTGAAACCAAATTTTATGCTGTCTAATAGTAAAAAGTTGTTTCAACCCAGGCCCTTAATATAGAGTAGAGAGGTGGCCTTTGCACAAGCTTAGCATTGGACTAGATAGACCAGCAGGGAATGCATTCCAAAGCTGAGCCACTTCAAATGTCTGCAGAGTACTGCAGTGGTGTGTGATACAACTCACCTGTCACTACTTTATTCTCATCAAATCGGTATGGCAGGCTGAATTTGGCATGTTGTCATTGCTGTGGGTGCATACCTGCTGAGTAGATTTTTTTTAAAAAAATCTTAACAAATAACAGTAAAGTTAGATTGGCTCTGCTGTTACTATATTTTGTTCTAATCAAGAACTTGTAATATTTTTCCTTTGTCTTCTGGGTAGAATCGTGTTCCTTCTATGGCTAGAAAAGACTGTGCCGCTAAACTAAAGGAGAAGCAACTTTTTGAGATGTTTCCAACTATTAATCAAAATTTCTTAATGGATATCTTCAAGGACAACAAGTAAGAAATCTTTAAAGCTCATTTTAAAAATGGAAGTCGGTAACACTCTATAGTGCGCAGTTACTGTCCTAAATATTAGTTAAGATACTGCTAAAGAATGGCTTTTTCAGAACTAGTGCACTTTTTGTAGATCTAAATATAGGCAAAACTAGCTGGTCTTAAAAGCAAAAAGGGCACTAAAACTCTATGTGTACGCTTGTTTGGTTTTTGTGGGAGCGGGCAGTTTCTCTCACTGGGAAAAGAATGTCTGTGGCTGTTGACCTCTGACTGACTGTCAGTGGAACTGTGCATTTGCTCTAGAGCTGAGGTTTAAACCAAATGGGAGAAATTAGTGGAGGAGGAAACAGTGGGTTCACAGAAAATGGCATCCATCCAGGAGGAAAACTGCCATCACCTGATGTTAGCTCTGAGCACCTTCCTAGTTACTACAGCAGCTGTGAAGAAATCAGCCATCTCTCTATCTCTTCCTACTGACATTCTCTTTCTCTTTTCTGCATTATATTTCTGGGGTATGTGGCTACCTTCTTAAATCCAAGTTCCTGGGAACTGAACTTTTTTCAAAAGAAGCTTCTTTTTTTATTCCTTAGCCAATTGAATATCTGTCTGTACATATGAGTTTGCATGCCTACTTGACAGTCTTTCTGCTTGTCCAGGTTGTTATTCAGACCTTTCCTTGTGGGATGTTTAAAATACATCCTTCATTCATCTCTACTACAGCTTAAGCATTTCACAATCTCTTGTTCTTCACATTCTAAAAATCTCTTCCTAGTGTTGCCTTTCCCAAAATCCATCTTTACTTTTGATGAGTCTTCCTCTTTGCCTGCTTACTGAACAGCAAGAAGAATAAAGAAGAAAGAGGGCTTATTAGAAATCTGATGGCAACTGATGTTCTATTCTTATTTCTTTAAATTTAATAACGAAGCTTGACTGGAAATACAAGATTTTTCCTGCATAATGGTTTCAGAAAACTGAGCTAGTTTTAAACTACTTTGTGCTATCTAACCCTGGCGAGAGAAATTTTAAGATGAAGTAACTCACCCAGACCAAAAAGCAGTGTTTACTTCTAAACTAATGTCTGTTTGATTAAGGTAGGGTGCAATTTATTTTAGTATTTCATTGTCCTTTTAATATTCAAGTGCCCCTCAATTACATTTCAATCAGCCAAGACTGCCTGTGTGTTGATGCCAGTAATGCAGTACAGTGAGTCGGCAAGGCTTTTTGTAATAAGATGGACAATTCCATTTCAGTGCTTTATTTCCATTGTCATCTATTTCTGTAACTGTATCAAGGTTTGTAATATGCATTTTAATAAATGTAGCAGCTATTAATGTATTTGTTAAGTCACAGATTTTACTTATCCTTTACAGCTACTCTTTAGAACAAACTGAACAGTTTCTGAACTGTGTTCTGGAGGCAGATCCTGTGAAAACAGTTATAGCTCAAGAAAGTGTTCAGCAAAATGAAATTGTTTCTTCCTACAGTGCTGCAAAGAACCGGGAGAAGAAGGTATTTTTTTTTTTTTAAATAGTAGTTACAAATATATCCAAACCTATGTTAATAAAAACACTCTACAGTGCTTACTTAGCTTCAATGTTGCAAATTCCTACAGGCAAAAAAAAGTAAGGAAGAGGATGATCCTTTGAGTGAAATATTTCAAGAATTTGAGTATCCACAATATGCTGATTTAAGAGCAGAAGCTTTTTGCCACCAGCAAAAGAGACAAGAATGTTTGAAAAAGGCTGGGGAGGCCTATCGCATGGGTATGAAGTCTGTGGCAGCATTTTATGCACATCAGGTAAATGTAAATATTGTGCTTTTTGCCTGAATTTAGAGAGGTACTTAAATACTGAATTGGAAGTGACAAGAAAAACATTGTGCCTACTAGAGTTGATCAATTTGCTCAATTACTGTTCCCTGTGTAAGTGTTATATTGAGATTCACCTTACATGTAAACTCCATTTTACTGGTAATGATACTGATACAGGAAGCTAATGTAACGACATTTAGTGTAAGACCTCATGAAAGATGATATTCAGTGCTTAGTTACACATGCTCGTTTTCTCATAGATCTCACTCTCGCATCCACATACTTGTAAACACCAAGATTTATGTCCTTGTGGTCTGGCCAGGTTCACTCATGTGTGACACGGACTGCAACAAATATCAGTTTTCTAATTCTCCGTATGTGCTTTGGGTTAATTTTAATGGGTGATGAACTGTTTTTAGATACATCTTGTACTACTTTAGGAGTCAGACAGGTATTAAGATACCATCTTTTGTCTCAGAATCTTGCTTGCTTCATCCTCCATAAATCTTGGGCAAGATTGCTGCCTGCTGGCTTTACTTCCTCATTCTGACTATCTTTATGGCTACAGTCTCAGACTGGGATAAACATGGTGTGGTATGCCATGCTTTTTGCCATCCATCTAGTTTTGGAGTTTAGATCTGCTGATCAGTCTTTTGTGCTCTGGCCTTGGAGCACAGGCTCTCTGGTCTTGATTCAAGCACATTTCTCAGTATGTACCAGTTTGATTACCGTTGATCATTGCTGTTGATCGTATTCTTGACTGTAAGTATTAGCTGTTCTTGTAACCGTTCCTGAACATTGGTTTCTCAGTGCCTTCTCATGAGACCCTTCCATTCACACTTCATTCAGACCACTTTTAAAAATTTTGTTACAAATGTCTTCAGAGGCTGTAGCTTTACCCTGATTTAATAGCATATAAAAATTCAGTAAGAATTCACATTATAGAAGCATTTAATTCTAAACTATGAATTGCATTATGACAGAACAAAAATGTAATGATTAATCACTTGCATTAAAGCTTTTTTAAAGATAATAAGCAAATTCAATTGGTATAGCATGTCACCCTAAATGTTTAGATTGTTATTATGCGTGCCAGAAATACTGATTATCAGTCTTTATAATGAACTCTTTAGGTTCATTCTTTATATATTCCTGAAGTTCGGAGAGATTCTGAATGAAGGTCTGCATGGTTTTAAATACAAATGTGATTTCCTGTCTTCTGTTCTTAGCCATAGCGACAAGTACAAGCTGGAAATTTATTATATATTCTTTTGGGTAATAAAAAGGCAAACTAAGCTACCTTTATTAATGAAAAAGTACTTTATGCTTGGTGGCCTTAGCCTGTCTTGGGAATCCTCTGCAAATGAGAGTTACAGGTCTGGTGTCTTTGGTCTGACACTAATACATTTCAGATGATCCATTTTAAGAAAGTGTAAGACAGACTGTCACTTTTGTTCTCTTGAGCCCTTGTCAGTCACATACCTGGAGTTAAGTCTTTCATTCCTTTTCAGACTGTGCCTACAGATTTTCGAAGACACAATTTTTTGCTTCAGTTTCTCAGATACTATCACTGTAGGGTTCATGGGAAATAGTTGGTACTTGATCACTGTGTAACATGAATAACCCTGTACTGCTCCTTGCCCCTAATTCCAATAGGGACTGTATTGACCTTGTCAGTCATAAAAGATCTGTCAAAAATAGTAGGAGAGATGATGGGCAACTACTTGGGGGGGGAGGGGGGAATTGTTTAGTTTGTCTGATTTTTAGGGATTACATTCAGAAGAATTAACCTCAACTGTAACACTCAGCAGGTTTTTTTCCTGAGCTGTTGGGCAGTTTCTCTGACATTGTTTCATTAAATTTTTAGCAGAATACTTTCAGAAAGTAAAATTCTATTGTTAGGATAATAAATCTGAAAATCAGCATGGAGTGTAACTTTTTAGCTTATGCAAAGACCTTACGGTTTTGTGCCTTTTCTGGCTGCTTTCCTTTCTTGTAAAGCTTTTGTTGTAATTTCTTCTTGGTACCAGCAGTTTCTTAAGGACAGATTTCATGAAATCTCCTTGTGAGTAGGTCTCACTGAGCCTCTTCCAGAACTTCTGTTGAGATTATAAATTTTACTGCTTCAAACTGTGAGCTAAAAGCACCATGCCAGTACTGTCATTTTGAACCCAGCAACCAGTGTGGAGCTTAGATGATGTCTCGGCATGTAATAGTTACTGTGTTTATGAATAAAGGGTCGCCTTCATGAGCAGAAGATGAAAGAAGCCAACCATGCTGCTGCTGTGCAAATCTTTGAGAGAGTAAATACTTCCTTGCTGCCTATGAATGTGTTGGATCTACATGGTCTCCATGTGGATGAAGCTGTGAATCAGTTGTCAAGAGTGCTACAGGAAAAATGTGAAGGTAAGAATAAGCTAATAATTCCTGCCCCTAAAAGTTATTCTCCTCATTTTCCACTAAGAAATCACGATACATGGCAATATCAGAGGGAATGAGTGTAATTACCTATGAAAACAGCTGGCTTTTGTGTTATTGTATTTTCAGAGTTCCCCCATGGAATTGGGGGATGGCAATGATTCATTTTGTGCTGTCTTGCTTGCCCCAACGCCCCTCACCCTCCCAAGCCCCGTGCTTCATTGTAAATCTTATTTTTCCTTCTGTTTTATCTTTTTTTTATTGAAGACTTGATCTAGCCTTCCTGGCGTTTTTAACAGAGCTAGTAATGCTAACATTTGTGTCATCTTTGCATTGCTTTGTCAGAACTATGTTGCTTTTGTAATCTTTAAAGAAAAATCATTATGTTGGAATTCTAACAACAATGATTATATTGTTTTCAACTTTAACAATAAAAGTGTGTGATTTGAGTTCTCTTTCAGTAACTTCCGTATTGATTTGTCAGCAGGATCTCTTGAGATCAGAATACTGTTGCTTCCATAAATGTAATTTTGTGCAGTTTTGCTTGAGAGCTTGTTTTTTTTCCCAGTGGTGTGTTCAAGTACTTCACGAGTGTTCTTGCTGTAAAAACATATATTTTCTGCGTTATTATTTTACTCTATAAATTTAAGCACACTGGGAATGCTTTTATAAGAAATACTTCTTACGCAAGGTACCACTGCACAAACATAATTTTTTGAAACAGCTACTCCATGCAGTAGAAACAAGTGTTCAGTGAGGCCTTGTGTGTTGAAAGAAAAGGATTATCTGTCAGAGATAAGTAAATTGCATTATCTTGTGCTATTCCTAAAATGACATTTGTATACTTCGAGCTGTAACCTAATGCTTTTTAGAGCTAAATTTCCTGAGTTGCACTTACATCAGGGGTCCTAGAATGATGGTAGGGGCTCTCTGTTCAGTCCATTCACCTAAACCTAGAAAAAAGTTCATTTCAGCATCCATACATAGGAAAGGGATCAATACCAGGCACGTAGCGCCAGCAGAATTAACACTAAACTAATATAAAACGCAAATAAACTTAAGCAACAGAGAGAGAGGACAGTTGATGAAAAATATCATGTGAACTGGTAATCTCAAACTGGCAGATCTCGGCTTGTGGTGAGAATCCAATTTAATTTATATTTTTTCCTCTTTTTTAATCTATTCATCAATTTAGGTTGCTGTGATCTCTGGGAGAGGAGCAATTTCTTTTGTTATCAGGTCTAGATGCCCTAATAAAGCTCATGTGATGCGTAGATCTGTTGATTCACGTGCTCCAATGTAGCGGAAGTTAGTCCAAATAAGTGTGACTTGAATGTCAAAAACTGTGTGGATTTATATTTTCCTTCTTTTCTTTATCCAGTAAAATATTATTTCTTTATTCATGATAAAATATGAAACAATAGAGAGGCACGTCACTTAAAAATTAATTAAATTACACCCACCGTTTTTAATTTTGCAATTTTAGTTTAGATCACAGGATGTAAATTCCAAGCGAAGATTAGATGATAGAAACAGTAAAGCTACTATGAAATCAGAAGGATTTTGTGACGATCACAACATGCATATTGCAAGCAATCTAGATTTAAAAAGCTTGGCCATATTTTTTCAGATTTTTTTTTTTCAGAAGAGGGGAAAAATGGCTGTGTTTATGTAAAAGATGCATAGCCAGCATAGGAAAGCAAAGTTCTAAACTGCTAGTGAGAGTTTTTAGGAGAATGGATGGAAAGGTTATACTCAACGCCAAGTCTCTGCTGAGGGACAATTTTAACCGTTACAATGCCTGCTGTTACAGAGTACCAGCAGACTGGTGGTAAACCATATCTCTCTGTTATCACGGGAAGAGGAAGCCATAGTCAGGGAGGAGTTGCTCGCATCAGACCAGCAGCTATCAGATACCTCACAAGCCACAACTTCAGGTGAGTTTAGATTTTTGTTACTGATATATTTTTCTTTTCTTAACCCACATTTAACTAACTGAAAATTGAAGTTATTTTTGAATACTGTTAACTACTGAACAGATTAAGGCAGGTCTGCTGTTTCATAAATCCAGTGCAATTGTATGATACAAAACCATTTTATATGGGGCACCTATTCAATGTTAGAACCGTTCCTCTGAGACAGATAAAATGCTATAAATTAAACTTATCTAACATAGTTTAATTACGTATTTCCATTCAAGGTTGCTAGCTTTACTGTGAAAAGTTGTTAATCCTGCTTTTCATTGGTCTCCAATACCTGTTTTAGCTCTCAGCTTCTTATGTGAGACAGCAATTTAGCAAGTCTGCGCTGGCATCAGTGTGTTTGCTGCTTTTTCTTTACAGGATTGTATGAAAGTGACTGTGAAGGTGGAACTCAGAAATAGCAAAGACTTCCCTTCCCATTTCCCTCTTACTTTCTACAGAATTCAAGGGAGAAGATCTGTTTTGAAAGAAGAGGGAGTGAAAGGGGAGCAGGAAAAGAGGAGCAGAATGAATATAAACAGGAATACTGGGCAGCTTCCTTTTTGTTTTGTTTTGTTTTTGTTAAGTCTTCCTCTTAGTTCCTGCTGTTTCCAGCTTTTCACCTCTCCAGACCGTGTAAAATCCTCCTTCACTGTCACATCCAGAAGACATGATGCTGATTTCCTTACTCTCACCTGCACACATACTTGACTGAGAACATTATAGCTTTCTATATGTTTGATGAGGGCTGAAGGAGATGGCATTGCGCATAGCTTTCATGTTGAAGCTTCATCTTTTCTTGTTTCACAGGTTCACAGAAATTAAACCAGGCTGCCTGAAAGTCATGCTGAATTGAACGGTTGTCGAGAAGAGAAATAAACTGAGGTGTCAGATTACAGCTAAAAACTTCTTGAACGACTGCAATAGTATTTTGTAATATGTTTTAAAGGACAATATTTTATTAGAAATGGTCTCAATTTACAGCAAGTGGTTTTGTAAGTATGTTTCCAAGAAAATTTTTGTGTGGAATGGATCCTTTTTTGAACCTGCAAAAAGAAGACACTTAAAGGATTTGAAGTCTCAGAAACGCAGATTAAGAATTCTGCTGAGCAGTATATGATGTTTTAAAGGGAAGTTAAGGTACAATTTTTAAATGTAACTGTCTTCTCAGTATACCCAGTCTGTCTTTTGACCCTCACACATTTTAATTGCTGTGGATTCTGTGCTTTTAAAAATAGTACCTTGTACGAAGTTCTTTTGTCATTCAGAACTTTGTGCTAAACCCATCAGAAGAGCATGAGGGAGGTGGGAACTCAGCAACTACTGATTCTTCAAACTCAGTTACAACTGAGTGCTAAATATTTCCAGGTTTCTTCAAGTCTGATGTAGTCTTTCTAGTCGGTACTTTGTGATGGGTTGACCAGTTCTATTGTTCTTATTCCATTCTAAATTTCACCTGATATTGAAGGAAATTGCATATAAAGGACTGCCCATTAACACCAGCTGCTTATTTGGTAATTTCGCAGACTTACTGTGATCTGTTAAAGGGAAAAATACAACGTTCAGTCCCTACTTACACATAGCTAATACTGTAATTTTTCAGGAAATGCCCTTTTTTCAACATCCACTGGATTAAAAGTGTTTCTTCCTTTATGGCTTTTTAAATGGAGCAAATTGAGTACTGTTTCACTTTATAGGTGTCTAATAGTGGCGTGACTTCATTCTGTGTATATTAAATTTCGTGATTTCCTTGTAGAAAATATGATTGTGAGACATTTTAAATGTATTTCTAACATCAAAGTGAATGCTAATACTACAGTAGTAATTGCCTAACTGGAAAGTCTGGGAGTACAAAAGTGATTCTGTTGTTGTTGGTGTTGCATCAGCATCTAGAAATACCTGTGTAAAAAACCAAAACAACATCAAAAAAAGCCCCAAACAAACCCGCGAAAATCAAATGTAAACATCTGTGCTTTGGGAAGTGTTTCCAGTAAGCAATCAGAATATATTTTCAAATAGAAATCTCTTCTAGAATGTGTTACTACTTTTAATTATATCGTTGTCTCTTGAAAGACATACAAATTTTTACTGTAAAATATTTAATTTTTGTTGTGAGACTTTTTCAGAACAGGTGTGAGTTCTGTATTAGGAATATTATTAATAGGTTAAGGATTAATAGGAGGGTTTTTTATTTTAAACCACTTCTGCAGTAAATTTTATCCAGGAACTACATGCACATAGAATTTGTGTATGAATCCATATGTGTGTGCAAGTTTTGCCATTTGTGTGCACGGGTAGTAATAAGCAGGAACTTCTGTGAGAAAAGCTGTGCACAGAAATAGATTTCAGTTGAAAATGTGTCTGGGTAAGTTGCTGACAAACTGAAAGACGTGATGTTTCCTGAATGTCCATATTTACTGTAATATATACACAGTGAATGCAATGTACAGTAGACTTAAAAATGAGTTTGTCATGCTTCAACAGATACAATAGTCTTTTAATGGTGATTTCAAGTGGAAGAATAGCTTGAATATACTTAAAGGGACTTTTACTGGAATAATAGACTGTCATACTAATTTTTTTTTTTTTTTTTGTGGGTACTTGGTTCCTCTGATTGTGTCCCTTCTCTTTTTCTTTCTCTCCGGGCTGCTCTGGTAATTAGTGAGTGAAACTAAAAGATCTGTGCTCCCCAAACAGCATTAGCAGAGCTGTTTCTGCCACCACACGATGTCATGTGCAGTGAAGCCCATGCTCCATCCTCTGTGACAGTACCTAAAATGGACTGAACAGCAGTTCAGACTATCAGCTGTCCAGGGTTGCAGATTCTAGAATTGCCTTAGCAGAGCTAGGATCTTTCTTTTGGACCAAGGAAATTCCTTCTGCTCCTACGTAGGTTTTCCTTCGTGCTTCTGTTTATAATGAATGGAGGGGCAGCTCTTTAAAGTGTAGTCCCTGTCGGCTGGCCTGGGTGGCTGAGTTGCTCAGCAAAGGTCCCAGTGTACGCTCAGAAGTGTTACGTGTTGAGCTGCTGGTGCCCAAGCCCTACAGCAGTGTTCTTGTAAACAGGGAAGTGCCAACACTTCTAGTTGTTTTGGGAGGGGGCCTGATTCACTCAGCATGTTCACACCATTCCCGACATGGACAAAGACAGCTTAGATTTCAGTTCAAAAAACGAGCAGAAAAAGTTGTTGTCTTGCCCATCTGTTCATCATAATCTAGTTGTTGACAAGTTTACCCTAGAGATGAGAAACATAGCTTTTTTTAACCTTCTTCTGTCCTAGCAAGGGGATGGCGATTACACTTGACTCTCACTTCCCCAGAAAATACTCTTAACCAGTGTGCTCAGGAGGATTCTTGAAGTTGCCGCTTCCTGAGCCTCTTTCAAAATCACCACTGCAAGCTAAAAATGCAAGATCAAGGGGACAAAAGAGATTAAAGAATAAAAAGTGCATAGTCTCTGGAAGAGGGCTAGGACTCTTCAGAAAAGAAGCTGTTCTCATTGAGCTTCAGTGTCCCTCCGTATTACCTTTTTTGTCTCTTAGTCCTGTTTGGATAAATGCATGAAAAATGTTCAGGGCAAAACCTCAGCTCCACCCATTAGTAGGAGAGTTTGTTTTCTCCAGTCTGTCAAAGTCAGCAGAGGAGTAGATAGCTTAAGAGCAATTTGAAGTACTTCTCTCACTCTCCATTGTCCCTTTGGGTACAGGTTGAGGTTCACTAAGGGTACTCCGAATACCACGTCTGGTTATAAGCTGATCATTTGCCTAGTATAAATTGTTTGATTACAGGCTGAACTTTGATGGAGGACAAAGGTTTAAAATTGTAACGTGGGCAGAACCAGTCTTGCCTTTACTGAAGTTGGTGACAAAGCCTGCATCAGCTTCAGGAGCTCGGGGTGAGGTGCTGCACTTCCAACTTTGAGAAGATATGATCGGCTCGGCCTTTCTTCTGTAGGAGCTTAAGCATGTGCTTAGAAGCTGTGCTGAGCTGGACACAGAATGGAGCGGAAGATCAGTGCACAGAGAGAAAGAAAACAGATTTTTATTAGTAAGGCTCTCCATGCCTTCAGCTACTTGCCAAACTGTCCAGAAAAAAACCCCACTGGACTTCTTGTATTTCTTTAACTGTTTTTATAATGTATAGTGCGATGAATTATATAAAATATAATTGTTTCAAAATGGTATTTCAAAGTAGGTTACATTTTAGAACTTCCAGCTTTTCTAATGTCTTTTGCAGTTGCATCAGTGATAATCCTGAAGTATCCTGTAAATTCTCTATGATCTTTTGATTAAAGTAGCACTTAGCAGTATTGCCACCAGCACTCTGAAATAATGTGCAACTGTTAAAGTACCTATTTTGTATACCACTTTTTATTCTATTCTTCAACAGCATGTGGTTGTGATGACTGGTAGTCTTTAATATGTGAATTTTGGTTTCTTTTTTACAAAATATTTGAACATTTATCCCAGTTTTTAATTTAGGAAAATTATCTTTTTTAAATACAAAATTTAATGCTTGTGCTAGCATTGCTGAGTAATCTTACAGTAAAGGAAATAAAAAAGGCCCAGAGGTGCCTGGAGGGAAAGTTGTTCTCCTAAGTAATGTGAGAGTTTAAAAATATATTTTGGTTGATTGTGAAAGTAGTAGGGCAAAAGTGATTTTTTTTTTTTTATTTCAGTTGATTGTGAAAGTAGTAGGGCAAAAGTGATTTTTTTTCTTCCAAAAATATTTGAGGTTACCTTGATAATACTTTAATGACATTGGCTTTAGCTTTTAATAGTATGTGGTACAATTTTATCTAAACTTAATGTTTTTATAGGCCTGTTGAAGGACACCTCAGGCAAAGTTTAACTGGCATTTTTTTTTGTGGCTGTTGGAAACCATTGTGACTTGGGAATGCCCATTTAAACGATGTCCAGGCGCTCTAGACATAACGTAGAACATCTGGATCATCACTGTTGTGAATATGTCCAGTGGTGGGGAAGATCTTCACAAGCTTAGCAGAAACATGTATTCTAGAAGGTTTTACTTGAGGAGGTGAAATGTAACCACTTTGTTATTTAATCTTGCCATAAAATATAGTGGGTAGACAAGAGAATAATTTCCTTGTTGATAATGGCAAAGGATTGCCATAAATGTAATGAGAAATTATACATAGACTTCACATTACTGATGCTTGTGTCTTCAAATGCAATTCACATTTCCAGAATAATATTGCCCTCTTTGCAGAGCTGAGGAGATGAGAGTATGAACACTGTAACAAAGAGGAGTTTGTTGACTTTCAACTGTTCCCAAGTTTCATGTTCTTGGGGGGGGGGGGGGACGGGACACGGGACACGGACACAACGGACACAACCCAAATGAAAAACCACCCCCCACAAGATCCAGCCAAAGCGCAACTGTTCATGCTTTCACCTAAATAAAATGTGCAGAGGATGAAATGATTTATATGTGCATATGCATGTGAAAAGACCGAGTATTGCAGCTACCAGTTGTAAAAGCTGTTAGGACCAGTACGTTGGAAGAAATGTCTATTTTTAAATTAAAATAAAAATGATTTTTTATTTGTATAAAGTTGTAATTTTGTTGTTAACTATAACGTTCATTTTTTACTGAAATAAAATTTTGTAATTTGCATTTAGAATTTCTAATGTGAAAAAGAATTTTCAAAATCTAGTTTAATAAAGGATTTTTGCCACAAGTATAGCCTTCTGTCTTTCCTTGGAAGACTATATTTCAGCTTATATCAAATTTTGTCAAATAGTAGTCTTGGAGTCCTGCATGAAAGCCACTTGCCTTGACTTCAGGATACCATCTGTAGGGAGATGAAGCAACCATCTGCAGGCGTAAAAAGGAACAGATTTGTGGCCTGATTTTAAGTGTTGCAAGGGGGAGCTGAATGCTCACATTACTGAAAATGAGGGTCATAGTTTTCGATTTTTTTTTTTTTTTTTTTTTTTAGCCTGAGGTAGCTGAAGAGGTGCTGTTCAGGCCTAGCTTATTTTGTGGGAGAGTGAGGGCAGTGGTGTATGTCAAGCGGTGGGGCAGGTATGACCACTTTAAAGATGAGAGTTTGGGGGAGGGAAGTGTTCTGGATAGACCTCATTTAGCAAGACTCCTTAGGTCAACGTCAGTGACAGATCAGATCCTGCAGAAGCGCAATCGATATATCATTGTGGATTCAGATCTAGTAAGCCTGGCTCTTCCCAAGCCTGCTCTGTGCATATATTCCTGTGTCGTGTTCTTGGAAGTGTGGAGAGACACCTGGGAGCAAAATGCTGCCTAGAGTCCAGCCTATTTTATTAGCTCAGGTTGAGGACAACTGGCTTTGACTTAACTCCTGGAGAGTCATTCCAATGACTTAACTGCCTTGTAGCTTAGACTGCGGAAACAAGCCAGGTTTGTGCATTTGTACAGCAGAGCCCAAACTAACAAGCTGTTCAAGAGAGCAGGGAAAACAGGTTTGGGAACACTTTCATGTTTCATGCTTGGTAGATGCTGGCATAGATCTGACATGGCTGATTCTGAGCCACAGCTACTAGACCACAGAACTGGTTGGTTGTGTGCTTCATAGAGGACTCCCTGCTCTGGCACTGTGGCTCAAGGTCCAGCTTAGGGATAAGTGTCTCAAGTTGTTTTAAAGTGGAGGTACTGCTACTAGGCTTGCCTCTTTGGGGGTGGGACAGCAGTTCAGTGTGGACACACAGTTTGACTCCTCCTCTTGCTAAAACTGTCCATCCTGATTCACCAGCTTCTGTTTCAGTTCATGCCCTTATTTCCTCTGCGTGCTGGGCTAGCTCTGAGTTCCTCTTTGCTTGCAGGTGGGAGTTTTATCCTCGACAGCACTCTGGGGGTTTCCGAGAGTCTTTGTCCCTATTTAAATATGAGAAGTGGAATATTTTAGTCTGTCCTTACTTACGGAAATTATTTGAACTTTAAGACTGAAAATTGAAGTGTGGTAAAATAGAAATATTGCTTGAGGCAAACAGAAAAATTTCAGCTCAAATCATTAAAGTATAATTAAAGGTTTTGTCTGCTGGTGGAATGCATCGGGTAGCTCGACAATAGGTGGTGCCCTTGCCAATGGCATAGAGCGATGGTGGCAGCAGCTTTTTCTGTGCCCTTACCAAAGCTGCTGTTTCTCCATCTGACGTGCACTAAAGGATGTTATTACACATCACGTGCTGTTTGTTTCTTCCTCAGAGGGAGAATACTGTATTCGGAGTATTGTTTCGGTGACTTTTTTTCTTTCTTCTTTACAGATGGGTGGGGCAGAAGTTGTTTTCAAAATATACTTGCTGCTCTATGTTGAAGATGGGCAAGACAAGTTCCTTTTGAACTCGGGTTTGAAGATGACAAGGTTGGGGCTGCTTCTTTAGCTACCCTGGGTTGTTTTTTATAGGTTAGTTGTCTGGATGCTTGGACAGATCAGTCTGTTCAGAGACTGACGCAAAGACTTTGTGCTGTTTGGTGAAGTCTGGTACCACTGTGGCTGTTGCTGGTGGCACAGAGTCTTCTGGAAAACCCTCGTGGGGAAGGACCCTCTCGATGTTTGACTTTCTGTATCATGGGGCCTGGCTGGGTTAGCAATGGCTTCTCATTAGTTGCCATCATTCATTGTGTGGCATAGGTCAGGAGATAAAGTTCCTTTTTTCCTACAGGCTGAGTGGTTTCTACATGACATGGCACTGGGAGGTGCTGTCTTTTGAGGATTAGTTCAGAGAGCGTTTCCCAAAAACAGGGCTTGTGTTCATCCATAATGACAGGAGCTTTGGCTTTCCAGGAGTGTGGCATTTAGCAGCTGTCTCTTGGTAAGGAAGGGCCTTCCTTACCAGACTCATGGTGACCCTTTTCCCTCTCCACACTTCTGCCAGATCTAGGAGTCTTTACCACCCCATGGGCTGGCCTGCCCTGTGTCCTTGGGTGCTGGAGAGCCCTTGAGACGCTGAATCAGGCCTGCAGTCTTTCTCTCCCACACCTCAATGGAAAATACATCAGGGAGATGGCGAGCAAAACTACAGCTCACCCAGATACCCTGTAAGCTCTAAGACTCTTTCGGGGAAGATGTGTGGAGGCATGTGGATGGGCCATGTTACCAGGTGCAGGCAGAGGCCCTGAAAGAGCTGTGGAAAAGGTTGGCTACTGGATGCAGAGGTCAACCAGTACCAAGAGACTGCTGTGATGAAGAAGAAAGGCCTGTTGTAGCATGAGGGGCTTCATGCGGGAGGATGGATGGTGGCATGGAGTAAGGGTACGCCAGTGAATTGAGAACATGGCAAATACTAGAAGGGATCTGCAAAAGCTGATAGGGAAAGGTGTCATGCAGCAGATAGGCAGTGCAGAGGTGGCCAGGAGCCCCTGAGGTGCTGCAGGACTGTGTAGTAGAGTACCATGCATGAATGGGGCACTACTGCTCGGCAGCCCATTTCCCTCAGCTCCAGCAAAGCAGCGCTGGTGTATCCAAACCAGCATTTCAAAGCAGATAGTTGCTGGGATACACCGTTCAGAGGTCTTGGTGAATTTTATGTAATAGATAGGGCGCAACATCCTGTGAACAACTTGTTTTGTACTGTGTTCAGGTTTTGGGTTTTCTTTTAGTGTTATTTATGTAGCTTTCATTTTTTAGATGCTACGGATCTTTGCCTTGACTGAGACAAAAACTGTGTTGCAGACTTTGGGGTCGGGATGGGGAGGACTTGCAGCTTTGGTAGCTTTTTGGTGAACAGAGGGATTTTGGCATCCATTCCATGATGGAGATTTAGGCAATCCCTGCCTCTCCAGGGTTTGAGAAAGGCAGCCATGTATCCCCAGTGCCACCAGAGGTCCCCATGGCCTGAGACCCTGGGGCTGTCGTGTTATGTGATCTTTAACTCACACTGTGAAAACAGAAAGGAGGACTACAGGATAAAAGCCACCATCTTGCTTTCCTCCCTGTTGTCCTAAGCTGTGTTGTGTCCTTTATCATGATGTTGGGTCTAAAACTAGATTTGTGTACTCCTTGTAAGTAGGGAATGCTTTTTCATATGGCTCAGGAGACATCTTACATGACTTACGGAGTGCTACAATAATAGTAAAAATATTAAATGCTGATGCATTTCCTCAGTGTGATCAGGATGTGATATCTGCAACTTTCTTTGAGCAGTAGGACATCTGAGTGTGGTAGTGCTGCTATGATGATTGCTTTTTCCAAGATTGTAATCTTGGTAACCAACTATATGGGCCGTTATTATTTTTGTGTTATCCTGAGAAACAGGACCCTCCTCCATGGATGGTCATACACACTAGACAGGAGAGAAAGTAATGGAAATCCTCTGCCTGCACCATGAATTCAATCAATTTGGTCTTTAAATGGAGGAATCCTAGTCCTGTCAGGTCGGACGGTGGGAGCTCTGCATAATGGTGTTTGCTTTATGTCGGCTAACTCACAAAGCATTGCCTCAGATTCCCACCTGTAAGTCAGGGTAACAGTAGTCCTCACCTGTTTGTCCTTCTTGCCTTTCCAGATTATCTCCATTTACTGTCTGTGCAGTGCCATATAGGCAAACCATGGGTGACTGGAGCTTCAGCTTTTTGGTGTTTATCAAGATAGCCATGCAGAGTGGCTGCAGAGAGAACAGAATGCCCTTGGAGGGATGATGCACCCTGGCTGGCAGGGGGGCTTCCCCCAGAGAGTGCTTTGGGAGCAGATCAGGGAACCTATATCAGGCTCCTGGTCTGAGCCTTCCCCTGGGGAAACATCTCCAGGTTCATAGACTAGAAAGGAGAAACTGGCTGGTGAAGTGGTCAGCCTGAGACTGCACAGTATGACTATCCCCATCTCCTTCTTCAAAGCAGGAGAAAGTGGGAAATGCACATTCAAAATGAAAACAGCTGCTGCCATCACCTTGCTGATTGTCCCAAGGGGAACTCCTATGTCTTCTGCCTTTGCTGGGGCAAGAGGCCTCATTTGTGCTGGCTTCTCTTTTCCTGACAAAGTACAGATTGCAGAAATAATGAGGCAGGGCAGTGCTGTGGGGTGGGGAGGTACACAAGTGGAGGAGCTGCTGGGGAGAAGGGAGAGAGGAGCATCTGGTCCCTCTCGGTGCGGGTGGGTGGCCGGTGGAGCCGTGTGCTTGGTGTTAACGTTGCTGGCTGCTGGTGGCTCCCAGGGCCCAGGAGCCAGGCTGCCCTCGGCTGTGGTTTCCTGGGGTGCGGTGCTGCCACCGCTGCACTCGGGGGGGCGGCTGGGGAGGCAGGGAAGGGGGTGAGCCCTGGGGCAGGCAGGCGGCAGGGCCTGGGCTAGGGCCACCTCACAGCAGGGCTGGTGAGAAGAGCTTCTTCCTCTGACACCTCCCTGCTGTGACAGGGCTTGGCTCTTCTCCCTCCTAGGCAGAATGAAAGGAGGAACCAGCGTTTCCTCAGCGCTGCTGGCCTCCGTCAGCATTTTCTCCCCCAGCAGCAGTGCTGGGGAACACCTCAGCTGCTCTGACCCTTAGGCAAGCCCTGGGGGTGAGTGCAGGAAGCTAACCTGGCCCTGAAGCCATCTAGTAGCCTCAGGTTGGGTGTGATTTCACAGAGAAAACCACTGGAGCGTCCTCCATGGTTTTAGCAAAGCCACTGGGATTATTTTTGCATTAAATCCCGATGGGGAAAGGACGTATGAAAGTCCCTGGGGAGAGAGAAAACTGCACAAGTCAAGACAATTTACAGAAACAGGTGTGGGCTTGCACGCTATGTGCGTGAAAGCATCAGAGCCCGGGGCTGCTGAGTGGGTCCTGCTGTCTTGCTGGCCCCTGCCTGGGCTCTCCTCTGCCTCCCCTGCAGCCCTGGACACTGCCTCCTGCCTGGCCGCTTTTGCCCTCTCCCTGCCAGCTCCGGGGCTGCGCAGCCACTCTGTGCTCCTCAGGGCTGCAAATATCTCCTACGAGCTCCAGAAAAAAAAACACAAAAAACCAACAGCAGGCAAACGTGGAAGAAATCTTGTTCCCTGAATAGGGCAGATGGGTATTTTGGGATTTAATGCCTGATTTGGGGGGAGAAGGTTGAATTTATTCTCAGTGGTGTGACTGCTTATATTCTCAGAACAAGAGACAGGGGGGTTAAGTAACCCTCAGAGTGGTTCCTAAACATGCTTGCTTTTCAAGAAAGGAGAAGTAGGTTTTCATATTGCCCTGGAGGAAAGCACTTCCCATAGCTTGTCCTGACCACCTATTCTGCACTGGCGTCATGGGAGGAATTGTGCTAGGAAGTTAGCACACTGGTTTCTGCTTATCAGATACCAAGAAAAAAAAGTGTGTAAACGTTAGTTTTGTCACACAGCATAAGGTGATCTCAAGAGGAACATTCCAGAGAAATAGGTAATCAGTAACCTGTACACTGGGGGAAAAGATGTAAAAGTAGTAAAGAGTAGTTCTGTAGTTAAGACTGCAGAAGGCTGTGGTCTCAGAAAGCAGAGAAATCTCTGCCTGCCTTGGCTGCACAAGCATACGCGTTTAATATATAGAATAGAGCTATATCAGTCTTGAAAAGAGGCTGGATAAATAAAAGTGCCCACACCCAAGTGCTAGCACCAACCCCAAGTTTGATCATTGTTTGCACAACTCAAAGTTCTCTATTTTGGACTTGAGAGGTCTGTGCTGCTCAGGCATGCCTGTGTCCAAGTGGCTCAGTGCCTTGCGCTCATCTCAGCACTGTTTGCACCCAGAAACTGGGTGGCCTATGGCCAAATCTGCTGGACCAGTGGTAGCTAGAGGGCTGCTCTGCAGACACCTGAAGCATAGGACAAGCCTGTCACTGAAGGCAGCTCCATTTCCATGTTACAGGGGGACAGATCTGCTTTTGCAAATGGAGGCACTCCTTAGCCATCTCTACCCGCTAGGTATGCTGGTGGTACCTGTGCTGTGGCTGCCCCACGCTGCTCGTCTGCCTCCTGACAGCCCTCGCATGGGCCTGCCAGGTACAGGATGGCACCAGCAGAGGAGGTGGCCGGAGGTGGTACCTAGCTGGTGTGGAGTCATGCCCGCAACCGTGAGGGCCTCAGCTGTGGCCCTGGGTCCCCGCAGACAGCGCACTGCCTCTCTCTGTGCACCAGAGCTGTGTCGGCTGCTTTGGCATGCCGCAGGGAAGAGACAGTGCCTCGGGAAGGGGCTCAAGGGTTGAGGGCTGGACTTGCTCTGTAACTCAGGAGTGAGGCTGGTGGGCATTTCAGGCATGGTCCTGCATTTAGGTTTCTCTGTCAGGCACACTCCAACCTCAGTCTGCTGGAGGGCTTTGGCTCAGCCTCTGAAGGCCTCTGGTCCTCCACACACTGTGTGTCAGGAACACACCTCACACTAAGTTTTGGATTCTGTTTTATCACCACATGCTTCAGTTTGTGCCACTGCAATACCAAAACTGAGGGTGTCTAACCACTGTGTTAGCTTGCTGAGGAACCAGAGCCTAAATTCATCAAGGCAAAGTGATTAATAGTACGAGATTTTTTACCAAAATCCATGTAGGAAGTGCTTGTGAAACTGCGTTTTCACTTCCCCTTTCAGATTTAGTTTTCTGACAATGAGTAATGCTGCAGAAGTTGCTGTGCCTGGTCTACTTTAGAGACTTCGGTAATGCTCTCTGTCCTGCTGTGAGGAAGACGCCCTTTCTCTGAGGTGCCTGTTCCTGGGAAGGGAGTGCTTTCACCCTCAGGTTGAAATGGGTCTGGGCAACCTGCCTGATTTCCCCTGTACTGCCCAGGAACCCAAGGGAAAGCAAATAGCCACATCCCAGTTTTCCCAATGCACAACTGGCATCTTGACCGCATACATTTTTCCTGCCTCCCTTTGAAAATGTTAACAACAAAAAAAAAGAAGGCTCTTTTTTAACTAAAAAAGCACGCTTCTTGTGTGCTGTTTATATCTCTGGTACAGTGCCTAGACATAAGCAACACTTAGCTTTATTTTGTATAATATAATGATCATCTAGGGCAGAAGAAAGGCTGGTAGGGCTAAATACAATGTCAAGAGTGTCATGGTTTAATTCCTGAGCATTGCACATACTATACTATTTGAAGAAGACCAAAATCAGAGCTGAGTGAATCTGAGAACCAAAAGGAAATCAGGCAGGTGGGACAGGAATAGCTTCTTTCCTTGATCTCAAACCCCTTCCTAACATCAGCAGCTTGCTGGTTTCTCCAAGTGAGACAGAAATCAAAGGATTAAAAGACAAATGTGACCCTTCATTGTAAACTGGCCCATGTCTTTACATGACAAAATCCTGGATGATGTTGTTTTACATAATTGGTCATGAACCCTTAGTTACTTGAGTTTTAAGACTATTTTTTGCTGTCAACTTACTTTTCAATGCAAAGATAATTTGCAACCCTCCACTCCTAGCCATAAATATTTTCCACAACAAAATGTTTGTTTCTGAAAGTCCCAGATAATGACTCATACTGAGTTTAAAAAAAAGGAGAAGCAATGTATTTTTGAATGTATTAACAATATTCTCTCACAGCCAGATGTTCCCCTTCATTACACAGCATGAAAAGGTGAAAAGGTGCAGAAAAACTGTAGTAAGAAATTAAAAAAAGAAAAAAAGCAAGGATCAAGAGAAACATGTCAGGCTGCAATATCTCACCTAACTTTGGAATTGCCTATGTGTTGCGCAGAGGGTGTGGAGCTGAGGGTCTCTTTGTGGAGTTCCAGGTTACTAGGAAGTGAAGTCATGGAGTAAGTGCACGAAGCGTGTACATGCCTAAGAAAGGTCTCCAATTTTTTATTCAGAAACCCCCTGAAGAATGGAAGAAGCAAAAATAAATCTAAGATTCAACTATTTTTAGCAAGATATTGGGTCAAGACGCGCCAGAAAGCGCAGTGGAGGGAAATGGGTGGAAATCAGCGCACGTTAGAACACGTTTCTTATTCTACACTCTTGGCTTTTCTCTGAGATCACTCAATTAAAAAATTGTTTGTGAAGTATTTTACAGACGGATGCGCTCTTTATCCGAAATGCAAACTGCTTAGCCAGATGGCCTCACATCTGGATTAGTCTGCAGCTCAAAACAGAAAAGCGTAGTTGCATTTTTAAGCAGCTGCTATCTGTAGCAGACCTAAAATGGGTGATGATTGCCGAAGACTTTTATATCAATATAATTTGTGAATGGTATTTATTTCTCTACTTCTGACAAGCCGCAGCATTCTGGTGGAAACATTTCAGAATGTTTGGGTGTCTGATTTTCTTTATCATGATCGCAATGGAAACTTATTGCTTGATTGCATGCACTGGTATTGGGAAACCCAAACCCGGTTAAAAAGAGGTGTTTAATGTGAAAATTAAGCAACACAAGTTCTCACATAAACTGATAATGTACTGAAGCCCGTTATCTAAACTCTTGTCTCAACCTAAAAGGAAGATTGAAGCTTTTAAAAAGATAGTATTCAAAAAAATGCCTTCTGTGCGCCATCCTTCCTCACCTTCATCCCTGTTGATAATTAACTGAATTAATTTCATTTCATAGGGAAAGAAAGAAATTGATTCCCCAGCCTAACTGTGCAACACTGTTCTGCAAGCTTTGTATCAGCAGGTTTACAGCATGTTTAGACAGGTTATATTCTTTCCGAAGCTATTTATATTTTTGCCACAAACTCCCTTTCACCTACACATATATTATCTTTCTGTTTCCTTTTTGCTTTATCTTGTAATTTACTCTGTTGGTTTTTAATCATTCTTGGGAGCAATATGACTTTATTTTGGAATGCATTGTACTGCCATAATGTTAATGTGGACAAATTAATTAGTTGTCTTCAGAGAGTTGTCATCCTGCAAGGAACACAAAAAGCATGGACTTAGATCTGGATTGGGCAGCCTGTTCCTACTGCTTCGTGGCTAGAGATGGTCTGAAACGGCTTCACTTAGCCCAAAATATTTTCTGAAGAGTTGGGTTCCATTTCTCTGTCTCTGGGTCTGGTTTTGAGGCTGCTGGGGAGCCCACTGCTCATGCCTCTGAGTGAAGAGCAGACTGCCCGCTGCACTGGTCATTGGGGCCCTCATGTTCAGCTCTGGGGCAGCTCTTCTGCTGTGCCAGGGCTCTTGGGCTGCTTCAGGAGTATGGGACAGGAATGCGCTCGCTGGAGACTGATTGCCTGATCATCCAAAGTGGACAACCTCTTGTATTCACAGCTTCTGGAGTATAGACCATTGACCTGGCACTTGGAATCCTGA
This sequence comes from Phalacrocorax aristotelis, assembly GCF_949628215.1. Lineage (NCBI taxonomy): Eukaryota > Metazoa > Chordata > Aves > Suliformes > Phalacrocoracidae > Phalacrocorax > Phalacrocorax aristotelis. Next base: position 58,124,956 of record NC_134279.1, on the reverse strand, counting down.
AACTATCATCAGACCTTTGCTTTCAGTGTTCTGGTAGCTAAGCTGGAAGTGAAAAGAGTCTGGACAGCTCAAGCTGTCTATTCTGGGAAAAGCAGGGGTCACCATGCCCATGGTCCCTCCTTGTGCTCAGCCTCCTTGTGCTGGTCAATCCTAACCAATTCTGCTGCGGAATCTTCACTGAACTAAGACAAACCCAAGTTCAAATCAGCCCAAAAGTGCCTGCCTTGGGTTTTGCTCAAGGTCAACTAAACATGTAAACCCTTTTTTTTAAAGGCGGGGCCATATTCCAGCTTGCATGAAAATATTCCAAGTCTTGTTCATGCTACTAGAATGTGAATCACATTTAACACTGGCAGGCAGTTGTCAATCAGCTCCTTTTCTCCTAGCACACATAGGAACTGCTGGGCTGTGCTATGCCATTAGCTGCTGTGGCAGAGAGGAGGCGGCTGTAGGAGCATCAGACTGCAAAGAGAAAGCCTTCTGCAGCCTGGAGGTTTTGCCTCCCTCCCCCATCTTCAAGGTTCTTACATCTGCTCCCATAGTCACCAGAGAAATACATATAACCTCATATACCAACCCACAACAAAACCCACACAGGCAGAGCTGAGGAGCTCTCACCAGGAAGCTGACTTACCCTAAAGCATTCTGTAATTTCTCGTCACACTACATCTGGGTCTGCTGTCATTGCTGTCTCCGGATGAGCTAGACCCAGTTGCCAGGACTAACTTGGCCTGTATGTACAGAGGTCTCTGGTTATCTCCTGAGGGTTATTTTTTTCTCTCTCTCAATAATATAACTGTTCTAATCTGGTAAAGTAGAAGTCCATCTGAAAAAGGCAAGAGCACAGTACGCCACTCTTTTTTTTTTCCTCTATCTCGTCTAGAGTAGCAGACTTCTGTAACGTTTATTTCCGACAGCCACTTTAAGCTTCCTGCGTCTGGTGAGTTCTTTGTATTTTCTTTTTTTTCTAAATGTCTTAATGTGAATTGGTATTCTGAATCAAATTCAGTATCTTTACCTTTATTTTTATTAATAAGTTTGTGAAGCTGATTCACATAATCAGTTTTACTTTTAATACAATCTGTTAAATACTAAGTATTGTGATATCCTGTTAAACAATGGACTAATCTGCCCCAGGTTGTGTATCTTCTGGATTTTTATTTGTTCCAGAGTTTATTTCCACTTCTGACGTAAAAAAAAAAAGAGAGAAAATGGAAATTACTCTAAAAATGGTGGGTCTGATTGTGTGAACTATGAACCTAGGATAGAGAGGCATATGCAACACCTCAAAGGATTGCTTTCTTCCCCGTTTGTGAAGTACATCATGGTTATGAGAAAACCGTTCTGCTTCGTCTTAAATGTTCCCTAGCAAATTTAGATGAAGATTTTATTATGAGAATCTGAGAAAGGTGAAACTTAAGTTCTTAGGACTGAAGTGAGACTTAAAGTCTTTTTAATTTGCCAACATATCTGTCACTGGCTCTGGTTCCAGCGGCTGCCTGGCCCCGCTGGGTCTAACAAGTGCCTGTGCCACCTTCTGAGGTGGAAAGTCTTTGTTTGCTGTCTAAATGGCCGCGGCTGTAACTCTTTGCTTTCATCTCACCCCCACGGCTTCTTCTCCTCTGCTTTCTGAGCCAGCCACGGCATACTTATGGTGTGGGACTCCCTTAGAGAACAGTATGTATGCGTGCACGTGTGCACATCTGTGCACAGCCATTTCTAGATTCTGCTTACAAAACCTGCATCTTACAATGTTCTAGCAGTGGTGGGATGGTCTTGTCACATTGCCAATGAGAGTTAGCTAATCTAAAAGGTGAATGAGGAGGAAGCACACAGAGGCCGGAACCATCCCTCTGACACAGATCCCCACAAAAAACCTGAATGTGGCTTTAAGATTTTCTAACTTCTTCCTTCAGCCGTGTTTCCACCTGTCAATGGAGCGGGAGTGGGGCTGTGGTATCTGGAGGAGGCCAGCTTTAACTCAAGATTTATCCTGAAGAAAATACTTGCAGAGGAAGAAGGTACGATCAATGAGATTAGACAGTTGTTAGCAAGCAGATCTGTTAGCATTCTTTTGGTGTCAGTACATGCTGCTGTCAGAATAAGGTGGGATTATGCATTGTGCTGCTTTGTAGTTCACATTTCCAAACCCCACCATTTAGAATCAGCAGATGTTTACAAATGTTCCAGTAGAAAAGACCATACACGTACACTTACTCGACTTTAGAACAGGATTTAATCTCATTTTTCAAAGGCAGTTCTGAAGATGTGTCACACAAGTGAGGTCCAATTTACCAGAGAAAGAGTCTACAGGGTTGATGTGAATACCATGTTTGAGACTTGGACGGTAACTGCAGGGCATAAAAGCCCCACGTGCACTTGCTTCCTGCTAAACTGAGAGAGTAGGCCTTAGTGTGGCATGATACAAAGCTTTATATTCACTATATTAAGAGCTACAAACCAGGAAAAATAGTAGTTTTATGTTTATAGAGAGTCTGTGTTTTTATAAGTAATCTGTACTTGCTATCTAAGTTCCAGGGGAAAGAATTAAAATTTTAAAAATAGACTTGGTTCTCATGTATAAGCACAAATTCATATTCCATTGGCAGGACAAAGTGGCTGTAAATTACTGTCATTTAATCCCACCTTAAGGGAATTTTACTGTGCCAAAGCCATGTGAGATGGCCTCATGGCAGAAGATAATCAGGCCTCATATTATCGCCTGTATCAGAAGACAGTGCCTATAGCTACATGAAACACAGTAAAATCAGGGAGCTGGAGCTATAGTTCCAGAAAGTTACTAAAAATACTTCTCCAGCCCGGTGACCAGCTTTCTCAAGAAAATGTTTTTATGTAGAAATTTAACAGATTCTGGCTCAGCCGCTCCATTGGGAGTGTGAATTTGGGGATGAAATGAAAGCACTCTCCCTGCTGCATAAACCCAGCAACCAAGAGACTGGTGCTAAAGTCACATCAGCTAGTAACAGCTGCCAGTGCCAGAGATATCAGGGAAGCAATCTCTTGTACAGTGCCGGGCAAGCCATATAAATCCTTGAAGATGTGAGTGGATGCTTTGCAGTATACCCAGAGCACACAGGAAACGAGCAGAAATTGCGGTGGCGGCCTTGCAAACTGCGCTTCTGGCCCATCTTGTAGAGCAACGGGGCTGCACCAGCAGAAGCTCCTGGGGAGTTTTTCTTGGTGATGCTTTCTGATAACCAGCCGAGAGGGCACCCAGGCAGAGAGATGAAGTTCTGCTGTTTCTCCTCTTGCTTTTACAGTGCAGCTCTAGATGGAAAGTGGCTTTACATGAAAAAGATTTTCAATGAAAAATGCCTTTTCTCACTAGAGCAAACAAAAAAAAATTTCTTTGTAAAATGTTGGTGCTGTGATTCTATAGTTTTCATTAAGAAACAGTCGAATGTTACCGAATGCACCATTCAAGTGATTAATTCGATTTGGCATTGACCATACAATGAAAAATTACGGAATTTTTTATAATGCTTTTGATCATGGTTTGAAAAGAAGTCAATGAAGTAACTGTGAAACCTGCCTTTTTTGAAGTCTTAATGTGACATTTCAGGCATCATGCTACACAGCTTAACATAATTTCCAAGGCAGGTTCTCACTTTTTGGCCAGCAGTGTGTGGTGTTATTAAATCAGCAGTTTTCAAATGGTTCCATGCTATGAGCACAACTTAAAGCTGAAAAATATGTTGGGATAACCCCAGAGCAAAGTAATTAAGAAAGGAAGTTGGCTGCAGCTGTCTCAAGCCCACTATTAAAGCATTATGGCTTTAAAATACTGGACAGGATTACACGAATACAACAAAGCGATGTAACAACAAAATTTGTGGGCTGTAGCCTATCATTAGCTCTTCTCCACAAAACAGTTTCATATGCGCTTAGCAGAATTTAGTTGTGCTTCAATTCTGATGTCTGTGAAGAAATTTAAAAACCTTCCTAATCCACCAAAAGCGTCGGTCTACAGTGAAAGGGGTGACATTTGGAGCCAACAAAACCTCTGTAATGCAGCAGTGAGCGTGAGGAGTGGAAGTCATGGCTACAAAACCTTGGTGTATCAGGTTTAAAATGAGCAGCTGCCAAAGTAGCAGGGAGCGATAGTCCCAGCAGTCATGTTCTGCTGGAGGCTGTGCCACCACTGCTGGCACAGCCGCTGGAGGATAGCTGGGAACACAGTCTGAACACTTACTGTGTGTGCGTGTTCCTCGCGCAGTGGGTATGGGAATATTTGATTGTGCCTAGCCCTGCTCGTGGCTGTGTCCTGTGTTTGTTGCAGATTTGTTGGTCTTTCCTACCCCTCACAATCACTTGCTGCTCTGTCTGTGTTGTGTTTCTTTTGCACAAGGAATTGCATTTTGCCTCCGGTTACAGAAGCCAAGAAGTGTAAATTCCTAAGGGATGAGGGTGGGGCTAAACTTGGCATGCTTGTCTTTACCTGATGAAATATATGAGCCTGCTGGAAACCACACATGGATTCTGCTACTGTGTGTGGGTTTCCCCAATGGGGGGCTGTGGTGATCTATCACACAGGAAAGACCCATCATGTGCCGGAAAGGGAATGAGCACTTCTCCTGGCAGAAGCCGGCACGAAGGGCTGTGGTTATGTACTGTGCACGATGCTGCTTGTCACACACAAGTGTGAGTGTGAAGTACCAGTCTCAATAACTGACACTTGCCTGATTTGAGGTTGTACCATCTGGTAACATCTCTTTTCCTCATGAGTGACAGTGAGTTTCTTTTGAAGGTTATCCTGGTTTATGTCAAATGACAGATAAGACTGGCTCTCCTAATATAGAAGTGTGAGACCAAGACCCCTACATAGTTAGGGGTCTGTTTTGGTTGTCTCCTGTGCACACGGTCATTGAAAGAATATGAAACCTTTCACTCTAGCAAGAAAACCATTCTTTCATTTTGTTGATAGACATACCAGTGGAAAAAGTTTACAACTTTCCTTTTTTCATAAATGGCTGTGCTTAAAAACTGGTAAAGGCTTTGGAGTTCAAAGTTATTGAATTAATGACATACTGAATTATCTATTAACTTCCCCTCCTCATCTGTGTGCTTGTGTTTTTCTCCTTACAAAAATATGTTATAAAACATCTGTCTTAAAAAATCCCTCATGTAATTAATTTTGTTTTTATCAATTTAAATGCAGGTTTTAAAATTCATGTATCTTTCAGTGGAGTTTTAATTCTGGATGAAAAGCCGTTGGGTAAAATATCTCTGAGTTTGAATCAAGTCTGCCAGGATTCAAAAATAAAGCATGGGAAATGTTCTCATAATGTTCAAATGTAGCTCTCCTAAAATATCTCTCTTTTCATATGTGTGATCGTTTTCATGCAAAACATGTAAGAATCAAGAAAATCAAGGAAAACAATGCTTCCCACTGAAAAACAGAAACTCTGCATTAAGTTTTACTGTATCGTGGGGATCTGCATGATGTTTAAACCATCTGAAAGCCAAATAGATTTCTGCTTTAAATATCTGAAATGGCTTGTCAAAATAGTGAACTGAAGAATGAGTGAGAAGGATTTATATATTACTTTTGGTGGTAAAGAGTAGAACCTTTCTCCTCTAACCTATTCCATATGACCGAGTACTGTCTGCGGTATTATCTGTTTTATATAAAAGTCACAAGAGATTAAGGTTATACCAGAATCGGAGAAAAGTGAAGGAAAACAGGCCTTGAAATAAATATTCTGCTCTGGTGTACAGTTGGTGTAAGATATAAATCAATGTAAAATCTGAACTACCAGGTATAACTTGTGCTAATTCCAGAAAAAAAAAAATATCTTGAAAACATGTTAATTTGAAATTAGACTTTAATCATAACAAAACATAGGATGTAGGCAATTCCATGTACGCAAGTAGGCACGGCCATTTATTGTGCTTAACTTAATTTACTACAATTAAAGAATTCTAGGGAGGCTACACAGTGAGAAAAAAATATTTTCCTACCTGTCCTGTAAATACATATTAACACTTATTTTATCTTTGTGCTGGGTACAGTGCACGAATACTGAGATGTGTGATAGATTGTGGAAGGCAACTCCCTTTTTAGTTTATAAAACAAATTGAAAAGATAAAGACCTTAAATCAACAAATGCAGGAAAAGTTATGATAACAGTATGTTTTATATTAAATCTTCTACTTGCAAAATTGTTTAAATTATTTCCAAGCAAGCCCTCCAAATTTTTAACATTTTAATGTACATATGTGCACACACAAAATTTAAGAATTAACTTAAAAAGATGGCAGTTTCCTTCTGGCTGAAATCTAGCCAATGATTTTAATAGTCTAATATATACAGAGACAAGAACAAGATTTTGTTGCTGGCAATTCTAAGGGGAAAAGCTAAAACTGTCAGCCAGTTTCTCAGTGTAATAAAATAAATAACCAACCAAATTATTGTTGCTTACTTTACTAGCTTTGCTCATTAAGTTGAGAAGTTTAACATTCATCACAGTAAAACTGAAGTGACATGCAGTAAATATGCGTTCTTCCCAAATAAAAAAATCAATATGTTTTAGCAAGAAGTCATTATTCTGAATTGTTTGATCAACTGAAGCATGATTATCTGCTGCTCAGAACACCTATACATTCAACACATTTTATTCTTATCACAAAATATGCAAAAAAATCTTCCATCAAGTAGATAATTCTGTTCTAAGTAACAATCTCCCCCTCCACCTTTACCTCCCACTGAAATCAAACTTATGCAAATACATAACTTAATGAATATGGAGAACCCCCTTCTCCTCACTCTGAGGTTAGGGGTTGGGGGGAAGATCTGGGCTTGAGAGTCCTACCACTATTTTGTGGTAGGCCTTTAATAAAACCGGAGCAAAACTAAAACTTAACAGACCTCTGAAAGTAACCTTGGAGATCTTGCGAGGGGTGTGTGGAGGACAGTGGAGAAATGGCAGGACAATTTTTTAAAAGTTTTTAACATTGAGGAGGATATTACATCATTTGTGTTGTTCATGTTACCTATACTGTTAATATTGATTACTTGTCAGTGTTTAAGGGACCCAGTCAAGAAGATCAGGTACTGTGCAAACAAGGGAGAGGAGTGCAGTCTTACCCCGGATCAGAGCCGAAACACCCTGCAGTCAGCCGTCTCCACTACAGTGGGCTTGACATTGGCTCCGAAAGAGAGGAAGCCCTTTTGCCAGTAAATGCAAGCGTGTATGTGGAGTTGCCAGGTTATTGCTTTAAACATTTCGCTAAGTTACACCTCTGCAGGATTTAATATAAATCCAGGTATCTCCTTAAAAACAAATCATTGTAACATATTGTAAAGGTGTACCTAAAAAATTTAACAGCTGCATACACAGTAGAAATGTAGTGGTTTACAATGTGTGACTATGTCATTTATGTGTATGTGTAAGACACTATTATCTATCAGTTATATACCTATGTTATTGCAAATCCAGATTTAGCACAGCAGTCATTTCTGCTCATGCGTATGCACATACACATGCATACCTATATGTAGAAATAAAGTCATTTAAAGACCATGGTAATTTCAATAATGCATCCATTCTTTGACCCAAAATATGTATGCAGGTTTTAAAATGACGGTAAGATATCTTACACTGAATATGCATCTGTTTTGTATAGCAATTTGTAGCAAAGACTTCTGCAAATGAATATCAGTGCATGTAGATATATACATTTCTTTATAGGTATATAGACATACAAACACATGCATGTACATATGGATGTAATATTTTTTGTACACAGATGTTTAGATTCATTATTGCAATAGTTATGCTTTGAAATACACAGTGATTAATTTTCGATATATTGGTTTGTGTGTATATATATGCATCCAGCCTAGCAAATAATGCATAATTCTGCAAGAAATTACACATACTTATTTAAAACTAACAAATACTAGTTGTGTATGAAAGGGAAGTGGATACTTCATGATGATTAAGCCTGTATTTGCAGATGGTCACGGCATCAGTCAAAAAATCCCCAAGCAGAAATAGGGAAAGGACCAGGCTTTCTGGAAAGAGAACACAATCATTGTTGGAGGTTGTAAATTAGAGAGGACTTCACATTTTGTGAAACAAAAAAATTTCAGGACATTTTTAATACTTAAACCTGCAAAAAAGAAATCTACAAAAATATATTGTGCTTTTTTGTTTTGTCCCAAAGTTCAAAAAAGATGAACTGTGTTAAAAAAGGATGTGGCACAAAAAATTTGAAGTGGTTTGGGGCCCAAAGGTGCAAACATTTCCACATGTGAATAATTCTACACACACAGTAGTCTCATTGAAGTAAATTACTTAAATAGCATGTGTTTTATAATATCAGTCCTTCGGTTTGGCTACAACACAGTTAGACTTGGGTGGAAATTTGCTTTTGACCTGGGAGTCCATTCTGATAGTGACTTTTCATAGATATGTGTGACAGCGCTACAGTCAACGCATAGCGCTTTATCCATATTCATCTGCAAGCGCATCTGTATCCCCATCTGTACCTAAAAGTTCTATGTCAGTAGTGAATATATATACACATATATATGTGTGTATGTGTGTGTGTGTGTACAAAAACAGAGACTATGAGGGAATGCAGACGGACAGATGGTTGGCAAACGTCTGTGCTCGAACATACACACGTGTGACATTTGCACACCAGCTGCTCCATGTATGGTTGTGTCTGTGGTGAAACTCAAGAAGCTCTTCTCTATTTAAGAGCAGAGAAGAAAAATTATCACAGGGAAGGGTGAGAAAGGAAGGTGACATAGCCAGTGCTTTGCAGAAGGAAAATGCTAGGTAAGTGCAAGGGCACGTGCCACGCTTTGGGCACAACATGCTGCTCCATTTTTGCTGACTTTGGAGGATATCGGCTCAGACTGGGAACAGCACATGAGCTGGTCCTCTGTGAAGGGGTTACTTTCCTACACTCGATTTACCCAAATTTTAATTTGGAGAGGTTGCAACATTTATACTGAAAATGGGTCACTTTTGAAAAAGCCCTATAGTGCTGTGAAAACCACGTAGTCTGTAATTTACAATGTCGTGCCATAAACGTGGAGAAAAATTACTTCAGACTCATGGCTTGGATTTTGAAGCAGTTACTTAGCACTGCCAGATTTCATTGGCTTCTATTGAATTTAGGATCTCGGATCAATACATGAGAGTTGTACAGACTTTTTGTTAATTTTTGGAGTGATTCTAATCACTTGTGTTCATGTTTAATTTGTAAGTAGCTGAATCGAGGTGTGATTAGTCACAGCTAAAGGGTTCTTGAAGATGAAATAAATATTTGTTTTGTCTAATTGGGTAACTAAAATGAGAGTTAAATAATTTTTCTCAGAGACTATAGTAAATTGAATAGATCTTTAGACACGTCATTATCCATTGCTTATATATATATATTCATTATTGGTACTATTACTAAAGTAATGAACTAGCAATTTTTAATTTAAGATATCTCATTATACAGCTTTATATGTACATGCGCTGTGTAAGCGTGTGTGTAAATGAGTACATTTTCTTATACGGAGAGCTTTCCTCCCTTTACTAGGACTTAATGTCCGATTTCATCTTCTGAACAACATTGCTCTGTATTTGTCATTATTTTATAGTAAGATTCCCCAGTCTCAATATGAGGGAATTCCTTTTAAATCTGATGACTTGCATTCCCTTGCTAATAATAAAGTTGGTAAGATGACTGAGTATTTGATCATAAATCCTTTTCCTCAGTTTCAGTTGTTAAAAGTGCCAAAGAAACTGAGGTTTAAATTTTCAGGTGTTATCTAGATCCAGAAGTGATTTTTTGCAAAGGCTTTGCAAAGTGGTTGTCCATTTTATTTAAATTTCATAAATTAGAAATTAAAAAAAATTAGTTTTGTATTTTTTTGAAACAAAGCACTGAAATTTGAAAACAGGAACAGTTTTGTGAATAAGGGAGTGAAAGAAATATTTCTCAGTTGTTATGTCTGCATTTTTTTTAATACTGGAAGAAGATTGTTTTTGAGATGACAAGACATCCTGGCTTTGAAAATACGGGTTCATTGCATGTTGGTTGCTCTTCTAACTTTAGGAAGCCATTGCAGGTATGATTGTACTTAAGGATAAAATATTTGCATAAAAGCTCTTATCCAAGCTTCTAGGCATCTTCTCAATTCTTCAAAATATAAAGCCACATTGAGAGATATCCTAGCAATTAATCCATCAGTGTCATAAATGTACCAGACAGCTGAAGCATTCTGCCAGTGAAATAACCTGCCATCTTGCTCTTGGGCCAGAGAATAAAGATGGCTCCTGTGGTAGCCTGCTTGGAAGGTGAATGCATTGAATGCAGATTTTTTGGTGGAGTAGTTTGGGGGAAACACGCAGCACCTTGCAGAGGTACGAGCTGTGAACCTGTTCTCCTTCGTGGCAGTGGTGCCACCACTGAATGCCAGTACGGACTGAAACGCTGACACTGTCTGAGGCAGAGAGAGGCTATTTACTAGACTGGAAAGACCAGGGCCACTTAGTGCTATAAATCAAAACCATCTTAAAATGAGTTTACAAACCAGGACACAGCTAACACAAATGTCAGAGCATCAGCTTTATGACTGCATGACAGGAAACTTCTCAGCAAGGGGCCATTTGCTTGCAGACCAGCTGCAGTCTCCAGATGGACCACAGTAGCCCTGTGCTATAGCAGCAAAGTCCTGTGCAGCAGTCTGGAGGTTTGTATCTGAATGGAGCAAGTACAACTCACCCATAGTGTTGAAAACAAGATAGCCTGACCCTGGCAACCTAGTGATCTAGCTGAGAGTCCAGGCTGGATCCACAATGGCCGCGGTGTCTCTGTCACGAGGGCCAATCGTATCCCTGCTGCATCTTCTGGGTGCTGCCCCTAACCAGGCAACAATATCTCTGCCCTGTCTTGATTTCTGACAGCCCTCCTCCTCCTCCCTCTCCTTCTGCTTGCAGGAGTTGTTCTCAGGCCCCATCTGTACCCTGCAGTGCCCTCTGCACCCATACAGGTGAAAATGTAAAGCCATGCATTGTTCTGGTTGGAAAGGGTCGTCTCCATATCTCCTTCCTCTCCTTGAGAACCTCTAAGAGATGCAAAGAGAGTTTTTATGTATCTGCTGTGCAGTTAGAAGGAGCAGTGATTATAATCAACTTGATAGAGAACTGTAGACACTGTTTTGCAGACCCCATCTCTGCATTAGGTGGGACTTACCAGAGTGATGTGGGCAGGCAAGGACAACGTGCATTCAAGCAAGTGGATTTCTTTCCAGTGGTTTTCAACTTTTTTTTTATTAGTATAAATATTTTTATTTCCTTGCAAAGTCAGTTCTCTTCAAGAGCTAGTGTACACAGTGCTCAAACTGAAAAATTAGCCTGCTCTTATCCTGGTATCAACAGGAACTGCACTGAGATGTAATTGTGGTAGGGACCGGATAATGGCAATAATAGACAGCACGTTAATTGCTTTAACTCTCTGAAGCATTTTGTGACTGCCTGATCTAAAAAGTCTGTTGGCTTGCCTGAGTGGTTTGTTTACGTATGAGCTAATTCCTTCCAACTCCCAGCCTACCTAAGGATGCACTATCAATATCCACGACAGGTTTTGAAATTAGGAGTTCCTGACTCTTTTTATTTTCCCCTATCATAAGATATTGTCCATCCCCTGCAGATGTTTAGCTGTAGTAAGCCATGCTCACAATGATCTTATAGTAGATGCCAGAGGCATTCCTGGCACAAATGAAAATCCCATTTGGTCAGTTGATAAACTTACCCCTTCTGACACAAGCAGTCCTGCTTTCCTTTGTTGGTAGAATTGTTTCAACGGATTTTAGATTAGTTTTTCATGGAATTGAATCCTCCACCTGCAAAGAGCTTGGTGCTGCTGTGTTTCTCTTCCCATCCCATTGCGTTATGGGTTGATAACACTGCTCACCTTCTCTGTATAATATTCAGCTGTGATCAAGTGTGAGGCATTTGCTTGCATGAGATTGCTGAGGTGCAGGATGGGCAGTGCCCGGAGAGCAGCTGTTGCATGGCTTCTAGTGCTCACATCGTCAGTGAAGTCCAAGGGATCTATAACCACACACCAACGCCAAGCCTCTGTATTAAAAAGACAGAGGGAACAAAAGTAGGAAAGCAAAGAAAAGAAATGTTGCATTAGTTACATGGACAATACGTTACAGCTGAAAAAACAGTGCTTTATCTAAAAATGTGCAAGAATTTTCTTTGAGGTTAATCCTAAAGTTTATTAAAGGTCACTATTCAGAATGCCTGCATCAGAATTAGACATATATTCTTAATAATACTATAAAAGTTCTCACCTTATGATTCACATAAAGTCTTCTATTGTTACAAGCGATGAAAGCATAAACCAAAGTAGTGTAAAAGAAGATACAGGTTTATATCTGGTATTCCAGATCCAACATGAACTTGATAAGGTTAGTAAAATTTGGGAAACCAAATTGTTGGGGGAAAAAAACAAATCTGTCAGCAGCCTCAACCACCTGTGATCAGAAGATTTTGTGCAGTCTTTTAGTGGGTGTAGCATGCTGTACCGTCGGACCAAGACTATAGTATACAATATGAGAGAAAGGAACCAAAGCTTTTGCAAATATTTACACAACTGGTTGTATACTGATCTGTGGAAGTGCCCAGTACCGGTCTGTCCTTTAAAGTACATTGTTTTCTGCTGATGTTTAATCTAAACAGTTTTCCCTTAATTGAGGTGAACTTGCGTAATTATTTTAATACACTAATACTGCTCTTACCCTGAGGCTGCGTCAAGGACAGGCTATGTGCATAACTAAAAATATATCTTCAATATGCACATATGTAGTCCCAACTATATATGGAGGCGCATGAACTCCAAATGGCTGTGAACAAAAGCAAGATCAGGACAACTGACGGCAATCTGTCCACAGGACCAGAATATGGACCTTGTTATATACTGTTCATTTTTATTCATCAGTGGATTGCAGAACAATATGATTTGCTTTGAAAACAATTCCGCACTGTCGTGGTGGAATATTTCAGCTTCTGTTACTGTGTGTGTCGACTAGCCGCATTGACTAGTCCTTAATACCTCTTTTGGTCTTTAATAATTTACATAATTTCTTTCAAAATAGCCAGCATAATCAGGCCTGGTAATCAACAAGCTGAGTAGCAGAACAATCCTTTTATCTGTCTGTCTTTGTTCCAGCATTTCTGAAATAGCAAAAGTCATGCTTTAGACATCCTTATTTTCCCTCACATTCAAATATACACAAAATAATAAGCCTGAAGGCCTTAAGGTCTACCTGTGCCAAAGAAATGTTTGTTCTGAAAAGGAGAATTGATACGTCCTAACTTTCTCCTGAGAGCATGCAGTTTTGACTGAATACTACGCTACTGGCATGTGGTGAATTGTGGTGTTTTAAAACTGTATTGCTGACACAATTTTGAAGTAGAATACCCTGAAGGAAAGATGATGATGCATTTAAGTAATTGGGCTGTGTATCCTACATACACTTTTCAAATATTTCATAGATGTATTTTGTAAATGTCTTGTTTGATTCCCTTGAGAGCTGGTTTGGGGAATGGAGAAGGAGAGTCAGCGGAGTTAGACCTACTGAATCTCTAAAAGCAAATTTCCATCTGCTGCCAACAAAACTCAAATCATGGAGCAGCTCATTTCCCGGCAGCCAGGAATGCCGTGAAGCAGCTTCGGCCTCAGCCTCCATCACACTTCCTAGAAGTGAGCTGAGAAGGCGAGAGCACGGTTGCGCTCACAGACCAGGAAGCGCTGTCTGTTGCAATGACTCCTCTAGATAACCGTAACTTGTGTACGCAGGAGGACTGCCCCACGGGCTTGGTGCCGCCTCTATAAAACAACGTGCTCCAGCCAAGCCATTGGCACATCTTATTTTGGCCAGTGCGTCGGGTGGGAGAGATGCAGGTGTGCCCGCAGCACGAGACGAGGTAGGGCACTGCCTCACTACAAATCGAAAGCAGAGGAGTTGTCAGTAGCAGCTGTCAGTGCCTGTGAAATGTTCTCTCCAAGATCATTTAGCACTTTTCTCTTCTTTTCCTTTGTTTTTCCCATTTGTGAAGTAAGCCAAAGCTTTGAATGTACTAGAAATTGGGGGTGGTGGGGGTGGTAGTAGCGGGGGCTAGGGTAATGAAACTGGAGAGCATTACAGTGATGTGGAGTATACGCTTTTTGTGGCCATCATTCTTTTCTGTGCAAATAACCTTAAACTGTGACTTCTCTCTTCATACATGAAGGACACAGAAATATATTATTTGTGTTACATATACAGGACATTTTGAAATTATGCAGTGATACTTTTTAAAATTACTTTTGTTGAGCAGAACTAAATTGTCTTCAGTTTTGCAGTTACTGATTTTCGTAGCATCTTGTGTGTCGCCCTGTGTGAGCAGTGAATCCTGCACACAGCTAGTGGGGAAGAAGCAAATGCTTTCAAAATAGGAAAATTTGACTGAATGCTGGCAAGAACTCAAAAGCAATTACATACTCTGAAGAGGTACTCTCAGTTCGGTTTTACAACTGCGTAAATGTCAGGGCAGCTGTATCACCTTCAAATGAAATTCTTTGACTGGGGCAAGCACTGGTGGTGCAGCTTTCTTCGGCTTGTGCTTCTTACTTGCTGAAAGTGATTTGTAAGAAAAAAATTGAACTTTTTTGTACTTTTGCTGTGAACCCTTCGTTGCTTTTGAAAACCATTAAGGTTCATGTCGCTCAGGATTCACACCTGAAGTCTTTGCTTTCTCATTGTCACAAGTGGTTCTATGTTACTGTTCATTATAGGATTGCTTAAATAGTCAAATCACTTAGTGAAGGGCTTTTCTCTTGACTACCTCTAGAGAGCACATGTACTTTTTCAAGGGAATCTGAACTGATCATTTAAGAGGGATTCAGGATTTTGGCAGTCTTGGTGAAAGTCAGAGGCAGGAAATGTCTCACTAAAAGCAGGTTAGTAGCAGTTATACCAAAGTTAAATTGATTTCATCAGTTTTTTTAGGCAATTGGAGGGAAAAAATAGTTGGTGCCAGTGGAGAATGGCAGAAGCGATAGGACTGTTAGCCCCCACGGAGCAGCAGGAAGTTTATTTACATGAATGGCTGCTACATACACAGCTGGCTGGAAGGGAACAGCAAGGTTCAGCATCCTCGATGTGGGGTACTCCCCATGGCTGTCCAAAGACACGACCAGGTGGCTTTATCTTGATGAAGAATGGTATGTTCTCTGTGGGTTATAAATGTTACATTTTAGTTTTACTCTTCCAGAAACATCAACTCACTGAAGAATTAAAACTGACAGCACCACAGAGCCGTGTGGGAGAAAAGGGGATATTATACTCAAGTGACACAATCAAGCCTTGAAGTAAAGAGATTTGAACGGCTTCCATTCACCAAATGGAAGTTATCTAGAGACCACCCAAGACCACTGCATCTCTCCATCCCACTCTTGCTACGCCAAGACAGTGCATTTGGCCCTGGACGTTAATAAAATGCTGGATTCAATCAAGTGTGTCTTGGTAGGAGACTCTGCGGTGGGGAAAACATCTCTTTTGGTACGTTTCACCTCCGAGACTTTTCCAGATGACTACAGGCCCACCGTATATGAAAATACCGGAGTGGATGTCTTCATGGATGGTGTACAGATTAGCCTAGGTCTTTGGGACACGTCTGGCAGCGATGCCTTCAAAAACATTCGCCCCCTCTCCTACCAACAGGCAGATGTGGTATTAATGTGCTACTCAGTGGCAAACCACAATTCTTTTCTGAACCTGAGGAACAAATGGATCAGTGAAGTCCGCAGCCATTTGCCCCGCACCCCCGTTTTGGTAGTGGCTACTCAGACTGACCAGCGTGACATGGGGCCCTACCATTCCGCCTGCATCAGCCCGATAGACGGGAAGCGGCTCGCCCAGGATGTGCGAGCCAAAGGCTATTTGGAGTGCTCTGCCCTCAGCAACCGAGGAGTGCAGCAGGTGTTTGAGTACGCCGTGCGGACAGCAGTCAATCAAGCCAAAAGGCAGAACAGGAGGAAGCTCTTCTCCATTAATGAGTGCAAGATCTTTTGAGGACTGTCGGCGGTGGTTTTGCCTGCGTTCGTTCTTTCTGTTTTCACACAAAGGTACTGCGGCAAAGAGAATGGGAGGTAAATCAAAGGAGGACTCCTGGCAGGACCACAGTGCAGGTGTCCCAAGTGAGACAGATGTACTCTCTATCTCCCTCAGTATGCATGGGCACTATCTTGAAAAATGAAAGGTGCACACACACGTCCTTATTCACAAGTCTGTCTTTGGACTTCGCTAGCCTGGACTGGAGCGGGCCTAGCCTGGAGATCTGCAGATAATAGCTGTGCTGATTTTGTTGTTGTTGATGTTCCTGAGTTGCTGGTTTGTCTGCATTTATTTAATGACAAACTTCTGCCTAGGTCAACCCCCACCTCTTGACACGTCTGTCCATGTGGAGTTTTTTTTACTTTAAGAACTTCATGTATAAAATCTGACTGCTGTGTATTCTATTTAAAAGACTCTTGTATATGTTGTTGTAAAATCCTGACAGTTTGTTTTCATATTTTTGAAGTTCTTCCTCTAGCTAACCACAGAAGCAAATCATCCTATCCATAGAATAAATGGCCTGCAGCAAGCCTAGCACTTCTTAGGCATGCCTGAGTCAGTGCATAACAGTAATCAAATCCAGTACGTCAAACACAGGAGTGATGAAAACTTAGTGACATTTGACAGCCGTCCTGTGGCTTTGTGAGATTTGTTATCTTAGCTTGTTCCTCAGCAATATGGTCAAAGATGGGATGAACCAGGAGGAAAGTAACCTGATTCTTCCTAGACCTCACCTCGTTACAAGCCCAGAGGGCTGGTTTGCAGTCAGGGCTGGTTTAGACATATGGTTGTGGTGGCAGAGACAAGTCTGTGCTATCATCACCTCTGTTGTCCCTGCCATAATTCTGGAGGCAAAAGATTTCAGTCTCCAGGGATGAAAGGTATTTTTTCATAAGCACTAAAATTCTGAAAGTATTTTTAGTACAATTCTTTTCTAAACAGTGGTTTTAGTGAAACCAGTCACCTACTAGAGTAAAAAATTAAGTACACAGCAATGTTGAATGTGTGTGTTTGGAATGGCTAAATAACATTTTTTCTTTAAGTTTGCATACTAAGTATAACTGCCTGGGTTGTATCAAAATAAGACTGAAACAGGCTTTGCATCCTGGGGAGCCTGGCAAGTCTAAGAGTCAAATCCTGACGTACCTACTGGGGCCAAGTTACCCTCCTGTACAGAAAGCCAGGCTAAGGAAGTGGAAACTCCAGATGTGTAAGAAAACTCTGCTGGAAGACAGCGTGGGGTCAACACGCACTGCTGTACTTTCCTACTGAGTTGTGGTTGCCCTCCTCCTTAGGTTATCTGTCCCATCTGCCCTGCACCGTCTCAGATCTTGCAGAGCCATCTCATCCCAAGGTTTCTGCTGCCCATAGAGGAAATCTTCTGGGGGGTTTCTTAGTGCAGCAGGATTTTTCTTGTCTCTTTCCCTGTCCTTCAGCTAGCCCAGAACTGACCTTTGAAGGGCTTATAGCATGGTGCCATAAAAGATGGCACACAGCACAGTAAGACTATTCTCTCTCCACATAGATCCTGACAGAATGACCTGTGTCTGTTTTTACCAAGCCCCTACTTATGTGTTTCAACAGGATTGGATGCAGTGGCTTGTCTGATTCAAATCCAAGGTAGGACTTCAGGTGTTACCCTACTAAGCAAATAAGCTATAGCTCAGATCTTATCTATCTATAGTTTGTCCTTGAAAAACTAGTTGGGTACTCTTCTCCGTGCTCTGTTCTACCGCTGAGCTTTTCCATAAAGAGAAATTCCAAATTAAAACATTCCCCTCCTATGAATCCCAGAGATGGTCTCACGTGTGGTGTAGGTGAGCAAGTATTTGCGTTGTGAGCACACTGAATGGCAGCGGTGCACAGGAGCACGTTGTTGGGACTGTCCTGCCAGCTCCCAGGCTGTTGAGTATTTGCAGCTCATCAACCTGATTGTAAGGGAGGCTTCTAGTCATAAAAACACACTGGTCTTATGTGAGGTTTTCATAAATGCTTCATAAAATCTTTAAATCTTTACAAGCTTCTGCACACGAGCATACAACCACTATTCTCTTTCCTGCTTCTCTTTCTCTTCAGGTGTTGATTGCAAATCCACTGTGCCTTGAAACACTAAAACTGACATGTTTGCAAAAGAACCTGAACGGCAGGATACTTACGCAGAGTTACACAAGTGCCTAGGCAGTCTTTGGTTAAAAACCTTTTGGCTTTTGGAAGAAATAGGTGTCTACATCTCAACTCTTGCAATGCCTCTTCACTGAAAGTCTTGGATTTTGTAACCCTAATTTAAAATTAGCCATTGTTACTGTTTTAACATTAAAGATGACATGCAAAATGCCACGTTGTGAATCTTCAAATTTTTTACAACTGCGGACATTTTTGTTATGGTCCCCACTCCACTAACAGGTTTAATACCTGGTTTCAACTTTTTTTGAGACATTTTTACCAGCACGTTCTTTTAAATGGTCTTTTTTTCTCTGTGGGTTAAGCTTTGTTTACAACAGTTCATGCTGCTGTTTTTATGTGTTGAAGAACAGTAACCGCTAGGCCAGGATGCTGTGTTGTGGTATCTGCTGCGGGATGCCAGTATTCAGGGACCAGAAGGCTCCAGAGAGTTGTTGTTTCAGACAGAGCCAGATGAGGATGCACTCCAGAATCACATCATAACTCATCTCTCATCCATGTTTGCTTCACAAGGCTTGTTATGGTGTATTACAAAACGAAGAATTCAAGGTTTGCTTGCAATTCAGCGAAGCAAAGTGCTTCCCTGAGATGCTTGAGCTGATGATATGGGATGCATAGGGAATTTTGGGGTGGCTTGACGTACTCTTGATTGTGCATCCTAGAGCCAGTGCAAAGTGTGAGGCCACCAAAAGCCGGCTGATTTTTAAAATGAAATTGGAGAGAGGATAAAGTAACAGGGATTTTGGTTTGGTGCTATGTGAAAAAACGATTCCAATTTTCACAGCCTGGTTATTTTCAGACTCTCAAAGCTAAAAGGCACTTTTCACTGGGAACAAACTGCAAAGCACATTATTCTAGTGTCTGTAATTATGCAGCTTTCTCTGAGCTATAGAACTGATGTGCTCAAAAAGCGTGGCAACTGAAGTGCAGAGAGTGAAATCTGGATGTAGCAGAACTCGGCAGAAGATTCAGCCAAATGGATTATTGGGGTGAGGCTTGCACCTCTGCAGCCATGCTGCCCGTGGTGTCAACGGCGAGGGACCGCTGAGGTTGCCCATGAAACCCTACCAGCGTGGTTTTGCTAGTGTTACTTAGGCAACAGGGTCCCTGGGTACAGTTCAGTGGTAAAAATCTGGCTCTAATATTCAAAATACATTCAAATGACAGCTGGGCACACATGTTAAGTTTCAACTTCTTTTGCTCTGAAAAGCAGCAGGCTGGGGGAGACTGAAACAATGTGCTGCCCCACCTCAGTCGTGCCTGGCCGTTCAGCTAAGGCAAGAGATCTTGCCCAAATGCTCCCTTTCTATCTTCTCAAACCGGTCCTTTTCAACTTGTTACTCTGTTGCTAATTTTGCTTTCATTTGCTATTAAAATAGGTTAAAATTAAAAAAAAAAAAAAAGAAAATACTGTGAACTTAAAATGAGAACAGCAATAACATTTTCATCAGCATCTGACTTCTCATTTTGATGGAAAAAGTAATTTTGTATCACTAATTGTTTTACTAAATTCTGCAAGTTGCATAAAAAGTTGAATAGATATGCAATTGTGATTTAAATCGTAAACTATTCTTTAAGGAGAAAAAAAAGAATTTTCCTTTAGTAATTTGCAAATGTGGTGAATACATGTTCCATTATTTTAAATACAGATTTCCCAGCTTTTTAATACTTACTTGGTCTGTAACATAAAATATAAATATTTTCTAAGAATAAATAATAAAAACATATTTCAGATCTTCCCCCCAGATTTTTCATATGGGAAGTTAATCTATCTTGTTAGATATAATCGACACTGTTTTGCCTGATATTTGCAATTAACAGTTTGCAAATATTTGTGCTATTTTTGTGGGTACTCTTCGACTGCTACGATGTCTGAACAAATACCAGTTAATGCTTGTGTTGATAAAGAAAATGCATTTAAAGCAGTCTTTTTATACATGCCACCACCATGAAATAAATCACCACAGGGGTCAGACACAAAGGAAAAAGAAATGTCGGCACTCTGACATCTCAGCCTTTTCTGTACTACTATTGCATTTGAGTGAATGCAGCCATTTAAATAATTTCAAATAAATGGGGCAATTCATGTCCCTTAGCACTTTCTCCTAATGCCTCTGCTATACAGGGCTCAGGTTAATATACAAAGAATAAAAAGCTTCATTTCAGAACATGATAATGGCTTGTCTGTTCTTGCCTTTGTGGGCAAGTTAACTACCTAGACTTAATTAAAAGTCAGTACAGCCTCTGAAAAAAAGCCACATATGAGCACACTTGGGTTAGCCAAACTCCCTTGTTGGAAACAACAGTAATGAGCTTTTGTCTCTGGATGTGAGGAAACATATTTCATGTCTTGGAGACTTCCTTTGCAGCTCTAAGTGCAGAAACTCCCAACCAGCTATCACTGTGTACCTGTCCTAGCTGACCTGCGTGCCCTTCACATCGTGCCCTGACCGGCCAGCTGTGGAAAACAAAGTTCAGGAAGAAAACAACCTTTGCGCATAACTAGATGTTTATATTGTCGTAAGTGCTTAACTATAGCTATGGTGGTCTTTCCCCTGCCCTGGCCCCCCTGCTCCATCGCAGCGTGACTACGCAGCTGCTGTGTGGTCCGTGTGGTCCGTGTTGCTCGGGAGGCAGGAGGAGAGCATCGCCACCAGACAGTCTTGGCCACACAGCCCAAGGGGGAT
This sequence comes from Phalacrocorax aristotelis, assembly GCF_949628215.1. NCBI lineage: Eukaryota > Metazoa > Chordata > Aves > Suliformes > Phalacrocoracidae > Phalacrocorax > Phalacrocorax aristotelis. Next base: position 58,103,950 of record NC_134279.1, on the reverse strand, counting down.
GGGTTTTAAGTAAGGTTTTAGTTTGTGTGCCATTTCTAAAATCAATGTCTTTTTAAGTCATTACCCAGGCTTGGTTCCTGCAGGCACTGTTGCGCTGTTAGCACGGGCTGGAAGGTGCGTCTCAGCTTTGCTGGGCGCTAGCCACCGTGGTTTAGGGGGGGATCTCAAAGCACTGAGCCAAACCCTGTGTTGCATCCCTTCCTGAGCACGGGGAGCTGGCCTCCAGACTCACATAAGCTGTGAATTAGTTATTAGCAAGCAAAGTAATAGCTATTGCTGCCTTTCTGGTTATGAAGAAGTGAGTTAGTGACATGCCTATCTCAGGTCTTTCACAACTGCCCTACATAGGGCTGGCCAGGGGAATTTCTGTCATTACTCCTCTCACCTTGGGCAGCCGTCGATATGATTCATGCAGGGGCGGAGTAGAAGAGCACAAGCCTGTGTATGGTGGTTGTTTCTGTCTCTGGAAAAGAGGAAGGAAACGACAACCAATGCCTCCGCACGGCGTGAGGTGTTTGCTCACCGGCATCTGCAGCGTTTCCAAGAAGCCTCCAGCAAGCGCCAGCTCCCACGGGCACCCCAGCAGCTCATGGCCATGACTTGGAGGATGTGAGCTGACCCGGGGTGGGTCTTGTGCCAAGACCCGGGTGTCTCCCCCACCCCAAAATGCTCTATCACTGATCAGGTACCACAAAAGGGTGAAATTTTCAAAAGAGCAGGCTTTGCTTTGAAAATCAAGATACCTTGCAAATGCTGACTCCCCCGGAGGTGGCTGAGGGTGTCCGCTAGCCACAGGCAGGGCCACAGTGGCTGAAGGTGGGTGGCCAGCCCCAGGATGTGAGGGGAGACACCCAGGACTTACACTTTTCAACTTGGCAGATAAATTAATCATGTAGAAGCAACTGGAGGAAGACTTATGTGTCTTATACACCAAACCTCTCACGACACATAAGCAACTGCTGAATTTTCTCTGTCTCAGAAAACTGTTTTTTTTTAATACATAAAATGCTAAGTGACTTTCTGGCTATTACCTTAACTAAATGCTTGCATTTGTCTGCCACCATGACACCAGATCTGCTGCTTAAAAGCCAGTGTCAGCAGCACCCTGCTGTGAACGATGCAGTGTTCAACACAATACGCACCCATGTAAGTATTGAAAGTCATAGGATTTCATAAGAGACTAGATTAGGACTTCTAATAGATCCTGGGCATTAAAATATGTACATATATTTTAAATTGTTATGTGGAATTTGTGCTGGTATCTGATCCATCATAGAATTATTAACCAACTAAACCAGAGCTGCAGCTGTGGCTCATGATTAGGACATTGGCTTAGATGCGAACGTTGCTGTTTAATCCCTCTCCCGTCACACAGAGCTTGGCCAAAGCCAGGTCAGGTCAATTGGGAGCTCTTAAATTTAACCAGGCCTCTGTAAGCCTGCACAAGTGACTTTTAGATACACAAGTCCGAACTGACTGCTGGTATAACCAACCTGCACAAGATCAGCTTGACCCAAACGGATTCACCTTGCCTGAGCCTGCTCTCCGTGGCTCGCTGGTGAATGGCAGAAGGATGAACTGCAGACATGAAACACAGCTCCACAACACCCCCGCTGTTCCTGGCCCCGTTGCTGCAGCTGGGTGACACCAGGCAAGCCACGGCTCAGCCTGCCCCCCATGTGAAATGGGGAGATGGCAGTGACCTTTTTTTAAAGTACTTTCAGACTGATCATGAAAGATCATGGTGCTGGTGGGTACTTTTGAATTTGCCATGTCCTAGCTCCTCTTCTGAGAAATGTTTTTGCTGATGGGTTTGACCTGCAGAATTTGCTTTGAATGGACTTGAAACACAACTTCATGGGATAAGGGCTTTCCAGCATTTCAATTCACTGAAGTCATACGGAGTAGGTAAGCATAAGTGACAGAAAGAGTATAACAATGCATTAATTACTTTACTACTTTAACAGATCGTAATCACGGCTATCAACATAATGTCCTTTTTAATTGTACAATACCTGGGTATGGGCTGAACTAACATCTGATTGATCAGTGACAATGAAATAAAATTCTCCCTGAGGGAGTTATGCTGAGTGCTGGGAGGGTAAAGCAGAAGGAAGGTCCAGCTATACTTAACCCTACCTGCTCTTTCTGGAGCATGCTTTTGCATTCTCTGTAGTGAGTGGACTCTGGGCTGGACCGACCTCCATGTGTGCAACAGGGACATTCTTACAGCAAGGATTTAGTGCCCAATTGACAGGTCTCACTGAAATGCCATCACCTTGAAAATGTTCCTGTTTCCTTTGCAGGTGAAAAGAAGAGACTGAGCACAGCTTGAGCAAGAATTTAGGTTTAGCATGACCAGGGGGAGTAGCTGTGAGGTGAGCAACTATGGTCTCTTTACCCTTAGAATTTCACCCTGCCATGATAAAATACTGGGGAGAAATTACCAATGCTCCCCAAATTGTTCCTTTGTGATGGGAAAGATTTTCTTTTTCTGCAGTGGGAAGAGTCATAGGTACCCATATGGAGCCTCAGGCCCCTGATGCAGTACAAAATATAACTCAAGGAGATTAACTCAAGGAGAGGAGCTGCTGACTCTGCTCCACATCTTCGACAACTTTCCACCTGGCTGCCAAGAAAACTGATGTACTACCCTTGCTCTTGAGCATCCTCAAGTTTTTGACTCTCTAAAGTGCAGGGCCAGAGCTTTGCTCTTTTCCCCTGATTATTCAGAGGCATTTCAAGAAAATGAGGCATCTTTACCCAAGAAATTCCCCTCCTGCTTTCATAGCTGACACATGCTTATGACTTCCACTACTGAGTTGTCACAATTTAACTTTTAATTTACAGATGAAAGAAATCCTATGAACTTGCCTAGCAAAAAGAAAATTAGTTGGGATGTTGCTTTTCCCCCCCAGAGAATAGCTAGTTCTGGTCAACTTGATCTTTGCAATAGGTGTCAGCCAATGCTGGTGGAGTTAACGCTCTGAAACAGCACAGCAGAGACTGGAGGGATATCATTGCATTGTGTTTTAAATATGAGTGACAGGGCTATAAGCAGAGACTACAAATAGCATATGAAAACAGAGGTGGGTTCTGGAAAGATCTAAGGCAGAAGGGGTTGGTTAACTAGGTTCAGGAAAAGAGACAGATTTGTGATCGGGATCTGGGACAAATCGCTCAGGGATGCTACTGGACTATCCAGAATTAACAGGGTATTTGCCGAGCAGAGGAGCTTAGATGTCTGCAGGGTAGCGCTCTGACATTGTGCGTATAACAGAAGAACCAAAACAGCAGGAAAACAGAAACCTGAGGCAGGGTAGCTTGAAAAAACCCTACCTTTAACTCCACAAAATCAGTTCGCTGAGCTGCGTGTGCTATGCTGAACAAAAGAAGTTATGAGTGTGCCAGGCATGAGGAGTGAGATGGAGAAGCAGAACGGACAACATCATGTCACAGGAGTCTGCAAGCACTGGGAGAAGACACCCAGGGCAGAAAGTGAACACAAAAGCCTGGGAGCTCAAAGGTGCTCTTCACAATAGCAATGGGCAAAGCTGCAGCAGGAGATGGGCAAAGTCAGCATGAATGTGAATGGAAATTACATTCATTTCTGTACAGGGCAGAGGTACATAAGCAACTGCAGTGCTAAAGATAATTATGTAACACTTAAAAAATCCCTGGGCTGTGGAAAAAAGGCTCTACCAGGGTCTCTGGGGACTTGCAGGTATATGAAAAGATAAGGAAATAAAAGTTTTGATTGGACCTGGGGCTCCCAAAGCTGTTACTGCTTGTGAAGGTGATGCTGTGCTTTTCTGGTGGGAAACGTGGACAACAGGGACTCTGAAGTGTGACCCTGTGCTGGTGTCGCCCTGGCAGGTATATATTACAGAGAAATGAGCCACGCGTTCTCTGAAGCCCAAAGGGAAGGAGGCGATGAATCAGCCAGTTTGCTGAAAAGGTCTCTGAGAGGCAGCAGCCTGAGAAAGCTGAGCCACAACTAAAACAATAGAGAGGAGCCATGTCGATATCCAGGGTGGCAGTGATGGGTCTGCAAGGTCACGTGGATGTCCTGGGGACTGTGGCAGGACCATGTCTAATGACAAGGCTGAGTCTAACTCTCACCATTCCCTGGCTTGGCTGGGATGGGGATGAGAGATGTAGGAAACTTGCCTCCGAGGGACATCCATAGCCCACATGGGCAGCAGCAGGCAGAGGTGCCTGAGCTAAAGCCACTAGTCCCTGAAGTGGGAACCATGTGTCTGTGTTGATGTGGCACTAAGAGACAGGTTCACCACAACACACACAAGGTCCCAGTTTGACCTGGGTTTAACAGGGTGCAATGGGCTTCAGGACTGGGATTGCAAGACAGAGTGGTTGGAGAGCACTAAAATTTGCAGGAGAGTCTTGCCAGGATAATACAGCCAGGATAATCTTGCCAGGATAATCAGGAGCAAGAGGTGCAAAAAGACATTAAAGTAAAATAATGACAAGTTCATTGTGTGCCTCCAGTGTGTGCACAGCTTTACATGACAGCAAGCAGCTGAGAGGGACTTTGCATCCCTGCAAGCATCTCATGATGTGGTACTCCCAGTGGGATGTGAGTGAAGAAGCCACAGCTGGAGCAGGCAGTGACGGTGATGGACTGAGGTCTGCTCCTCCTTGATCTCACAAATATTGTGCAGGACACAGAGGGCAAACAGGAGAGAGAATCAGAGTCAAGCAGGGTCAGACTAAAGTCTGCAAAAATAGGTTTTCTGTTAGCACTTCTTACGGACATTCACTGGCCATATACAAGTAGTTGAAGGGATCTGGTAATGGCTTCAAAACATGAGCTAGGTAGGTAGGACTGCCACTTCTTGAAGGTGGTACAGGGACTCCATTTTTCTCTGTGGATTGAGGATCAGGGGTCGAGGCCGGGGCCAAGGCCAGCTCCAGACATGTTTGAACTCATCAAAGAGGCAGCAAATGTGGGAAGTACCATGGTCATGTGCCTCGTCAGACCAACTGGAGGTGTAAAGCATCTATGGTCTTTGACAATGCAGTCATATTTCTGCTTCCCTATGAGGAACTGAGCTTGGTAAAGGAGCCAGCCTGTAGGAGTATGATTCCCATTGACCATGCCAAATGCCTGGGGAGAAAACCTCCCCTGTGAATTCCTCTGCATCCATCTTCTGAAGATTGTTTGGGACAAGACCTGCAGGAATGGAAATGTCACCTCCTGATGTGGTGACCACATTCTCATGTTTGAACCCATTGGCAACACAGTGAAGGAATTAGGGGCTGCCAGCTGCCAGATGTCAAAAGAGCAATGTGTCTCTCTCGTTGCTCCCTATCTGGCCAGTTTAGCACAGCAGATTCCCATCTTTTTCAGTCCAGAGGCCTCCACTGTATAACCCTTGCAAAACCATTTTCTTTTCACAGGCTGAGTGCATACATGTAACAGCTCACGGAGAAGCAGATCTGCATCTTGTGCCTCCTCCCAGCACATTGTCCCGGATCAATAAGAAAGCTCCCTCTTGATGTAGCAAATGTTGATCAAGCTGCAAAGCCACTTGAATGACTGTGACAGAGGCGCTGCTTAGACATAGCAAGGCGAATCCCCTAAGACAAATATAAAACCAAACATTTCTACAGTGCAAAGGGGGTTGGGGCACAGAATGAAAAATATTGATAAGCTGAGGGTTGGAGATGATGCAGTCTGCAAGAGCTGGCACCAACTGGATTTTGTGATCACTGCTCCATGATCTTTGTGGGTAAGTACAAACACTGCCAGGGCTGCAATGAGAATTCAGTTAGCTCAAGTTTGAGTCAATCACTGAATGATCCAACAGTGCACAGTTTTAGCATTAATGGTCACAAAATTGAGCCCATGGTAAATGGCACAGACAAGAATAATCTTTCTTTCTTTCTTCACACTCTGAAGTGTTCAGAGACCATTTGTTTAGCGAACTATTTTTACAGGACCACAAACCTTCCCTGAGTTTCAAATTCACAGACAGCATGCACTTATTGCAAGGAATAATTTATAGTTTTGAGGTGTATGTGTGTGGTGTAGTTCAGGGCAGCTTAGTTCAAAGGTGTAAAATATAGCTTACTGGGATGGTCTGCACACCTGCAGGTGGGAACAACTGAAGAGCAGTTTAGGTTCAGAGCTGTGCTAGACCACTTGATCAAAAAGTAGTGAAGAACCGTAACAGCAGCAGTGGTGGAGGCTCTAACAATGAGAAGAACGTAAGGATGTGGTTTGCTGTCGAGAAGGTCTTGAAAGAAGGTAGGAGGGGGAAGGAGGAGAGAGAGGTGGGCTGCTGTAAGCAGAACGGTAGGAGCAAAAGCGTAGTGAAAGGAAATAGCTGAGGCTGTAAAAAGTGAAAAAGGTTACTGAGAACTGAAGAAATCAGAGAAGAGACAATGTGACTGAAGGGAGCTTTTCCTCAGCTCTGCACTCCTGTTTTCAAAAGCTGTTTACTTGGTGTGGTTTGCAGCAAAAGAAGGTATTTGGACAATTTACTCTGATTCTTCTGACGGCAGAAGAGCAACAAATGTGACATCCAAACTAGGACTTCATTGATCAAAGGGCATCATGAGGAATGACCTGCATTTTCTGGTTAAACAGAAAGGCTCTCCTGCGAGGTCAGCCTCTGCTATGTAGGAAAGCGTGGAAGGGTTGCTAAGGCCAACCCCAGCCCAGTGCTCTTGCACAGAGTTAGAGGCAAAGCCTAATGCACTCCCTTAAAAAAATTTGCTTTATATGTGCACTACAGCAGGCTGTGACACTTGTGTGTGGCTCCACACGCACCTTCCCAGTGCCTGATCCTCTCCAAAACCTTGCTCAGGGCTTGGAGTGCATGTCCCCAGCTCAGGGGACTGCAGCACAGTGGATGGGAAGGCTGCCCTCTGTCAGCACAGCTCTGCTCAGGGCCAGGAGCTTGGTCCTGCACCCACAGGAAGAAATCTGAGCTCAGGAGCGAGCAGCGTGGCTATTTTGGAGGTGCTGGGGCCAGGGGGACCATGGAAAGAGGACAGAGCATCAGTGAATGCCCTGGGGTGCAGGGAGGCACAAGATCAGTGACACCCAGTGACACCAAGTGGTAGCAGCCAGGGTGCAATACTGTTTGTGGCTCTGAAACCCAGGGCTGATATTTTCCTTGTGGCTCAGTGCCTGCATACTTACTATGAACATCATGAAACTTGTAGGGAAACCCAAAGCTTGGTGGCCTCGGGTTGCTGAAGAAAAGGTTTCCAAGATACTGCCTCACTCTAAACAACTTTTGCATCTGACTTAGGAGCTTTTCACTCTGCTGGGACACAGGCCGTGGTACTGATCCATCCCAGGTTTGCTGCAGACCGCTGGCGAGAAGCCTGCCAAGCAGGCAGCAGTTTGCACAGTCTCATTTGCTGGTTGAGTGATCAGGGTAAAAAAATAACCTCCTACCTAAGATGAAGTGACACAGAAAGCCTTCAGAACACGTGCAGTGGGACTGGTGCTGTGCTGCGAAGCCCTGCAGATGCTTGAGAGACCAGGTGGCTTGTGATGATGCATGATCCTCTTGGGATATGAGCTCTACATACTCGTGGGTCTTATCAGGGTTTGCTTTTGGAACAACATAACTACTCTGAGCCGAGCTGCTGGCCCAACAGCTGCTATTTCAAAGTGTTTCAGATCCACATGCCCATCTGCACAGCGCTTCAGAAGAACTGTCAGGAAAGGAACATTCACAGAATTGAACAGAGACAAAAGATTAGTAATCAGCAGCCGTAGGTAACACAGTCCTGAGCTGTATGCGTCTCTCCTCGCCTTGCAAGAGCTTGTTCACAGGCTCCATCAGTGCCAGCCATTTGCAGATGTGCAACAGTGTGGGCAGCAGTCTGCTTCTGCCTCCCGCCCGCTCTCCCAAAAAACAAGCCCAGTAGTGTAGCACAGATAAATAGGTACTTCTGACATACAATTCATTTTGTCTATTCCAGACGTTGGTAAGGTGAACTGTGCCCCCTAAAAGCACGTTTCTCTCTCTCAGCTGTAAAAAAGGGTTGAGACAACTCACTCTGCCACAGGTGTCTACGCTGTTACATCTGAAGAGACAGAGATTCATTACACCCTTGTCTACAGACGCTGTGCACAGACTGCAGTTAGCACAGCTTCTGGGACCCTTCCGTGCCCTTTCTGATACTGATCTGGGGAGTCCTGCTGCAGGTATCACCACTGTGGTGCCTGTACATTGCAGTGGAATGGATGAAGCTGTCTTTCCCAGGGATGGGTGTCTCAAGGGTAGATGAGTTCAGCTCAGATCACAGTGTTTTCACTTTAAGTTGTTTGCATATTTCCATGACATTTTTAAGAACTGAGTATCTCTGAGGTTTTTGCTCCTCCATTGAATTTAATTGAAATTTGCCAATGCATTAACAAGTTGGAGAGGAGAGACAAGCGGACAGCAATCACATAATCCTTGTTTTCTTAAGAATTCAGGCAACTAGAGTGATCACCTTATTCCTGTAGTTAGTCTGATCCCTAGGGAAAAAATCTTTCCAAACAAACAGCATATTCAGCTACATAATGCACATGATTGAGACACTGTTGTTGAAACTGTGGGCAGAGATATAACAAAACAGATTTGTACTTGCATTTAAACCTTATTTTGTCTTACAATGCCACTGAGAGGGATGGAGGTACTTGTCACAGCTATTGTTTGTCTTTCTGAAGTTAATTGCACTTTAAAGGTGTTTTTTCCCCACCTGTCACACCAGAGGCAGAACTGGAAACTGCCAGGAATGACTTTGTGCAACAAAGTGGCGTAAAGGTACGATCATCTATATTTGATGTAGAATCAAATAAAAATCAGAGCAATTAGAGACAAAGGTAAGCCTACAGGCCTAAATGTTGGAAGTTCAACTTCTGCATCAAGATCAAGACAGGCTTATTCTGCCCTGTAGATTTAAGGCATTTAGTCTCATGACAGCCACTTCAGAGGCTTCCCGTTGGACGGGGTATAAAGTCAGCTGTGATGAGTTAATATCAGACTTAGGATTTATTGAGACAGGGATGGGCACTGGTGGGGTGTGAGGAACGTGCAGCATGAACGCATGGCCTGATGCTAATGTGACGCGTAGAGCCCTCCCTTTTATGAGTGAGCCATTTATGAGTGAGCCATCCTCACTCATAAAATGTTCCCCAACAACTTTGCAGCTGGAATTAATCCAGACGGGAATCCGGAGTTCATTTTGACACTGGATTAAGACTGAAACTTGTCTGTTCTTGAATTTTTAGCCATGAGGTTTTCTGCCAAAGCAGATGTGTTAAATCCAACAATTTAAATGAAGTATTCTTCATCAATTACACATTAAGGTTAAGACCTTAAAATCTTTCATTACATGGTGGAGAGTGTTTGGGAGATCACCCACCATGAACGTGGCCCCCTCTCCTGAAGGGAATGGAAATTATTAAACTTGGTGCAGGTTTAGCAAGCTGTACCATGGAAAGAGAGAGGCTCTGACTCATCTACTCTGCAAACAACCGCATGAGACTGCAGTTTCACTTTTTGATGTGGTCTTGTTACAGAAGTGTATGCCAGCTGAATTATCATGATGAAATACTATTCCTTCCACCTGGCTAAGCACTTGGTAATTTTACTTGAAGTTCTGGGGGAGGAGAGCTAAAGCTGCTTCAGTGGGCATTGTACCCACAGTTCAAGCAATAATTCAGTCCTTAGTGCCTTCAGGGAGGAGCTGAGTTCTCCCACCCATTCTTTTTATCCCCTTCATGGAGGAGAAAAGGGAGGTGCATGCAGGAAGGACTAGGTCTTGTCCTCTGAGGTCCACACACATAAGAAACTGTTCAAGGAGACTGCAGAGAAATAAGGAGGCCTCTGCTATTGGCATGCCAGACAATGTTTGTTATATAAAATTTTTGGTGAGATTTTGGTCACACTCTTCTGTTTTATCAGAATGATATAATGAGAGAAGAGGGAGAAGCCCTCAGCTGCATGGGGTCTCCTTTAGTATCAGACAGATCTCCCTCTCCCTTACTGTGTCCATCTGTAGATAACTGCACTGTACCACCACAATGATTTGGGAATGCTTTTAATTATAAAGTATCTCCAGGATGCAGTTACAAATTATTTTAATTTTGGTATCTTCATCAGCTAGACCAAGAAGCAACTAAAGAGAGAAGCTGGACACCTCCCCTGTTCTGTGGTCTTCAGCCCTGTCGGGATGGGATGGAGCAGATCCTCATAGAACAAACAGTATTTTCTCCCTTTAGCATTCACTAGTCCTTAGGTAAAACTTCACCTGGAGTATTCCTTGGATAGAGATTTCAGGACAAAAAGTATTTCACTGAAAAGGTTGTAACTGGCATTCCCAGGGTTTGTCACCTCCCTTCACAAACGCCACTGGGAAGTTGGCAGGATGTCACCGGGCTCAAGGTGGCCAATAATTGGCTTTTTCACATAAATTAAAGTGACTGGCAAGTTTTTGACTTGAACAGCCTGATCAATTGCAAGCGTACAACTCCAAGTCTAAAGATAAGACGAGAGCTCTTGCCCGTGTAATCTCACTCCTCTTCTGAATTGTCAATGCTGGTTCCTACCTATGAGGAGAAATACCATCATATAAATAAAACCACTAGATAAGTCTGTGAAAGTCTGAGTCCTGCAATTACAAGCATTTGGCTACTGGGTCCTTTTATCTCCCACTTAATGGAAGATACAGGGCCTGTTCAATGGCAGCCTGGCCAGGATCCCATTTAAAAGGAGTTAAGGTCTTCTCTGTCCTATACCACAGAACACAAATATGACATCCCAAAATAGGGACAGATCATTTGATTAAAGGACACATGAAAGCTTTATCTTTGCCAGGGAGCTAATTACCTGAAAAGAAGAAACACATTCCTTGGCTGGATGAGGTCAGAAGTAAGACAAAGCTTACGGTGGAGTAAACTGCTTCGTTAAAATACCTCTGGGTGAATGCTCCTGCTCTTTGACGAAATGTGGTGAAGTCATTAGCACCTTTTCACCTTGCATTTTGCTGAGTAGGAGTGTGTATGCATGGCTAGTTACCATGGAATAAATGACATGCTGTAAATTCACACTGTCAATTAATTTCTTCATGTGCCCATGCTCTTAGGCAGAGGAACACCCTGTTTCTCGATGGTGGGTGTGGAGAAGTGCGAGGAAGATACGCTGTCAAAACAAAGCTGCTTCTCAGCATATGTAGTAGGAAAATCAAGTGGCTGAGAAACCTTAGGGCCACAATCCGTGTGCCTGCAGGCTTCACCACAGTCCTGGCTGTCTCAGGCTGACTCAAAGGCAGCACACTGGGTCTGCCCTGGAGAACTGCAAGGGGAAGGGACCACTAGCAGAAATGGGAGCCGGAGTGTTCAGTGTGGCATCTTCAACCCAGGTGCCAACACCCCAATTAAAAATCAGTAGGCGCCCAAACCCCTTCTTCAGGGTTTTTGCCACAAAAAGAAAAACAAGAAAAAATATTATTGTCCTGCTTCTGCAGGACCAGGTGGGGAAATTTTGTGGAAGAAAAAAGCTGAACTTGCTTCAATGCTTATTGTATGGTTGGAGGTGTAGAGATAGGCATGTTCCTGAATTTTTGGCCCAGGAAGCCTTTCCTTGCTTCCTGCACTCACGCTGGTCTTGGCTGCGCTCTGCCCATGGGAGTATTACCACATATTCCATCATTGGATTTTTCAGCTTTATTTTGCTCCTTAATTTTCCTTCAGGAGCCTTCAGAGATCTTTATTTTTCCTCAGTCTCCCTGGTGGAAAGGATGCAGGTAGCCACACTTCCATTCAGGTTGGGATGAGCAAATCCAGTGATGGGGATGTGCACAAGTGACTGGGGGAGGCTGGGAAGCTTCTCCTGGGTGTAGGAGCCGCTGGCAGCACCTACCACACTGCTGTCCTGGCCCAGCTTTTGCGGCCACTGTCGCAGAAAATCTTCTCTGTGTAACATTAAATGCTGAGGTTAGAGCTGGGTGTTAAAATACTCTCCTGGTTCTGGAGTTTTTTTGCAGGGGCTCAGATAAGGTGGGGGAGCCGCTTGTGCTCAGTGCCGATTGGCAAGCGAGCTGAAGTAAACTACATGGCTTAACCACAGGGGCCTGTTTTTTTTTCTGTGCCGGAAACACCTGCCAAAAAGGCTGTGTTCACTTGGGCTGTACAAAGAAAAGCCCCAAATGAAACTTCCAGCCATACAGCAACAGGTCAGGAGGTGATATTCGGTACACCAGTTCAAATTCAAGGCAGCTCACTGTGTCGTTTCACCAGGTGCATGGCAAAGATAGGGGCACGGGGAGGCAGGCTTCTGTGAAATGCATTTTTCGCAACGGGCTGTGCACTGCCAGCTCACAGGGAGGTGCATTTCGCCTACTGGCCAAAAAGAATTTCGAAAATATAAATTGCAACAGAACAACTGTGTGTGATTCATACACCATACCACAAGGCACTGGCTGTGGAGCTGCTGGCCCTGCGTGGAGGCACGGCGCTGTGGTCCAACCGGCCGGCGATGCGATGTGGCGAGCAGCTCTTCCCCGAGCACCCACCACCATGGAAGGGGATAGCTTGGTGGTGCTTCATGAGGAGGAGCGGTTGGCTGCTTTTGTACCCTCTGCACTCTTTCACATGTGGTTTGCATGACAGAAGCCGAGGGCAGGTCAAAGCCCAACTACAGGAACATGCAAGCCCTGCACCCGCACCTAGCGAACTGCAGCCCGTAGAGGAGGGGCAGCCTGTAATGCCTGACCAGACAAGCAGTTAAACGTTTTTGCCTCCTCCTCCTGCTTTCGGCAGCTGCCCATTGTGCACGATTCACTGCCTGTGCCCTGCTCATCAGCTCTTCTCCTCCAACAAAATGAAGGCTTGCCAAGCTGGGGCACATTTAAATGTCAAGATCTGGGAAAAAGTCATCCTGCCTCTTTTAAACTTTTCTAAAATGGGCCAGCAAAAGCACAGGCAGCTTTTGGCAAGCTGCCTAAATCTGGTACATTTTCCCATGTGTACTGTTTGCTCAATAAGCAGGTCTAAATTCTAGCGCTGGGGACCCTGGTGGGGACAATACCTGTGGCCCATAAAAGCCATCCCTTGAGTCTTGCAAGGCCAGCTGGGTCTGACAGCTCTTAACCCTTCAAATGTCATCTCTCACCCACACCTCCGGGTGGATGCATGGATACATAGATGAATGAATTCATAGATGAATGAGCGCATTAATACATGTATGGATGCACAGATGGGTACTGATCTGCAGTGCACTGAGCCCATGGGTTTCTCTCTGACCACAAAAGCAGTAGGTGACCTGCGTGGCTGCAGCAGGGTCTGGAGTGCTGTACACTATCACTTGGCCTCATCCCTAGTTCCCTTCACTTCACGTGTCTGTGCAGGTGATGGCAGTTAGCAAGTCTTGCAGAAAATGATGGCTCTGAGGGCTGAGCATACTTGAGGCAGACGGATGGCATCAGCTTACAAGCTACCATATCCTGAGTGGCTCACACTGCAGCTTGTTGTGAGCACCACCCAGTGCAGAGCAGCTCTCAGGACACAGTGGTTGTGCCTCCTAAATGTCTTCTAGCATTTTGGCTTTTATGAAGCTGCCAAAGTATGTCAAAAGGGTGCAGTCAGGGCACTTGCAGAGGCCACTTTGTGAACTACGTGGTGAGGGCCAGACACTCTTGTGGAAAAACTAGCCTTTGGCAATCATCTCATGTCCAGGCATGAAAAGACCAGGGATCAGCTGAGGATTAAAACTTAAATATCCATTGAATAAAGAATACCTTTGTTAAAAAAAAAAACAAACAAAAAGGCCAACAGAAAATGCCCTGACACTAATATGACTTCTGTGGCAGAAAGACAGTCACATCCATATATTCAGAATTGGAGAAGATACTGTAATAGGAACAAGATGCTCGAGTGGGTTGCTGGAGCTCTACAGATGACATGCATTGCCTCTGTTCCTCCCATGCTTGTGGAAGTTCACCTTATTATTAAATTTCCCTCAGACATCACGCACAGGGTATACCTGTCACTAATATTACATGTGCTGTTTTTTCTATTGCATGACCAACAACAGAGCATTATCAGAAAAATCCTCTATGATTTTTGCTGTTTAGCCCCCTAAAGGCTTTCATCCCAAAGGTTAGTAGCAAACAAACTGTACAACCTGCCTGTAGCACGAGGACATGAGAGCTCGCGCCGCCAACAACCAGGGGTGAGAGCATGGGGTGTGCCGTGAAGCAACCAGGCAGCTAATGCCACAGTGTGCTGTTGTGAAAGCCAAGCTGAGATGCAAGACTTGGTTCCAAATTGGCCTAGTCTTAAAGTAAATCTGAGTTTCTGAAGGAATGAGGGGAACGTGCCAGGAAGTAAAGAACTGAGTAAATCTAAATGAGTGGCTCATACTGGATATTTGGGTCCAGCCTACATAATGCTGTTGGAACTTGTGGCTAAAGAGTATTAGGTAACTTTATAAATACCCTACGCAAAATGCATGTGTGACATAACATAAAAAGCTTTAATAATTTTAAGGTCTGAGCTCTCCAAGTCCAAACCTGTAGGATATGGTGTCTAAGGCTTGCTCTCCGTAAGGAGTTTGCATGTTACCTCCAGCCTTTACATTAGTTTACTTTGACTTTTTGAGGATCATGTTTACATATGATTTTGCCCCACTCCACTACAGACTGAACCTGGAAAGAAGAAACAAGTACCTACCAGTAAAGTATCTATCTGCATCTATCTGGTCACATTGCTAGGGTAAAACAAAGTCAGTTTGTCTGTCAATTGACTCCCCTTCATTAGGGAGGGCCTGCTTTTCAGTGCTGCTGTGCCCAATGGATTACAGAATTTTTTATGCTGTGGTACAAAGCTGCACTCCTGTGATGTGCACAATGCTTAGTAACCCAGCAGGAAACTCCTCAGAAGTTTTAAAAACACATCAGTTAAAGTGATGTAATTTCCTTTCCCTTGCCTGGCTTTGTTATCCAGGAGTTGTTGCTGCAGTAACTTAGCCTTGGGATATGCAGCAATTAAAACTATGGGTGGTTGCACTGTAGGAAGATAGTGCCCCAGGAAGACTACTTCACAGAGGTGTTTTTAGGACATAATTTGAGAAAACTTTTTGGCAGGAAAACCAGCCCACGCCATTTTCTTACTTGGCCTCAGCTGGGTCAGTACAGCTTTTTGTAGATCTACATGATAAAGTTAATCTGATTATTTTTAATCTATGTTTCTATATTTGCTTTGGGTTTAGCTAAGCAAAGTGTACTAGCTGAGGGAGATCACACAAGGAGGGAATCCACAGCAGTGGATGAGAAAGGGCTTATGGTAAGCTGGTATTGCTGCTGGGAAAACACTTGTGGACCTGTAGGTGCAGCATAGCCTTAAGCATTTGTTCAGGAGCTCTTTCCCCTGTTGGGAGAAAAGTAACCATTGCCATTTGGAACTGCTTACAGAGCTGATGAGGAACCATCGTGGGGCAGCTGCTCTGCACAGTGGCATTCATCTGATTTTTGTGAGTTCCTCCTCCACACCCTTCTTCCCTGCTCGCTTGATGCTATGGAGATCATCACTGGAGACACCCAGAGAGGCTATCCTGACTCTGCGTTGGCTACAGTGAACTCTATTGCCTTTCTCCACCCATCTCTTAGGTGAACTGTAATTACATCAATATGGAGAGACAGCACATTTTTTATCTTTTTGATTCTTAGTGTGAAGCCATCACTGTTACTACTACAAATACCCTGGTTTCTATCTCAGACAGGCCAGCATCCCCTTCCCTCTCAGAAAATTAGGGAACAGTAGAATGATAATATTTACTGAAAGCACCCTTCTCACAGCCTTGAAAAGATTATCAGTTCATACTTGGATTTTAACAGAGACCTACTGGTTAGGGGTGGAATGAACTTTCAAGTGTACACCTGAGGACAGCCTTAAGGTTGCTGTTCCCCATGTTATCTTGGTTACTGCAGCCTGCTACGCTTTTCTGATATAATTAGGGCTTTTCTGGTAGCATAAGAGACAGTAAAACAGGTCCTCCAGCTACTTTCCTCCAACCTGCCATTGCTACATGCCAACACCCAAGTTTCAGGATGAAAGAGCAGTCCAGAACACCACAGTGATCACACAGCATAAGGCCACACAGCATACCCGCACACACTTGGGCTGGTGCAGTCAGCTCCATCCCCACCATCATGCACAACGCAGAGCTCTGCTTCTCCTGTAACAAATCCCTTTTCTCTTCTCTCTTGAGTAAAACATTTAATAGTGACCTAGAAGACCCCCTGCATTCTCACAGTAAACCAAAGTCTTCGGGAAGGCAGCCTTCCCTCAGTAACCAAGGATGGGGAGCCAAATTCTACCTTCTGTCTCATCATCCAGCCCAAGACCTCTGCTTCCTCTGGCACACTAAACCGATTACTTTGCAGTCACAGAGAGAGTTCTAGCCACGCTGTCATACCACTTCACATCAATGAATGTGTGCAAGACGTCTGGGACTCAGCATCAGCACCACAGTGTGCTGATTCTTCAACAGCTTGTAGTAAAGCTGTAGAAGGGGAGCTACCAAATGTACACCAGGGAATTAACAGATTGTCTAATATCATAGCTCTGTCTTTGCAGCGTGCACTGCATGGAGAGCAGAGCAATAACTTTCTGTAACTAAAGATCCTCTTGGAAACTAGATTGGGTATTGAAAAGTGCAGTACGATGCTGCCTGTGTTCTGTATACCTGGTTGTCAACTTGGTAGCTCCTGAAGACCCTGATGTAATGCCATAACTTCTAACAGTCTTGTTATGAAACGTGACGCTCAACCTTCTTATGATCCTGCTTCTCAGATACTAGTTATTTAATCTGTATTGAGTCTTTAAGTGCTCCAGTTACAGAGCGAGGGTTGTGTTGGCTATCTCAACTTCTCTGCTACAAAGAATTCTTTGAATTTAGCATCATCATCTTTGATGTTAGCCACATTTCAGCTAAAGGCTACTTTTGGTTAGTATCTAGGTTTGATAGATCTTTTGGAGAGGGATCAGCAAAGGGCCTTAAAAACCATCAGGGAGAAGGCTTCTCCTGTAGGTAAAAAAACAGACTGCAACAGCTGAAGTTGGACGCAGCTGCTATGGAACTGCAACTTGGACAACAGCACCAGCTTCCCCACTGTTATCACATTCAGTTAGCAGTTAAATCCCCTCCACACTCACAGCTTCCCTATCACCAACCATCAGCTAGCTTTACTTCTCATTCCATCAGACAGTAAAAACAACACATTCTTGTATCAAGTTATCTTGTGACCACTGTGCTGAATGGCCTTTGACCAGGGCATAATAGAAAGACTAGAAAAGGTCTTGAAAGAAAATGCAGTTTAATATAAGATTGCAAGGCCAAAATACAATTAGAACAAGCATGTCAAATAGCATGCAAAATGACCCACAAGTCAAAGCAGTTTTAAAACCATGACGCTCCATTCTCAAAATCATTCCAAGTGGGGGGGGGGGGGGGTTGGGAAAAATCACCTTGTACTCCCCTTCTCTGTAACTTTACAGAGCATTGCAACTTTAGTCTGTATGAAGTATACAGTTTCTGCATTGCAGAAGATACTTCCCCTTACTATGGAAGCCCAACAAAGAAACAAAACTGTCTTCTTCAGGATCTTCACCACCACCTTGCTATTCTGTTAATAGCTTCATGAGAATACCCATGAGATACTGCTGTTACAACAGTCCCCAACCAGAGAGAATGCACACCAAACTGGTTTGGAGGAAGTCCAGCAAGCCCAAGAGCACAACGGAAGACAGTAAGGAACTCCCGTTTTGTCACAGCCGTACTGTCCAAGTGCACAAAGAGAGGGCCCTCTCCTTGTGGCCGTGCTGCCACATAGATACGGAGAGCTTCAACAGGACAGACCCACAGCTCTTTAGATAATCTCAGTTGGATCAGAAACCGCTCCTGGCCCATGTGTGATGTATGCAAACAAAGGTTTGCACCCCCTTCAGTCAGCTGGAGGTCACTCAAGTACAGGAGCTCTGGCTGTGCTGTATTTTGGCAATTTGCCACCATCTCTTCTATATGGAGTGCCCCAAAAAAAGCTACAGTAAACATGGCACGGAACAATATACACTCATAAGGAGATCTACACACAGATGCCAAAGTCCCCAGAAGAGATCTTAACACTTCAACAGTTACAGGCAAGTATTTATCATTCAAAGGGCCAGTCCTACATTTCAGCCTTGATATCATGTGACAGATAACAGGATCTTGAAGAGGATCAGGATGATCTACCATTCTGGAAATGAAAGACAGTCCTTCCATGTACATTATTATTTTAGTGGGAGGCAGATCCTGAGCATCCATGACAACCAAGAACTCTCTCACTTGATCCACGGGAATTGGCCAGACTGCAGGCAGAGCCATGCATTCTCTAAAGGCAAGGAAATTCTTCAGGCCTTCATGGTAGACCTTCCATAAGCAGCTATCTCCCGAGTCCTCCAGTAAGAGCAGAGCCCTCAGTGGGTAAGGGCCCAAGGGATGCTTCTCAGGGACCTCCTGGCTGAGTTCATCTGCTAAAAGAAATCCACATTAGCAATGGCAAACAAGGTAGTCTCATGGACAAACAGACAAGTTTCCTCCCTTTCAGCATGCTCCAGCTTTTGCTTTAATATCTCCAAAAAAAGTCTGTCCCTTGCATTCTGACAGGTCTCACTTGCACAGCTTCCAACAGCTAGAGCATAGCAAAAGAATTAAATTCTCAAAAAAAACCAACACAAAAACCCCAGTGATTTTTCTCTTTAAAGCAACACCTCAAGCCTGGTGACAGACCCAGCAAACTACAGCAAGATTTCTGCACCACCAGACCTCCATCAAGGAGCAGAAGGGATTGATAGTAACAAAGCTACACAAGAACAATAGATTCAGCAGTGCACACAGGTCCCAGAAGTCTTCCAGTACAGAGGACAGACACCACAGAAGAACCCACCAAGCCTCTGCCAACCTCCCCCACCATGCAGCCGACCCCCTAGGGCCACCACCACACTCACCAGCTCCTCTTCTGCTGCCAGCCTCCACCACACTGGAACCCCACAATCCGGCACAGCCACCTGGACCAGGCGGCAGCCACCCCATACCCGGCTCGCGCCGCAGTAGCGCCAGCAGCACCCAGAAGGGCGAAGGAGAGGCAGACGGCTCAAGCCCACCGCTCTGCGTCGCCATCAAACTCCCATCCATCCCACCACCAGCACGAACCACCAACTGCCGAAAATGGCCGCCGCGCTGCCTTTTTATAGCCGGTCTGTACGTCCAACCAATCGGAGCTCCCCTTTCCCGCCCCCGCCCCTCTCTTGCCCAATGGCGGAGCAAGCCGCGTGGCTTTGCGCTCCGCCCCGCAGGGAGGCGGAGTCTGTGCCTGAGGGAGGGAACGGGGCAGCCGCGGCGGGGCCGCTCAGGGGTGAGGTTTCACTGCCTGGAGCCAAACGGTCCATTATCGTTGTCGCCTTCCTTGTGCTGCAAGTGGAGCTAAGGAAGGAGCCGCCGGTGATGGAGGGTGTGCCCGCGGGTGCGCCTCCGCTATGTGACTTACCCCTCTTGGCCTGGTTCTCCCCCGCCTCAGACCTGCGCCATTTTGTTACTTGAATGAGACACCCTGCAACAGTCAAAGGTACGAAGGCGGTGTAGGACCGGATGAGGGCCAGGAGTGACGGTCAAACCTTGGGGGAGAGGAAGCTCCCGGGGAGGGTGGTTGTTGGGGTCCCTGCGCTGCTTTGTGCAAAGGGAGACCAGGCCGGGGCTCAAGGGTGCCAGCAAGCAGGGCCAGCTGGTACCTTCTGCGGCCGGGAGCCTCCGGGGATACCCCAGTACCTTGGGGTTCCAGCTACCCTCTCCTCAGAGCAAGCAGGCTCTGCAAAGACACCACGAAGGAGATGAGGGCATACAGGAAAATACCACCCCAAAAGCTCAGGTTGTCAGCGGCGGAGCCCGCTTGCTTTATTTTCTCTCGGGATTTAGCAGGGATAGTTGCCACAGAAGGGTGGTTATCTCGTTGAACTGTGCGTAAAGCACCTAGGTGCATTGTCTGTAATTAACAGGGAAGGATAATCGGTAATTCAGGCGGAGCCAGCTGCCCTAACCTATTCCCTGTGGGAAGCTCTCTAGAAACGTCTTAAAGAGCCCACGATACAACGGGTGGGTAACACAATTACTCCCTTCTTTTATCCTTATTAGTAAACCCATTCGCACCTCGGGCCTCGGCAGAAGGGCAGGTAAGAAGCTTTCTGGAAACCACATCTTAAAGAGCCCAGGATACAACAGGTGGGTAACACAATTACTCCCTTCTTTTAACCTTATCAGTAAACCCATTCGCACCTCGGGCCTCGGCAGAAGGGCAGCTAAAAAGCGCCTTCCGGCTAGCGTGCCGGCCCCGCTCCCCGCCCGCCGCCGCGGCCCTGCCCCTCGATAACGGCCGCTTCGCGCCCGCCGCCGCTCCCCGCCGCGCGCTTCCCGGGGAGGGGCCGCGCCGGGAGGGCAGCCAATAGTAGCGCTCCGACTGGGCGGGGCTGCTCCCGTTACCCAATCGGAGGAGGGCTTTGCCAGCGGCTATAAAAGGGCCCGCGGGTCGCGCTTGCCCCAGCTGTCGTGTCGTCCAGGGGCTGCGTTCGCTGCTTGTCCTCCTGCCATGTCCTGCCGTGCCCGCACTCCGTCTGGGACTGCTGCTGCGCCCTTTTGGGAGATGCTGGCGCTGCTGGCCCAGGAGCCTGGCATGGAGTGGCTGGAGCTGGGCCTTGCTGGGCAAGCAGCTACCTTCTCGCATGGCAGCAGAGGAGCAGTGTGTAGGACGGTAGCGGTGGTGCACCCCGGTGGCTCCCGGCAGTGTGAGGAGCGCGGAGCGGCCGTGGCTGGTAAGTGCGGACAGTGCTCTGTGGCGGGGCTGCCCGTCTCTCCCCACCCCATGGCTGGGGGCTGGCTTCTGGCTCTGGGTGGAGGGGCAAGCAGATCGCTGGCGGCCGTGGCTTCTGCCGGGCAGCGTGTCCTTGGTTTTGCTGGAGATTTTGGAGGGAGACCTCGAGGGAGTTCCTCTTGCTGGGCTGTGAAATATGCTGCCTTCTGGCAGGAGTGTGCTCTGTGCACTTTGCAGTTGTAATTTCTGTAAGCCAAACCAGGAAGGCTTCGTTTTAAAACTGCTTCTTGCTTGTCAATTACTAATCTGTTGCTGATCTGTTACTGCTCCACAAACTTGTAAATACCTAGAGTGTTACCAGATCTAGTGCCTGAAATGGGCCTGGTATGTTGCTTGTAGTTTCCCATTTGAAAAATATCTCAGCTCTTCAACAGCTCTGAGTGTAGCTGTGTGTGACTTGTCTCTAATCAGATAAACTAGCAGAGCATTGTCTAGGGGTGTATCGCACTGAGGAACACTGTCTTTATTGCTGCCTAAGTGGTATGCTTGTGCCTGTTGTCAGCATGTGCTAACATGGCTCCTTTCTTATAGGAAGGGAGTTTAGTTCTCCTCGGAAAGATTCTTTGGGACCTCAGCCTCTGAAGACTTTGTCACTGTTGGAGTGCTCAGGGGATAGTAGGCTTTGGCAAGCCTACCTCGAAGGACTGAAGAAATTCCTTGCCTTTAGGAAAAGTATGGGAATGCCTGCAGCCTGGCCAATTCCAGAGGAGCAAGTTAGAGGGTTTTTGACTGTGGAATCTTATTCATCCTCAAAGATACTGATCTATGTGGCGGCACTGTCTTATTTATCAAAACTGACTGGTAACCCTGATCCTCTGGAAGATCCTATAACCCGTTGTATGGTGATAGGGTTGAAACGTCGAGCAGGCATCCTGAGGGATAAATACTCACCTATAACAATTGAGGTGTTGCGATCTCTCTTGGGAGCTCTGGAGTCTGTATGTGTAACTCATTATGAATGCTTACTGTTTCGTGCATTATTTACTGTAGCATTTTTTGGGGCACTTCGAATAGGAGAGATGGTGGTGAAGCACCATGATGTACTGCAGCCTGAGCTGCTGTACCTGAGTGACCTCCAGCTGATGGAGAGGAGAGTGGTGTTTTGTCTGCATACCTCTTCTGTGGGTCAGGAGAGACCTGTCATCAGCCTTGGGCTGTCTGGAGAGCCATGGGTGTGCCCTGTTCTGGCCCTCCGGAGCTATGTGGCAGTTCGTTCGCAGCTGGAAGGGCCACTCTTTATGCACTCAGATAATAGGACTGTAACAAAAAGGGAATTCCTGACTATTCTCCGACGGGCCTTGCGGCTGCTGGGGCTATGTCCGGAGCAGTATGGCGTGCATTCCTTCTGGCTGGGGACTGCTGTTACTGCTGCACGCTGTGGGTATCCTGGGGAAGACGTCACTCGCCTGGCAAGATGGCCCTGTATGATCCCAGGGAGATTATAGCCATGGAGACCAATGGGAAAATAGACGCTGATGAATTACCTTCTTTCTGTAGAGTTGGCTTTTAACTGTATAGTTTCTAGTCTTTGGCAGTAATTTAGTATTAACACCTGTAATGAATTTTCTACCTCAGAGTGGGGTGATCTCTGAAGTTCAAGCATAGCTGCTGCTTATGCTGTCTGTAGTGTTGAGGGTGGGGGAGTCTTAAACCTGCTGTGCATGGACCTTGTCTGTCTGTCATGACAGAGCAAGCCTGCAGATTGTTTTATGTTGTATAGCGTGAGTTAATAAATGTTTCCTTTTTAAAAACAGTCTCTGTCTAGTAATATTGTTGCTCTCTACACAGAAGAAATTGTAGTTTTGGCTTTGAGAGCAATGAATAACAACAGACTGAAGTTTTGAAGGAAAACTCTTGAGACTTCTAAGGTAATCATTGCAAAGCAGGAGGTAGTTAAATTGTAATATTGCTTGGTGTAGCTGTACGCTTTTTAACACTAACATATGTTGTTAAGGTCAAAAGGGAAATATAAGCTATATTATTAGCCCAGTAACAGACACCAAAGGATGAGCTTTTTAAAACACTGGTATTCATAAGATGCTCATAGTGGTATCTAGTACTGTTTAAATGGGGGCCAGTGGCTTTCCTATTCAGCAAACTCTGCCTCTGAAAATACTTCATTTACTCTTCTAGACCCAATTCCCTCTGAGCATAATTAGCCTAATCAGTATTTTAAATAACAAAAATAGCACATGGTTCACTTAACAGTTAGCGGTTTCCTTAGGATGTGATACTTGCTATCCTTAATTCAACCTGCCCTTTTTTTGCCTGAATTTTAAGTTAGTTATTAAAATTGAGGAGTTTTCAACCGTAATCATAAAGTGCAATGGCTCGAGTACCTCTAATTTTGTAATTATAGCATTTGTAGTACTTCGGTAGCATGTGGTAGAATATATTTTTCACCATATGGCTGGACTGGGAAGGGAGTAGGTGAGTCAGTCCCCTGGCAGAGAATTGTGGTGGGCAAGCCTTTTGATCACCCTTACTACAGTCGCTGCTCCAAACCTGGACCATGGACTATTGCTAAGGCTAGCTTTGTATCTTACTCTGCCTTGTGCCCTTTTCTAACAAATCTGAGTTACAAAAGTGTGGGAAGCTAGCTGAAACTTAATGCTGTCTGGATCTCCATGTGGATAATTAGCCATGATTTCTGAGGCTTTTGATTAGTAGAAATTAACCCTGTCAGTGTGTAGGGCAGCACCAATCTCCTACTCTTAAGTAGAAGTGTGGCAGTGTTTACTGTGGGAATTAACTACAGTGCAGCAAGGCTTCCATGGTTATGACCATATCAGAGATCTTTGTTTTAACTGCAGTTAAGCTAAAAGCTGGCTTTTTCATTGCGTGGCTTTGTTCACTAGAAATGCTTGTTGGTATAGTAGTTTCTGTGCATGAAATCTATATGTGTAAACAGCTAAGGTGACCAAATCTAGCATCTGTCCAGGAACTTCTGAGGTGCCCAGCAGCTGCTGCTGCTGGCTAGGCTGAGCAGACACTTAGCATGTACTTGCTAAAGGAACACTCTGTGCTTTTTGGAAGCTTTGTATCTTTGCTGTCCCCTGTGTATGTGATGGGTCTGTTTGCTGGCTTGTGTACTCAGGCATGCCAGCTTCTAGTATTGACTGTTGCTGTGCCGTGAAAGGTCTATGTATTGGCTATACGTGGCATGGTTTTGGTAGCAGAGGGAGGGGGAACTGAAGGGGTGGCCTCTGTGGGAAGAGGTAAGGGGCTGCCCAGGTCATATTTTTGTTTCCCAGTACCCAAATATTTTAACTGGCAATAAATTAATTTTTTCCAAGTTGAGTCTGTTTTAACTGTGACTGTAATCAAGTGATCTCACTATCTTTAACCCTCTATACAAGTGGGTCAAACTAGCTGCACCAGCATTACAGACCTGGGAGGTAGCAAAATGAATGCAATACAACACCAGCTTAGTGGATGTGCCTGACCATTTAAATCCCTGTCTGGACTCTCCCATTTAATTGATTTCAGCAATAAATTGTGCTTCCCAAATGGGGAGACAGGAAAGCCTTGCAATTTTTTTTTTTAGAGTGTAAATGGATGTTCTAGTAAGACAGAAATGGCTGTATTAATGCTAGCACCTTTAATATGTGTGCTGTTTTTAAAGCTCAGAGGTAAGTATTTGGCAAATAAATGTGATCACGATTGCTGTACAACACTGGGAAAATGGATGTCTGTCTTATCTGTAACTTCTAAGTCTGAGTGATACATGAAGCAGAAGAGAGAACTACTTTTGTTCCTATTTCTATGTACTTTCTGTAGCTGTAGCCAGAGACTTTGGTCTTGTACCCCCCACCCAAGTGGAAGTAAAATCTAGGAAGTAGCCTGAGAGGTGACGAAGAATCAACTATAATCATCAACTTCTATGAGTTCTGATCCCAGCATTGAGAATAAGAGAAATTTGTTTTTAAGGAAAAGCCAATCACAGAGGTAATTAGCTTTTTTTTAATAGGATGGTATATTTTCAGGTAACAGGGTTATAAATGCAGTGCTTGTTGGAGCTATAGGTCTCTCTTCATGGAGAGTTATATCCATATGTATATATGTGGCAAATAAAACTGAGACAGTAGGAAAATGAGACCTGTTTTCTCTTACATGTTAGGAGTTTCACATCTCATGAGCTCAGAATCCCCAAATGGCTATCTCTATAACAAATTTGCAAGGTTTTTCTATTTAGCTGTGCCAAAGATCCTGAATAGAAGCAGAAGGGGATATAAGAAGGGTATCTACTTTAAAAAGCAAAATGGGAAATTATTTCGGCTCACAATTCTTTCTTACAGTGTTAATTAATGATTTCACACACTTATATCATGTTAAGGGTGAAAGGCTAAGCATACTGACTCCAGAAAGAGCTAAATTGCTCATGTACTACTGATCACTGTCTGCTGTGGGAATTCACTGTATGTGGAGATACTGGTGAATCATTATTCATGTAGAAGCTTGAACTCTTGCAATTTATAATTGTTGAATTTAAGTAATTAGACTCTTCAAGAATAAAGGGAAGGTGATTAGTTGTATTTTTTATTTAAAAAAACCTTTCTTTGTACACCTGGTTGGTAGGCATTTGATTCTATTCCGATTGTGATGTTTTTATCAAATACATATTCCTTACAATGATAGAAATAATATTACCCATTAATTACACTTTATACTTGATTACTTAGTATTGTAGTATGTCCTTACATAGCTAAACCTTTCATTGTTGAAAATGTACCTCAGTGTTCATGTTCCTGAAATGGATGACATTTGCAAGAAATGGCTTCTTTCCATATCCACTGAAAATGAATTAGGTAACTAAATCAGATACTTGTCATGTTTCACACCAGGATCCATGAGTAGTTCTTGCTTGTAGAATGAAAGCATCCCCTCCTAATCTTACTAAGCAGCATTTGGTGACCTTTGACAGCAAGGACTCAAGTCCAGAAAGCTAAGGGTAAATAGACAAATGCCTTTAAACCTCTTAGGGTTTTCTTTTTACTGGTTATACAGAGAATTATTTGTGCTATAAAAAGTGCTGAGGAGACTTTTTGAGACAATCTGCAAGTGCAAAAAATTGCATCTCCTGTACTTTTTGTTTCTTCCAGCACCTGGATGGGAAGTAGCTAGAAAAAGATGACCTTAAAGATTGAGGGGTTCCATTGATTTGTTACCTGAAACATCCCCAAAGTGCCTTTTGGGTACCTAAAGTCTTTTTTGCCGCCTTGACTTCTTCTACTTTAAGATATGTATACTTGTCCGTCGTGATGTTTACATGTACATTGAAGAGATTTGATTGTTCTACTCTGGAGCTGATGAGGAGGACACTGATGTTCTGCAGCAGCTCCAATAGCAGCATGCTGGGTGTAACATGCCAGCACTCTGTTTACCCAGTTTTGGCTTTTGTTGAAGATGTTTCATTTCATATTAAGTCACACCTCCTCAGGAGGTTTGTAATTGCTAATGTTACAAGCTTGGAAGCTGTACAGGCATTAAAAGTAAATTTATTTTAAGATATCTAAAGGAGAAGCAATGTTTTTCAATCAAGATAGGAAAAGATAGCTCTGTTTTACATGTTGCGATGCAAGTTTGGCTAGAAGCATTAGTATGGTGCTGAATGCACCAATTACTACTGGCTCATTATGACATCTCATTGGAAGAGATGATTCAATATGGTGCCACCTTATTCTCTGAGGCTGGCTGCATATTCACTGCAACATGTTGCTTAACCATACCAGCATCTTAGTTGCTACTTATTTCCTTGAAGTACTGGCAGAAGAGAAAGAGAGGACAACATGTCCCACAAATACCATGCTTTTTTCCTTACGTGTAGCTTCCCACCAGGAATAAATCAATTAGCCGTCAGAGTCTAGGCCTGACCATACCTCAGTCATTAATACCATTGGATTAGGAGCAGCTCTCCGAAATGGCAATGTAACATGCTACTTTTGCTAGAGCCCAGGAATAAAGCCAATATGGAATTCATTGCTAAAACTGTTCCAAGTTCTAGCAATGTTTTTATACTAGCTCTTTTATACTAGTTTGAGGAACTGGCATTTGCACTTTTAGATAAATTTCCCAAAAGCTATAACCACAGGATGATTGTAGAATAGCCTGTCTTCTCATAGCTCTGCTATAGCTGTAAGCTGTGCACTAATATCTCTTGCCTTTTCCCCAACATCTTGGTTCTGTTTCAGCATAAAACACCCTTCCTTAAGCTAAAGGCAGCTGAGCAATTGGCAAAGATATTTCACAGCCCCCTGTCAATTGTTGGCAGGCAAGCTGCAAATGTTTTCCAGAGCACACAAACCAACCCAGTATAATATGTAGTTGTAGTAGCATTTTAATGTTAAAGCAGAATATTTTTTTTTGCCTTAACAGCTTTTATATCTCATATCACCTTCTGGAGAACTTGAAAAATAGCAGTTCTTAAGTCAGTAAGATTCAAATTGGTGTTGTAGGCTAACACTTCTAGATGGCAAATCCTTTGTCTTGTGGTTTTTTTTTTGTTTTTTTTTTTTTTTTTCCTTTCAGCCCAGATAACCAAATAAAAGGGTGTGCCGTAGTGGTGACTCCCCATGTTAACACTTGAACTTTTTTCCCTTGGAAGTACTAAGCCTTCATATCACAGAATGGTCGGGGTTGGAAGGGACCTCTGGAGATCATCTTGTCCAACCCCCCTGCTTGAGCAGGCACACCTAGAGCAGGGGGCACAGGAACACGTCCAGGCGGGTTTTGAATGTCTCCAGGGAAGGAGACTCCACACCCTCCCTGGGCAGCCTGTGCCACTGCTCTGTAACCCTCACAGGAAAGAAGTTTTTTCTCATATTGAGGTGGAACTTCCTGTGTTCCAACTTGTGCCTGATGCCTCTTGGCCTGTCATTGGACACTATTGAAGAGAGTCCAATCCCATCGTCCTGACACCTACCCTTTAGATATTTGTAGGTATTGGTGAGATCCCCCCTCAGTCTTCTCCAGGCTGAACAAACCCAGGTCTCTCAGCCTTTCCTCATAAGGGAGATGCTCCCGTCCCCTGATCATCTCGGTAACTCTCCACTGGACTTGCTCAAGCAGTTCGGTGTCCTCCTTAAACTGGGGGGCCCAAAACTGGACACAGTACTCCAAACGTGGTCTCACTGGGGCAGAGTAGAGGGGGAGGATAACCTCTCTCAGCCTGCTGGCCACACTCCTTTTAATGCACCCCAGGATACCATTGGCCTTCTTGGCCATAAGGGCACATGGCTGGCTCATGGTCAAACTTGCTGTCCACCAGCACTCCCAGGTCCTTCTCAACAGAGCTGCTTTGCAGTAGTTCAGCCCCCAGCCTGTACTGGTGCATGGGGTTGTTCCTCCCCAGGTGCAGGACCTTGCACTTGCTCTTTTTGAATTTCATCAGGTTCCCCTCGGCCCAGCTCTCCAGCCTGTCCAGGTCTCACTGGATGGCAGCACAGCCTTCTGATGTATCAGCCACTCCTCCCAGCTTGGTATCATCAGCAAACTTGCAGAGGTTACACTCTCTCCCATCATCCAGTTCATTGATGAATATGTTGAACAGGACTGGACCCAGCACAGACTAGCGGTGGGGAACACCACTAGTGACAGGCCTCCATCCAGACTCTGCCCCATTGATCATGACCCTCTGAGTTCTGTTGTTGAGCCACTTGTCTGTCCACCTCACTGTCCACTCATCCAGCCCACACCTCCTTAGCTTGCCTGTGAGGATGCTATGGGAGACAGTGTCAATGCCTTACTGAGCTCAAGATAGACAGCATCCACTGCTCTCCCTTTGTTGACCCAGCCAATCACGCCATCATAGAAGGCTATCAGGTTGGTCATGCACGATCATCCCTTGGTGAATCCATGTTGACTATTTCTGATAACCTTCTTGTCCTCTACAAGCCTGGAGATGACCTCCAGGATGAACTGCTCCATCACCTTTCCGAGGATGGAGGTGAGGCTGACTGGCCTGTAGTTCCCCAGGTCTTCCTTCTTGCCTTTTTGAAGACTGGAGTGACATTTGCTTTCCTCCAGTCCTCAGGCACCTCTCCTGTCCCTGTCCTCCATGACCTTTCAAAGATGATGGAGAGTGGCTCAGCAGGAACATCTGCCAGCTCCCTCAGCACTCACAGGTGCATCCCATTGAGGCCCATGGATTTGCAAGGATCCAGTTTGCCTAGGTGATCTCTGACCCAATCCTTCTCAACCTATGGTAATTCTTCCTTTCTCCAGATTTTTTTCTCTCCCTTCTGGGGGCTGAGATGCCCAAGGGCCAGCCTGAGCAGTAAAGACCGAGGCAAAGGCAGCATTCAGTAACTCCACCTTCTCTGCATCCTGCATTGCCAGGGCCCCTTCCTTGTTCAGCAGTGGGCCCACTGTATCCCCAGTCTTCCTTTTACTGCTGATGTATTTTAAGAAGCCTTTCTTCTTATGTTTGACATCCCTTGCCAGATTTAATTCCAAGTGGGCCTCAGCTTTCCTTGTCACATCTCTGTATGCTCTGACAACGTTCCTATATTCCTCCCAAGTGGCCAGTCCCTTTTTCCATGTACTGTGAACCTCCCTCTTCCATTTAAGTTTCTCTAGAAGCTCTTTGCTCATCCATGTGGGTCTCCTGGCTCCTCTGTCTGACTTCTTCCTCCTGGGGATGCACCGATCTTGAGCTCGGAGGAAGTGGTCCTTGAATACTGTGCAGCTCTCTTGGACCCTCTGCCTTCTAGAGCCCTAGCCCATGGGATTCCTCCTAGCAGGTCTTTGAAGAGAGGCCAAAGTTGGCCCTCTTGAAGTCCAAGGTTGTAGCCCTACTCGTAGCCTTGCTTCTACCTCGCAGTATCCTGAACTCGACCATCTCATGGTCACTGCAGTCAAGGCTACCCCCAACTCTCACATCCTCAACTAGCCCTTCCTTGTTTGTTAGGATAAGGTCGAGCAGCACATCTCACCTCGTTGGCTCCGCCACCACCACAACGTATTTCAATGCATTTGTTGTGGGTTGAAAAGAAGGAACCAGTATCTTGGCATTGGACAATTGTTTAGAATTTTGCAGATGAAAACCAATGATATGAATACAGCCTCCCTTGACTGATCTGCAGCCACTGTGTGCAGAGATGCTTAAGGCGGGATGCTATCTTCAGCTGAGATGGTCATGCTTTGTCTCCAAGATCTAAATGATTCTGTTGTGCAAGAATGAGTGTAGTTCCAGAGTTTGAATAAAACTGCAGGTTTACTACTATATTTTGCTCAAGAGGAGGTGTTTTCTTTTTTCCCCTCAGTTCATAGCATAATGTAGCTTGTGTTCATGTGAGGACATTCTAAAGAACGTCAGTACCCACACACCATAAGATGTTTCAGTAGCTAAACCCATGATTTATCAAAAGTTCTTTTTCCTCAAAGAGATAAGTAGCTGTTGCTTGCCTTATCCTACAGGGAGGTTTGTTCAGGTATAAATGCATTGTGATAGTTTGTGTCCTCCCCCATGTAGTTGCTCTGATATGTTTGAAGTAGGCAGCTCTGCAATATTTGTAAGCTTGAAAACTATTTTATTTGGTTTAGAAAAAAAAACTTGCTCTTGCAGTGGTTTGCCAAGATGGGTATTTTGCACTCTGAGGAAAGCAGTATTTTTGTTTTTTTCCTCTAAATTCTGGGAATATGGAAAAATCACCTGGGTAGATTGCCTGTGATTAGATGGAGCAGAAATAATTAGATAATGCCAAATTTTGCAATATAGATTTTTGTTTAGTGTCTTTGTCAAAGAGATTTGTTTTACAATGTCAGCAAAACTCTATACAACACTGGTGAAGTAACATGTATGAATACTATTTTAGCAGTCATCTTGCAATTGGAGTTCTGTGAATTCCTTGAAATTCTATGAATTCCCTGAAAACACAGTTAAAGTTTAGGTGGATGTATTATGGTCTGCGTTTTTTTCTTGTCTTCATCATCTTTTGGCATCCTGCCTTTTCAGCCAGCTGCACTGTATTAGTGCACAGCATTAGTCTTGGCTCTCTGCGGGGAACTCTGAGAAACTCTGCTAAGAACACAGGAGTTTAGATATACCATATTCTGTGTTGTAAGGTGGATATGCGACTATGAGGAATGCAGATGCCCTTGTGAGCATGATGACTTTTGGTAGTGTTTTAAAGGGATGTTCCTAACTCCCTTTGAATTTTGGAGAGAGTGAAACTTTAGTGTTGAGTTAGTATCTAAACTGTTGACCTTCAGTCTTGCTTCTTCAGATATCCGTTTAATATCTCTCTCTTTTTTTTTTTTGTGATGTGCGCACAAGCTGAAGAAATTGCTTTCTGCAGAACCTAGAGTTAAATTCAGCCTGCAGTGGTAGCTGGGGGGCTTCCCTCTACTTCCAAAAGCTGATGTAGTGTGTTGTTTCCCATGGCTCAAGAGTGATCACAAAGAGGAAGATGCTTGAGTCTGTCTGCACCCTTGTAATAGGGTAGAAATATTTCTCTAATCCAGTTTGTTTTGAAGCATCAGGCTGCCTGCTAGAGCAAACCTTTGATCTGGAGCAGTGTCCAGGCCCACAGATTGTCTTTGTGTAGAGCACAGATCCTATAGTCAGCCATTCAAAGGCATGGTACAAACTGGAAATGATCCCAGTGAGGAAGAGTTGTATATAAAATAGCTTTCTGATAGCTAAAATGATAAAATGGCTTTGTTCTTAACCCTACCAGATACTGAATTATTTCTCAAGGATGGACAAAATACCAGCCAGCTTGCAAGCATCCGGTGAAAAAGGATGAACATGCTGCGTTTTAGATCACGTTAAATAATACAAGGCTTCTAGGGGCAAAAGGTTTCATTGCTTCAGGTGCTGGGATGTGGTCAGCAAAAACCTCAACTGTAACATGTAAATTAGGATTTCCCATCTCTGGAAAATGTGGTTAATATTCTACATTATTTCATGACCTGCCATTGTGAATGCTTCCTAATGTATTTCCTATCTTCCATGTGTACAACAGGGTGGAAGAAAATATGAATGAGTGTTCTGGTTTCAGGTGGTAGGGGATTTTTAGAGAGAAGGAAGGAGGAGGCAGTAGGTGGGTGAGAAAAAAATGAGGCGGAGAGAAACATGCTGCATCTAAATGAAGTGCTGTATTATCCTTCTCCAGAGCAGGCACAGTGAGGCTATTCTGCTGGCAAGAAGAACTGTTGTTACCCGTGCTGTGAGGACTTCAGTTAGTTTAAGGAGAGAAATCTGACTCTGAAGAGTTAGTGTGCTGCTTGACCCCATCAAAAGATAATATTCTGTAGCAAATGCTGCGAAGAATGTGAACGCAACAGCTTCTGGGGAGAAAAATTGGCAGGAAGGCAAGTAGAAGCAGACTGTGAGACACTTCTTACAAACTGTGCTTAGAAACCAATCTGTTCTTCTTTATTGTTCTCTGATGAAGGGATGGATTATAAATGGTACAGACGGCCTTGGGGCCTGTGATAATACAGTATCTGTAGCTTTTCCAGTTGGAAGCTTAAAAACTCTTAACGCTTTTTATGCAAAAAAAATCCATTAAAAAAATTCTGAAAATGTACATGTCAAAACCTCAGCCTCAGGATCAAATTATTATTTTAGGCAGGAGAGGAAAGATTTGTTTAGTTGAAACAGCAAAATTTTAAATAAATGTTTTTACACTTTCCTGCTTTGCTTATAGATTGGCTAAGATAAATATATAAAGTTAGAAGTTTTAATATGACAGAGATCCCTCCTATGTCATCTGCACTTCAGTCTGTCCTTAAAGTGCATGCAGAGTCAAACTTCCCTTACACGGCAGTACAATGAATTCTGATTTTTTTTTAATGTTGTCTTGATAACAGCATATGTGTTTGTGTAGAACCATAGAAAGTTACGTGTGTCATGTGAGTGTTGCACAAACTCAGTGCACCAATGAATGGTACACTCTTGTCCCACTGAATGTAAGCACGAACATAATGTTCTGCTCCGTTAATAGCCCATACACATTCTCAAAGTCAAATGTTTGAACAAAATATGTAGAAGCAGAGTTGGATAATGTGCCATGGGCCTTAACCACTCTCTGCATTAGCAGAAGCAGCCTGTGCTCTAAATATGGTTTTATATTGTACAGTTGTTGACAATGATATATATTTGCTCTCCTTCAAACCCTCTTGTGACTGGTCTCATGTATGGTAGGCAGACACAAGAGCCAGATTGAACCACTAAGCAGTTTTGTTCCTTCTGCTTATCCTTTCTCTTTAAAAAAAAAAAAAATCTTGCCTGTGCTTGTCTTAGATCAGATGCAAGGCAAATAATCAGCGAAATTAATCAAAGCAGATTAAAATGTGATGTGATTTTTGTGTGATAAAAATGGTCTCGAATAGCTGGGTAGATCAGTAGGCTGGCTAACAGGGCCATCTGCTGGCAGATGTACTCTAGCAAGATACTTTGAATTTCACTGGTGAGGAGTCTAGTTCTGGGAGAGGTTAATGGCTTGATTCTAACTTTCAAACACCTGTGACTCTTCTTAAATTATCTTTGTAAGCTGCTTCTATATAAATTCCTGACTTCATAGCAGACCTTCTTACTATAAAAATAGAGAATGGCTTAACTATAAATTTGAGCTCCATTCAAATGTTAAATGGGAAGTTTCATCTGCGAGTAGTATTGCCATAGATTACGACACAATTTAAAACTATATTCAGAGGAAGCATGGGTTTGTAGATGAATCTCTCATATCAATGAAAAACCATTAATGCAAATACTTGCTCTTCACACAAAATGTCTATGTTAAGGACATTTTGATTAAAATTACAGATCAGATTTCTTCTGAACAAATGTAAAGAAGTCAAATGGTCTGGCATCCGAAGATTGTTAAATGTCTTGTATCTTTAATATTGAAAAGGCTTTTGGATATATTTTTTTACAAGTAGTGGTAATCAATGCAACATCTCAAACATAACAGGTGTGTTCTTCTATATTTGTGTTCATGTTTGCCTGTCTGTATGTCCAAGATGTGGCAACTATTGGATATATTTGATGACTGGAAGTATGATAGATTGGATCTGAGCGGTTATGATCTATCCCTTTGCAAGTTTATAATGAGTAACATATGAAATACGTGTGTATAAGAATAAATTGAGTAAATAACACATGTAAGCATGCTGGTTTTTTTTTTTGTCTTTTGAGAACCTGCAGTTTCCCTTCAAGATGTCATTACAGTAATGGTGCAGGGTTCTCTAATATACGTTATCTTATGCAAATTAAAGTGTATCAGTCTCCACTACTCGGCAGGTATGTATTGCTGGTGTAATAGGTTGCAAGATTGCCTCAAAGCAAGCTTAGTCCCAGTTCCAGTAGTGTTTTTAGCACCACACATAAAGCAGTACCATTGGTCACTCTTGAAATTACACTTAAGAGAAGCGAAGCAGTAGCTACTTGACATAATGGCAATGTGCTTTAGACTAAAGGTATCTGACTGTATCCAAAAAGATTTAATCTTTTGTCTCTGATTTTTGTTGTCTCTAACAGCTGCTTCCCACAGAAAAAAACAGTTTTTTTCATACTGCCTATGGGCTGCTCTGACGTTTTTGACTTCTAAACTGTTTTCCACTTGTTTCCTCTTTGACAATTCAGCAAATGAGGTGACAGAGATGGATTTCATTACTGATGCTTTGACTGAAATTATTTATTGCTTACCTATTGAACCTGGCCATAAATGTCATTGATTTATAGACCCATGGAAGCACAAACATTAGCCAGTGAGTGCCAGGGGTGCTGCTATATAGAAATCAATGTGTATGGAGGGATTGTCTTCCTTCTAGCCAAAATACTACGCAAGAGTAAAGCAACAGCATTTTATATGTTGTGTGGATCAGAACTATTCTGGACCAATTCTTTTTGCTGCTAGTTCATTCTATATTTTCACCTTTCTATTTCAGTGACTTTTTTCTTTTACCTGTTCTAAAATGATAGCAAAATAGACTGCAGTATATCAGGAAGGATGGATTGGACTATGGAAAGGAGGAAGTTGTCATCTCTTGTCTGTGAGAAACTTGTAAGAAAGTGCCTGCAGTACTAGGAAATTAATTTGGCAACATGAATAATATAGGCAGAGCTAACGAAGTTCTGGCCGTCAGAGTAGATGGGACACGAGGTGTGGTATTGTTTCATATTCATATTTGTCTCCTGTAAGTCTTTTGGCTAAATGCAAGAGCTGTCTAGTAACTGTAATTCTTTGTGAAGTGTTTTCAAGTTCACCTGGAAAAAATTGTACTGTATTGGGAAGTGGCATTTTATCTGCTGAGTCCAGTTTTGCTCCTGATTTACTGTCCTGAGTACTGGTCTCAGAGTTGCTAACACCAGTGGAAGTTCTTGTTTGCACAGCAATATTGGGCTACTGCAAATGTTGCCTGTGTTGTCCAACTAGTGTAGCTGCATCCTTTCCACGTGGCACCACTTTGGTAGGCGAAAACATTGTTTTGTCAGCATGGGAGTAGGTAGGCTGTGGGTTTTTTGCTGTGTGACATTTTGGATGTGTGATGTACAGTGTGACTTTACCAATTAAAGTACTGAGGCAGATAGCTTTTTTGTGAGGGTCCACAGGTTCCACAGAACTGGTTCTGAGCAAGCTATTGCTGAACATAGGGGCAGTAAAATGTGGCCCACCAAAGAAACGTGAAAGAGGTCTTTGTAAATTGGTCAAAATCTTATATTTGTAGTAAAAAATGCAATGGAATACAGTTTTCCTACTGATACCCCATCCGCTTGTCTTCTCCCTCAGCACTAGCTTCAGAGCAGGCAGCTCTCAGGTTACAGAGACAGGGAGCATTTGGCAGAGCCCCAGACAGCGGTAGGGACAAAGACCATCGATTGAGCTAGGACTCTGACGGCTGCTGAGGGAGGACTGAGTTGCTTCTAGCGGTTCATCAGTGCCTCCGCATCTTTATGTTGCTGTGCAACTTGATTTTTGTTTGTTTGTTTGTTTGCTAGTTTTGGGTGGTGATAAACGTTCTTGTGCCCTTGAGTGAACAGTTTTATTTAAGGTCCAGAAATGAAGAGAAGTAGCCTGTCCTCCTTTTCCGTCTTTCTCTGGTTGCTGTTTACAGCGCTGATGCTTCAAGGTGAGAATAGTGCTCAATAGCTAAATGTTGCATTGAGGCTTATTTTTCTCAGATAGGAGCTGGTGTCCTGATGCGTCGTACGCAGTTGAGCTCCAGAAGTCTTTAATCTGTTTCGTTTTACTTTCACTGATACATAGACAAAACGAATGAATCATGTACAGCCAGAACTTAAATGCTCTTTGTGAAGCTTTGATTTGCTAGGATTTCTTTTTAATCAGAAAGGTTTGCTTTCAACTCTTACTAGTCCAGGAAGTCACTGAGTCACCAGAGAGTGATATACACCGAAGCACTTGTTTCCTGCATAGTGCCAGCTGGCATTTGCGCAAGTCTTGTGAGTGTTACTGTCCTTGCCCTTTGCTTGCAGAAATGTGTTAATCTATCTAAAGGTAATACAGAGACTGCCTACAGAACCTTTGATGTACAAAACAGTGTGGACAGCAAAAGTGTATTTTAAAACCTAAAGTTTCAGTGAATTATCCTTAGTGACTAAGTCTGGATAGCAAGCGGCATCTCCAAATGCATGATTTGGAAAAGGTGTTAGTGCAAGGATGTGTTCCTACATCATGCAATTGCCAATTTGTGAAGAAAAGCAGCTCAGACTTTTTCCAGGTGGTAGTTAAAAAAGGAAAAAAAAAATTCTGAAAGTAGTGTGAATCTATCAGTGCTGCATTTAGGGAGATATCACAAGTTAGCCTGGGAGCAGGTTTGACTTCAGACTTCTACTTATAGCTTGACAGATGTGTGACTGTAAGTCGTTAATCTCTATGCCTGTGAAAGACATCAGCAAAATAAAGGTACTGATATTTACCTTCAAAAGAGGCAGGAATCTCTGGATGCAGAAGTTTTTCTTCAGTGGATGTGAAAAGCTACAGTTAGCTATTAATTCACTACAGGTGAATGCTGTCCTTGTTTGAATAGCTTCATCAGGTACACTTCTGTAGAACATCAGTTAGTGCAGGAACAGTATATTAATGATAAATATAGCAAATACTACTTGAAGCTGTAGAAAGAGGACATCTTCTGATACTGCTCAGTGCTTAATCTGATGTACTTAACAAATCTGTTATCTAGCTGTAGAATCAGCCAAAGGAAAATATGCTCACGCGCTGTTTAATGAACTGTTTGAAGACTACTCAAATGCTCTAAGACCCGTGGAAGACACAGACAAAGTACTGAATGTCACCCTTCAGATCACATTGTCCCAAATTAAAGACATGGTGAGTAACAGTACAGTTCTGTTTTTCTAAAGATGTGCAGAAATGTACTAGCTGTAAACCTTTTGCTTGGTGTAGGAAAAGCAACTTGCATTTTGTTTTTACAACTTCAGTAATGCTTCCTCATGAGGGTCATGTTCTCCAGTTCTTAGTAGATTCTTATCTGATTGCAACCCTAGGACTTCCATTGTAAGTCTGCAAACTTAGAGTTGCTGAATTGCTAAGACTTCTTTTGTAGTTAGGTGTTAGTATCTCACCCTCCAGGCAACTTTTGCTGAGTTTTAAATAGAAAGAGCAAATGCTTTTTCTAAGATGCAATTAATTTCTACCTAAACTCCCTATTTTAGCCTTCAGTAACTTTTTAATAAATTTCGTTCAGCCAGATATACTTTTAAGGCAAAAGAGAATGTGTCTGGAAGAACAGAAAATCACTTCTGTGACTTCTGAATTACAACTTCAACGCCTCACCAAGCTTTCATAGAATTTGTTTGACTGATTTGGTTAGTTGTTTCGTATTCTGAAGCTTGCAAAAGGAAATTTTTAAGGTACTGGGAACCTTCGGCAACTATGATTAAAGCTAGGGAGCGTGCAGGGAGAAGGAGGTTTGGACAAGAGAAAGTCCAGATAAATAAGCTCCCTGTATAGTGTAAGGGCACATGCACCTGTCTGAGAAGTAGTCTTGTGACCTGTCAGTGTTCTGGCCTGTTTTGAGCACTACTTTAAAGCCATCCAACAAATGCTGTCTGCACCTAAGATGTGGTTTTTGTCACCTTCAGCTGGAAATATTTCTACATTTTTATGCAGGATGAAAAGAACCAAATTTTGTCAGCTTACTTATGGATTCGACAAAGCTGGTATGATGCATACCTCAAATGGGACAAAGATAAATATGATGGGTTGGATTCTATCAGGATTCCAAGCAATTTGGTTTGGAGACCAGATATTGTCCTATATAACAAGTGAGTGTGGCTGGAGAAAATCAGCTTGAATATTTTTCTGAGGGAGGGAGGGGGTTGAAGGAGGAATTGACCTACAGTCTGAACTTTCATCACTTCACCTTGCCTTAGCAAGGGGTTTGTTTGTTGTCTTGACACTTGTTGTTGATCATCTAAATATTTTGCAATAAAGCCATAGACTGGATTTGGCAATTGATTATGCTACACAGCAAAGCTATTCTGAATTTCTCTGCCCTGGGAATTTAACACCCTGGCAGTCTGAATTGCCTTCTGCTGAGGCTGCTGAAAAGCCCTGGAAGATTGCGTGTCCACAAAAAGGTGGTACGCAAAGGCTGCGCTCCTTGTCTGCTCTCCCAGGCCAGTGGTAACCAACAGATGATTTTCATCTTTGAATGGATTCTTATCCTACTGTATCCTGTTTGAGGTCAAGTTTGTAGAAGCTATGGCCAACAAATACAACATAATTTAGCAGCACTGACTTTTGGCATTAATGGGCACTGGTACCTGTAAATAATACTTAATAGTAAGTTCCTGATAAAGTTCAGTATAAATAAATAATATGATTTCAGAAGCATGCTTTTAATGATGTGAAGTGAGGGTCTTCCCTTCTGTCCCCCTCTTCCCTGGCCTACACGTTAAGTTGTTTCCTGTTGATCTTGACTGTTCCTTTTCTGTCTTTTAGGGCTGATGATGACTTTTCAGAACCAGTGAATACTAATGTTGTGTTGAGATATGATGGAAAAATCACTTGGGATACACCTGCTATCACAAAGAGCTCATGTGTAGTGGATGTATCTTATTTTCCTTTTGACAGCCAGCAGTGCAACCTTACATTTGGGTCCTGGACCTATAATGGTAATCAGGTAGACATCATCAATTCTCTTGATAGTGGTGATCTTTCTGACTTTGTAGAAGATGTGGAATGGGAGATTCATGGTATGCCAGCAGTTAAGAATGTCATCACTTACGGCTGCTGCTCTGAGCCTTATCCAGATGTGACCTTCACACTGATTTTGAAAAGGAAGTCTTCATTCTACATATTTAATCTGTTGCTGCCTTGCATTTTGATCTCTTTCCTGGCCCCACTGGGATTTTATCTTCCTGCAGACTCTGGGGAAAAAGTGTCTCTTGGTGTTACAGTTCTTCTTGCTCTGACTGTGTTCCAGCTGATGGTGGCAGAGATCATGCCTCCCTCTGAAAATGTACCTTTGATAGGTGAGCTTTACACACTTTGTCTTTAAACATGGCTTATTAATAGTAGGGCTTTGTCAGGGAGACCATATGCAATCTGTGGCTTCTGGGAAGATAAAGGTATTGCTTATTTAAAACCTAGTGAAATACTTAAAATGTGCATGGAATTTGTACAGGTATGCTGAAGCTCTTCAAAATTATTTTGTATTTATTTTAAATTATATATTAGCTAGCTATTTAGCATTTATTAGATATAATTAGACATTTAGAATAATTTTGTCACCTATTGTAAGGTAGTAATTCTAGTAATTGTAAGTTAGTAATGGGAAACAATTGTGGTACCAGCATACAAAGTGTACGCAAGAGCTGTACACACAGGGTCAGACTGTTTCAAGATATGTTTCTGTCAGATCCAGATGGCTTGATGGCCTGGCTGGGATACTCAGGGTAGACTTAATATATGACAATTGTAACATTGAATTGTGATGCCTGGCAATCCATTATGCTGAATTTTAATCTACGTCTGAGTTCAGAAGAGCTGATGTGTAGTGAGTAGGGTGGTGTTCAGCACTGTCCCACCTGCCTTCTGCTAGGACCCTCCTGCCCCTGGCTGATCTGCCCCCTGGGGCAGGAGGCTGCCTCGCTGCGCTGGTGGGATTTCTGGAAGACTAGGAACACAGTTGCCTCCACACTGGCTTCCAGCTTCATTAAGATAATTCAGATCTCATTTTTATTCTCGTTATTACTGTTTATATAAAAAGCTGCATGGCTTAACTGAGACAAAACACTGGTCAATGAATAAGAAAGTTGAATGCATTTCCCACACCAGCAGCAACTATTCCTGCTTAGAATACAGGCTTGCTGTATTGGAGTACCTTCCCTACCCTCCTATCATGCCATCTAAATTGAGGAGCCAGGACCTAACATCAGCCTGCTTTTTCTATTCTCTTACTTACCATGCTTTCCAACCCCTTTGAAAACTAGGATCACATCCCACTTGTCTGTGGTGCATCCTGTGCCATTGATGCCAGCTCTTGCTGGTTCTGCAGAGGATGCACAGCAGCAGAGCAGGGCTGGGAGCTGCCTCTTTGCATAGGCACAGGCCATAGTAGGTTACCCGGTCAG
Organism: Phalacrocorax aristotelis; assembly: GCF_949628215.1. Taxonomy (NCBI): domain Eukaryota; kingdom Metazoa; phylum Chordata; class Aves; order Suliformes; family Phalacrocoracidae; genus Phalacrocorax; species Phalacrocorax aristotelis. Next base: position 58,063,452 of record NC_134279.1, on the reverse strand, counting down.
CTGTCTATTTCAGTTGTCACAAGCAGTGACACAGCTTGGATTCACTGTATTTGCTATCTATTCCTGGCCAGAATGAGCTTTGTCCTTGTTTGGACTAGCTATGCTAAAATTTGCAGAGTCTGAAGAAAATCAAGACAACAAATCTCAACAGGCAATGGAGCCACCCTTCAGCTCTGTGCCTGGCCTCTTAGCTGTCAGTTCACTAGCTGTGGACACCAGCAAGATCTGAATATTCACTGGCCCATGTGAATGCAAAAGCAGCTGTCTGCTGCTATGGGGTTACATCAATAGCTCCAACAAGACATTATCAGCATTTTTGTTAATACATCAGGAAGTGAGATTTCTAATGTGCCATGTAAAGCTGTCAACACTGGGATTTTACAGACATCAGAAAAAGAGCAAGGCTCCTGATAAATATTTTTAAGCTGTTTTCTGAATGGGTCCATTTCGAGAAATCACAGGTTTTGGTCTGCAAATATTTACCATGCTAAGACAATAGTCGCTTACTCATCTGATAAAGGCATGCCACTAACGAGTATGGGGTTTTATTTTAATAGCTTTAATCTTTGTTTTTAAATGGTAAATTAAGTGTGATCTAAGTGTAGAGAATCAGGGTGATTAAAAGCTGGTTTCTGTCGCACTTATGGTTAGCAACACAACTTATGTGTTGTCACATTGTTATTTCTGCATTGAATTTTTTAATTAGGGTAACACCTTTAATATGATTTTATTTTGTGTTCCAGGAAAGTATTACATAGCAACGATGACCATGATCACAGCTTCCACTGCATTGACAATCATTATAATGAATCTCCACCACTGTGGCTCAGAAGCAAAGCCTGTTCCACAGTGGGCCAAGGTGGTTATTTTGGACTACATGTCAAAAATCTTTTTTGTTTATGATGTGGGTGAAAATTGCGCAAGTCCGAAAAGAGAGAAGGAAGAAGAACACAAGTTAGAGGAAGATGATGGGTGTCAGAGGAGGCACAAAGAGGTAAGGAGTCACCTTTCCAATAGGAATGAGGACTCTGATCTCAAGGAGAAGCTCAATGGAGATTTGAATAAAAGCTATGGAGTTCATGGTGAAAACAGGGAGGCTGTTAATTGCTGTTCCTGCTACAAAATGCTGATTAAAAACATTGAGTATATTGCTAATTGCGTTCGAGACCATAAAGCAAACCGGGCCAAAGGAATTGAATGGAAAAAAGTTGCAAAAGTGATGGACAGGTTTTTCATGTGGATTTTCTTTATCATGGTGTTTTTTATGAGCGTGCTGATCATTGGGAAAGCAGCGTAACTGAAGATGAACACATTCCTTTTGTAAATATACTGGGTTAGCTTGTCTTGGTGGAGCTCTGGGACAGGGGTGCTTTTGAGATCTTTGCATTGCATCCTGTAACAATAAACAAATTGATTCTGTAGGCTGTCACAGCATGTTGAGGCATTGCTCTGCTGAGAGCTTTGTTAGTGACTGTCCTTGCCTTTTAGTATGGGAGTGCAGCCCTGATGAGGTTGCTGGGTAAGCGCTCTGTGCTCCATCTTGATGGATGGTGGCCATGACTTCAAGCTGAATGGGGTGGAGCATTGCAGTGATAAAGCAGACAGCCTAGCGAGGAGCACTGTATTCACAGGGCTGCGTCTCTGCACCTTGTAACTTGACCAGCCTTTTCTCTCCCCAGGGGGAAAAAAAAGGTGTATTTGTGACATGGTGGCAGTCCTGGAAATCATCCCTTCATGGCATTGCCATTTTTCCTTTTTCAGCTTGTCTTCCTAACTTACCTTTTTGTTATGACTCTTTCTGATCACCGTTCCTATCATTTCATAGGCTCTACAAGTCTATCTGCTGTGCCTTTCACTTCTAATGCCATTGAGCTTACTGAATATGGTGGTTACCTTGATATTCCTCTGTATCACTTCCTGCTGCTGAATATTACCCTGTTGTCACCACAGCTCCAGTAAGCCAGATTCCCAGGATTTCTTCCTCACCAAGTCGAAGGGCATCTCTTCCATTCTCTTTCTCTTGATCCTAATAATAGGAAGGACTTCTGCCCTTCCTAGATGTCTCATTGCCCTGGACATTTGTGCAAGACGGGCCTTTAAATGCTATTTCAGACTGCTAAAATAGTCACTGTGGCTTTTGTATCTGCTCATTTATTGACCTTCACCAGTGTTCACCCCATGTGTCCCTTGTCCGCTCTTACATCCTCTTTAATACTTACATTTTAACATGTTTACAGGAATGCAGAGGTTGCTCTGTGCATTACTTAGCACAAAAGCATGATCTACAAGCTTATTAAAGTAGTGCCATAATCAACACTCCTTACTCAACACCTTAGTACTTATATATATATGAACGTGTTTGTTGCTGACAACACCAAAAACCCCTCTTCTGTGTGTTAGTTTCTGTTAACCCCCTCAGACTAATAGAGCTCTGGAAGATGTCTCACATAGTAAAGTGAGAAGCCAGTACCCCAGGCAGATTAATTGCTTTTACAAAGCACCATGGACTTTGAAACCACGTTATTCTAGATGCAGTGGGAGAGGCAGAATGACACTGTAATGGATCCCAGTCAAAAGTTCATGTGAGAAAACTAATTTTCAGAATTGTTACAGTTAAGAGGTGCATATCTGTGAAGCTGTAACTTAAAAGCGAGGAGTCAAAATGGCAAAGTGATGCAGTTGTTATGCCCAAATTTATTGGAAGAAAGGGAATTGTAATGATGCTGATGATGTAAATGCTATATTGAATTGCTAATGGCAGGTTTTCTTTTGTGTGGAATAACTAATGCTGTAAGCTTATCTGGATCCTCATACATAATGCAAGCCTTAAAGTCCAAGTTCTAATGTAAAGCTAAACTGGGTGGCTAGCCAAGAATAAACTCAGTATGTGGAAAAAGTCTCAAGTGTGTTCCCTGTATATTATCAGTTCCCAGTCAACCAGGGTAACCGAATAGCTCCTTTAGAAGTCAAGCTGTTCACTTTCACTATGCAGAAAAATGGTTGCATCCATTTGCCATGGAGTTCAGGGTTTGGCATTAAACTGCCTCTTTGAGGAAACTGATTTGTTCTTTGTTGTGGAAAATAATATTGTCCCAAAAGCCTAGGGCGCAAAGTATTTAGAGATTAGGGTAAAATATTCAGAACATGAGTCCTCAGCATGGAAAACAGATGGGCAAGGGTTTGCCCAAAGCTTGTGGGTGGCATAAAGAAAGGAGAGAGTTACTGTTCGCTGTCTCTTTCAATATAGGAACCAGGTACATTAAATATACATAGTGTGTGACAGCAGAGTAGTCTGTACAATGTGTAAGAAGGCTGAGGAACTCTCTGCAGCAGGATTTGTGACTGCTGAAAGATTATATGGATTTAAAGAGTTGGAGAAAAACACAGAAGAAAAATCTGTCGGTAAACTACTAAATACAGCCATGAAGTGTTTAAAGTTGGAGCGATATTTTAGGGAATTCATGACTGTATGTTATGCTGTGCTCTTCATCCCATTGGTGACATCCATTGGAGAGAGCTTCCAGGTTTAGACAGACCTTTAGTCTGACTCAGTATCTTTCTTAGAAATTCAGATTGTGCCCGTGCCATTCTGTTCAAAGCAAACTGCAGCGTGGGTGCATACAGTTGTGGGCTTTCCACGTGTAAGGGAAAGTTTGCAGTCGTAGGTGGATCATAGCCTTTTTATCATGTTGGTGCTCCTCGTATGCTGCCTGCTTGGATGATGATGCTGAAATCATACTTTGCATTTCCCTACCATGTTTTATGTGAAGATGTGGTAGCACTAAAGAATTATCTTCCTTACAAGAATATGATTTGAAAATCATTCCTAGCTATTTGAATTTATTAACTATTAACATTTGCTTTTTAAATTATTTTCTGTTATCCTTTTCTTTGGAACACCAGGCATTCTCAAGTGTTTATCTTCCTTTATTTACATATAGTGAATCTTCATCTTGATCTTGTAACACATTTGTTTTTTAGTTCGTAAGAGCCAGATCCAATAAAGAATGTGAGCAGCAGATGATGGGAGCTGGTAGAAGTTGGTACCTGAATTGTTATTGTGAAGCCTTATGCTAGGACCCTCAGATTCACACCTTTGGACTTGATAATCTTCCAGGGTAAAAACACAAAGTGATGTGTCTGGTGACAAGGCTGACCCCAGGTCCATGCTACTGCAGCCCTGCAAGGGCTAGCTGGTTTAAACCTACCTAGCTCAGGAGTTTCTAACTAACCTGTAGGGGCTGTAGTTTAAGTGTCTCTCCAAGGTCTTATGTTCAGTTTGTATTTATCTGTATTTAGCTATTTCAGTAAGAAAAAACCTGCTCTGAATCACCCAAGTGTGTTAGCAGTCAGAACTGTATGTGACAACACTGGTGCTGAGTGGAGACAGGAATGTTTAATGTAATTCTGTCTGCCCTGGTCTTTTCCTCTTTACTTTGTGTGTCTCATGCTTAGACCCAGCAATCTTTCAGGAAGGTTAAATCCAGAGATGATGAATGACTATGATTACAGTAACAGAAAAATAACAATTTATGCACTTGTCTGAGTAACTTTCCAGGCTTAACATGAAGGCAGTGGGGTGACTTTATATTTACTGAGGATGACAACGATGCTGTAAAAATACAGTTTGAGATCTGTGTGCTGCAGAGACCTCTGAGGAATGAGCTGACAGATTTTTTGTAGCACCATCTCTTGGCAGCGAAATCACCTCTCCCCTCTTGTATTAAGTCATTGCAGTGTTAGCTTATATTTCTCCACATTTTATCTTCTGTGATGCCTTCACTGTGCTCTCTTCCATGAGCAGCATTACAGAACTGAAGATGAAGTGTGATGGTATGTTGGGGTGTTGACTTTCCAACGGTACAGAAAGGTAGGAGGTGACCTTAGCTACCCCACGAAATCTGTTTCTGTTTGTGGAAATTGCAGCCAGAGGATTTAGGCTAAACCCAAAAGGGTCATCCTGGACAGTAAATGACATCTTGAAAGAGAGAAGTGGGTTTCCCCATGTTTCAGGAATTCAGATGTTACAATGTAAGTTATCTGCATGTTTCATCCTCTGGTGAGCAAAGCTTGGTTCTCTGACCCTGCCAGAAGTACGGGAAGTGTCAGAGTTGTTTTTCAAGAAGTGTGTGTGGCAAAAGCTGTTGATTGTGCATCTCTATCCCAATTAGAGAAGTGGAAGACCTGTAATGTGACTGTTTAGGAGGCTGGAAAAGGAGAGTCTGAGGTGAGAGGGAATTCCTTTCATTCTGTTTACAAAACTGGGAGTAATCTATCTTTTCTTACAACCTTCTGTTACTTGTTGAAGAAAAGAATATGTTGACTCTTGTTTTCATTCTTAAAATCTTTTCATCAGCGGCAGGATATAGGACCAAAGTTGGCCTCTGGAGTTTGTGTGCAACTACCTCCTTTGTACTTGCAGACAGAGTGAGTAAGCTAGAACTCAATTAAGGGAGGAGAGCAAGCTGAACATATTTTTTCTCACTGTTTCTGAAGTCCACTAAAAAGGAGAAATCTTTCTTCTTTGTTAAAGACAAGTCCAGCTGTGTGGAAGGGACAAGAGGTAACAGAGGATTTTGTATCTCATCTGTGTTCTGTAAATTAGAACTTCATTGTCTCCAGACATCTTTTAAGAATTCCATTCTGCAAGGTGGCAGTGAACAACACTGTTTTTACATTGCTTGCCTAAGGAATAGCTGATATTTCGAGTACTGAACTCAGCTTTGTTCTTATCTCTTTCTTTCTAAACACTTTTGTGCATTTCATTCCTAGGTTGTGGTCTGCAGACCACTGAAGGTCTGCAAGGCCACCAGGAATACACTGCAGTTGTTCCATTAAGCTGTACTGGTTTAACCCATCCTTCCATGTGGGGACACATTGGGATTTGTGAGATTGAGCTCCAAAAGTTCATCCAGTTCAGCCACTTGGATGGGCAACAAGGGCAGTGCATTTATCAAAGCATTTGTTGTGCTAGTACTCCTTTGGGTCTTATAAGCCATATTAACTCTTGGGAGCTGTCAGGAGCATAAGGTATTCCCAGGCCTGTCTGTCTACCACAAAGGTGAGTCTCACTGGCAGTGCAGCCTGCCTTCTGGTTACCTGGGGTGCAGGGACTGACCTTGCAGCAGACTAATGGTGAACCAAGTCATGCTTGTTCTTGGTCATTGCGGGGTCCTGTGTTGCTTTGGCTGGCCATGCCACCGCTGCATCTCCAGGTGTAGTTCTAGCCACTGTGTTTGGGAAGGCAATCCATGGGGAGATTGCAACAGGGGGACGTTTGCAAAGGATGATCCAAATAGAACTGTTGAGGGAGCATAGCAGGGTGGAGAACATGGTCTGTGCATAGTTCCAGATGCACAGAACTGTCATGCCTTCGTCTATTCTTGGGCACTCCTGCTTCAGAGTAGACATCAATCTCGTGAACATCCAGAAGATACATATCAAGATTAAAAAATGGCAGCTACTGTTTTAAAGAGGATTTTTCATTCTAGTTGCTGAAAACATTTATTTAAAAGTGATTCAGTACTACCTTCTAAGTTAACCCATCTAGAATTATGGATTTTTCTGGAAAGCAGATATTGCTGTTTGTTTCCTCTGCCATTCTGAACATTTATCTTTAGCAGGTTCTGTGCCTTATGACATTCACACAGCTACTTGCAATAAATTTTCACCTCTGTTGCAAAAGAAGTTGAAACAGATTTCATATGCCATTATTTTTATTCATATCACTCTTCATTGAATAGGATTTTATCTATGGTGCTGGGAGTTGTTGGGGACTGTGCTCCACAAAGTCTGTCGTGCATTTCCCTTTGGTTTGAAGAATGCACTGGTTTTAGTGACTCTGTATGCAGTGAAAGAGCTGGCAAAGGAAGAGTGTTGGAACAAAAAGTAACCTGGTTTTTAAAATTGCCTAAACCTAACCCATATTATTGTAGGCATAGTGTTTCAGTGAATAAAATGAGTAGATTGTGACTCACTGGGTATTTGTTTGCTCTGTGTCACCACTAACAAATAACTTTGATTAATAGTGGTCTTAAGTACTGTTTAATAACATATTCTGGTTTTGTTTGCTTGTGAATTCTCTATTAGCATGCTTAAGGACATCCTAGCAGGAAATTATTGAGCCGATATAATGTGAACAAATAAAGAATGATACTGTGGTATAATGCATGGATCTGTATGGTTCTGTTGTTAGTGTGCCATAAGTAAATAATGGATCTGGCTCTTATTCTGTATTTTCAGTTCTAGCTGAACGCTACCAAGCTGCTCACTACATTTCAATGGCAGGAGTGCCTTTTGTTAGTGTTACACTGTAGCAAAAATGGACTCTAACAATGAAGTTAAATAAATGGTAAGTCATCTGGAGTAGCCTCCAGAGTTTAGAAAAGCCATTCACAGATAAAGCATTTGGCTAGAATATGGAGTGCATGTTCAGTGGTGATGAAAGTGATGGTGTGATCTCCACAGGGCCAAAGTTGGTTAGATGATGGCAGCAGACACATCTGTGTTGCAAAATAATGCTAGACGGTGTTTTCAAAATGAGGATGAGGAAAGAGAGCGGGGAAAACTGTCTAAAAATGAGGTGCAAGATGTAAAATTACTAAGATTATCGTTCAGCACCTGTGAGTTCACTAGAGCATGTTCTTGCTGCTTCCATTTCACATACTATTCACTGGCCACCCTGTGTCCAGGGGTAGACTGCCAGCAAGTCAAATGCAGCTCCTACCCTGGGCTGTATCGCAGCAGCAGGTCTATTCTGGGCCAGGGGTTACTGGCTCAGTCAGGGACAAGGGTGCCAGCTTACCCCGAGTCATGGTGATGTGTCCAAGCTTGCACCAGCTTGATGGAAAGGTGGGACCTTGAGGACCCACTGTCATCACCTGCTGGTGAACTAGTCCCTCTTCACCCCTCTGCTCAGTTCCCAAAGATAAGTGCCTGGTGGCCCTCTGGATGAAGATTGTCACTTATATAGTCTGAATGGTTGGCTTCCTCTGGGCTACTTCATAGCCCCAACTTCCTTCTGCGATCCATGCATATTTAAATCATTTTCTGTCCAGCTCACCCACTTTCTCACAGAAATTTGATAGAAGTTTTTCTTCCACAGGAGGCCTGACATGGTTCAGAGCTGTTCAAATGTATTGCCATGTCCTGCAGGTTGGGCCCACTTTTGTTTAGAATGTTAGTATTCCAGGTGACTGCCCTTAAGGTATCTGTGGTGAATGAAACTTGTATTGCTTTTATCTGTTAGCATAGCTGGAAACAGAATGGTGATCATGAGACAATCTCTTTCCTCTAGCTAAAGGACAGGAACTTTTCATAAAAACTTAACACTAACATCACAAACCCAAGAGTAAACTGGCCCCTCACCCCCTTGTACTCAACCAGTAGTGTAGTGCAAGTGAGCTCAGGGGTCTGGTGTTCAGATATGGGCAAAACTTCATGTAGTCACCTTTAGGGTAAGCTGCCTTCGTTCTGCTTTTGAATGCCATGTTTACCACCCTGCAGAGGTGGTTTGAACTGTAGCAAAGAGCATTTCTCAACAGCATGGTTCAGTGTGGAGTGGGCTGGACATGCACTCATTTGGCACAGCACCTTTGAACTGCATGAGTTCTCAGCAGTGCTTCAAGCCAGCAAATTTTGTGTCACTAGGAGATTACACTGGGACCCTTGGTTCCTGAGGCATCAGCAACAAACCAGCCTGGAGGTCCTGCCTCCAGGGGAGGGGAGGTGATGAGAATGAGTCCAGGGCCCAGGTGTTTCTGCCATGAATCTGGGCACCTTGCAAAAGCTCCTCCTGTGGAGATAGTTCCTCACCTAAGCCCTGAGACCTCTAGGGGTCATACGAGTGCTGTTCAGTTGCCAAAGTGCTTCAGGGCAGTGCTTGTATGCAATTTTTAATGATCAGGAAAAAAAAAAAGCTGCTCTTAACCCTAAATATTCTGTTTTCTCCAAGATGTGGCAAGTCATGTAGACTTGGTGCCTTGTTAGCATGGTTGTTCCTGCTAACCTTTTGTTAAGGTCTAGGTAAATGAAGAGCTGTATCCCATGAGCAAGTGCAAAGACTGCTGTTCTGAACGGCTGTTTCATGCCTCCCTCAGAAGCCATGCTTTAATTTACAGTGTGATCTTGGGGCTAATAGTCTCATGAACAGAATTGATTTGAGGTAGTCTGTTAGTCCTCAAAGTACTGCAGACTGAAGGCTTCATGAACAGTAGAGACTGGTCCTATGCCTGGTAAGGACAGTCTAGCATATTGCTGATACCAAGAGAAAAATGTGGGCTGAAGGCATTGGATACTATGGCAGGAGGGACTTGAGCCCTCAGCCAGGTTAGCAGAGATGTGTCAATTTAGGGTTTGTGACCAACTTCAAGTAGCTTGGAAAAAGAGAGGCTTCATGCAAATGGCTTTCTTCCATTGATCTTGCTCTTCTCTGAGTTGCTTCTGAGTTCTTCAGCCCTTTTACTCCTATAACCCGTATATTCTTTTCTAGGAGTAGAAAGAATCCTGTTATGCCCCAGATTATGACCATACCTACTATAAGAAACAACTTTAGCATCACCGTGCTGTTGCCTGTGCCCCACAAATGCATCTTCTTAGAGTTCAGTAGCCACGGATCTTGACCGGATAGGGCAACATCCTTGACATGCTCACTGCAAACATTAGTGTGAAATATTAGTGTGAAAAGGGGTCCTCTGTATCTGTGAGTCTCTACAGCCAGCTAGACTGAGAAGGGCGAGATCATTGAGGCAGTTTCATACGTGGCTTTCACTTCAAAAGATGGACATGTTGTTAAACATAATTTGTAATGCTTCTGAAGAAGGCAGAAGAACAGTGTTCTGGTTGGTTTGTTATTGTAATCCAAGCCTTCATGTGTTCCTGAAGATTACGGTTCTTCTCAAAATGGCAACTTAAACTTCCACTGTCACATCAGATTGCAGTTCTCTGGAGGATTCCTGGAGTGTGGAGACTGTGCAACTCATATGAGATAACAAATGTAATAAGATTGTGCTGGAGGGAATTTGGTCCAGTTTAAGTGACCCACAGCACTTAAATTGCAGCCTGGTCCTTGCATATGCTGTACCTTACCCTAGGACACTATTTCTACTGCACCTGCTTCTGCTCCTTGGAGGTGGTCCTCTTGAGCTCAGCTAGGTGGGTGACTCCTTCCCTCTCCATCCCAGAGGGACTCGCACCTGAAGCTCTCCCTGTACATGGCAGAGGGGATGAGACAATGTTGCTGAGTAGGCACAGTGGCTGCAGACACTATCAGACTTTTTCATTGGTCTGCATATATTTGCTTGAATGATGATATGGTCAGTTTGGGGAGCAGGACTTCATCTTTGTGCAGACAGCAAAACATAAGTCATGTTCGTTTCCACTGTGCTGCAACTGTGATTATTATATTTCTATTTTTAGCATGTATTTTCTTAAAAAAACCTGCTAAAACCCACAAAAACCAGCCAGAACAAGAAGGTAATTCTTAATCAGATTTGTATGAGTATTGGCTTAAATCTATCAAATACATCAAGCCCTGCCCATAGTGAAGGACCACAGGACAATTACTGATTTCAGAAATTCCTGTCCATGGAGGGCATTTGAAAGGTTACAAGTGGTGAACTCAAAAGAAAGAAGCCTTGCAGGGATGGAGGGGGACCTGAAACTGCGGGTTTTGCACATGGATGATGGGGCTTTATCTCAGACCAGAGAGAGACAATGGGCAGATTCACAGTGGTTTGACATCTAGTTTTGATGAGATGCTTTAAGCACTGGGCCATGGTCCTACTGCTGATGGTCTTGCTGGGACTAGCAGCAAGCAAGCACCCTGTGGTTTTGTTGCAGGATATATGACTAAATTGCTCTGGATGGGGATGACTAAAAGATAGAACAGAGAGTGATGCTGGGTTGTTTTCATTGCCCATAGTGGGGGTTTAGTGGGGATGCTTAGGTAGGACAGTGTGTATCATTAGTTATTTCTGTATTCCTTCTACTTAATGACTGTAGCTTTTTCCCCCCCTCCAAACTGGACAAGTTTAGAGATGGCACTTGTAGGAATAGAGCGTAGTGCTAGAATAACTGCTTTGGCTAAGCTCTGGATCCCACCTAGGCTGCTGGTACCTGTGGTGCTTCATGCCCTGGGAGCAGGACCACTGCTTTGGAGGTGTCCTGAGGGCATGCTGGGCTTACCTACAGCTTTGCAGTTCTCCTGTGCTGACCCTTCAGGTGCACCCAGGTGTTATTGCTGAATAAACAAATACAGGCAATTTGTATTATAGAGATAAAGATTTATCTTAAAATGGATTAAATCTACAGGGAAAGGGAATAGATGATTACTTTAATCCATGAAGGGCTATAGTGGGGAGGGTGTGCCCAACAAAACCCATCTTTGTTAGAATTTCGTTACTCTTTACCTGGTACGTGAGCCTCCTCTCTTTTATCGCTCCTCTGGATTATGTGCCTCACTGTAAGTAATATTTCTCCAAAGAGCAATTTTATCTATACCAAGTAATTCACCTAATTGCATGCTATTGAGAGAAAAGGGTTCAGTCTGGTACTGAGCTAGAAATTCCAAGGTTCACTACAAAACTGGGTGAAAAAGTATCTTATCAAGGATCTATACAGTCACTTGTAGTTTGCTCTTGTTCCCTTAAATACTGTCCAACAGCTCTAGATCCCTCATGAAATGATAAGTGGGTTCAGTTTTATGACCTCAGTCTATAACAGCTATGTGACATTTTGCAAACCTCCTCCTGTGAGAAGATCAATGCCAGTTCCTTTTGCTGCAGCCAGTGGCTGTAGCACAGCCTAGCTTCTATCTTGGCTTTTCTGCTTCAGCCTTATTGAGTTAAATGCCAGAGGTTTATTACATGCTTTCTATCTGGGTTAATTTTTTCGGCCTCTGAAACTACTAATTGCTGCTGGTAATTTTTCCGGGTGGTAAAGGTCACAAAGATAACTTGGCCCCTATAGCTTAACCTCTTGGTGCATCTCAGGTTATGAAAGGCAGCATTGAAGTCTGCTGATTAAATTAATCACTCTTCTCAGGTTTCATCATAAAGGCAGACTCTTTTGCCTTTGTAGTTCACTTCCATTTAATTTTTGCATAACATCTCAGACTTGGGTTAGGAACCCCTAATTTTACTAGAGTGCAATCAGATGGTAGAAACAGCTTAGCTAGATGTAAATCTGACCCTGGACTATGCGTTGCATAGATGCCTTCCCCTGCTTCATGAGATGGCAACTATGCTGTTGCTTTTGTGTTTTCCCTCTATACTTTCTGCCTTTGCTAGGAACATCTCCAGACTGATGAAACTGGAGCAAATCCTGAGAATAAGACAACAGTGTGGTAGTGCCTAGAGCTGCACCAGCCAGCACTGAGCTCTACCACTGAGCACTCTACCCCTGCAGACAACTTGCTCATGAATGTGGGTGTTTGTGAGGGTCAGGTTTGCTTTCCAAAGCCCCACCTGTGTACAAAGAGGGGATCCAGTGCCCAAAACCAACCTGTTCCTGTCTGAGGGAACCAGGAGCAGTTGGCACCAGGGTGTCTTCATAGAAACCTGGGGTCACCCTGCTCCTTCCATCTGGCACTCCTGGTTAGCCTTTTCTCCCTCGCACTGCAATGCATGGGGCTGTCTCTGCTGCTCTTTGTGGAAGTCACACTGGTAGAGGCCAGCAGGGCAGGTAGAGCTGAGTTAATCCCAAGGCAGAATGGCCTTTTATGTGAGCTGTTGGGAATGTGTGTGGGGAGGATGTGCCCTCTGTTTGCATTAAAAAAAAAAAAAAGGCAGCTGCTTGCCCCTCACCTTTCTGCATGCCATCCCCTTCAGCTCATCTTTGCCAAGGTGGTTCTACTGTGTTGTACCACGGGCGACAGCATTGCAAAGGTGGCATCACAGCTCTTCTGGAGCTCTTGCAGGAATAGTCATGGTGGTGTGCCAGACATTTACCTGAGTTTAGAAAGCTTTCTAGAGCAGATGTAGCAGAGAAGACCACTGCAGGCAGAGGCAGTCAGCCAAGGGATGTGTGCAAGCCTCAGCTATCTCCTCTTCATGCTCCAGGGTCCCTATGGACTACCATCACAGCCTTGCCTTTCCTGTCAGGAGTGCTGTCTTTTGGCAGGAGTATTTGAGGCACCTGTAAAATGTAGCTTATGAATTTAAAACTAGGCAGTAAAGTATGCTTATGGCTACACAAATCACAAGGCAAGACACAATCCACTACATTAAACGGGACAGTCCTGAAATGCTTACGAGGGTTGACTGAAAACAGATAATGTGTACATAGTTTTTCCACCTTCAAAGCACTTTGTAGGTGCTTACGTACTTGCTCTAATGAATCGGCTAGATGCTAATGCATATCCCTGTCTTACAGCTGTGCAATACAAATAAGAATTGTTCAAGGCTGTGTGGATGCGTGGCTGTACCCCAGCTCAGGCAGTAGGGCCAGGGCCTCTGGTTGCACTGGGTGTGTTGTGGCTGCAGTCCAGGGCCAGACCTCCCCAGGCTGCTGTCCTCTCTGCAAATCCAGGCCTGCAGAGGTTATGCAGAGCTAATAGAGGAGGAACATATGCTGTAACATCTGCGTCCTGTTGTACTAGGAAAATCTGATTTTAGCTGTCTTCCTGAGATATGCAGCTCTTAGCCCCTTTACTGGATTATGTTTTAGCACAGACTATGAATGCAATGATCAGATGTACCTTAAAGCAGCATTTCAGGCTGCATGTTGTGAAAGCTAGGGTAGATTTGGGAAAAAAGGGTCCCCAAAAAGATCTAAAGGCTACATTCAAAATTATTCTTTAAAATAAAAAAGGCATTTGCCCACCTTCCCTTCCCAGAACACATCTAGGGGACCCCCTCCAGCCATCGTGTCTTCTTTTTTACCCAGTGCATATCACTTTTGCAAAGCCCAACTTCACAGTCCTTTGCTCCATCATTTCCCAGTTTGGAAATAATTTGCAGCATGTGCTAGGTGCTTGATCTCGGATAGATGATATTTCCAACTGAATCCAGCCTTTGTTTCACCTTGTGCACAGGGCATACTGGATTCATGAGCATTACAGTGCTCAGTGTGTCCATTACATCTGCTCCATTCCTGCCAGCTGACAGGCTATATTCCTAACTGGTACAGTGTTCAGGCATGACCTGAATAGCCTGAACACCTATGGCAACCCCTTGCACTGAAGATGCCACCTACCTGCCCACACAAATTGCTTTCTGCAATATTGGGTATGTTGCAAGCTTTAATTGTTCCTGTGGGCAGAATATGGCTGCTATTTCTCCATATGCTAATCTTGAATTGCCTTGTGGAAAGTAGCTCTTTTGTCCATAACTCCCTCCTTAAAATCAATGGCAACAGATACCAACATTTTCAAAAGCAATCAAGATGAGATTTTCAAGAGCACATTGCTCTAAACTGAGTTTGGTGTTTTTGCTTAAGCACCAGAATGAGGGCTAAATCTTCAGAATTGCAGAGCATCTGCTGCTGGATGGGCCAGCATGTCAGAGTGAAACACTGATTGTCTACCACACTGTCTCCAAAGGTGAATGCTCCTTTTTCTACCTTCCCCACAATAAGACGTTGTTCTACATTTCAGGCCCGGGAAAGTCATGTATAGTTTACATGGAAGTAACTGTGTGACAGAAAGTAAGTGGAACATACGAAGTACCTATGCAAAATAAAAAGGAAGGGTGGCTGGTTGAGTTGCTTTCAGTTTGATCTGAGAGACAGTATTTGGCAGAGATGTCTGTTGACAGTTACTAAATAAACAGAAAATATGTTCACCTGCAGAAATCCCCTGAGCTGGATGTGCCTGGAGGCTGGAGGAGTGCTTGGGCACAGTAGATAAACTTGCCCTGTTCTTTTTCTTCCCTGGGTATTGATTTCTGCCATTGCCAGAGACTAAATCTTGGGCTAGATGGATCCTGCATCAGACTCAGCACAGCTGCCCATAAGTTCTGACAGTGTAGCTGCTAAAGAGATGGAAGGATCTTCCTAGGGAATTCACAATTCTCTGTTAGGCTGTAAATGGTGTGGAAGTAAATAGATACCATCACTCTGCTTCTTCTACACCATTCATCTTGAGATACTTTGAAGGCCATCTTCTCTCAGCATTCCTTGTAGCAGCAAGCAAGTTAGGTAAATTCAAGCTACTATGCAGATTGGGCTAAGCAAACATAGAAATGAAAGAGTTTAAAGTAGGCACAGTTGTCTCTCTTCTAAGCAAAAAAACCTGCATGCTGTGTTGGACCAGAACTGCCATCGCATGAGCCTCCTTATAGCAGGAATGTCCAACCAAAAATCAAGATTTCACACGAGCAGTCACTTTGGCAACAGACTGCTAGCAAGCTGTCATCCAGCAGGCTGCCAGGCTTAAGTCTTCCTACCAAGTGGGGAGGTGTTGGCAGCTCGGACTTGCAAGACCCATCCTGCAGGAGCAGAAGTGAGAAGCCAGGGCTGCAGTATGGGGACTGACGCTACAGCTGCCCAACGCTGCACTGCTCCCTCAATGTGTGTGTGTGCTTGTCCTTGTGTGTGGCTCAAGAGGATGCCTCTGAACAGCTTTTTGGCAGAAATCTTACAATGATTTGCCCAGCTTTATCATTTGCTAGTTCCTGTATCAGTTCATCCTTGACACTGATCCTTTTATGTCTATTTAAATGTATCTGGTTCTAGCTTTCATCAGTTTGAGAGTCACATTTCTGAAAAAAAAAAAAAAAAAAAAAAAAGTTTTCTTATGCTAGTCACTAGTCCAAAAGTTGCTTTTTTACTAGAAAACTGTAATCTGCTTTATTTACCTTTTGATTAGAGGTATTAACTCGTTTGGACCTGGCTCTCATTTTGATCAATAGATCCTATAACAGTCATCAAAAGCTTTTGTCCCATCTGATCAAAGTGAAAAAGTTTAGAGAATTACCTCCATTTTCCTTCGCAGTCCTTTGCTTTTTGAGAATGAAAGCCCTGTTCCTTATCTGTTCTCTCTTCTCCATCTTCCCAAGTTTCATCTACTATTAAATCTTATCTTTTGGGTTGCCATTATGTTCTTGGAACAAGCAAAGCCCTAATTACACTGAATTTCTGTATTAAAAACACCAGGCAGCGGTGCCTTAGCCAGCCCTGCCATTTCTGGAGTGAAATAGCTGGTTGCATAAAGCTACCCTTTGTTTCCCTTGTTGACCTCTCGCAGGTTTTTCCACTCTACCTTCACTTGTTTTGTTCCCTCTTCTGGTTTCATTAAAAGGGTAGCTTTCGTCTTTTGTTTCAGGAGGTGTGTGTTCCCACGCGCACTTATGTCCTGGCCCCTTTGTACTGCTTTCACGTCAAACATGATAGAGGTAGAAAACTTGCAGGGAGCAAGACCTGAGACTTCTAAGCACAGTCCAACCCAGTGACATTGTCTGGCCCATCACACCAGGATTGTAACATCAAACTCCAAGGAAAAGCATTCTGGAAGTACACATAGATAAAATCTTGTCAGATAACAAGTACACACACATCATTCACTATGGGATTTAAACCTTTTGGGGCTTATGGATTGACCCAATTAATAAATAGGTTGCAATTTACTGGAAAAAAAAAAAAAAAGAAAAAAGAAAAAGACTGTTCTGGTAAGACTGGAATTAACAATAGGAAAATGCTGACGGGCTCTAGGAAAGCTTGCCAAGCATAATTTAAGATCATGCTTTTAAGTTTGTAATGAACTATCAGAATGCTATTCTGAAGTGTCTTTTTGGCAGGTTATGTTCTCTTTTTTTCCCCCCAGCATAATGTGTGGTGTTGTCCTGGTTTCGGCTGGGACAGAGTTAATTTTCTTCCTAGAAGCTGGTATAGTGTTGTGGTTGGATGTAGGGTGAGAATAATGGTGATAACACACTGATGTCAAGGACTTTTCAGCTTCTCATACTGCCCTGCTAGTGGGGATGCTGGGGGTGCACAGGAAGCTGGGAGGGGGCACAGCCAGGACAGCTGACCCCAACTGACCAAAGGGATGTTCCATCCCATATGACATGCTGAACAAAAAACTGGGGGAAATGGCTGGAGGGACAGGACTGCTGCTTGGGAACTGGCTGGGCATCAGTCAGCAGGTGGTGAGCAATTGAATTGTCTCGCTTGTTTTGTATGTTCTTTTATCGTCATTATTATTTTGCCTTCCTTTTCTGTCCTATTAAATTGTCTTTATCTCAGCCCATGAGTTTTATCTATTTTTCCAATTCTCTCCCCATCCCACTGTGGGGGAGTGAGCGAGTGGCTGTGTGGTGGTTAGCTGCCTGCCAGGTTAAACCATGACAGGTGTCAGGATGTTTTAGTAGCCTCTTCTTAAAGACTTGTCTTAAACTATCCAAAGAAATTGAGTTATGAGTATTTAAGACAGTTAGATGCAATTGCTCATCTTATATAGGCCATTTCAGGGTGTTCCTAAGTTTTGGCAGAGTTGAATTTTAAAATGCTTCTTGGTAGGAATTTTCTATGGTCATGGTAAAAATGGGAAGAAAACACATCTGCACAGGTGAAGTCTGAGCTACACCAGTCAAATCACATGTGGATTTGACACATGCAGAGGAATGATGCCACAGCAAACATGAACTTTTCAGTTTTTCATTACTTTTTTTGTCCATTCCTTATTCAAAGGCAATGTAACCTCTGCAGATCACAATGGTCAGGTCAGCTTTCCCCACAGCTTTCCCTGTCTGCAGATTTGAAAACCCACTTCTCAGGTAAACTAGAGTCAAACTTCTTAAAGGTGAGGGGGTAACCATGGCATCTGTGGGAGCACTTCCATCAGCAGGATCCTGAGACGACAGCAGGAGGAAACTGGGGGAGCAGCAGTGGGGGCAGTGCTGGAGCTTTCCTAGGAAGGGAAAGGGGCAGAACAATTTATTTGCCCTGATGTGAGAAAGAGCTGTCAGTGCTTGATTGTCCTCTCGACGATGGCACTTGCTGCTGGCCCCGCAGCCCTTCCTGAGCCTTGAGAAGATGTGTAATGCCATTACATAAACAGCAAGGGAGAGTCGAGAGAGCAGATGAGCAGAGGCTGGTGGAGCAGGACCCGGGGGAAACACAGCTGGGCTGCTGGCAGGGAGCGTGGGGCCACGCCAGGCCCAGAAACTATCTTTGGAAAAAACCTACTCAAAAGAATAAATGGTAGTAGGACAGCTGCCAGTTAATAAAAATGGCTTCTAGCAGGAAATAGTGGGGCTGAGTGTCAGCAGCCTCATGGGAAGAGTCATGGTGCAGTTATAAGAAGTGGCATTGCTGAATTTTGTATACAAGCAGCTGGGGCTTTCTCATTGCTCTGTTGCGCTCATCTGTCCAGGGCACCGCTAGTTGTGTGTTTTCATGCGCTCTTGCCACTGTGTCCTCACCATCACCCCGTGGATGGAGGCAAGCTAAGACAGGAGCAGATGCTGGGCTGCTCTTGGGGAGCTCCCTTGGGCTGCACGGGCTCTCTCCTATGCCTTCTCCCTGTGCCAGTGCAATGTTTCATGTGGGGATGTGGCAGACCGCATCAGGAAGCTGAGCCAGGTTAAACACAAGCCCTCGCTTCTCCCCTTCGGCCCGACCTGGTTGGCGGTGGCTGGCAGAGCTGAGGATGACTATGTTGGCATGCATCTGTGAGTGTTTGAGGTGTGTGGCTCACCTGCTCTCACTCCGGGCTGGTCAAAGCTGAGCCAGCTCTGGTCTGGAAACCTGGATGTCACGGTCTCACAGCACCTGAGAGAAAAACTGTGCTTAGCCTGTGTGGATGCACAGCTGACATATCCCAGGGGATAGCAGTGGTACCTTTACAAAGGTATTTCAGTTTTAGCTGTTATCTTGCTTAGGCCAAGGTTTCCTTGGATCCTGAATTGAGCAGACTGCAGCAAAAAGCTGTTTAAATAGTCAGGCTAATGTTACCCTAAAGAAAATACTGGTATGTGTTAGCAGGTGCAAGTGCAGCCAAACAGAAAAAAACAAAGCAAAAAGCCACAGTTCTCAGAAATCAGTGGGCATGCCACCCTCAGTGCTGGAGAAGACAACGTCCGGTGACTGGCACTCTGACAACAGCTATCACACCCATCAGTCGTTTGTGGGGGTGGTTCTCTATGCTAACAGGAAAATCGCAGTGTGTACCCTTGTGGGCAGCCAGACTATGCCAGGGGGTGACTCATGGGCACGATCTGCAGAGTTTCTTGCACATCTTCTGTTTCCATTAACATTTCCCGGCCTCTGTCCTCATCTCAGCTGACAATGCTGACTAACTGTTGCCTTACCAAGGATGCTGCCCAGCTCATAACCAGTCTAAAGTGTCACAGAAGAATGGACTGGCCTTGTCACTGGGAGGGCTGCACACTGGTCCCTGGGGATGGCCTGGCAGAAGGGAGATGCTGAGTTCACTCTGGCCTCTCCATGCCAGGGATGTGATTCACACTGCCTGTAAAATGGTGGGAGCATGTTCCTGGACCGGGGTGGTGGCAGCCCTGTGCTGCGGGTTGAGCTGAACCGTGAAAGATGGTATCCTGGTGCATTGGACTGCCTGGCTCACTGGGCACCCAGCTTTCATTCCAAAAGTTGATGGTATTCTGGAGGTGAAGCAAAAGTTGTAAAGCTTGCTGCTTTCCAGAGTGGTATGATGTTAAACAACTTCTTAGCAACTTACATGTGGGTAATTGCTGCTGCTTTAACTCAAAGAGCATTTGGCTTTTAGGTTATTAGTCATACTCTGGTTGGAAAAGCAAGTGGTGGGCAATCCTCACCTGCAATGAGTTGACACGTTCCTAAATGCCACAGCTAGGGTGAGGTAGTGAAGTTCACAGAGTTTTCAAGCTAGGGAAGGGTATTTGGTCATGAACAGCTGGCCAGTCCCAGCCTTCCCTACTTTAAACCACTCTGGGGTTTTTTTTTTTCCCTCTTGTGGGCAAATAATTTACTGTAATTTAATGATCACAACCACATAAAATTCACTTCCTTGTGGTAAAAAAAAAAAAAAGGATTAAATATCTCAGTTTATCTTTCCATGTAGGTTACATGGCCAGAGCTGGTTGTAAAATGTTGAAAAACGAGTTTGAGGTGTACCCAGTGCCAAGTGCTGTACATTTCCGTATTCTCCCTCCCCTCCTATCGCTCACAAAGACGCCACAGAAAGTCAAGGAAGTTTGCTTTCTCAGGGAGTGGGTTTTATTTTTTTAATTTAAAGCAGCATTTATTATTCTTAAACGTAATCCTTTAAGACCTCAGTGCTGTCCTAGTCCCAACTCCAAAAGGAACAGCCTGAAAGGAACTCATACAAAAGCCAAAATATGGAACAAAATCACTTACAACAAAACAATCACAGGTTGTCTCAAAAAAACACTCATGCTGCAGGAACGGGGTCCAGGTCTGAGTCACCTTAGTGAAATTAAGAAATGCTAGGTGGGCTCAGGAGGAGACCCTTGTGCAGCACGTAGTCCCTCATGTAGATAGCAACACAGTTTCCTGCAGTTTTGGGGTCTCTCAGCTCCTCTCGCAGCCAGGCTGGGGGCCTCAGGCAAAGGCAAGGCAGCTGAGTCTGGTAAAAAACCGCCTGCCAGGGATGGTGAGGAGGTCTGCAGGCTGGGATCAGCGTTTGGGAATTTGCTTCCAGGGTAAGGGCTGATGGGCATGGAGTTTGGAACTCTGAGGCAGCGTGGCACTGAACAGGACTTGATTTTTCTTCCCAACTACAAATTATAGCAGGTTTACATGATTTTTGTTTTTCCCCATGAGCAGCAGGCTTGTGCTGGTCATGCTTGAAGCAGCTCCTGGGGTTTCAGCTCTTTGAAGCTCTGGCTGGAGCTAACCCTGGCAGCTGGTGAGACCTTGTCTGCTGCTTCTGGGTGGTGGCAAAGTTTGTGAATGCCAAAGGCATGCTGGCACCTTGCTCAGCTGAAGTCTTTGTTACTGGTAAAGCTTAAGCTGAAGCACTTATTTGTGGGTGAAACTCAACCCCATTGTAGGACCCAGCTTGAGATCTGTGTACTGTGGAAATTCTCTCCTGCTTTGTGTGAGAAGAATGAAACCAATGAGAGAAACACATTGCTAATTAAAGTGTAAATTCTTTATTTAAAGTACAGTTGACGACACCTTTGCTGAATATTATGGATGCTGTCTGGTTTTATGGAAAGCAAGTGGCAGGTTCTGAATGAGCCTCTGATATGCCTGTGGGGATGAAGGAACCTTTTTCTCAAGCTCAGATGCACTTAATATTGCACCTTGTAATGAGGTCTGTGATCTCACTGGTGTTGATGATAGTGGTCACCTTGCTGATACAGGACTGCTCAGCATCAGAGCTGTTTAAAAAGCATCCGTCTTACTTCAATATCAAATACATAAACATAATTTTAATTTCAGTTACTTTGCAAAAGTGTATTTGGCTATTCCGGTCTCTTGGAGAGAATCAGTTTTTCTTTGCTGTATGCCATATTCAGTATAATCCCTGGCAAAAGAGAAATAAGCTGTCAGACCAAAACAGACTGACAGAATTATTTCTTCCATTTATTTCTGTTTTGCAGGAGCCTGAGAAAAAAAAAAAACAACCCTGATTGGGATGGAGTGGGAGATCTCACCCAGGTCAGCTCTGCTTACTGTCCTCACCATGTGTGTGAGAGCAGGCACACAGCACGGGGATCACCTGGACTCCATTTTGATTGTTTCCATTTCCAGCGCACCCTCTTTCCCATGTGTGCTTTGGGGAGGACTGGCTTGAAAGTGAATGTAGTACCTGTCAGCAGAAGGAAGACCAGCCTGTGCTGGTCTTCAGAGGTGCTAGGAGGAAAGAGGGGTGCATGGACAATGCTCATATCACTGCCCTTGGTGCACAAGAGAGAAAAGCAGGCAAGACAGATACTGGTATTTTTCTGCCTTTTGTGGGTGTTGCATAAGTTACCCAGCCAATGTCCTGAGTTTGACACGCCAATAGTGGGGAAAAATCCTGAATGCAGCCAGGTGCATCAGTGGGGGGAGACCTGCTCTGCACACCTGCATGGGGGGACCGCCAGCAGGGAGAAACATGCATCCAAATTAAGGATACAAAACAAATTCTTCCGTTCTACAGGCTGACACTCATCCTCATTTGACTAGCTTTCCCACAGGCCAGGGCCTCAGGTTGCCACCCCACCATCACAATTTCCCAGTCTGGATGATGTCTGCAGTGCTTTCTCTAGGTATGGCTCCACTGGTACATCATCAAACACCTCATGACTTAGGCTGCAAGTCCAAGTCAGACATAATGCTCTCCCCTTCTTTCATTTTTGACATGTATGCCAAGCCTGAGGTACTTCACCTCATACTTCTTGGGTCTCATCTGCAATGTGAGAGCCTTTGGGTGTGCTCCAAGGCCTACCATAGCACTAGTGGGGTCAGGGGATGGCCAACAGCATTGCCAGGACACTGCAGGAGGAGGTATAGAATCATAGAATCATTAAGGTTGGAAAAGACCCTTAAGATCATCGAGTCCAACCGCTAACCTATCACTGCCAAGTCTACCACTAAACCATATCCTCAAGCACCACGTCTACCCTTCTTTTAAATACCTCCAGCGATGGAGACTCAACCACCTTCCTGGGCAGCCTGTTCCAATGTTTGACAACTCTTACGGTGAAGAAGTTTTTCCTAATGTCCAACCTAAACTTCCCCTGGCGCAGCTTGAGGCCATTTCCTCTCGTCCTATTGCTTGTTACTAGGCAGAAGAGTCTGACCCCTGCCTTTCAGGTATGACAACCACCATTCAGGTATGTCTGCATGGAGCGCAGGGTGTGCACTCTCAGGCTGTAGCACTCCACTGTGTGGATACAGGGGTGGATGGTTTGTCTTTTGGAAGAGTTTACTGCAACACTTTGGGTGGTAGTGAGAAACTACCCAGCTGGTGGTAGTGGAGGGTTAGTGGAGGGTCAGCCTGGACCACTTACATGATGCTAAAGGGCAAGGCTATTGGGCGTTTTCTTGATTGGATATGTCCTTGGTGACCTGGTCATTGATGAAGTGCTGGTGCTCCCCAACATTTTGTCTGCCAAAGCCCTCCTGAGTGCTCTGCCAAGCTCTTGTCAGCTGCGCCATTGCTGCTTGGAGGATTGCGGGACAAGTGCCTCCACAGCGCTGCTTGGATGCCAGCGTTGCAGCTGCTGACTAAGATTGTGTCCCTCTATATCCTGCACAAAGGCTGGTGAGCCAAGGGATCTGTCTGCCTGGAGTGAAGCCAAGCCTTGAGGGAATCCTTAGCTTATCTACATGGCCAGAAAGCCCTCCTGCAAGGGACATCAGCCAAAAAGTCAAAGACTAGAGAAACTAAGGATGTCCTGTGTACAGCCAATGCACGCGTAACAAGTTTAATAAGTAATTCCTTGTCATTGTGTGCCCTACTGCAAGATGCCCTGGTCCATATTCTACAGATTTGTTACAGGAGTGAGAACTGGTTGTTGCAGTGATTGCTTCAATGCTTTGAAACAAAGGAACTTCTCTAAGTGTAGGCTGGTTTGCCTCTGACCGATTTAAATGTATATCTCTCTCTGCTGGTTAGCTTGAGGTCACTCCTGTGGCTTGTGTAGGCTGTTTGCAGGGGGGGTTTCATGCTTCAGTAGGATCTTCAGGCTTACCTGTGGTTTCCCACTTCCCACCAGCACACGGATCACAGGCAATGGCTGAGCGAACGCAGATCTTCTGTGACATTGCAAAAATGCACAAGGACAGGCTCAAAGTGCAGCCCGCTTGGCAAAAAGTACACATGTATGTTTGGAAAGAGGTAAAAAAAAAAAAAGAACAGAAGCATATCATATCTCATAGTAAAACTGCAACCACGGGGAACCAGACCATGAAATGTGGCACAGCTTCAGCATGGCGACCACCCAAAAACCAGCTGTATGCAGAAGTGCAGGAAGTCAGGATGGTCACAAACCCTAGACAGGCAATGACCTAGACAGGCTGGAGAGGTGGGCCTGTGAGAACCTCATGAGGTTCAACAAGGCCAAGTGCAAGGTCCTGCACCTGGGTTGGGGCAACCCCCAATATCAATAGAGGCTGGGGGATGAAAAGATTGAGAGCAGCCCTGCAGAGGAGGACTTGGGGGTACTGGTGGATGAAAAGCTGGACATGAGCCAACAATGTGCTCTTGCAGCCCAGAAAGCCAACTGTATCCTGGGCTGCATCAAAAGAAGCGTGGCCAGCAGGTCAAGGGAGGTGATTCTGCCCCTCTACTCCGCTCTGGTGAGACCCAACCTGGAGTGCTGAGTCCAGCTCTGGAGCCCTCAGCACAGGAATGACATGAACCTGTTGGAACAGGTCCAGAGGAGGGCCACAAAAATGATCCGAGGGCTGGAGCACCTCTTCTATGAGGACAGGATGAGAGAGTTGGGGTTGTTCAGCCTGGAGAAGAGAAGGCTGTGGGGAAACCTTATTGCGGCCCTTCAGTACTTAAAGGGGACTATAGGAAGGATGGGGGCAACCTCTTTAGCAAGGTCTGTTGAGACAGGATAAGGGATAATGGTTTCAAACTAAAGGAGGGTAGATTTAATTTAGATATAAGGAAAAAATTTTTTACAATGAGGGTGCTGAAACACTGGAACAGGTTGCCCAGAGAGGTTGTGGAGGCCCCATCCCCAGAAACATTCAAGGTCAGGCTGGATGGGGCTCTGAGCAACCTGATCTAGTTGAAGGTGTCCCTGCTCACTGCAGGGGGGTTGGACTAGTTGATCTTTAAAGATCCCTTCCAACCCAAACCATTCTACGATTCTATGAAAACCACAGCCCAAGTAGAGTTTGCGATCTTGCCACTACAAATGCCCAGGGGAAAGACAGCTGCCAGGAGCTCCAGGCGCATGGAGGTGAAGCCCCAGGGCCCGCTGTGGGGTAGAGCATTGCTAGGCCCAGCCTGTTTAAATGGAGACATCTGTTACTGTGTTGGGAAGACATGGCCATTTGGTGCACGTGGGACAAACCTGAGCTCATCTGAGCATTTTTCCCCGGAATGTTTTCTAGTGAAGACTTAGTCCTTGACTGCTCACCTCCCACATGCAGGATCTGCAGTTTTGCCCAAGCGAGGACTGTGAGGCAGAGCTTCTCTCTTCTTTGAGTAGGAAACCAGTGAACTCCAGTCCTGCTCTTCTGGCTGGAGGAAAAAAAAGTATGTGATCTAATTCATCAGCTTGACAGGAAATACTTTGTATAGAAGTACTTCTACAGTACCAAATTTCCAAAAAATTTCCATAGTCTCTTTGCTCTTTGGCATCTTGAATGACCATAATTGCATGACACAGCCTGCCTTTGTGCCAGGAAGAAGGGACTTGGTGCCACAAAACTGCCTGTTTTTTATGTGCTAACTTGCAGCTTCTCCCTGCAACACCCGTCCAACCATTTTGTTGCCAGGCTGGACTTGGCCCTGAAACTCAGTCAAGTGTGATTCAGCACTTAATTGACACACTGGAGCACAAAACCTGACTTTGCTGGCTTTTAGATGCACAGTCGAGGTAGTTTCTCCTGTTACGAGGTAGGTCTGGGGTTTATTTATTTTACAGGTCAGCATGATTGGCCGGTTTTGTGTCTGGTAGGCATACAGGGACCAGAGTGCTCAGCAGGTGCTTAGGACCCAGTCAGACCAGAGGTGTTAGGGGTGTAACACCAGCCACAGAGAAGGAGAATGGGGTACTGCACTTACCTTTTCGGATGTATCAAAAAATAATTTTCCATATACTTTGAGCTCTAGTGCTTATATAAATGAGATGTTGAAATGTCAGAGTGGTGTTAATCCACTTGAATTTCTTGTTAATCTGTTTATATAGTAGCTGTATCACAGTTGTGCTGATGGGTGGTGTTC
The DNA here is from genome assembly GCF_949628215.1 of Phalacrocorax aristotelis. NCBI lineage: Eukaryota > Metazoa > Chordata > Aves > Suliformes > Phalacrocoracidae > Phalacrocorax > Phalacrocorax aristotelis. The sequence continues at coordinate 58,037,657 of NC_134279.1, read as the reverse complement.
CCTGAAGAAAGTCTAAGCTGTTTTTTAATGATTTACATTGATACCAGCTAGTGAAGTGCACGTCTGCTCTTCAAGATCATCAGGAAAGACGTTCAGCAAGGGAATGGGATTGACTTGGCAGCGTGTTGTCACAGTGCCCAAGGCCTCAGCAGAGCTCCTGACATTCCCAAGGCAGCAAGGTCATCCTGAAAGCACAACTGCATTTCTCTGGTGTTGTTTATGTTAATATCCTGAGAATGACTTGCATATTTCAACCTTACAATGGGTTAATCATTAATTAAGATCTTACAAAACTGAAGTCAGAAACCAGTAGTCTAGGAAAATACAAAAATTATCTTGTATTTAGAAAAAGCGTGTAGATTCATTTTAATCTTGGGTAGCTTGGATAAAAGGAAAGAGGAAAGAGGCAGAAACATGTTTCAGTGTGGCACAGTTCACCTCACTTGGAAAACGTTGCTTTTTGTGAAGGCCATGCCTCAAGCCTGAAGACCTCTAAAGGGCTGTGGTTTGCTGGTGGTTTCTTTCTCATCCAAGTGAATGTAGGTGGACCTCTAGTGAGTGGAAAGGTCAGCAATGAATTCCGGGGGAGGCATTAGTCTTCCTGACTTCCTATGACTTGATTTTTCTAACAGGTGAAGCTCTAATGTGGCTGTATCTCCTTGAAAGCTGTTTTTAGCATCATGTTGATTACCTCTTCCCTGAGCAAGATAGACTGACCTGCTAGTGGAAATTATTTCCAGGACACACAGACTCCTAAACCAAATCTGCAATGTTAATACAGGGAAAACAGGCAAAATTAGGTGACTTTATCCCCACCCCCAAATCTTACAAAAAAATTAAAAGCATATCTTTTAGTTTCTTTACACAAAAAAAAAAGATGACTGGGGAAACCTTTCATGATTAGTATCCTTCAGGAAACCCATGTCTTGGCATAAAGTGCCTTGTCCTAATTACATTAGGAAAAATGATGCTATGCTAGAGGTAGGAAGTTGCATATGCTTTTGCTTTCTTACAAGGGACGTAGAAGCTAATGCAGTATATATCCTGGTCTCCTCTTTTGGATTATTCACTAGCGCTAGTTCCTGCCTTGGTAGCCAACACCTCTCCCATCTCTCTGCTCTGCCTCTGTTTACCTCTGCTCCTTCACACTGCTCATCTCCCCAGACTTGGTATTTGCAGCAAATTTTCTGTGGGTAGACTTACACCAAGGAAACACAAGGAATCCAGGGATTCTGGAGGACCGCAAATCTACCAAGGTGTGCAGCTTAGCTTTCTGTGCATTTGAAGGGTAAAGTATGCCGAGATGAAAATGATGTGCCAGTCCACAGCGCTTCTGCCCTGCAGCGAGGACATGCAAAAGGGATTTTTGTGCACTGGGTAGTGGAAAGCAAGGAAGGATGCCAGCTTCAGCTCCATCCACATCTAGGCATTGACTCTAACCTGGATGTGAAAAGAGGTTTTGGCTGATCAGAGGCTGTTGGAAGAATGGGTAGATGCCCAGTACATCTGCTGGGAAGGTCACTGTCCTCTGCAGGTGGTGGGGTGGGAGAGTCAGTGGGACAGGGCATCTCCCCTCCCCAGAGGAGCCTGTGGGGGTGCTGGCTGTGGAGCTCTGCTCCCCTCCTGCCCTGACACCCTTTCCCCAGCTTGGATGGGAGTACAGCCTTGGCAGAGTGGCTAAACCTGGCAGTGGGATGTTGCAATGAAATAACAGTCTCCATTTTCAAAGAATGCTTTATTCACTACATCTTAGAAATGTACTGTAAATGAAGCAAGAACTAAATAAACTCAGAGGCTTCTGACAGTACAGAGAACAGAGATACAATAAAACACCTAAAATATCAACTCTTTTGAGAATAAGGCACACTAGGTTTTTACATATATATATTTTTTTTCTTTGAATAGTTTGTTCTTAACCTAAAGGTGTTCACATTTCAAGTTATCAGACTTACCTCAGTAGTAGTGTACATGAAATGGTTTAGAAGCAAGTGTAAAAGGCACGGGTGGGAGGCTCAGTGTGTCCCAGCTGCCTGCGTCCCTCATCCTGCCTGTGTCCCCAGGTCCTGCCTGCTCCTGCCCCACGCAGGCAGCATGCACCAGTGGCCTAGGCATCTCAGGGTTTGCCCTCGTTGGCTCCTTTCTTTCCCTGCCACCTCTGCAAGTGACAGGACCCTTGTCCTGCTGCTGGGGAGAGGATGAGTGGGAAGGGAGCCATCGCCCTTCATCCCTCCTCTGTGGGTCAGCTGCGGTGTGGGGCTGGGAAGGGGCTGGCAGAGACCCAAACCACTAGACTGCCTTTTCCCAACTCCAGGGAAAAGGGTTTGTGCAGAGCCCATGGACCCATGTCAGTATTTAGTGTTGAGCTGTGCAAGACGTTAGCTGGAGGGCCGGAGGAGGCAGCACCGGCCTCCCTGTTGGGGCTGGGGCTTCCCCCTCAGGGCTTTGCCCAAATCACCTCCTCTTGCCCTACAAACAGGCAGGGCCTCAGGGCTAAGGTCCAGGTGTGCTTTCAGAGGCAAAGGGACAGACAATAAAAGCCTTCTGGGAAGGGGCGTGAAGGGGCAGAGTCCAACCTAATGGTTAACCTACTCACAGTGCTTTTGCTACTGGGGTGGCAGGGTTAAGGAGAGCTCAGCTTGGCTGAGCAAGAGCACCTAAAAAACAACTGCTCAATTTTGAGACAAGGAAAAAACGCGTATTAAAAGATCACTTCACTGAGCTGGATGTGGTCTGGAAGTGGTTGTCAAAATGTACTCCATAAGAAACACCTTTGGTTGGTGCTTATACCACAAAAAGTAAAGGAATGTTGTTTACTCACTCCCTGCTTCGCACCTCATGTCACTGGAGCCATGTTTGCAGGGCTGATGCACTTTATACAATGGGCAAGATATTTCTTTACTGTTTTACTATATTTTACATTCACTGCACTACTAAATAAAAGCCTTTAAACAGGCCACAAAACACTGCAATAATATATTTACTTATTGATAAAACAAACTTGTTTAGAACATGACAATAAAAGGTTTTTGTTTTCTGGCAAACCGCATACCATGTAAATTTGCAACATAAAATGACTTTAAAAATGTATATTAAAAGATATTTACAAGTTCTATGTCGTAAAATCATCGGGTCTAATCACTCCCGCCCCTGATGTGCATGTACAGCTCCAGTTGCGGAGAAGGGGAATTAAGCATGGGAGGGAGGCTAGCCCCGTTTCACTAATTCCAGTATCACTACCACCCCTAGTACCTCAGAAATTTCCCACAGAACATGATGGAGCGATGGGTAAGTAACGCTGCGCATCCTCTCAGCGAGACTGCGCCTGCTTTTGCCGACAGCAGCATACATTCTCAGTCACTACAACGTATACTTCAAAGAATAAAATAAAAAGCATTGAAAAAGAGCCTAGGCTTTATACTGGATGAAGATCTAAGTCAAGACACCTTGCGCAAAATATTGGCTACTCGTTTCTGCACATACTCCAACTACAAGTAGCTTCAATAAATAGAAAATCCAGTTGTTAAGGAAAACTCAGAGGCTTTCTTTTACTTACAGAAGCCTGCAAATCACACTGAAGAGGTTTGTGTGAGGAAGCTTTTTTTCGTCTTTCTCCCAAACAGGCAATATTAGTTATTTCTGATTTCAAATAAGAACGAGCAGACTGTATTAAAGCCAGCACAAAAATGCAGAGGTCTTGCACATTTTTCAAATTGCACTTTCCAGTATAATTTTTTAAATAAGATACTTGTTGGTTTTTTCTTTAAAAAAAAAAAAATTCTAAGGTATGTATTCTTTAAATATTGAATATATTCTTCAAAATATATTGTTAAAACTTTCCCTAGCTGCTCAGGTGTGCTTTTTAATATATAGCTGATATATTATTAAAGGCACTACAAAATAGACATCTCTGGAGTGCAGAAGTTACTAAAAAATAACCTTCATACCACAAATATATTGAAAATATAACTGCTAAAAAAAAAAAAAAAAGACCCTATGCAACCCCACTAGGATGCGTATAAATGCACGCCAGCAGTGGGCTGGATGCATCGAGGTCCTTTAGAAATGTATGAATACACAGGCATGTTAAATTTTAAAAATAGCCTAAAAAATTAGTGAAAACTTCAAGCGTAGAAAATATTTCAAACACGTTTTTCTATGACATTCTTCACTTTCTGCATCAGTTTACTGAGCCCAAATGTTTATTCTTTTGCAGCTGGTTCTTTCTTCATAAATAGTAAAGTGTTCCTTCAGTGTGTGTTTCTCTGCCACCCTCCTCTGCCAACAGTCTCAGTATGTCTGGTAGACGTCGTGGATGGGGACCTGGATGGTCGCGGCTGGGAACGCTGGGGGGATGTAGGCGGCATATCCCCCATAGGCAGCAGCGGCAGCAGCGTTCTTCTGTAGCGTGGCTATCGTTGCTGTCGTCGCGGCAGGTGCGGCAAATGGCACATAACTTGTCCCATAAATCCCAGTGGCGGGGATCCGCTGCACGTTAGGAGTCATGGTGTACACCGGCGTGATGGGGCGGCCCTGGAAGGAAAACATCGGGTTCAGACCTCAAAAAAAAGTGCTTAAATTACTGTAATATCCTGTTTCCACCCCCTGAATTGCAAACCCCCTAGAAGGGGTGGTGATAATGGCAGGGTAAGCAGCGTGTGCCCTGTTGAATGAGGCTTATGCCATCATAGGGGACTCTTCCCTCCCTCTCAGGTCTGGGTCCCTGATAGGGGTAGAGCCGCTGTCCAAAGTGCAAGTGTCTAAGACAGGTCAGATGAACTGCAGGGCTGTTGGGCACCATCACATCCTCAACAGCAACTCCTGAACGGGAGCAGGGCAAGAGGCCAGGCTTTTCCTCAAACTCAGGTATGCAGAACAGGATGTATGGGAAGCAGGATGTATGGGAAGCAGGACGTATGTGCTGAACTCACCTGGAAGGGGGGAGGCGTTGAGACAGCTGGTATTACAGCTGCGGCCGCAGCTGCCGCAGCGGCTGCCGCACTAGCCGGATCCTGCTGGACAGCTATAGGGTTGATGATGTGCTCAACAGTGTGGATTTTGCCATCTTCCATCATCTTGGCTGGTGGTGCGGCCTGGAACATGGAGTACTGGGCACCGATGGCAGGGATGGCCACTAGGAGAGACCAAACACATCAGGTGCATTCGGAGTGGGTTTCCAGGACCTCACCTCAAAGGGCCCTTCCTCTGACTCTGCCGGCTCTCCCGCAGTGGTCCTGTGCTGGTCTTATTAGGGCAGTTAGCCCTGTGTGCTGGCGGGGGACCTGGGGCACCTCTATCCTCCCCATGGGTGGGAGCACCATGGCCGATGCAGTGTTGGGCTTGCTGCTGCCTGCTCTGCCCAACATTTCCCCCATGGGTGTCCCAGGGCCGGAGCCCTGCTGGGGACCAGGAGCTGTCACCTGGATTTACACAAGCCCTTCTGACCACTGCCATCCTCCCTGCAGCTAGGAGTGTGGCCTGACCCCAGGGAGAGATGGGAGCACATACTGTCCCAGTGGGGTCTCTGCTACAGCTGTTGAGATCAAGGAATGTGTAGCTGCCATAGGCAGGGCTGTTCTGGGAAAGAAAAGTGTGGTTTGTACTGCAGAAGTCTATATACCATCCTCTGGCCAACCCTGCAAAATATCAGCTCATTTACTATTCTGTGTTTCCCAGGCCTAACTTGGCTAAATATGTTTTATCCCATTTTTCTGCTACAGGATCAATCTGTTTAATGACACTAAAAGAGAAATTGCTCTTTAGAGAATTCTCCCTCATGCCGAAATTGGACAATGCAAAATAATTAGCGTTATGGTCAGAATGACTGTGTTCAGAGATGGTGAGTTTGTACATAGACCAGAACGGAGCTTCATGACACTGCTTAGGGAAGAAATGTGCTTTGCTGGACATTTCCAATAATCACAATAATTAGACATGAGTCATCAATGTGCATTTGCAGCCCAGAAAGCCAGTTGTACCCTGGGCTGCATCAAAAGAAGTGGGACCAGCAGGTCGAGGGAGTGGACTCTCACCTTCTACTCCACTCTTGTGAGACCCCACCTGGAGTACTGCATCCAGCTCTGGGGTCCCCAGTACAAGACAGACATGGACCTGTTAGAGGAGGTCCAGAGGAGGGCCATGAAAATGATGCAAGGGCTGGAGTATCTCTCCTATGAAGAAAGGCTGAGAGACTTGGGGTTGTTTAGCCTGGCCAAGAGAAGGCTCTGGGAAGACCTTATGGCGACCTTTCAATACTTAAAGTGGGCTTATAAGGAAGATGGGGACAGACATTTTACCAAGACCTGTAGTCATAGAACAAGGGGCAACAGTTTTAAACTGAAAGAGGGTAGATTTAGATTGGATACAAGGAAGAAATTCTTTACTCTGAGGGTGGTGAGACGTTGGAACAGGTTGCCCAGTGAAGTTGTGAATACCCCATCATTGGACGTGTTCAAGGTCAGGTTCAACGGCACGTTGAGCAACCTGACCTAACGAAGGATGTCCCTGCGCATGGCAGGAGGGTTGGATTAGTTGATCTTTAAAGATCCCTTCCAACCCAACTGTTCTATGATTCTGTGATGGTATGATTTCCATTGTTGTCTTTTAGTGCACACTTCCATGTTCAGCTCTTGAACCTTTCAGCAGTGAGGTTATTCACAAGGAAAACAGAGTGATCAATAAATGATGGTGATGTTGGCATCTTTGGGAGGTGCAACCAGTAAATCAGAAATGAAGCCAAATACACACGTGGATTTCTTTCCCTGGGATGAAACTCTGCAATGTGGAAGTGTGCAGTTCTGCCTGTGGAGAGGACAGGTGCCAGCAAGCGATACTCTCATTTTCATCCTGGAGACTGCAACAAGGGATCTGATCAGTTATCTTTCAGGCAAGAGATGTTTCCACCGCCAGTGGTCTACCACTGCTTCCTCAAGCAGAGACCTCCACCCATGAACTTTTCCAGTTCTCCTTCTACACCAAGTCCACCTGATCAGCTCAAACCAGTTTTATCGCTGGTTTAAATAACCTGGATATTTTCTCACTGATGCAAAGGCAGAGCCCTCACATGCAGTAACCTCTGGCAGAAAGGCAGTAACCTCTGGCAGAAAAGCAGTAACAGGCAGCTGGGCTATTGGGGTGACCTCTCAGAAGTTTTCTAACCATTTGCAAAGAAATGAGCTTTAAGGTCATTCTAAATAGTAGGAAACTTTGCAGAGTTGGTACATCTCCACTCCTCCATTCCGGTAATGTGTTTTCAGAGTCATACCCTTTTAATAACAGAGGTGCGTCTTGCATGTGGTACCTCTTAATAGATAATCTGATCTGGTTGGGGAAAATGGACCATGTGCTCCTGTGCTCAGAGGCTGTGCTGGAACCGTACAAGAGGAGAAGACCCCACAAAGAAATCTGAATCTCAACATGCTTCAAGTGTAGAAACATTTAGACTTGAGCTTCAGGCTTTTGTTTGACAGTCGAATGAATTACAGACACCACTAATAGGTGTGCATTTCAAAGCCCACTTTTCAAGCATCCTTTAGTAATACCTGGAATTCCTGAAGTATCTTTACAAACAAGCATAGTGGTAATATTTTCTGATTGTGAGTGGGTAGTGTTCCCAGGAAGTCTGATCTTCCTTTGGAAATGGCTCTAATCTTAACAGCCTTCCTTTGTCTCTGGACCTCTTCTCACATTGTCTCATCCAGCTGTTTTGAAGAACTCTTCACAGCCTTCATTAAATGCAAGCTGTAGCTTCCACTGACAGTATGGAGCATGTTTTGGGAAACCACTGCAGCTTTATTATTAAACACTGCTTAGGTCCTGCAGTTACAATTTACTTGGAAAGAGGAATGGGGAGAAGACCTGAGGACTTCTGCAAGAGGACTTGGCCCTGTAACCTGCAAGGACCTTCTTCCTCAGGCTGATTTTCCAAATATAAATCGCTCCAAACAGGATCTTGAGGAATTACAGGGCTTCAGCCTTCATCCTGTTCACCTGGGAAGGGTAAGGGCTGGATACTGTGCTGAGGATGTGGCAGAAAGTGGTAATCCCTGCCCTGGCCCTTGGCCTGGCTCCCTGCAGCCCAGCACCTCTAAGAGCTCTCCTGCAGGTTGCTGCGTGGCTGGGAGCCAGACCTGAGGGCTCCCTACATCACTCCTTCCCCTTGCTGCTGATGGTGATGGAGAAGCTCACACTTCCCTGCAACCGGGAAGCTCCTGGTCCTTTCCCAGCCTTATAGCACTTTAGAAATACAAACTGAGCAGGGGAGAGCTCTGACCTGGTTGGAAATCTGAGGTGGGAATTGCCCAGGGTGAAATTAGCAGTGAAGAAATGAAAAGAGATGAGGATTGCTCTTAGTCACCGTACTCTAGCATACATGGAGGGGAAGGTCTGCTTCCTCCTGAGGAGGTGCAAAAGGGGCAGGAGCGGTAGGCACAGCTTTGGCCCTTTCAATTTTGGTCTGAAGAGCTCCCAGACATTCGTGTCCCCTGCCCTGCTGCATGCCTGTTGTTTGCAAAAAGCCCAGCCAGGGCCAGGAGGCATCTGGCACAGGGGAGCCCTGAGCCCCAGCCCTGGAACTGTCTCCACTGCGCAGCCGTGGGCTGGAGGGGTGCCCGCACACCTGACATGGGGCTCGGAGAGGGGGCTAGCCCGCCACCTCTGCTTTCCTCCCTTCATTGCACATACTGACCTGCACCAGGCTTAATGGCCACTGGATTGACCGCAGGTAACTCCAAGTTGGGTACCAGCTCGTATCCTTTCTCCTGCTGTTTTCCTTTGCCTTCGTGGTACCTGCTGTAGATGCCACGGCCAGCGGAGTATCCCCCCAGGTAGGAGCCCCTGGGGCCTGGGGCTCTGTTGCCAGCTGCACCTCGCCCTCTGCCTCGTATGCTGCCTGCTTATGATAACAACATAGAAGAAGATGGTGAATAATGGAGAGCAACAGCCCTGTGGGGAGCATGAAGGGCCCCAGGTTGAGACTGAGCGGCACGTACTTAGAATCAAGACTGCTGAAGTTAGCTTGATCTGAATCTTAGTGACTTTACTTATGAAAACTGAAGAGCTTGGCCTTAGAAGCACCCATTAAAACAATACAAGTTTTGGTCTTGATGTTTCTGACCATAGATTGACTGGTTATGTATACTGATGCAACTCTTGTGGCCAGTGTTATGGGTATAATGCACTCAGCAAAGACAGAGGTGCCCCTCCAGGGGTGATTTCTATGCAGCAGGAAGAGTTGCTGCTCTCAGCTGTCCTCCAGAGGACACCCTCTCACGCCCAGGGTGAGAGGCACACCTCTCAGCTGCCATGATGGGACCCTGCAGAGATGGTCTGAAGTTGTACCTGGCTTTTAACCAACTTTGTCCCACCATTGCTTATATTTTTACTACTGTTGTTTGTTTTCTCTGCTATTTTATTACTAATGTGAATAAATGCCATCTCCAAAATTATTGCCTTTATTTATCTTAGCGACCCCATGCATGTTATGCAGTACTTTGGACACTGTGGTATTAATGCACTCTATCATGGCCTAATTGAATATTTAGACTGTCAGTTAACCCCTTTGTAGTTCATTGCAAGTACAAATCTGGAATTTGAGAAGAAGCTGAAATTCTTCATCAACTAGGGTTAAAAATATTTCTTCATTTATGTGGGTGCTTTAAGAATATATTCATGCTGAACTGCCTGTTATATGGAAATACATATTAAATTTCAGGAAACTATAATTTCTGTAAGTACAGGATAATTGCAATTATAACACCAGTTATAGCTGCTAGGGTTTTTTATTAATAACTGATTTTTGGTTAATTTTTAATGACCATAACTGATAACTAATTAAAGGATATATAATAAAATAATTATATTGCACTCACGTGATTCCTTCTGCTCGTAGTTCTCAAATGACTTCTTTATAAAGGACACAGCACTACGGTCATTTTAATGCAGAGGGCAAATGACACCTGGAGAGCTCCCAACTGAGGCTTTCCCTGACATCCCTCCCTTTGGATGACCAGGTCACTGTACCCACACCTCCAGGAGAAGGCAAAGGGAACACCCTCTCACAATCTCTAATACTTAGTATCCAGCTCTTTGGAAGGAGCCATCAGAAGCTGGAGTCCTTGGGCTTGCTCAGACTTAGTACAGCACTCATAAAAGCCAGATGCCTCTCTTCCCCATGCCATGCTTGGTCCATTAGATCATTCCTAACCATAGTTTTGACGCTTCCCTCATACTAGCCTGTACATTAACAATAATTTATAGATAAATACACTCTGCAGTCATAAATTAAAATGAAACCAAACAGAAATATGGCAAAAACACCTATAAAAGACTGTTTAAGAAAAAAGTGTGAACCACCAGCTGTCCTTTGGCTCAGGCAGACATTGGGCTGCACCAGCCTGAGACCAAACCTGCCCATCACATCCCCTAATTGTGCTTACTAACCTTTCACAAAGTAATCTCTGTTGGGCCCAATCAAGGCATTGTACGGATATCCATAATACGCTAGTGTGTACGGATCACAAGAGTAAACATAATTAGGTTGCTGAGCTACTTCGGGCGTTGCTGTGGCCCCTCCTTTTGCTGCTTTCTGGTAGCGAGTGTATTGCTCCTTGTCTACTGGCTTGGCCAAGGTAACCTCCAGGCATGAGCCTTCCAGTTCAACACCATTAAGGTTGTTCATGGCGTGAATGGCATCTTCCCTGGTTGTAAAGTGCACAAAGGCATAATCGCGTATTTTTTTCACACGTTCTACACAACCAGGGTTAAACTGCCCAAAGACCTTTTTAATGGTGTCCTCTGTGGTCTCAATCATTAAATTCCTCACATAGAGGATTTTAACAGTCTCCATGACGTCTTCATCTACATCTATCTCTGGCTCCGCCCAGTCAACAGCAATTTGGTGTCCCCACAGCTGGATCCTTCCTGGCATGAGTTTCCTCCTGGCCATTGCTGCTGCTCGATGGCTCTCATACTCCACAAAGGCAAAGCCTCTGTTCTTCATCTTGTCTGCGGCGCTGGCATATACGATGACATCCAGCACGCCTTCTGTCACTTTGGCAATCTCTTCCAGGATCTCCTCTCTCTTCTTCATTTTGGGAATGCCTCCGATGAAGAGCCGGCAGTTATCCACGCTGCAGCACACACCCAGCAGCCTGCCGGGGCGGATTTCGTAGTTGTTCAGCTCCCTGACTGCACGCTTCGCCTCGTGCTTCTGCGTGTACATCACGAAGGCGTAGCCACGGTTCTTCCCATCAAAGTCCATCATCAGGCGCATTTCATAGATGCGGCCAATGGACTCGAACACAGGGACAAGCTCATCTTCGTAGACGTCACGGGGGATTTTGCCCACAAAGACTTCGCAGCCGCGAGGAGGGTGCAGGCCCTCCCAGCCAGGAGGAGGGCCGCCGTACTTGCGTTGCCCATTCTCCTGGATCATACTATATCCAGTGCGCTCCATGAGGGCCAGAAGAGCTGCCTCATTGGGTGCACCAGCAACACCTTCAGGGACTTTTGTGGTAGCCATGTTGGAGGAATCGTTGCTCATCCTTGCGGTGGAGTCCTCAGCGGTCATGGTGTCAAACTCATTCACAGCCTGATAAAACCTGGGCAAAGGAAGGAGGACACTCATTAGAAGCTGTTAGCTACCACCAGAATCCCACCCTCTCTTCTGTCTTCCTGCAGTTGTTCTGCAAGTTTGTTCTTCAAACTAGGACAAAGGCCACAGAGAAGCAGATGAACAAGCCACACCAGCCTGAGCACTTATATTGCAGGGGGAGCACATCCTGGATTTAGGCCCAGCCCCTCTTTGAAAGGGGTGTGAGGATCACCTGTCCATACCACTCCAGCATTGAGAGCTGCTGGCACAAGAGGATGACGTCGCATGCAAGTTGCCGCCAAACACCTCAAAACCTTGAGACCCTAGGGAGGTTCATCTCCTCTTTGAATGGGTAGGAAGTAGCTGGCATGGGATTTGGAAGGAGAAGAGACTGCTGTAGAGTGAGTGGTTCCCACCTCCAGAGCCCTCTCTTCCCTCTCAGTCATTGCTTGGAGATGGATTACAATCCATCTACTCCTGAACAGCACAAGTGCCAGGTGCCGTACTTCACATTGAAAGGTGGTGAATGCATGAGAAGTGCCAGGCATGGTTCTCATTTGATAACAACCCCTTGTTCCTCTAGGCCTTCACAATAACAGTTGAGTAGGAAATAATAAATATGCGTTAGCACTGGGTGATCTGGCAAGCTGCTGAGTTGCCTACTGCTTGTGGTACAATGTCTGACATGTTTGTCTCTTCTGTTATTACAACATGACTTTAAAAAAAGCTGAGGAGAATCACTCTCTTATGACAGGCAACTTGCTTTAGAGCAATTGGCCAGCACAGCCCTGCAAGCCAACAGGGGAAGACAAATCACTGAAACCTCATTCTGCATTTGAACACAGGCAGAGGGTGGGAAATGCAGACCTACAGGAGGAGATGACCATGCTAATGACTACAACTGCAAGAGGGTAGACTTCCTCTCTGAACACAATTAAATAAGACACTGAAACTTTAAGAGTAGTTAATTCATTGACTTTTAAAACTGGAAAGGACCGTCAGACCATTTAATATGAGCGATTGCTTATGACATGGACTATTACATTTTATTGCTATTGGTACATTGACTCTAATAACTTTTATCTGACTAAATAATATCTTCCAGAAGGACCTTGATTGTAGGGTATCAAAGATCTGTAGGCCCTACCACTTCCCTTTATGTCTTGTTTGCTAATCAATCACTCAGACAAGCATGTGTGCTGTATTTCCTATGAGAATTTCTCTGGCTTTTACTTCCAGCTAGGATTACTTGTTAAACCTTTCTCCAATAGATTGAAGAGTCTTTTCAAGACCTCTGCTTTTGCATTATGAAGATATTTAAGTTGTGTAACCAAGACACACTCTGTCTTTTTAATAAAACTTGCTGGCTGAACTACTGAATTCCTTCACAATCAGTTATTTTTTCACCTAAAATTGTTTTTGTGGCTCTTTCTACAGTTCTCTAGAGTTTCAGCCTTTTTCACCCTTGCTATATACAGGAATGAAGATCTCTCTTTCTTCTCCCCACATCTCTGTGACCAAGGGCTGTTTCTCCACACCTTCTCGCTAGCAAACTATGTGGAGTTTTTTTGTAAATTCTAACCCCAAATTATTTCCAGAAGCACCACTTGCTGGAGTTACATCCCATGCAGGGGCATGCTTTCTGTTTCCTACTCCTAAATGCCACAACCTTGTCTTCAGCCCTATCCCAACTGCCTTTTGAGTAGATCCCACCTACTGAGTGCTACACCATTACCTCTCCCTCATTGTTTTTTACAACTCCATCAGCCTTTGCATCATCCACTGATTTATTTGCCATGATTTGCATTCATGACCAGTTGGTTGATGGAACTGTCAAAAAACACTGGCCTCCATAGGAAACTCAGCAAACCACCATAAGAAATGCTTCCAATCTGGGTTTCACAAAGCTTCAACAGATTTATTTAGTCTATGCAGTTGTGTTATTCATGGGGACACAGGTTTCTCTCTGTCCTACAAGGACTGTGATATATACCCTTCATTATAATGATTTGGCCATTTTTCAGTGCATCAGTACTATGCAGACAGGTCTTTCCCTGGTACAGGAGGCCCAAGCCCACAGAAATATGAGCGCAAAATTTAGGCACCTAAATCTGATTAGTACAGTCCAAAAAACCTGTTTAAATCCTAGTAACCTTAGCGCCTCAGATTTTTTTAAGTAGAGCTCCTGAACTGTGCAGAATTGTGCTAGTCTGTATCCAGAGATGCCTTTGCCACAGTCATGGCAAACACCTGGTTCGGCTCCTAAATGTGTTTGGGAAACCAGACTTCTGAGTCTCGGTCTGTGGTAGGGCTCAATCCTGCAGGAGTGTTTGGGCCATGGGTGTTACATGCTGATGCTTCTGAGCCATTTTCATTTAAAAATACGAAGAGCAGAGGGGGAGGCAGAGAAGATGGAGGGCAGTAATAGTGATGCCGGTGCCCAGGCAATAATGTAGAAATAATTTATTTGAAGCTGGGTCTTTCATAGAACTGCATGGTTTTGATAGCTTCTTGCTTTAAAATGTTGTTGATAAATGTTTCTCTCGGATTCAAATGTTTTCCCTTTTTGATGTGTCACAGTCAGACATTTTCATTTTACTCTGGGAATTATTTGATAAAATTAAAAAAATTAAGGCAGAGAAAAACATTTTCATTTTTCACTTGACAATTTGTTCCTAAAAATGTGACTTCACCTTTCCCTGAATAAAAGTAAAGCTTGTTAAACAAACACTTTACTGGGGAGTAATCATTACCTTTATATGGGCCACCTGTTGGCAAGTGAATTACTTATCGCCCCAGGTTTGGGTAAGTTTAGAAATGAGTCATTACCATAAGTTTTAGGTTAACTTACAAAATAAAAGTCTCTGTATTCTGTTATCTGTGGGGCTCAGTCACTGTGGCTATTGTTTAGAAAGCTACAGACAGGCACTGGGACTGTGGAGAGAGGTGAGATAGAGCAAAGTCTCCCCTGCCTACCAGAAACCAGCTAGTAATTCGGTGGCTGTCCAGGAACTGGTATGTTCTCCAGAACTTTGCACTGCACCAGCAGGATGATTTCTAGTATTGGGAGTTGTACTTCAAGCTGCTCAAAATTCATGATCAAATGTGTTTAATTTTTTCTGTGCAGCTCCATAGAGCTGGGTTTCATAAGTATATACAACCTAAAACAATTATAGAGCCCACGTAGTCCTGCTTGATGCAGCTAAATACACACTTGACAACATTCATTGCCACACGACACAATCAACACCTTCACCAAGTTCAGTTATCTACCTTGATGAGAAAAAAACCGCAGGCATAACTGTTCTAAGAGCTCTCTCCTCCTGTTGCTACTCCCTTACAAAATTGGCTGGCAGCACAACATAACCTATTCATGTCAAAAAGCAATCACTATGAAGAAAGTTGTTTCCAAAATTACCTATTCCCAATGTGTTCAATCCTACTGGTGCATTTTTTTAGCCCACAGTAGACTGATCATGAAAACTTGCTACCATGTGTTGCAGGTATACACAGGGCATGAGCTAATACTGTGGGTTTAGTGGGCTTAATAAAGCCAGACTGATTTTAGTACACCCACTAAGTGTGATTAATCTTGGAAGAAGCAAAACTTTAAACTACATTAAAATGTAGTGTATTGTGAAATATAAGTGCTTACTTTCTAGTCTCTGAGCAGGAAGGTACCCCTGATCTCAATGACAAAGATTCAGAAAAAAGAGACAGAGAAAAATATTAATTCCTAATCAGAAATGTTGTGCTTTGGAGACAACTAAGTTTTAAATGACCCGGTATCAGGACTGAAACAAGACTGGCTTCTTTTCTTCACAGAAAAAAGTAAAGCCTGCTTGATTTTTCAGCGTCATGTTAGATGCTAACTGCTGCCAGCCCATCAGGAGCCAGGCTTGTGAGCCCTTCAGTTCAGTGTCTCTGCTCCAAGGAGCCTCCCTCACGCAGGTGAACTCTCAGATGTAATCGTTTCAATGAAACCGTTCAAATTTCACTTCCCTTTGCTTACGAAACTCCTTCCCCGCTGCCAGTTGGGTGGGTGTAAATAGTTCTTGCCCTAAACATTAATAACCTTCTTTTTAACCTATCTTTTTTTGCATCGCAGCTCAGAATATTAAACAGGAAACTTGCTGTGTTAGCAGTGACAGACCTAAAGCATATTGTGAGCAGGCTGATTAACCGAAGCAGATCTTTTATTAAACAAATACCACGCCTTGATTAACAACAATGCTGGGCCAAACACTGATGTCCCTTGTGCTAGGGTAAAGGCAGCTTGGGGCCCTGGTGAGAAAGTGATGCCTGCAGTCCATATAGCATCTTATCCCTGGGCTTGTCCAGCTCTGGGCCATGCCCTGTGAAGTTATGCTGTCACTTGCTCCTCTGTGGATCCTGGTGTGGTAAAACAGGCTTTTACAAACACAAGGGACACAGCTGGCATCCTTGTGGCAGCAACTGTGTGTCCACTCCATTCACAGTCTCCTATAAAATGGGGTTTTTTATATTTGTGCTTAATTCATCCCTCCAGTTTTGTGTTACCTAGACTTAGTGGCATCATGTGTCCTGCCACAGGTGACACAGCCGCTGGCAGTCACTTAGCACAGGGATGGGTGCTGGCAGCAGGAGACCTCAGGGAGACATGCTGGCTCTATGATAACCAGAGGGAGGAGGGGACAGGGACTCCCATCCTCCAACCCCAGCCCATGGACCGTACAAACTCCTGCTGAGCTGACACAGCGTGCCCTCATGGATACCACATGGCTCCCTGCTTGCTTCAAGAAACACACACAGTTTTGCATTTTAAGCCACAGCTGCTGCAGAGGGAAGGTTAGTTGCTGAAATTTTAACTAAATACACCCTGTTAACAGAAGGAAATAACAGCTACTGGTTTAAATGTGACCTTCCTAGTTTTTTAGTTGAAATAGTAAGGGCAAATGGTAATCCTGCTGCTGACACTGAGCAGCACCTCTGGAAGCATGGCTGCCATTAAATCTGTTTCTTTTTAAAAGCTGACTCTTTTCTCATGGCAACTTTAGGTATATGAAGTGTATATAACGACAGCTTACTAATAACAGCTGTATAACTTTATCAGAAACATCAGATGTACACAGAAATGCTCTTGCTGGAAACCCAGTTTGCCTGTTTACAGATTTATTGGCTGAACAGAAAAAGAGCAGGGGCCACACCAAGCCAAAATAAGGTTGTGGCTCAAGCATTGCTGCAAGTGTGATGTGCAAGTTACCTCCCCTTTTAAAGATAACTATGGTGTCATTATACATCAGTTTTCTTTTTCTTGGCAAGCCTGTCACACCTTTCTTATGATTTGTTTGCATAAATGAGCTGAACAAAGCCAGTGTCTCTGGGGCTGTTCACCGAGCTGAGCCACGGCGTGCCCCACTGCAGGGCCCAGCCTAGCAATCCGCAGCCACGGCAGGGAGCTGGCGTGCAAGATGCTTCTTCCCAAACTAATGGTGGAATGGAAAGTCTCACCTCTTTTACAAACGTGCCTAACCTAGCCACCGGCCCTGCAAGCTTGCTGCCATCCTGTGTGCTTCATGGCAGAAGGCTTCGCCTTCTGTTTGCAATCAGCTTAGGAGACATCCTGCTGGAATCAGCATCCTTGGCTCCTCTCCCTGCACAGTGCAGACAGAGGCCAGGTAGACAGCAAGTGTGGTAAATAAAGCATCTGGTCTTTGATAAAAAATCTACAAAAATACTTTGCCTGACTCCAAATTAACTTACGTTTCAAGTCTCAAAGGCTAGTCCTTGGTGTGGTTTTCAACAGGTGTTGGACCACAGCTTGGTTCCCTACCTGCTGTCGCTAATGAAATACAAATGTCTGAACGTAAATCTTGTGCTGGGTCAGTGCAAGAGAGAGTGCAGCATTTCAGCACGGCTTTTTGGCTAGGGACCTTTTCTGAGTGTCTTTCATACAGGAAAAGGATGGTTGCTAGGAATGGATGATGACTTCAGACTTAACAAAAAAAGCAGTAGTTGAGGCCAACAGGCCACGAGAAAATCTGCACTGCTTTACCTGCACCTGGGTAAAGAAGTTGCCCCAGGCTAGGTTAAACACTTTGAAAAGGTGGATTTTCTTAAACTGGATCATTTTGGCAAAACTCTGGGGAGAAACTGGTGAACTGCATCAGCAGACCTAAAAAGCAGAAACATAGGCTGGCAAGAGGCTTGATGAGTAGCTTGTGATGAGCAGCTTGGGAGAGTAATCTCATAGGTCAGATCGGCACTAGTTATTAACAACAACATGTCTGTCTGCTGTGCAAGTTATCCTGCTGCCAGCACCACTAAAGCACTGCATATTCTCATCATCATGTGCGTGCCTGAATTAAGGCAATCAAACTTGTCCATCTCCAGCTAGGGTCACCTGGGAGAAACCTTTTGGCTCAGGTGCTGCATGGGACTCAAGTATATGCACAGGCAGCAGCATTTGCTGCACCACATAACTTCCCATGTACATTCAGGCCTGAACAGGTACAGCAGTGGCTCTCTGCCCACTAGCAGTACCATATTTAGATGTAGAGAGAAATGGTGTAAAGTACCTAAGGGGCAGGATAAGACTGGCCTACTAAATCCCCAGGCTAGTTGCTGAAATTCCCACTTCTGCTAATGGTGACACTCGGCATCCTAACCTATGGCCTGTCATCAGGAGTCTGGCTGCTGATTTCAGTGGAAGAGTTCGTATTTCAAGCTTAAACTTCAATTTTATTCTGGTCAGGTAGTCATGTTCTCCTTGTATGGGGCAAGTTAATGTTCTGGGCCTGAAAAGCAGTTTTCAGGGTGGAGCTACTGCAGAGGTGGGGTCTGTGCATGCTTCTCAGGTGATTAAATTCATCCTAAGTGTCCTAAGCACATTAAAAATGGTTGGTTCCATTTAAAACACACCAAAAACTGTTGGCTTCATCTTTTGATTTTGTTCTATTCAAAGAAGAAATATAAAGAACCATAAAATTAAGGGTGATCTTTCCAACAGTACTCAGCATCTATGACATCAGTTATAAGACTATAATATTTCTATAGGGATATATTTAAGACAGCGAGGAGCACTACTGAAAATCCTGCCTTAAAAGTTTTGCAGAGACTGGTTACATCCTCCCATCACCAATCAAAAGCAATGTATTTGGCTTAAAAATCTGTAACAAAATTACTATAAATCTATTCTTTTACTTCTTGCTCCTTTTTAGGAGGAAAACACCTGAAATTATTCTGTAAATTAACATCCTGGAATTTTCCAGGTTAAAACTTGAATGCTAATCAGACAAATGAACACTGAATTTGTACAGTCACAATCGGCTACAACTTCAGCCTAGGATTTGAAGGTTGAACTTCTTATTTTCATCACTATCATTAAGAGCAATAACAGTCACAGATCTGATTCTCTTAGCCATATTATACCAGTTCCCTTAGCCATTTTAATCTTACCGCACAGCAATTTTATATACAATTTAAAAAATGGAGCTGAAACTATGATTTCCCTACAAAATAAAGTCACCTTGTATTGTGCAAACTTCCTGTCTATTCTGTTATCCACCCTCTCTGCATCCTTCTATGGCATATTGGATTTTGGAGTGTGATCCTGAAAAGGCTGTCAAAGGTTCTGCTTGCATTATCCATAAGCAATATCAGTGCCAAGCAGTGAACGTTCCCAGGATGGAGGTGCCTTGACGACCTGATCTCCTGGCCTAGAAACTGCAAAAATAATATTCAATGAGTTAGCAATGATGATATCTCAAATAATAAAGTATGAAAACTCTTCTGAGCCTGGCACTTTACTTATTGCCATTGCTTTTTGATGATCACAGGTTAAAATTCTGTTCATGTGTATATGGTTTTCTCATGGCAAGAATGAAACGATGCTGATGAAAAACTTATAGACGTGCCAAAGCACCAGCAACATGTAGAGCATCCTACCAACATGTTTGTTATTTTCCCTGCTTCTGCAACATGAATTCTGTCAAAGCAGTGTGTCTTTCTTGAGTGTTTTTATGCTACTGCAGTGCCAAACCAGCCATCTCAGCTTCAACCACTTCTGAAGGAAGTTTGGGTAGGCAAAAACTAGTCTCCTCCCCTATTTTATAATGCACTTTGCTGCAAGTCATTCAGAACTTTGTCCCAACAAGTTGTGTAACCCATGCGTTATACTGTTTTCCCCAGCTCCATCTTTTACCCAGTCCAACTCTCAGCTATCTTGATAGAACCGGTCGCTGGCTGAGGCTGAAGTTATTATCCTGCAAGATATTGAAGCCACATGTTGAGGAAAACTGAGATGAGAGATGGGTTGTGTAATCGTTCTTATCATCTTTCCAAATCAGGAAACAACACAACCCTTTCCTTCTCCCCAAATTCCCAAATGTCAATCCAGTCAACGAAGTCTACTGTTACCACGGTCAGGCAGGAAAATGTGTGACATACATATAAATAAAGTGCAATGTAGTCACTTGGTATGTAACGAGTATTTCCTATTCTGGATGAGCTGTACTTGAGGGGAAACTTTTTGCAGCGTTTGTTTACCAGAAGTGCAATTAAACAGAGTTCTCTGCAGAGATGCTGGTACAGATAAGGACCCTCCTCATTAACTTCTCTGCTTTAAAAAGCATTCTTTCTAGGAAAGGAAGAAGTGTTTCATTCAGTATGGACTAGGAGCTCTCAAGCTTTTGCCATAAGAAAGACAGGAAAAATTATCATCTGCAACTGAAAAACAAAACCACGACTAAATTCGTCTGTTAATTATTACACAGGAAAGATAAGACATCCACCTATTTAACTTCTTACCTCTTCAAAGAAAAATCTTATATAGGAACATGGTAATTTAATTTAATCATTGAGAATGACTGAAAGGCTTTGCTGAACTCTGTGGAGTAGGGACATGTGTGCTCATGCTTGTGACTTTGTTATTATAATGCAGAACAGTCTATCTATCTGTCTGTCTACATAAACATTACAGCAACATGTTCCACTCTACAGTGCAACCAAGACTATCTAAAAAAGTTCATAAACTACAGTTCTCTTTTCTGATCTAACCTTTTCAGCTAACTCTTCTGGAGATCCCAGAGTGAAACATAACACATCCTGCCTGTTCATACAAAGTCTACTCACTTAGTCAATTTTATAACAATAAAAATAGCCTCAGACTCTTCTGTTCACCCTAATCTTATGCACTATATTTATTGCAACATTCTTAGCTTTGTGTTCACCACGTGAACACCGCAACGACGGGGGGCCCAACTTGCAACCCTGCTTTCAGCAAGAGGCAGAGATTTCAGGGAAAGCTGAAAGCAGACCAACATGTTCCCTCCCCATCAGGTCACAGAAATTAAAATCAGCATAAAGCAAACCACAGTTGGGATGTGAATGTTCACCACTGAAAGTACATTAAACTCAAAGCATTTGGCTTAGTCAGTGGCCGGGTTTTTTTTTTTCCTTTGTGCACTGACATTTGACCCCTTTTATAATATGCACCTTGCACCACTGAAACCCAGTTAGTTATTTATTAAACTCAGGTACCAATGGCTGACTTGTACATATCACGCTTCTAACTGCCTGGCGTTGCCTGTGCGCGGAGGAGAGGGGGATGAAAGACAATTGTCTTTGCTGTGAAATTCTGTCATATCGGCAGAAAGGAGCTACAAAGTGCAGCAATTTGTACCTGACCTCTGATCTAAGAAGTTTGTAGAAACCTTTGAACCTTGGGTTGAAATTGAGAAATAAGGTTTACAGGTACAAGGAAGAGATTTCCAGCACTTGTTGCCTGTGTCCAGGTTTAATATTATAAATTTAAAAAAATGTTTAACCAAGGCAGGAAATCTCTCAGGAGGCACCACTCCTGTGCTGGGTTAATTCAAGACAACTTAAGTTTACTGAAATTACAGCTCAGTTGGAAATACCTAGGGTTTGGAAATGAAAGTTCTGTGCACTTCAGAAAAGGTATGGGATTTGAGACAGATGTCATTTGAAATTCACCTTTTGCTGACCTTAACTGGGATTTTTTTTTTATTAAAAGCTGAAGAAAGAAGACAAGCAACATTTGATTCAATATCATTTCTTCAGCAAAGAATGGAGCTGAAATGCAGAATTGAATAGAAATTACTAAAAAGAGTAACAAAATGGTTCCTCCTTTGTTAACTTTATTTATTTTTATCCAGCACATTATCTAATCTCAGTTATACAGTGCAGAGCTATACGAGAAACCCATGGAAAAATAATCAAACCAACAACATTACAAAAAGCTCTTGATAGACTGTCATATGGCCTTGTCTTGATGAGTAAAAAAGACATATTTTGCAGTTCAGTTAGGTTAACTGTGTTATTTAATGAAAAAGCTCTCCCAGCCCTTTCAGCCGTGGGCAAGGTCTTTGGTGCAACATCATCAGCTAACACCAACATGCGCCACTGTGGACTGGGTTGAGTGTGGAGGCCTTCAGAGATCAGCTGCGATAATACGATTGAAAAAGACACCCTTTCTGCAACCCAGCCTGTCAGGGCATGGAGCATTGCAAGGGATGGCAGTAATGTTTTGCCGTGATATCCCTCACATGCTCCAGGTGCTGGCTGACATCCATGGCAAGCTTAGGTGTGCAAAGGGTGGGGGGGCACTTTACACACACATTTTGAAGCATGGCTTCAATCCCACCTAGCTCAGGACAGGACAACATTATACACAACTGCTGCATCTGGTCCACATGTGAACGGACAATTTTGGCATTGGTTTTAATCGAACCTTACTTACAACAACTATACTTCCTTTTTTTTTTTTAATGTCTTAGGTTCAACTGTTTTTTTCCAGATTTAAGTTCAAACTTCAGTATTTTTATCAGCACAGATCCCAATAAAGCAATAAATGAATAAATAAATAAATAAGGGTGAACAGATTAACTTCACGTGTCCTATGTCATATACAAGCCTTAAATGTTTCACATGCTGCTTAAGTAGAATACGGATAGAATAATACCAGAACTTCATTTTCTTAAAATGCTATCAAATTTTAAGTATGCAGAATGAATTACATAGATTCATTTATATTAATAATACTTGCATATATACCCTGCTTGTTCAACGTTCCTAGCCACCTTCAATCTACAAGCTTCAACTTCTGCACCTAAAGCCGATAACCCACTTTTAAAGCTTGATTTTTATGTCATTCTCTTGAAAAAGCAGAACAAAATACCAGGCGGCACAAAGAGACAACGGCAGAGACAGACCAATGGAAAACACAATGTCAGAAGGTTGTAAATGGCTACCTTTCACTTCATTAATTTAAGATAGTAGAAAAAAAATCTCTGAGACACAGTTTTATTTGTTTTCCTCTGTCTAAAATGTCAGTGGTTTAATTTTCACTGTTCTGACATTCGCTTTGCTATTTGCTACCCAAATTCTGTTAGATATTCTCATGTCAAACCCCATAGTTCAAGCTTAGAAGTAGTTGCCTCTTCCTCAAACAACCCTTTAGGACCCTCTAAAGGAAGGCAAAACTCAAACCTGATACCTTGACAATGACATACTTTCGGTCTCAACTCCCTGATAAATGAAAACCAGATAAAAAGCCCTACAGAGCAAACAAGATTTCCCTTACCTCTTCAGTCCCGCGATCGAAGTGCGACAGGTTAAGAGGACTCACGCCTTTGCCCGAGCAACCTTTTTTCCTAATGGCAAGAGCCGTGTAACCTGGTTATACAGTTTATGCATCTCTTTATTGGCCAGCGAACGTTAGCCATTTAAATTCCTTGGGAGTCATTTGTTAAGGGCTCTTAGGCTGAGGCTAAGTGGGTGGGACGGGAGGGAGAGGGGATGGTAGCACTGCCAGACACAGAGAGTTCTCCAAAGCAGTTTGAAGATTAATAGAAAACCATCTGCAATGAAGGGATCTTTGGAGGCAGGTCTGGGTCCAGCCTTCAGGGAAGCACAGGAAAGAGAAACCATGACATTTTCACAGGGAGGAGGAATTTGAAGAGAAAGATTTCATTCAAAATTCAAAACTTGGAAAAAAGGGAGTGAAACATGTACAAACAACTCCTTCCTAGCACAAGGCGTTGTGCAAATAGCTTGAGTTACTCACAACAGATAAGATAAGAAAAGGGCATATTTTGCTTGACGGCATGAGTTTTTTTCAGTGAATTTTTTTTTCTTTATATGTGTCTGGCAAAATTATTTCGATTTACCTTTGGTTATAAGAAAAAAAAAATGGTCTGCAGCTCCTGAAGTGGGAGGTAGGTTTACTGATCTCAGCAGCAACGGGACAGTAGGAATAACACAGCCCGTGCCGTGTACCCGGCGTGCACTGTTTCAGCAGCAAACACGGAAACTCAAATGTGTTTGCTTGAAAGAAAAAAAAGAGCCTGGTGCAGAAGTAAAAGCACAGGGGTGGTAAAACATGATTCATGACAGCAGAAATGGTCTGTACATAACAACGGCGCATTAGGCCCCGGGAGCACTTAGACAAAGCAAACAACACACCTTCTCAAGCAGCCAAGAGGAGGAACTGCACCAAAACTCTCTTTGGATGATGGCTTTGCTGGGTCGGCAAGCAGCGTGCACAACCAGCCAGTGGGAGAAGGAGCAGGGCATGCCTTGGGAGACAACCAATTTCTGGGAAAGGGCACTGCCCGGAGAAGGTGAAAAGCACACAGCATATCACAGAAGCAAAACAACTATAGCTTTCAGTCCGCCCCCCCCCCCCCCCCCCTTTTTTTTTTTTAACTGGCAAAGCCATTCCTTTTTTCTTTCTCTTTTTTCCCAAAAGATAAAGCTTGGTCCAAATGTCCATTCAAGCAGTACACAGGCAGGAACCTCAGGGCACCCTAGTGTGGAAGAAGTAGTGTCTTAACCTTTCAGTGACAAACTGTGCACAGGGGTGGATTCTGCGGAGGAAGCAGTCAGTTTGTATCAGATGGTCCTACATAGTAATTTGTTCTTGCCCCTTTTGTGGTTTACTGTAGGCATGTAAAACTTAAAGACATCCCTGTACTGAGGAATCAGAGGCTGGTCAATAGAGAAGAGGGGTAGCGGAGTCAACGGGTGTAGAGACAAGAGTTCTAAAATTAGAAGGCTCCACGTTAGAGAGAAATGTGGAGGATGGCAAAGACTGGCAAAAGAAGCATCTCTGTGGCTGTTTCTGAGAACGAACAGGAAGGATAGCTGTTCTACTTATACCACAAACCCAAACGGTGATTGCAATCAATCTGTTCTGGCTTTTTATACTTGTTTATCCACAGTGCTGTGGCCATGGTGTGTTAGGCACTGTGCAAACACACCTGCAGCCTGGATCCTGGTCCCAAAATGCCTGCAGCCCAAGTCTACCGTACAAGCCTTTCATCTTCAGAATTCCTCTCTGCAAATGTTAACTCGTTAGCTACGAGAGCTGCAGAGAAGCAGGTGCTGCTCTGCTGGCAGGGAAGCCGCAGCATGGAAATTAAGTGGTTTGCCCAGGACTATAGAATTCTCAAATCCAGGGATAACAGCTAGGAGATTTTGCCAAATCAGACCCATGCCTCAGTCCCACTGATCTATACAGGGAAGTGAGTATAAAATATTTAGCTGGTATAAGCTCGCAAAACTCCCCTCCACCAGATTAATTTTTTTAAGTCAGTATCCTTCTCTTTGCATTTTTCTGTTGGAAAGCAAACTAAACTTTTAACCATAAGCATTGTAAAGCGAATCCTATCAGCTATAATCATGCATGTACTTGAATGCACAGGGAAGACTATTCTGGTGTAAGTGGAGTGAAAAAGCAGCAATGCTAGTGAGCCGATGGGCTCATTTTTAGAAGGCTCTTCAATATACCATGTCAATTAGGCGTGTGTAGAGAGGCCACTCAAACCCTTGACTTTCATTTTGTACTTTCATTTTTAGCTACAGCTTGTTGTTAGTCTCCAAGTTATGTCCCCACTATTGTTTAAAGCAATGAACTTCAGCAGATCTAGTCGCTGTAGGGTATTCTGAGGTGTTAGCATTCCCGATGGCAGAATTTGAAAATATATTAATTTGTCCTGCAGGCTGTGCTTTTATAGGGAACTTGAGAAAGTCAGGCAGAATACTGCCAGTGTGTCCCCCAGCTTTTCTTGGCATTAGGCACCTACTTCCCTTCACTTCAAGCACACTGTGTTCATAACGATTACGTGACTTTTTATATGCCTCTTTATGATGACTCTGATGTCGTGAGAGGGATACACCTAAGGCAGAGTGGAAAAGTGTTAAGGGCAGAGCTATCCAAGCAGCAGGGAGGATCGGTTCCATACATGCACACACTCTCCTCTCATCATACAGCATCCACTGCACTAGTGTAAGGATATAAACACATCTTCTTTCCTAATGTACAGCTTGACTACAGTGAAAAAGTGTCACCCACCATCACAATAATACCATAAATATTTAGTTGCTTTCTCTTTTTGATGATTGACAGCTAAGAGGGGGCCAAATCCTAAGAGATGTGAAAGGGAACGGTGCAAAGGAGAGTCTATCCAGACCAGTCCATGCCTGTTTCCCACAGAACTTCCATGTCCTTTTATCCACATGTGTAGGGGAATAGACAGGGATCGGCGACCGGAAGATCACGGGCTGTGACGGAAAGATAGACTCCTCCCCATAGGAGTGGCAGGAACAGGAAGCGCAAGAGCTATATAAGCGTGTGACGCAGCTAAATAAACGGACATTTTGTATCCATCATTTTGATGTCTGTGCATCACTGTCCCCAGGGTGGGTAGAGCCCTGTGTCCCGGAGGTATGCGGCCCAAGATAAGTTCTCCCATAGAAGTGTACAGCAACACACATGAAAGGTTTTCCCTGAATAATTGTTCTCCTGAATACAGTGATAGAAAAGGCTGGAAATTTGAAGAAAAAAGTGAAATTCGTTGGAATATGCTAATGCCTGTCAGATGGGGACAGAGGCAGAAAAGGCTTCCAAGGAAACAGTGTACTTCCCCTCGGCTGTGTCTCTTCTACAAGCAGACATATGATCTTGTCTCTTCTGATGGGTTGCACTGGACTCCTCGATATAATGACAAGCACTAATAAAGCTTTGGATCTGCTCTTTGAGATTTTTAGAAAGATTGAACACAAATGCTTTGGGAGATCCAGAGGCTGATAACAGGCTTATGAATTTATTGGGGTGGTGTCATTATCTGGATGAGAGTGAGTATTTTTTATGGTCATGGTAGGAAATAGGCTTTCAGGAGATATTTCAGGGTGGCAGCTTAGCATCATGTGACAGTGCAGACACGTGAGCAAGTAAAAGGAGACGGGAGAGTAAGGAGTGAGCGGTTGGCTGGTTTTTATGGTAATATTTGGTCTTCAAAAACTACTGAGAGAGTGTAGTGGAATGAGAAGGGAATGTGCCAAGTAAAATATTTCACTGAAAGAACACATGAATTTAGAGTGACCTGCAAGGTCTCCAACCTCCATGTCAGAAAGTCTTTAAAGTTTATCAGTATATTCACACATAAGCCCATCCTCAGCCACAATACAGCCACAAAAATTAAGATCTTGTAACAGACAGCCTTTCCCCCCCTCCCCCTTTTCTTTTCCTTCTCTTTTTAACAAAACCACTTTGTGTTTGGTAGAACAGGTTCCCACATGTTTGTAGAACCATTTTATTGCCTATTTGAATGTTTAAAGAGACAACACCACTTTATTTAAATGAACAACATGTTATTTTACACCTGTTCTTACACAATGTGAGTTAATATAGCACAATTTGTCATTTCCTGACTTTCATAAGTTATTGCAGACCAAACCTGGGGAGATCTTCCAGGGAGCAAACAGTCTGTAACAGGTACCACACCAGGGTTTTTTTGGGGTGGATAGATACAACACATATATGTCTCAAAACAGCTTTACTATATAGTCTCAAGGGATTTTCAGAGGTATTCAGGCACCCAGGTAGACACTTAGAGACAACAGCTTTCCAGGTGCTCTCACACCGAAGCACTTTCCATGCATAATCTATGTCAGTGCTTTGACCTTTATCTTGCCACATCATGGAGGATTCCCAGTAAATGCCCTTGCAAAGGTGGACTACCCTTCTGCTCTGCCAGCCCCAGGCACATCCACCATCCTGGCACGGAGAGGACAAAGTCGCAGCCCTGAAGGTGGAGTCCCACCAGGGGGAAATTTGGCCAAGGACACCTTGGGCTTTTCCCCTTCTGTTTTTAATCTTAGGCTTTTCTGGTTCATGGGCAGTGAGAGTTGCCCTGATAACCTTAATGGTCACTAGACAAAGTTTTTGCTTTATTTTTAGCAAACACTTTAATTGCCGTTCTGCAATGAGTGTCAGCACAGAGGATCTCTGTGGAGAGTAGCCTCAGTTTCCCCATGTGCAATTTTGTGCTTTCATTAAAACCTGAAAGCAAGTTTTAGGTTCCAAACTGTAAGAAGACAGATACTGAATAAACCCATTGAGTGCAATAGATTTTAATTAGCACATAAAAAGAGACAGAAAGCAGCAAATCCCAAAGGTTTTTTATACAGCCACAACCATTACATTTCTGTGGCATGTTTGCTTTCCATTAAAATAAATACAGGGTGGGTTCTGGATAGACATACCTACAAGGGAGTTAATACGATGATTGCTTTTCAGTCACTGGGTAAACAAAACACCCTATGCAAAAAAGGTTTAGCCCTCAGTAGCCTGATGTGGCTCCTCAAGACCAGTGTTTCACACCACAGTCTCACAAAGATGTTAAACTGGAGCTGCCAAAGTAAGGTCCTGCTCCATCCTTCCCACCCTGCACAGCCTTCTCTTGTGCTGTAGCATGCATTTGTGCGGCTGCACTCTGCACATACACTACCTGAACACCTGTGCTGGCAGAGGGGAAGAAGAAGGTGGGACTGGTCCTTCTGCCAGCATTGCTGGCTTAAAGCATTTGTTGAATCACTACCATTGAGCAAATTCATGGGAAAACAGGGGAAAGATTTCTTTTGAAGCTTGCTGAATCTGGTTTCACAGCACAGCTCCTGCTCTGGAGAAGCCAATGAGGTTTCACAGGGGGGTAGATGAGAGCCTTTCTGAAACACTGAATGTTCCAGAGAGATCAGATGGTAGAATAGCAAACTGTTACTCTTCAAAAATTTGGATGCAGCTAGAGATTTTAGTGCTGCAGGTCTCAAGAGGCTAAAGGTACTGGAGAAATCAAGAAGGGAGGTGCAGTGCATTGGTGTGAGCTCTACGGGTCACTGGAAGGCACGTAGTGACCACCTCCTGTGGCTGGCAGGGATATCCAGTGAGCACAAGCCGACTATGTGCCAACCAATTTTGACAATTAAAAGGTTCCCAGCAAATAACATTCTTGCTGGTTCCCTCTGGGACCTTTTTGCAAAGGAGAGCATTACAGGGCCTTGTGATACATGTTCAAAAGAGGGAGGATAGAGCCCTCCAAACTTATATTTACAGGAGAGCGAAGCTAGACTACCAGAACCAGGGTATGAAAATAAGCGTAGTTAGCACACACAACCCTAATTTCTTCTCTTCCAGCAACTGCTTTGCCCTTTTACAGGTTGCAGTAGAATATAAGAATGTTAAGTGAAAGAGCTTTTCCTCCAGCCAACAAGCATCATCTCTGGAGGCATAAGCTTTTCTATTTTAGTTCTTAATGTCTCATTGAAAATAAGAAAAGAAGTATCACTTGGAAATTTTTTGTTAAAAGAGGTTGTCAGACAAGGGAAATGACACAGTTTCCCTCAGGAAGACAAATTTATTTTTCTGCCTCCCAGTAACATGAAGGAAAAATTTAGACTAGAGGAGGCTGAATGAGCTGCAGGGGCATTTACCATATCCATTAATTCCAGTGTCACTTACATTACGTTTCGCTACACGTTCATAACTTACATATCCCAGAACACTGATTTATTGTCAGAATTAGAAAATGCAGCTTTTTATTGTACCAGCAGAGCCTGAACTGCCATGTGCAGAAAGGGCATCATTACCAAAGAAGTCTGCGTTAAGCAGACTAAGCTTTATACCAGTCCTATGCTGCCAGAATACCTGGGATGGGACTTTACATGGTAAAAAGCTGCTGTGCCTGAGTCACCCATTGGCAGTGCGTGCTGCCGTGAGTCAGGAGCAGGGTCACACCTCTTGGCCCATCGCCCTACCTCGGCACGGCACACTTTGTCCCCGTGGCCCAGTGTGGATTTGCGTGTGCCGTCACATGCTCTCGCCTTACCTAGCCTCACCCCAGTGCCCTGGCTCCTCCTCTGCCAGTGTTTGCATCCTGTCTGCTCCTCTCCGTTGCTGACCTTCACTATGGGCAGGCAGGATTTGGGCTGCAAACGTGCCTTTAGCTGAACTTTCTTCTTAGCAGCCAGTGTTATACCAGAAATCTGCTGCAGGCATGCTGCTCCTGAGCAGCTGCGGCTTGCTCTGCTTTTGTGCTGATTTAAGCTATGCAACCAAAAGGACTCTGCTGCCGGTCTAAGATGTGCTTCCACGGCAGGGGTAACAGGATGGGTTTGCCTGTTATTCCACCAAACATGTTATCTACAGCACAGGCAAGCCCTAGAGCTACATCTATACCAAGCCACTTGCACAGTGCAGAAACACAAGTGTAACATAAGCAGTTCTTGCTTATGAACTTTGCAACCCTGTGGTAAAACCACCCACCGTAACCAACCATGCTTAAACAGTAAAAGGGCACTTTCACCTCCATGGCTGCACCTGAGCTGGGGCCCACCACCAGTGCGGGGCTCTCGGGCATCATCCCCATGACTGCCAGAGATGCCCCAGGTCACCCTGCGGGGTAAAGCTGGTATAATGAAACTTGAAAGTGCTCAAGGGCTGTGTTAATGGGCAGCTCCAGTAATCACAGGAAGGTGATTTTTTTACAGGACTACATTTCTGCTATAAAACACCTCTCTCTCGAAGAAAGGCCTCAGAGCACTGTTGACATAACTTACCTCTATAGATATTTGACAAGATAAACCAGGCAAAGTGTGTGATTTCAAGGACCATGATAGCTGAAATGTTTAGGAATGAGAAGAATGGTCTGAATGGCTGTAATTATTAAATCTGTTAGTTAAATTGCTCTTTCCCTTCCTCAGGAAAGAAAATGTTACTACAGTGACCTAGGATCTGCCGCTCCTGAGCCACTCACAAAGCCTAAGTAGGGGGTATATCTCATTCAGGACACACCTAAGTCCCACACTCCCTATCTCTAGGGGAAGGTTTGTATTTTCAAGAGGTCGTTTCCAAACTGGCAATAACCAAATGCTTGAGTTTAGCCCCAGAAGCTAAACAGTCCTGAGACAGGAAGTTCCCTTTCCTTTGGCTGAAGGAGGGGTTGGACACACAAAAAAAGCTCTTCTGAGCAATATCTGCTCTCTCAGCTCTGCCCTATTTATCTCTTATATTTATTCCCTTCTGCACAGTGGGTGCGTGTAGACCCTGGGAGTGCCCAGGGTAGGCACTGTGGGCAAGTCCACCTTGGTCTGGGGGCAAGGAGAAGACATCAGCTAACAGACTATGTGCTGTGTTGCCTTTGGGTCCAGGGAAGAAACCCTGGTATATTTTATTTGTTAGCAGAGATGTAACTAATGGGAACTACTGTGGTCAACTGTTGTGCATAAATAATGCTCACCATGCACCTGAGACTTTAGCTGTTTGCAAGGAGGCATCTGCAATTAAACAGGAAATTGCAGTTTGTCAGTGGGTTATCCAGGTGACAAATGACTGTAATCCTGCAGAGATACTCCCTTTTCTTAAAAAAAAAACCAAACCCAAAACAAAACAAAAAACAACAACCCAACAACACAGTTAAAATCTTCTCAGGAACTTTAAAAGGTCAGTGACTTTAACCTTCTCAAAAACATGCAAGGTAAACTCCTAAAGGAAGAACATTTAATTGGTGGGAATACATATTAGTTGCATTTTAAAGGTAAGCATGTTACGAAATATCCAGAGAAAGAGCTGCCACAGTCTCCATGCATCTAAAATGGTTGAAATTTGACCTTTGTAAGGTTGTGTACTGTCTTCAGAGCACCACTGGAGGTAAGCAGAGACTTACGTTTGAGGACGTTGCCTTTCCTGCTACATTACTGGGGGTTATTCCAAAAGAAAAAGGAAGACATTTTTGTGTAGTCTGTCCCAGTCTTACCCTGTTTGATTCACCAGATTTAGCACAGAATCTCTGAATATGAAATTGTAACACATTGCTGTCTACTACACAGATTAATGTGGCAACAACCAGGTTGTCACCTGTGCTTCACCTGTCCAAATACTTAGATTTCAACATTACCCTTGAGGTCTGAATTTTCTATCTGTAGAAGGAATTATTTGCTCTGTTTATATTTCAGGGTGTATGTGAAGAGATGGTTCAAATTTTGTTGCTGTATAAGTTTATCTGAATGAAGTTAATTCACTCTTGGTGCCACATCATTATATTTCACATGAAAAATGTTGTATCAGGGTTTTAATTTGACTTCTCTTATGTTTCACAGTATGAAACTGGTGGTATGTACAAGACAGCACATCCTGGAAATATAAATAAAGCCATCAGGTGGTGAGGGTTCTCTTGTTTTGATATTTGGCCTTTGTAAATGAAGCCAAACCTCTTTCTGAAGATGTGCCACAAGAACAATGAAGAGTAGTAAGGTTATACTGAGGCTTTAGACTGCTTTTCTCTGGAAAATCTCAATTCTTTTGGGAACAATTATTGTTCAAAATGAAACCTAAGTGGATTGAAATTCCTTTGCACATAATTTCCTAAGTATATTGATGATGCCGACAACGGAAAAGACATTTGCTTATGCAGTCACTAAGCTACGTCAAAATTAAATATTTTGAATTTGCACATTTAGTCCTGAAAAGACCATTTTATACAGGTGAAAAAGTTACTTTTGGTCTGTTATTGATAGCCTTAGAAGACTAAACGTCATGTTAGAAGCGCAATTGTGGAGTACGGCACGATGGTTGCTGTGCATGCTGTGACCACCTCTGCAGCACAGGAGGACACTTGCAACCTGGAAGAACAGGAGCCTCCACAATGACTGCCCATTTCTAACTCAGCTGTACTCAGAGCACAGTCAGCACCAGGAAAGAAATAACCTTCATATCTAAGGCAGAAGATGGTCTCTTGCATTTAGTGTCTAGGATGACAGATTTCTCTGAAACAAGGATTTTCCATCACCACCTCCTCTATGAACACTCCACAGTGTTTTAGGGCATCTACTACTGCCCAGGAGGCTGAAACAGGTGCCTCTCCCACCAGGCATCCTCTGACACAGCCTGCATCCCTGCTAAATACTGTAGGAAATATAAACATGACCAAAATTGATACCACTGCAGGGTATGGTTACTAACCTACAGGTCGCTCCTCAGCCGGCCGGCAGCAGCAGGCTTGTGCCCTGCTAAGCTATTGCGCGCCTGGTGCCACTGTCGCCGTCACATCCCCAGCACCCAGCTACCTGCTGCTTCGAGACCCCAGCCGGCGACTTTGTAGGTCACAGAGAAACAACAGGACAGACCTCGTGCTTTCAGATGCTTTTTTACTGAAACTATCAAGGGAACCCCTAATGATGACCTGAGCTGATTCAAGGGCACCTTACATAAGGTTCCTCCCTGGGTACACTGTGATCGTGTTTTGTTTCTCTCCTACCTCCGCTGGCCAAAGGTCAGCATGTCAAAACGAACCAAGTCCATGGTTAAACAGCTAAAACCACTCTGGCTTACTGCAGGTGATCCAGAAGTAAAGCCGCTGTGACACTCAAAGCTCACAGGCATAAACTACTGTAAAATTTGGAAGGGGAGTGAGTGCATTTCAGCGCAGAAGGCAAACAGCATTTGCCACTGTAACCGAGCAAACAGGGAATAGATAGACTAGTTGTCTTTGGGAGTTCATTTCCCTGTTTGCACACCCTAGCACTTGCACGCTCTTCCCAGTTTTGCTGAATGTGTGCTGTTCCCAGCCTGGTTTCCTAAAAAAGGCCCCATGCCCCACCCCAGGCATACGAAATCACGTCGTATCTGTCAGCCCCCGTTCTCCCCATTCACCACTGTGGACCTGCTGCCCGGCTGCAACCAAGCAGCACACAGGCAGAGAGAGGTCTCAGAGCTTTAGGAAAGCCAGGGCTAATTCAGAGAGATTAAATTTATATGTGACTGAGGGAGAGGCAGTTAGAGCAGAGCTGTTCCCCCACCCTGAGAAGCAGTGGCCAGCAGGGCTATACGTCCTGCGGGTGAGGGCACCCACGGCCCCCAGCAGCCACCCAACCTGCAGGAAGGGGTGCAAAGAGGAGCAAGAGAGGAATGCAAAGGGTGGGAGGAGCTGGGGACACGGGATGGAGCTGGAATTGCTCTGCATTCCTATGGTGATACTGTAGAAAACCAGACTTAATAAGTTCTGCTATTCATAGATCAGACGGTTATAATGATGTTAAAACCTCTAGTCCTTGTCTGTCAAATTCACACTGAGATAAGTAGGAACTAAGCATGCTCAAGAGCCTTTGAAGACTGTGTAAGTGCCTAGATATTGGCCTGGGGAGGTCTGACTTTAAATACCTGCGTATTAAAACGAAAACATTTTTAAAAAACAGTTCCATCTTTCAGACACAAACTTTAATCATTGTATTGCCCAACTCACAGAAAGCTTATCAAAATTACGCAAAAAGTACACAGTTACATTCTAACCCTAAGTAAAAATCAAATTTCTGAGGCTATGCTACACTTTCATTTCATTAAGCATGTAACATTTTTTAATTAACCTAGACCCTAAAAACGTCCTTCTGTTTTCAAAACCACTGAATTTATGCTTCCTTAACTATGCAACAGATACATATGCAACAGAAATGTAAAGTTACTGGAATGTCACAGAGGAAATAATGAAAACATCTAAAAGTGTAGCCTACAACAAAGAGAGAAAAAAATGGGGTTTTGCACTCGTGGAATGGGAGGACATGTATAGAAAATCCTGGCTGCTGGTTTTGTTATTTTCAGTTCGTTAGTAGAAGCGTTGTGACCAGAAAGAGCTGCCTTCCTTCCTTCTCTCCTTCTCTAGAAAGAGGACAATGCACAGAAGGAATGGTTTGAAGAGGAATTGTTTTTCTCTTATCTTTTTCCATCTTTCAGTTGCTCTTTATAACAGTGCTTAATTTTAAGGCAATAGTAACACAAAAGACATATTCAGAAAGAGCTGACCTTATAATAAAACAAGGAAGAAAGACCGAGGACAGGTAGAAATCTGGAGTCAACGATGCCCTTTAACAAGGATGTACAAGGGAACAATCCCACTAGTTGTCTGCCTGGTGGTTTGGAAACCCCTGACAGCTAACGTACTTCACACTACTGTGCATTTATTTCAGCAAAGGGAAAACTTGGTTTATTTATTATCCCATTACAGGGCTTTGTTTCTGATGTCCTTACTCTCAAAAGCAGCAAAAGCACCAAAACAATGTATTGTTTAATATCAAACAATGCTCTTGTTTCTCATCAGAACAGGGAAGCCAACGCTTGCTCAACTTTGCAGTCAGAATGAATATAACTATACATTTAGACTGGGCTTATTAGAGAAAATAAGGAAGCGAGTGAAAGCAGGGAAAATTTATAATAGGAGCAAAGGGAATCCATCACTACCTGTTAGGAGTTTCCTTAAGTGCCTGT
Source organism: Phalacrocorax aristotelis (assembly GCF_949628215.1). Taxonomy (NCBI): domain Eukaryota; kingdom Metazoa; phylum Chordata; class Aves; order Suliformes; family Phalacrocoracidae; genus Phalacrocorax; species Phalacrocorax aristotelis. Next base: position 58,002,474 of record NC_134279.1, on the reverse strand, counting down.
CAAGCTGGAAGCACAATGTTTTACAAACGCCAGTGTCAGTTCCTAGCTCAGAAAGAGGAAACGACAGCTGCAGGTGTGGTTTGGGGAAAATGAATATGTTGCAGTCAGGTGGCAGAATGGCATGCAAGAGCCCCACTTGACATACCTGGGCCACAGGTTGCTGTTGGGGGTCTCACGTTTCGGGTGGGTTCTCTGGCTGCTTTGGAGCAGTTGGTTTGGCCCAGAAATTATATCCCAGACATGAAAGTTCAATTGAAACTGTGAGCTCTTCTGAACACTTTTGGTTCTAATCATGTATGCTCTCCTCCAATTTTAAAAAAAATCTCAACAAGCTATAACACAAGTCCATAACCCCCTACCTAGCTCTTGTCTCTTGTGGAGGAGCTGCCGATACTCCCTTCTGAAGGAGGGTAGCATTTATTCCCACAAGGGGAAGGAGGAGGAGATTCCCGGTGGAGGAAGGGCTGGACCACTGCCTGTGCTGCACCTCCACCTGGCCTGTGAGAGAGCAAAGGAGGGTTCATGTGTCCTTTTCGTCGCCCCAGCCAGTGAAACCCTCTGCCCACTTTGATGCCTGGAGCAGCTTAGGGCAGACCCATGCACTCTGCACATCTGCACCATGTGATAGCTCAGTTCTCCAGGTTATCCCCTGTCCTGGCCTGCTGAGCATCCACACTGAATCAATGTTTGCTTTGGGGTCCTCTTCTGGACAGAATCAACGAGTTATTCCTGAACAAAGCCCAGATGCAGCTCCAGGGACAGTCAAAAAATGGATTAGCCCATGCCAGATGTGGTTGCCTGGACTGATGCAGCAGTGTCTTCCAAGAGGATCCCTGCACCCACAGGTGTCCCCTGTGTGACTCCATGCTGCAGCCAAATGCACACCCTCAGTTTCATGACACCCCTCTGCTTCAGGAACCAATAGCTAACAAAAAGCATATGAGAAATTATAATTATGCCTTAGGGCTAAGAGGATCATCACAGGCACTAGAGAAGACCTGGGACACATTTTGTGCAGATGAGTCAGCCTACTCCAGAGGTGTTAGTGGATCACCGCAGTTTCTGATATAAATAATAAATTTATATTCATTTAAATTAATAAACTGTCTGCTACCTACTTTTTATCTTCCCCTAAGGACCACAGCATAGTTAGTAAATGTAAGTGAAGACTGCTGGTTACAAAAGTTACTCTATACAAAAATAATGTCCAATAGGCTAAATAATTCTGGAAATCTGAGGGGCAAGCTACAAATGTTTGGTGTCATACCTCCAAAAGACTTTGTGTGATTCTACTGAAACTTGCCAGGAAAAAACTACCCTGGGCTCAGGTGAGGCAAAACTTATTTGCCTTCTGTTTGCTTGGAAGTAGAGCAGCTCTCTGAAATGTAGGCCTACAGCTAAAAGGTTATTTATTTCATTTATAAATGTGAAGAAACTTGCATTGGAGCATTTTGAGGGAGGTGTAAAGATTAATATACACATCCCCACACCTGCCCCCCTCACATGGGCATTTGCAGTATGCCTTTCCCCGGGGAAGAGACAGGCAAGCATAAGAGGCAGAGACACCTTACAGCACAGCCTGCCACTAAAAGCCTCAAATCACTGAACAACATGAATGAAGTACTGTGCTATTATACCCAGCTCGTACAGAAAGCATCCACTGGTAGCAGGTGAATGGTAAAGTCATATTTTACGATCAGATTTCAACAAGGGGGTCATGCTTTGGAGATGAGAGGCTGTGCAGAATAAACAGGCTATTTTTAAAAGTCAAGCCAAATGCTTGAAGAGAACCTTCTAAAAAGTAGCCGCCACCACAGCTGTGTTTATGAGTCTATTCAACGAGCTGGCTCATGGATTTTGAGTGCAAGTAATGATTTAACACTGTGACCCAAGCAAGAAACTGGAACACCCCAAGAAATTATTTTGGCAAGGGTACGTTTAACGAGTCAGAGTGTCCTGTTATCTGATGGTGCATTTTTACGTGGTGGGAGTTATTTTAATTGCTGTATAATACTCTGAGAAGCTGCAAAGGGTTGAATCATTCCCCTTTCAGTACCGACCCAGTCAACACTAGTCATGTTTTTATGTTATGTCCCCCTCAGCAAGGCAAAAGTGCTGTCTCTTCACCAGACCTATCTGGTGATGGTCCTGGGTACGGAGCCACTGTGCACATGCCCTCCGACCAGCTGGGACTGTAAGCTGGCCAGCAGCTTTCCTGCCCTTTGCTGCGCATTTTCCTTGCTTTTAGGCCTGGGGAAGGGGTTACATCTTCCTGGTATTTGTGTCTGTTCTTTTTCACATCAGCAGCCAGAGGAATAAATGAGAAATAGAGCATGCTCATGAATCAGAAATAAATCCTGTTTGAAAGCTGACTTGAACAGATGATCCAGATGGGTACGTTTGTTCTGGTGATGGTTTTCTTAAAAAAAAAAAAACAAACCCAAACAGCCTTTTTACTCCACCCCACATTAATTTTCTAAAAAAACCCCAAATATTTGACCCTATCCATCTCCTACTGACAGAGCTGACAGGAGACTTATACACACTATAAATTAGCTATATGACTAAAAAGTGCTACTCCCAAACATTTTTATAAGTAAACAGGAAAATCTATTGCTCATTTGAGGTCTCAAAAAGCTGCCCTCAAAGCTAAAAATATTTAACGTTTATAAAGTTGCTTAATTAAAAAAAGTAGTGGGGTTTGGGGTTTTTTTTTTTAGTCAGATGAAAGTTAGACCTGGAATGACCAAATGCCAGTTGCTGAGCTATGTGCAAAGGCTCCTCTGTCGAGAACTGCCATCATCTCTAATATCAAAACTCTACCTGCAGATATTGGAGTATTGAGCATTAACTGTCTTCCAGAGTCAAGGTGGTCAGCAGGGGGAGGCTGCACTCATTGACTTGCTTGTAAATCTATTTGTCAGATCCTTGCAGATGTCCTCCCTTACACAAACTCACAGATCTTGCATGCTAGCAGTCCGAAGGACACAAACCAGAGATATTTTCAATTTTTCACTTCCCTTAAGAAAGACGTGCCTGCTCTTTTAACACAGAAACTAGTCTATAAGCTAGAACGACCCTTTTTTAAATTACTTGGACTTCACTCACAAAAACATAGCATTAACTATAAGTAATTTACATAATTACAACTCTGGAAAACCTGAGTTTAAACAAAACAGCAAGCTCCCTAGAACTGGATTGGACAAGCAGAAAAACAAAAGTGAAGACACAGATCCTATCTCCCATAGCCTGGCATGTTAGTACAACTCTACTCTCAAAACGCTGTCAAAATTTGACTTCCTAAAATGCTGTCAAAATTTGACTTCTTCAAAACACTCTTCCCCGCCCCCTGTTTTTTTTCACATACATCTCCAGCATATTCAAGAAAAAAAAATATCAGCCCTCAAAGTTCAGCGCCGTGATAAACTTAAATGCCAGTTAATAACTTGCCAGGCAGAGCAATCATGGACTCTGGACACAAAGTCTAGTGAGGTTGCCAGAGAGCGCTTACATATCCAGGGCTAACGAAGGTCTGCACCAAGTGTTGTTATGGGGTGCTAACACAGAGTCCCTTCCCTTCATCAGGTGGGCATTTAAGAAGGCTGCTCACCCCCGTAATGGAAGAACGGGAAGAACTTGAAGAACTTATGGAAGCATGAGTTTGCCTGTTTTGCTAGTGTCCATCAGAAATTCAAAGATTTGACTAAGAATGATTATTATGCATGTTTTTGAGATAACTCCCTCTTGAGTTCTTTTTAACCTAGTTCCTCAGTTTTCCATAAAACAGATCTCTAATTAGACTCTCAATGCAGCAAATTATCTAAGCAAGTGAAAACAGTTTAAATCTTGTTTACATTAACACAATTACAATGTGTTTAAACTGACACATGTACTTGCTGGGGTGGACCCTACCTGCCTCTCCCAATATGTAGCCAGAGGTCTCAGTAACCTCCCTACCACTGCAGTTAACGCACAGAAGAGCTTTCACTGTGTTTTTACAGTGCCTTGAAGACACTCCCAAGTAATTCAACAATTTCATTATTGAAACTTCCTTGTTTAAATGCAAACGAAGAGCAGAGCTGAGCCTACAGTGTTGAATGAACACAAATTGAAATGCCTTAACCGGATTTCATTTCCATGCCTTCCCTCTTTTCTTCCGTAGGGGAGATGTGTCATCATGAAATTTAGAAGAAAATTCTCTATGTATCCTGCTTCTGTTTACAAAAGGCTGCTCACCTCTCTATTTGTCATTTTAAAAACTAGAAACACATTCTTCATTGAAATGATCTTTATGTCTGTGCAGAAAGCAGTCACTGAAAAATGTCCAGTTGCAGACATGTACATTACTCCAGTTAGTGAGTCACAGTGTTTGTATCCAACATCAGTGTTAACTCACCAACCATTTACATAAAAATATTCTGCAGCAGAAAATATATTAAAACTTAGAGCGAAAAAACTTAGCATATAGAACAGCGCTGTATTCAACAGCTGTGCATTACTCTAGTTCTAATGTGGGCTATCTGTAGTTGTGGTGGTAGTACAGAACCACAATGATGGTTTTCACCTTGGCTGATCAGAAAGAAATTTTTCTGTTCAGTCTCACTGGAGCAACTGCATGGCACAAAATGGACCAGGAAGTTCTTCACTGACTTTAGTCCAGGGTGAAACCCCACCAGGGCTCTGCAGAAGAGGACTGTAACCTGTTGAGCCTGTCAAAATATGTTTCTGTTGGATGTACTGACTATTCCCCTCATCTCCAGACTGTGAAAAGGAAGGACTGTATCTGCAGCGTCCTTGTCCTTTCAATATCATCTGGTATTTTGGTGTACAGAGGATATCACAAGACACTGAAGCATAAGGTCTTTCAGAAGTAGGAAGATGAACAGAACAGATGAATCAAGAAGGCAAGGTTGTTTAGGCCCTTTTCATTGCTCCTCAGCACTGCCATCTCAGATTTCCACCCAGATGGCCCTGGTCTGCTACAGGGTGTGATAAGCCTTGGAGACAGGCAGCTCCTCTGACATCCAGACAGCTGGATATTGGCCATTCTTGCTGTTCTTCCGCTCCCTTCACCACTCTCCCCCTTTGTTCCTGTGACATTGCTCCTCTCCATGGGATTTTTTTTCACAGGGGTGTCTTGAGACATGAGATGCCCAGAGCTCCTTCCCTGCCTTCCAGCCCTCCCCTTGGCCCCCACGCCTGCCCCCATTTCATGCCCTCTCCACAGAGAGCTCTGGGATTGGTGGTGCTCTTCATTTGGGTAGACAGAATCATAGAATCATAGAATCATTTAGGTTGGAAAGGACCTTTAAGATCATCGAGTCCAACGACCATCTCATGCTCCTAACTATGATACTGTTTTTGCAGCCACTGTGATTATGCCTGTATTTACAGCATTGCACAGTTTCAAAGTCCCCCTTACTAAGGGATTCCCACCTGACTGCCAACACAGAGCTAAGCTTTGTGCTTCAAGACTGAGTGACAAGAACTTTTAAATAAAAATGAAGTAGTGCTGATGGTAACCACCACCAAGCAAACCAAGATTTTCACACAGTAATCCCAGGCACTCTTCCTACATTTTCAAGCAGACGTGGTGCTTGAAGGGACTTGTAGAGGTCCATAGGCACGTCCTATAGATTTTTAGTACTGCAGCATGAGTTTTACTCTGGAGCTCCATTCAGAGCCATCCTTGCCATTATGTCTAGTTAACAGCCCAGGCAAGCATAGCCCTATCAGACATAGAGTTTACTCATAAGCACACCCTGATGAAGCCCTTTTGGTATGCAGTACGTAATGGCATGTAGTTCCCAAAGATCAATCCCACTGACTGACACCAACAGACTGAGCAATTCCATTAATCTAGCCTGTAGCTGCCTATCCATGAATTTTCCTATTGTCAAGTCCTTAGTTTCAGCTTTATTTATAAAGTTGTTTGCCCCCATAGAGCTAACTACAGGTGTGGTTTGAGCATCCCTGGGAGCTGTTCAAGTGAAAGAACTCCATGATAGAGCGACTGCCCTAAGTATTGCTTGGAGAAGCATTAACAAAAGTGCCATAAACCAGGTTAGAAAAAGATGTTTCTGTGGATTGCAGAATGTTTACATAGCAATTTTCCCTTTAAAGCATCCCCAATTTTTCTGGTGAAGGCATTCGGTTCAGTAAAGCTTAGCATGATCCCAACTAGCAATTTGTCTAAGGGCTGCTGCTGGGGCTGCATTCAGTTGCAATTACAAAACCTGCCCAGTTGAAAGAAGATTCAAGCAAGATGTGCATTTTTTTCTGAAGGCCATTTACAAAATATATCACTGCTCTAGTGCCACAGCATTTGTCTGATAATATCTTTGCAGGAGGTTGGAAGGACTGGAATAATGACTGTTCTCTGCAGCTCTTTGGAAAGGATGAAAAGTAGAGGCTTCACATCTGCAAAACATGACTTCCCTCACTCAACAACAAAACCAATTGGTTTGAGTTTTTGGTTTTAAGCCAAATACTCATTAGATACAAAAGAGGCAATGTGATGACCTCTCAAACTTGATTTGTTCCAAATATGAAGGTTAAATGTCACTGCAGGTTTGGCTCAGTGTCTTTTGCTTTTCATTCTCATAGCTTGGGAGAGGCAGGGAAGAAGACCAGTAAATCCACGTGAGTCAGGATACTGTAGTATGAGAAGTAAGCCTCTGTTTAGTCAGCCATTAAAAAAAACATTTCTGCTAAAATTATTGGTTGCTATTTCTACTTTTGCCTATGAGCGTATAAGCAAATACTGTCTGATATTGACAGCTGTTGTTAAATATTGGAAGTAAAGGGAAACCTTGTGACCCAGCACTGGGGACAGGAGGGCAGGGCTGCCATTCATTTGGATAGCTATGTTTAAACATCAACTATATACTGCACTCTGATCTGAGCAACATCTGACTTCTGATGAGAACAAAAGTTCAGTTACTACTGAAAGCAACAAGTTGCATAAAGAAACATTCTCATTGAAAGTACACATTGCAAAGAACAAGAAACTAAATCAAGATCTAAGCATTCATTTCTCATTGACATCATTGGGAACTGCATATACATGCATCCAGCACAAAATAATTTTGGTAATTAAAATAATTAAAGTTACTTCATTTCACAGAGATTATATTTCATGTTCAGTTGCAAACCATGGGTTAACACTTTGTGCTATTTTAGCAAAATTGAAAAGCTGGGGTTTCACTGCATCGCTAGTACTTATGCTTAGCTGGAAATGTGCAAGGGTAAGTCTGCTTGTTTCTAATCACTGTCCCTTAAGGTTTGCATTTTACCTGATCATTTCATTCACCACAACAGAAAGAGGGAAAACAGCTTATTGTCACAAAAATATGCTTCTGCAACTGTCTCTGAAAAGGTAAATTGTTTCCCTCATAAAACCCTTACTCCTATAAAGGGCAAAAATCCCCCAGTAAAATCACACTTCTGACTTAAGATAATAAAATAATTAAATGCTAAAGTTTTAAATTGCTCCCAAAGTAACATGAAGTAGGTGTTCTGGATATTGTACAAGTGGACAATATGAAAAGATTTTCCAATATTCAGAGTCATATCTTCATAGAAGGAACAAGACTCCTGCCAGAGGCTGCAGACTGCTTCTCTTCTATCTCAAGCCCAAAGCATCTGCAAAGGCCTTACCCAGGTGCCATGGGGCATGGGAAAAAAATAACGGCTGTGAAGGTCTCCACTTGGAGTACGTTCTTAAAAAAAGACATCCAGCACGGCAAACCCCAAGTAACCTGTCTGCTACAGGTGATTTGTTGTCTTTGTAATGGGGAATCCAGGAAAGTGATTGCAACATCTTACCTGTGATGTGATGGCTGCTACACCAACAAGTACAATAAACAAATGAAAGCTGCTGGAATGAGTGCTCGAGTGCAGGAGGTTGCTGAGGCACTGCCTGGACACTCCTTGTGGGCCCCTCCTGGTGACATGCCCATCACCTGCCTGCGGAGAACAGGGACCGAGGCTACTTGTGCCTCTGCAAGGGCGCTGCTTGGCATGGGAGGCCCTGGTGCCCGCGAGCAAGTGGGTAACCCTGACACTTTCTGGGGAGGAGATGGCAGAGTTTTGCCACGTCCCTGCTAACCTTCTGTAATTCTGGTTGCATGGGACTTTTTGTTTGGCAGTGTTTCCCTTTTCTGCCATCTGAACAATCAGCATCACTACTGACCAAGTATCACTCCTTTCCAAAGTATCTGTAGAGATTATTCCCATTTTAAAATATCCCTTTACTATAAGCATTTCTGGTTCAAATATAAATCTTTCTTCTCTCCTGTAAAGGGGAATTTGAAAAAGTGTCATTATATTTTATTTTGCATAGGTCTAGCAGTAATGCCTGTGTCAGGAACTGCCTTTAAGGGTGACTAAAGACTTGTTTTTAACTAGCAGCTCCACAACCAGTCCAGGCTAAGCATTATTCTTGATCTTTTCCACCTCGTATATCTGGAAAAAGATTTTGCAGACCAGGCTGTCCTCGTGATCCCTGTACAGCCCTGCTCCTTTCAGTGTATGTACACAGGTTTAACCAACTGAGACTTGGTAAACAGCTGTGCTGAAAATACAGCACGTGAAATGAAATCTCCTTGCCTCATTTTAGCACATAATAATATGTTGTTATTATTTACTGAAACAATTTAAGTTGCCCATAATTTACAGACAGTTATGAGCCCCTTGTCCTGAAACCTGTCTATCTGATAGCATTTTTCCTTGATTCCTTGACTCAAAGATGGAAAGGAGTTGGAGTTGCTCTGAAAAAAGTCCTCTGTAGTGCAAACAGGACTCGAAGACTGAACAGATTTTGCCAACAGTCCTATTCCTTCCATTTAAGCCACATAATCTCCCTTGTAGTCACCAGCTAGAACCCTAGCTTTGTATGAAAATAGGCAAGATAACATTGTCACCACTGTCTTTTGGTTTAGATGTTTTTGCTTTAATTCAGCCTCTGTAAGCTCTGAGATAAGATTTGAACTCTTTCTTTAATTACGGCAAAAGAAACTTCTACAACAGTCCAATTTAGTATCAGATACTGGAACCACCATTCCTGGGAGAGGGAGGGCAAGAATCACACATCAGCTATGACACACAAGAAAATCACACACTTTCATCATAGTCATGATGCTTTACATCTACAAATTCACCAACAGACTGAAACTACAGTGCAGCCTTCACCAAAATTTGTCTTGAATCATATTTCAATCCTTTAAAGCAGACATTTGTGGGAACCTAGTTGCTTTGTTCTCCGGTAATTTTTTCCTGCACTTTGCTCTAGGAGTTTTAGTACTGCTGAGAACTGAAGCCACACTTAGAATACTTTTAATAAAGTAAATATGTTACCGTACTTCAGTACCACCTAAGACCACTGAGCATATACTAAACATAAATAGCATGTCATATTAGCAAACATATCAAAAAAATCTGTCACATCAGGAAGGATTGAAGCAGGCACCAAGCACAGCTAGGGGCTGACACTCATAAACTGGAAGCAACAAATTTTTAAAAAATCCTCTTTCTTGCGTTTTGCATTGCACACAAATTGTAGTGAAAATAAACTGTGAATACTGACTACATGTCAGCCACTTCACACTGAGCCCTCTGTGAAAATTCCTCTTTCAGGGTTACTTGACAGTCACCTGGGATGTAAAAGGTGATTTCTGGGGAGTCACCATATGCACTGATATAAAGACACATCCAGACCAGCAAAGCACATGCAGAGGATGGTTCCTGCATGAACCAGTCAGCTTCCACAGTGTGGTAGAAACTTTCGGTCACTGAGCAAACTTAAAACAATTACTTGGATCTATGCAGCTCCACATGTCTCAGTGGCATATACCTATTAGGAACTTAAATCCTAATATTTTCTCTGTGTCTACTGCATTGGAACATGGAAAAAAATCTTGAAAAAAATTATTCACTTCCCCTTCTTTCGCAAAGCTCATCCAACATCAGCAAGTATTTTTCAGCATGAGTTGCTACCCACATCCCTGTTGCAATAATTAGATTACACATTTTCATTAGAAACTCTGACTCCTGTTCCTGCTCTTCAGTTAGAAGACAAGCAGAAGCCAGCTGTTTTGAGTTTTACTAGAAAACCACAAAGTTTTCAAATGCAACTGTGCATTAATTTTGTTTGTTTATTTTTTAGATGAAGATACACTAAAATCAAAACAACTAGCTAATCAATCATGGGTTAATCAACCTGTGCTTTAGATGACACCATGCAGTCAACTACAGTTGACGCAAGCAAACAGCAAAATAACAATGCCAACTCGTCTTCCGACTTCTAGGTAAGGAAGCTTTGGCAAACCTTATAACCAAGCGCTGTTGCACTTCTGCCTCTCAAAGCTAGGAAAATGGAAGTGGAAAATGGTACCTGGGGAAAGGCTGGTGTGCTCCCGTGGGTGCTGGCTGCTGCTGGGCTCCTGCTGCCTGCCTCCCCAGGCAGCCCAGTGCCTTTGCGGCCACGGCTGCCTACGCGGGTCAATGTTTTACCAGGCTGTGAGCAGCTCACTGTCCCACCCTCCCTGCAAACACCCCGTGGGTAAGGCAGTGCCGGGGCCACGGGGGCAGAGCCAGTGCCGAAAAGGTTACCCCTCTTCTACCCGCCCTGTCCTCCACAGAGAAAACAAAGCACAAAAAAAGGGGAAATCTGCTAAAAGGGGGATGTAAGGAAGGCATGGCACGAAGGGAAAAAAAACAAAAAAGCTACATAAATGGTGCTATTAATAGATATTTTGTGGCTGTGGCAGGTAAGTCATGATAACCTTTCTCTGTATTGTTCTAAGGCTGCATGCAAGCCTAGGCGTGCCTGGCTGAAAGCTGAGAGGGAACGCTTAATTTATGGGAGCACGTAAATTTCCAAATAAATCTTTGGCATAAGAGAGCAGTCATTCCAATGACAGCTAAAACTTCAAAAAAACAAAATGACAACAAAAAGACCTGAAACAGCATGATAAAATAACCAAAGGGAGTCTAAATTCGAAGACAGGGGAAAGAAATGGCTGAGGCAATCTGTGACGGTTTACCTTGCAGGTAGAGGCTCTGCTCCGGCGCCTCAGCTTCTTGAGAGTGCCTCAGAATTGAAGCTCTACCCGGGCTAGCCAGAGCTTTCCCATTCCCAGCAAGTTAACAATTACAAACAGAGGGCAGCTGAAACGCACTATCAACCAAGCACGGCACTGACAAGGTGCCACTGCCACTCTCCGAGGAGGAGAGGACAGCTGCTGAGCTTGGGAAGGGCTCAGAGGCTGGGACTCGCTGGCTGCTCCCAACCCGGGAGACACTTTTCGGACCTGGTACACAGATGTGTGCTCATAAAGGAGCAACAGGAAAATTTAGGCTACATTGTATGTCCTAGTTTTGTAACACTGCTTCGTCTGTCATGACCTTTCAGTCCTGGTTTCAGGAAGAGTGATTCATTTTGTCTAATCTAGGATCCCTGACTTAAGCAGTACATATGTTAACGTATGTGTTTAAGGAGAAAATCTACATCACTGGCTGCTCTAGCTAGTTAGATTAGCTACTAAAACCTGCCTCGCAGTACAAGGAGCATGTTCGCATGCTGGGTTTGCTGTTGATCTGGACCTTGCATGCCATTGCACAGGGATGGGGTTGTCCATGCTCAGTGATGCTGGGCTGAGGGACACCAGCCGAGTCTGGTCAAGTTGAAGAGGCTTTCTCTGCCCACTGGGCGCACTGCAGTGTACTCACAGCTGGCTGGGGCACAGCTGCATCTAGCTCACCAGCCCGCATGCACGTGTGACTGTTGGTGCAGCAACGGGCTGCAGCTGGACTTGAGCAGATGTGTCACCGAAAGCAGGAGTGCCTTCCCTGAGTCAGGACTCCCAAGTGGGCTTCCTCAGAGTCCAGGGCAAGCCTGCAGGAGCTGATGCATGGCTAGCCACTGCAGCAACATGAGCCCTGTGGCTGCTGCCTGTGCTGTATGCCCAGTGCACCCAGCACACACAAACCTGCTCAGCTCTCCAAGGTGCCATCATTTGCTGTGGGTGCTTCCAGATGTGGAGTTTCTTCCTGCCAGTCCGCACTCCCCTCCCCTCCCCTTTTGCCTAGAAAAAGAAAGGCAGAAGGGGAATCTCTCACACATTTGGTATTTAAGGCCAGCATGGCGGCAGCCTTTTACTCCCTGGTAGGACAGGCTGTTTGCACGAGCAGAGAAGGCATATGGACTTCTCTACAGCTGCTAGACACAATCCTGCTGCTGTAGGACAACCTGCAAGACCTGGCAATGTCTTTTGCATGAGCCTTATTAATTCAAAACCATCAACTTGTATTCCCTCTAGAAAAAACCCTCACAGCTGCTTTACAGCATCTGCTCCCAACCTGTGAGGAAGAGCACTGTGATAAACACACAGAAGAGACCCATCTTCTGCCAGCTTCTCAGGCTTGCAGCAGGATATGTGCCACATCACATTAGCCTCTCAGTGCTTCGCTGGTCCCCCAGATCTAAGTGGAAATAATAACAACCTGCTATTCGACAGAGCTGCTTGGAGTCTCAGCTGTGGCTATCACCTCTGAGATCCCCAGGCAGAAAGAGGGAGCTTATCTGAAAGAGCTTATCTACACTTAAGGCCCTGCCTAACCAGCTCTAGAGAGCAGGAACTGCTCATAGCTGTCTTGCTCTGCCTCATATTGAGAGCTGCTCCCAGAGAGGTGGACTAGGTGGGCGAGGCAGGAGGTCCAGTCATGCTGTTTCTCTCTCCTGCTTGGATAAGGACTCCACTCAAGATCTCTCAGACCTTCCCAGCAAAACCTGTGGGGAAGAGATCATGTTTCTGTGAAAAGTTCTACTTTTGGCAACTTGGCATTTCCTAGTTGCAGAAGCATTTCAGCAGAAGACTCTGGAGGAGTGCTGCCCACCCATCTAGATCAGATCTAGATTTTATCACCGTCACGTTTCATGCTGTGACACTGCTGGCCCGGTGTCCAGCATGGCTGAAAACTGTGGCTGCAGTGGTGAGATTTGGAAGTGGAAAAGTGGAACACTGGTACTCAAGTTATGGAGCCAGCTCAAATGTAGTTCACCTGGCAGTGTAGACAAGGTCACTGCCTGTTATAGGAAGGTTGTACAAGTACTCACTTTTCCACAGTGCTAGTACCTCTGTGATGCATGTTAGCATGGTACAGGCCTGAGAGAGTCAAACTGTGTATAGTATTGACCCACGGAGGCCAAAGGACTTCAGAGAAGCTCAGTGATCTGTCATAGCTGCCAGGTGTAGCTACCACAGAAAAATGATGGCTCTGCTATGGTACAGCTGAAGTTGTATCATGTCACCCTGGACAAACAGAACAGTGGACAATCTCATGTGTTGTTCCACTAATCTGCCCTTGCAGATAAGGTGATATAACACAACAGAAACCAAACTTTTTTTCATTGTTGCACAAGCAATAAGAAAAAAATTATCTTCCCTACATACCTCTGTACAGCTACCACTTTGTGAAAACTCGGTCTTTCATTCACACAAGCTTGTGCAACCTTTTCTCTGGTTTTCAGAGATTAACCTCTAAATGAAAATCATCCAAAACTAATGAGTTTTACTTTTCTGTGTAAGAAAGTGATAGCAGTAGTAATTTTTATAGGGTGTTACAACTGAAAGCAAGTTGCAAACATGAATGACTGGATTAAGTACCGTTGTGAGGCATTTTCCTGAAGTGTTGGTGCCTTTGGCTCTTCCACAAGCTGGGGTAGGCTAAGATACTTTCCTAAAGGTCATACAGCAAGACGGTACCACACCTGCAGTCAGCTCTGCAGGTATCATTGCCTGTGTTCCTGAAACGAGTGCGGTCAGCTTCAGGCCAACCTGAGTTTTCATGCTTCTCCTTATTTTCCAGTCTCAGAGATGAGGTTTCACAAACAAGGGCTCAGAGAGAGGTAGATGCTTCTCAGGAGGCCAAGTCTGCCCCTGTGTCACCTGGTCCAAAGTTCCCCACACCACGCTTTTGCAGATAACCTGGGGCGGGTTTCTGATTAACGCACCACTGACAGGAAAGATTGTGACCTACAGAAGCTTGCCATTTCAGTCTCTTCTCAGCGCACAACCTTTGTCACAGAGCACAGGTTTCAAGGGCAACGTAACACTTGCGTATTTACTTACTGCAAATGGAGGAGGTGCTGGACTGTACAGCACACAGACTGTAAAGTCAAACATTAATTTAGTATAGACACTGTAAAACTTCAGGCTAGCTTGGGAACAATAAAGTAAAAGACATGGATATTAAAAGTGAAAAGCACCTAAAATTCACAGGCTTTTGGGCAAAGCACTTCCAATGAAACATCCATTTACTTATGAAGTGTTAGCAGCCCTAACGATAAATAGATCAAAAAACAAAGCTAAAACACGGGGATCAGGTAACAGAAGGGGAAATTCCTGTGAATCTTAAATGGGGGTTAATTTTTTCCCAGTTCCCTTTCAACAGATGCATTTGTATTTCATCCTGCATGGCAACACTCACTTTGGAAAACAGTACAGGCAGATCCAGAGGGGCTACTGCGGAGGCTTTGAAAGCTTCATGTTCCCAGTAAAGAACCTCCTATATCTGAGCACACAATGCTGTCAGGAATATGTTCAGACCCATCCCTAAGGTGCGTGTCGAAACCACCTCCCCAGGAAATACTGGAACAGCATCGATTGCCTCTAATGGGATCTACGTCCCCTCCTCTGGAGCAGAAGGACTAGCAACTACCTGCTGCAAAAGGAACAGGTGGGAGGGGAAAAATAATAGCTCTGAGCTGTGGAAGATCTTTATTGTACAGGAAAATAGCAAAGATGTGAACCGTGAATTGAGAGGGCTCTTCAGCAGTGGCCTGAAGGTGGCACACATGAGGACACCTCTCCAGCTGTGGCTTTGGTTGGTTGTCTGGGCTCCTGGCAATGGTACCTGGCCAGGCCAGCAGTGCAAGAGCTACAGTCCTGCCATACCTACTCATACCTTTGGTCCATAATTTAGTATCTTGTGCTGAGATTTCAGAGCAAAATGCCCTGTAGATCTTCACCTACTGCAGAATGAGTCCTCAGCACTGGACAGACAAGGTACTCCTCCAGATGATGAGAGGAAAGAGATAGCAAGGGAACTATTTACAAAATGCTTCTGCTAGCTGATCTTGGAGGTGTTTTGCTAATGGTTTCACTGGGCAGAGTTTGAGTCAACACTGTTCCCTTGGACGAAACAGACCTTGCAAAATATAGGATATATAAGAAAACTTGCTCAAAATTCACAGAGAAACTGAATGTTGAATGAAAAGAATATTTGCAAGCCGTTTCTGCAGAGCTGATTTGCTAAACACCTGTCTAGCAAAGAATGGACAACACTGGTACAAAATCATACAATGCCAGGCTAGAAAACTCCCTAAAAAAAGAGGCTTTATTCAAAAACCAAACCACCCTGACCCAACTTTCTTGTTCACTCCCTTATTTGCAGCTTTCTTGCAAAAATAGTTTTTCAAAACCTAACCTTCCAAAGCTTTCAGGGAGAACTGCTTGTTTTCACTTTATCTGTGTTTTGTACAACCACACTATGCTAGTGATTTAGCAACTTCACATTGCAGACAACTATTTCAAAATATTCCCTTCCTCATAGCTGTTCAACTGCTTTTACGTGTATTGCTGCATTGCATGATGTCACCCACAGTCATGCTTAGGAAAGGATGGTGTTGGAAATATGGTGGTTTAAAATCACAGATGTGCATTCCCCATGGGTTTGATTTTAGTGCAAAAGTCCCTCAGCTAAGCTGCTTCTGGGATTTCCCTGATGTGACAGTTACTGAACAAGGAGAATGTCAGGCTCAGGCTTGGATGGTGCTGGTTTAGTCAGGATCCTCACTGGGCAGCTGGGCGTCTGTGTGGTTTGGGTGCTTGAGTGATGTCCCCGTCACATCCCTGGTCCCTTATGTCCACCTGTGCAGACTGGGAGTGGAGGAGCAAATGGGCAGGTTGGCAGTGGTCCAGGGGAGATGCCCCCAGGAGCACCCCTGGCACCAGGAGTGCCTGGCAGGCACACCTGCTCTGGCCTGCCATCGGGATGGCACTGGGTGCACATAATAGTGTCCATAGCACATTGGGGAGACCAACAGAAAGGTACCCCAGTGAAGCTGGAGACCTTTTCAGCTGCAGCAGAAAAATATTACTACTTCAGGGGCAAAACCAGAGTGTGCTGAACTAGAACTATATTTTTAGAAGAACCTGCCTCTCACTTAGGCACCAAAATAAGCCTGAGCTGAAAACAGACCCCCATAGATTACCTAGGCACAGGTGTCACAAGAGGACTTGCAAAGAGTGGAGTGATTTTATAACTCAGACCCCTTCCCAGGGAGGTTGGTGTGGCAGCCGCTACCTCTCAGACCATGCTCAAGCACTGCAAAAACCAACCCAAAGCATTGGGCTTCCCAAATGCCAAGTAACCTGCAGCAGCTGGGCTGGGTCCACAAGGACTCCCTTGCAGCGGGTGCCATTTGCCTCACAAACGTGCTGCCAGATGCGAAGGACAGGAAGAAAAAAGTGTTTCAGGGCTAGAGTATTTATCGTTTTCTCTGACTGTTATTTACAAAATGTAAACATTTGAAAAATTAAACAACCCTAATATCAGTATAGTGCTTTTACTAATTTTCTCCTTTAATGGAAGACAGATTTCTTCCACTTACATTTCAGTTAAGACATTTTTAATTACTTTGTTAAATAACTATATTATGCATATGAATTAAATAATTATAAGCCACAGCTTGGTATATGACTTTTTTCCCCCCTTGGAGTTCTTTTAAGATAAGAATAAAATTGTTTATTTTGTACAGGAGAGTACTTATATAAAAATCTCTGGGCCATCTGCTATTTTTATATATCTATTTATCTGTTTTGTCTCTATCAAGATAGATTAGGTTTTAAAATGCTTTGGGAGATCCAACTGGGTATGTGGAGCTGTAAAAAATAAGAATTTCTAATAAAAGAGAATAAATGTGTTGTTAACAATGACTTAATTGTACTTTCTTGGGCTTTAACATTGGAACTGAAACTAGCCTGTATCTGTTTTAGCAATGAACAGTCTCCTTAGCCTTGTCCTTAGCACCTTATGTTAAATCTGAGCAAATATTCGCTATCAAACTCAATGCCTAACATTCGACAACACAGAACATCTTCATCGGACCCTGCAAGTGCAGCTAGTTGCTTTGAATGAACCCCAGGAGATAAGTAACATTTCTATTTAAAAATAATATTTAAGAAGATAGTGCATACAGAGATTTTATAGCTGAATGGAAAAGCTGGGACTGAATCAGCCTTTCCAGCAGATACTGCCAAGATGAATGGAATAATTTTTGTTCTTATTTGCTTTGCTGAGAATCTCAGAGGCAATATTGATACAGAGCTCTGTGAGGCCAGTCCCTGAAGAACTGTACTTAAATATTTGCAAGCTGTTATTTACTGCTTAATTATCTCCATGCAACCAAAACCATCCCTCAGCTTCAGTACATAGGTGCCTTTTACAGCACGTTCACCTCATCACTAAATTCAAGGCACAAGAAACATCTGTAGATGAGTGGGACGAAGGTCTGAAGGGCTGATACACACAGTGGACCTCTTGCTTTGTGGTTTTCCTACCATCTGCCCATGAGAGGTGTCTGGCTGCCTCTTGCTCCTTTCTTTAGGGGAAACCCCAAGGTGGAGGGAGACTTCCTGAAACAGAAACAGCTTGAAGGGAGGAGGGTGCCTGGAGGTAGCACCATGGCTAGGACATGGCTGGAGCTAGATGGGCAACCACAAAACTTTGAGGGAGATTGAAGGTGCTTAGGATGGAGTCAGGGACTTGATAATTGTCTGGAAGGAACTTAATAGAGAATCACAGAGATTAACAGGTGTGGTTCAGGAGGAACAGGAGCTGTGAACTGCTTACAGGGAGGGCGATAGCTGGAAATGAAGGTGGGGTAGAGCTGGAAGGCATCTTGTGTGTAGAAGAGATGAAAGGAAATCCATAATTTCTGAAGGGAAAGAAAAAGTAGGATGGGGCAACCCAGCTGCTGGTAAGGTAAAGTGTTTTGGACAGACAACTAATGAGACAGTAAGGCTTGTGAGAAAGGAGAGAATGTACAATCTACCAGGAGAAAATGAGGGTTGAATTGGAAAGAGGAAGCAGTAAATACAAGAATTTACAAATGCTGGCTCTAAAGAAATGTGAACGAGTCAGGTAAAATAATAGTGTCCTAAACAGACATATCCAAAAGGACAGCTCGTCCCTGGATGAAGAAAGAATTGGTGGATCATCTGCTTTCAACCCAGGCATTTGGCACCACTGCACTGGCTGCTGGAAGTCACACTGGCACAAAGGTGAAAGAGATGGAGTCCACCTACAGAGAACAGGAAAAAAGCCAGAGGTGACAGTGCAATGGAGCCTGACTGCAGAAAAACAGGGAGGTTACAGCCAAAATTACTCAGGTGGTAGGGCTGGTCCTGGGGCAGGTGTGAAAGAAGGAGTGGAAACTGGAGGGGTAACGGTTCAGAAAGAAAAATGAAACAATGAACCTTTTTCCTGTTTATGATAAAAATAGCCCCAAGCAGATTATTCTTACTTATTAAAAATCTCCACATAAAAAGAGCCTAGGAGAACCAGCAATACCATGTCTACAGTAGCTACATCACATGTGCAAATAAAATATGTTGCTCAACTTGTTTTTTTCTTATGTAAGGACTAAAACCAGATATCATTTACTCCTATGCACACACAACCAGTAATACTTTATGCTGGTAGTGTTCCCGCCTATTGTATCAAAGCTGAAGACCCGAATAACACAATGTTCTGTACCAGAAAACTGCAGCATTTAGCCAGTGTATCTGTTTCCTAAAGTAGTTTTATGGTCTTTCTATTTTTCAGATCTTCCATTAACACTCAAAGTGGATCTGTTTTTCCATGCAAAGGAATGATTAAAGAGGAAATCTGAAATGCCTACTCTGGCAAGCACACTAATGCATCTTCTGAGATCAGTGGTAAATTGCAACTTGTACACCAGAGGATCTGCAATTGGCTGTCCTGAGGCTTTTAGCATGGCTATTAGGAAAATCCTGATTCAAACTCCCAAGTTATAAAATCCATCTTGCTCCTACGCATGTTTTCAGAATTCAAAAACATTTCACCATATTCTGCAAAACTCATATTGCAACCTTTCAGCTTACACAGGCGCTATTTTCATAGC
Organism: Phalacrocorax aristotelis; assembly: GCF_949628215.1. Lineage (NCBI taxonomy): Eukaryota > Metazoa > Chordata > Aves > Suliformes > Phalacrocoracidae > Phalacrocorax > Phalacrocorax aristotelis. Next base: position 57,983,264 of record NC_134279.1, on the reverse strand, counting down.
TGACATACGGAACCATGTCCTGATCATTACTATGAAACTGGGAGCTGTTGGATACATGTATTGCACTGAAAAAAAAGAGCTATTTTTAAGCCCAGGTGCAGCTATTTGTGGTTAGCTGGGTCTCAGTCCAGCCTGCCTGCAGGCAAGACCTATTTGAGGCTTGGATTTGATTTATGTTAAACCTGGAATTACACCGTTTGCTGCCACTAACGTTTGCACAAGATGGAGGGACTCTCAGGACCGGCTTGGTCTTGCAAGACTTCTCCATTGTTGGGACAAAGCCCTTCTGAGGACAACAGTTTGCATTTGAGTTGAGCTGCATCCACTAGAGCCAGATTTGTGGATTCAGAAAGGTCCCCTAAACAGTAAGGATTTCAACAACTTAAATGAATGGATGCATTTGATTTAACACAGCTCTGTTTATTCCATGTGGATATGGGGTTATGTTTTTCAGAGCAACGAAGCTTTGCCTGTGTTGTGCGCTGCAAGTTGGGTCAGTTTTTATGGTACTGCACGCCAGTCATGGATAGCTACATTTTTTTGGTTTTTTATACACGGAGGAATAGATGTATGGAAACTGTTGTTCCAATAACATACATTCAGAGAACTAAATGGATGTTACAGACCATTGTGAAGAGATGACAGATCATATTTTAATGATTACCAGCACTCCAAGCATCACCGGATTATGAGAAAGGCCTTAAAAGATGCCTTAGGAAAGATTACTAGGTGGCTGTCTAACTGTCACCCTACGCTAATAAAATATCAAACTCCAACAAACCTGGTAATGTGGAAAAATATAAGAATGGTATTGCAAACCTGAAAACTGGATTTTTTAATGATTGCTGGTACTTTCCTTTTTCTTTTGCAACTTATCGCCTGAATCTAAACCCAAATTTTAGTAGTATTTTGGAATAATCCTGAAGTATTGTGCAGTGATAGTATTTCATATTACAGTTGCACACTTGTGGGCTTTTAAATTCTAATAAAGGCTTACACTTGCACAGCCTTTCCCTTGAAGGCATCCCAGCTCACTTGCTGAGGTATTTTCACATAGTGTTTTCACCTCCTCTGATACACAGTCAGCTCTGACGGAGCACACAGTGTGAAATGATTGAATTTAGAAATTAAAAAAAATACTGGGTTTCACTAAGGTTACTGGGAGCATTTCGAGAGGTGATAGAACGCATTTATCTGATCTCACGTACTAGCCAGCTACCTGTTAAAAATGCAGGGAAGGCTAGGCTTGGGAAACTGAGTATCTTGGGCACTTTTAAAGATTTTCTTCTTACTGAAGTACCTGCATTATTCATCCTAGGAAAAGTCAGAAAGCTCTCATCTATTTTGTTATTAAAATAAAAAACCAAGGTTCTAGATCACAAATAGTGTTTCCATACCCTCACCTATTTCTCAGGTAGGACAGAGGGACATATGACTGCTCAAAAGTGAAGAACTGTGGAGGATGAGAACAGGTCCAACACAACAAAGCGCAACATCTTGCCTGTGTTTGGTTTGGGGCCAGCCAAGGCTGTGTCTGCAAATTTCCTATTTGCCACTTATACTTGTTTCACTAAAACTGATAATTTATCTCCTGCTAGACACTGGGTCTGTCTGAGCCAAGGTGAGAAGTACTATTGCAGTGTCTTTGGCAGAGCTACAGCACGCAGCCAGTGAGAGCCTGCCCTACCAGCCGGCACCACCTCCAACCAGCTTCATTACTCCCTGCAATCTCATTTCTGGGTTGAGGCTCCAGTTCAAGAGCCGGACTTGAGAGCCTGCCACCAGGGCAGAGTTGCTGTGGTCCTCCCCCACCACAGCAGTCACTTCTAGCATGGCCGGGAGGATGCTGGGAGAGCGGCAGGCAGCTGGGGAGCACCCTGCCGCCCCGGCCGGGCTGAGCCATAACCCCAGGACATTTAGGGGAAAGGTAAGTTGTTTCTTCATGCCAGGCTTCTCTCAGAAATGAAGGCAATTGCGTGTTGGAACAATGTCACTCCTAGATACAAACAAGTGAGGGCAACTCAGCCAGTACAAATAAACAAATAGATGCACAGAAAGAAGAAAAATTCCTCCTTTTGGATTAGCTTCTATTCTTCACATGAGCATTTGACACTTAGATGCTATTACAATGGATGTTACAGTTCACTTATTGATTAAATCCCAGTTACTGAGCCCATTTCTAGTTCTTGGCTGATGCCACTTTACTGATAGGTCGAATACAATTTTGTCTGCTTGCTGTTAAGTAAATAATCAGTGTCAATCAACATTTTCTTATGGTGCTAAGCCCACAAGAAACACACACCAGGCAAAGTGGTGAAGAATATAAGCCTCTGGGATCACACTGTGTGTGAATCTGAAATTCCAGGCTATGAATCAGTCTGTGGACTATGTGGCAAAGCCTGCAGTGATCCTTTGCAAAAAATGGCACATGGATTAACGCTCCCTGAAACTTCCTTTTCATCAGCATGTTAGTCAACGTTTTGAGTGTTAGCATCTTGCTGATTGCATTATTTTTTAAGGAACAGAATAGAAAGTGGTAGCTGTCAGCTCGTTTGGCATGCAGATCTCCCACCATGATACCGTATCTCTGAGGGGGAGAAGTGAAGGAGAGAGTTGTACCAAGGAGTTGTCGCTGTTTAAACATCCATCCCTGTGCTACTTGTGATGCTGCTGGTTATCAGGAGCTCTGCTGCTGGTGGGTATCCTGAGGATATTTATTTCTAGTGAGCAAAGAGTCTAATGTGTCCCATGCCCTAGGTTAGCATCCCTTGGGTGCCGTACAGGACAAGCCAACACTTGTCTGTTTAGCCCTGGAAGCTCTGTTTCTTCCACACTGTAACTGGAAATGGAAGCAAGGGGGTTGTATTGCCTTAACTCTGCTAAAATCCCTCCCTTGCCATCTGTAGGCCTACATGAAGTACTATATGCAAGCAAGGAAAGAAGGTAAATGATGTTCCAGAGAAGGTGAAAGGAATTCTGCACGGCCTTGTCAAAAATTTGTATTCCTGGGAAATGGACTTCTAGATATTAAATTTGATTATTTCATTCCAGTTGAGTGATAAAGGAAATGGTGGGACTACAGCAGCCACGCAGAAAGAGGTTTCACCCCTTTCATATTATTGGTGACATTCTTTCAGAAACCTGTGTCTCCAAGGTCTTTTTTGCCTTGTGAATAAGATGCAGAAGCAATATCCAAGTTAAATGCCTGCATTTCTAACAAAGAAAAACGATATGGTGCTCAGTCATGCAAACTAACGTACCAGTCAGAATCCACTGAGTTGTCTGGGGTATCGGATTATAATTTGAGACAACTTCTTTTAACCTAATACAGCTGCATTCTTAATTAAAGCAAATTAGCATAATTCCACTACAGTCAAGGTAGCTGTACTATTTCAGATATGTTCTTATGCTGTACTTATCATCTGAGGGCCTTACAGCAGAGCTTTAAGCAATGTGACTAATACCAGGAATAAGTTGCTTTATCCCCTCTGAGACAAAAACCTAAAAATGCTATAGCAGTTAATACAATTTTAAAAATGCAGACACCATTTTTTAAATTTTTACAAAAGCCCGTATCCCAGGCAGTACAGATATGTACAGATCTCAGTAAAAAGTCCACATGAAAACATGCTCTAACTCCCTGCAGCCACAGAAAGGAAACTCACAGCTTACGACAAAGTGCATTTGCACACATATTTGACACAGTTCTCATGCTTTTGTGCATGTATGTGTGCACAAAACCTGCAGTATCACTTTAGCTGCTTTTAAAAATAATTTTTAAATATTTTTAAATTAGTTATTATTTTTTAAAAAATTTAAAATGGTGATTTAAATATTTTTTTAAAATTCCTAAGCAATACGAATATCAGAGTGATTCTTTTTCTGATTTCATAACATATATTGCCTGTACTGTGCCACACTGGCACTCAGATGATAAACCTACAAAACACAGTGGACCAGAATCAGCTGGTCAGAGCCTTCCCTCCTCGCAGCTTCAGGCATTAAGGCAATGGAATTGCACTGATGTAGTATGCTTTAACAAAGTGCTCATCATTGCTGCAGTATAAAAGAGGGGGATAAATAATGTTGAGGTTTTTTTTCTGGTGGTCTGGAGATAAGCAAGTTAAACTATTGAGTATGTTTCCTGCTATATGTTCTCAAGCACAAGGGCAATACCAGTTTTGCTGTATTGCTGTGAAGGGTGTTTTACTTCTTTAGAGGATAAAGGAAGAACTTGGGGTCATTTGTTAATCCAGAAATTTTGCAAAACTTGTTTTAGTTTCATAAAAAAAAGCACAGAACTCAATTCTGAGTCTTCTTATGCACAGAAAGAGGGACAAAAAGGGGTAGGGGACACAGAGCAGGTGCTTTCAGCTAAGTCAATCTTGTCAGACTAGTTTAACAGGGTTAAAAAAAAACTTCCTAGAGTAAGTAACAGGGAACACTCCAGCACATGTGGGTAGCATGGCTTCAGGGAGCTTAGCCTGCATCTTACCGGTCCCCCAGCCAACATACACCATCATGCAATGCTCCTGCCACTGAGCCCTACTGTCTTCCTCTGCATCTGGTACCTATAGCCAAGGTATAGCTGAGGGAGTGTCGTGGTTTAGCCCCAGTCAGCAACCAAGCACCCCACAGCCACTCGCTCACTCCCCCATGGTGGGACAGGGGAGAGAGTCGGAAGAGTAAAAGTGAGGCAACTCATAGTTTGAGATTAAGACAGTTTAACAGGTAAAGCAAAAGCTGCGTGCGGAAGCAAAGCAAAACAAGGAATTCATTCACTCCTTCCCATGGGCAGGCAGGTGTTCAGCCATCGCCAGGAAAGCAGGGCTCCATCACGCGTAACGGTTACTTGGGAAGACAAACGCCATCACTCCCAATGTCCCCCCTTCCTTCTTCTTCCCCAGCTTTATATACTGAGCATGATGCCATATGGTATGGAATATCCCTTTGGTCAGCTGGGTACAGCTGTCCTGGCTGTGTCCCCTCCAAGCTCCTTGTGCACCTGGCAGAGCACGGGGAGCTGAAAAAGTCCTTGATCAGTGTAAGCGCTACTTAGCAACAACCAAAACATCTCCACATTATCACCGCTGTTTCCAACAAAAATCCAAAACACAGCCCCATACTAGCTACTACGAAGAAATATAACTCCATCCCAGCTGAAACCAGGACAGGGAGTGACCTAATTCCCCACAGGTACCACTGCTCCCTGCAGTGCTCTCCCCTTCATCTCAGGCACAGATGAGAACAGAGAGCACCTTGAATTCGTCTACACATCAGAAAATCAGCACAAAATTTGTTCACCATCCAAATAAAAACATTAAGAACAGTGTTATTTCAGATTTTTGGGGCCCATTTGGCACAGTAATCTGTCTGCAGCAGTGACCACAAACTACGCCCTACAGATCAGTAAGAGCAAGACAAGAATATGTGATCTTTCCTGCAAGTCCTCTTCCAGCCTCCAACCACTTTCACCTCAGGGGACTCCTTGAGCCTGATGCAGTTTGCCCAGTGGTGGACCGCTCTTCCAAGTACTGCCCAGTCTTCCCTGAATGCCTGCAAAAACTTCTATACTTATCACACCCTTTGGCAAAGATTTTCACAGATCTATTATTTGCTGCATGAAGAAATATCTCATTTTCTTCTGAAAATAGCTTCTACAGCTTTGTTTAACAGTTGCTACTTCTTGCACTGGAAGAGACAGTGAGCAGCCCACCCCTACCCACCCTCTCCACACCATCTGGGATTTTACAGACCTGAATCAAAGAGACTCCTACAGTGGTCTCTTTGCCTGAGCCTAAGCCTACTCAGACAGAAGCTGAGTATCACAAGCATGTTTTGGCTGCTCATTTCCAAGGGATTAGGGAATTTACTAAAATGTTCATGTTGCCCAGACTCCCTGCACATCCTCACTGCAAAACTTCACCCCACACTCACTGGTTGGACATTGAAAGTGCTGAATGTGACATTCAAAGAAAGCTTGGTATGGGCCAATGAGCCCAAATATTTAATTGCCAGTATGACCATGCTCTAGCAAGACACGTAGAAACCCACACTCATGCTTTGGTAATTGGTGTCCCAGAACCTACAACACAGCATGTCTAACCCAGTTGCCTAACCATGAAGTCCAACACCTCCCCTCCATGGGCACATCTGCAGGCAGACCTGCACTGTAGGAGTACTCATTCAGGGAACTCATACTGCTAAAATAAAGCATGTCTGTTCCTAAAACTGAATGGACATTTGGAAAAAAATGGGTTCTGCCTTTATCCAGTCTCCGCTTCAGTCTACTTCTCATTAATATTGTGTATTATTTTCTCCTTGGATTTTGGTTTTATGGAGCTTCTGCAGCTTTGTTGCACAGATCTCAGGTACCCCACCTACTTGATAACTTTTCCAAAGATACCGGTTTCACTGGCTTTTGGTACTCCGTGAAGTAGAAGATGATTTTGTTTTACTTGGTGTACTACACTCAGGCTATTAAAGCTAAGATCTCCTCATTATTTAGCTGTACTTGCTAGCTTTTAGTTATACTGTCTGACACCATGTATCCCCTCCATCACATCATTCTGCCAGATTTTCTTTTGGCTCGTGTTTTAATTTCAGTTAGCTGTAAGAGTCAGGCAGAAAGCGGACTTTTTAATTATATGAACATCGCCAACACTGTGAGCACTCATACACTTATAGTTGTCTGCAGATGCCTGCATGTGATTCTGCTGAGCTACGTAACCCAACTGACTGGACTCTGTGAACTTTTCAGTTGCCCTCTGAAAGCTGAAAGTTCAGCATGTGCTCAGACAGCAGATTTTTTTAAAAGCTGGCTTCATAAGGAACAAATTCTAATACTTCATGTTTCTGCTATTTTAACTTCTGTCAGTAAGTGGCCTATAATGGAAATTCTGCGTGATCATGTAGGTCTTGTTCAGGCAACATACTTTCAATTGATTTTATGTCTATTCATCGTAATGATTTGCTTTAACACTGATTTTACGTCTAGCTAGAACAAGTGCCCTGCATTTAGTGCATGAATGATATGGCTACCTGGCTTTTCTCCTGTACTAGCATGGGAGGCCATTTTTAATTGTAACAGCAGGGGCAGCTCATCATAACCACATCTGTAAAAAGCAGCTTGGCCAGCTGTATTCCTCACAGGTCTTTGAGTGCTAAGGCATCACGAAAGTGTGCTGTGCCCTGCTAACTCAACAGACCTTCCAGGCACTTGCTTCCCTGCAGAGGAAGGGCCACCCAGCTCTAAGAGTTAGCACTGGCATCCTAAAGAGGAGAAGCTGGAGCCAGGAACAAATACACGGAGAATGTGGAGACAAATGTATCAAATACCTAAGGTTAATTGGCAATTAGGGAAAGCTGATTTCTAGGCAAGCTCAGAGTATGTTGCAAAGTCAGGGCTGAAAATGGCACATACTGAGGGCTCACATCTCTGCAACTTTAAAGTTAAAGAGAAGATCAATTAAAATAATTTATATTACTTCTCAGTTATTTACTTATTTATTTCAGCTATGTTTTGAGATGTTCCAAAGCAAGTTTAAGATAAGAACAGAGGCCAAAAATAACTCCACAGCAGCACCCTCAATGGGGGTGACTTGGTCAGTGTCACTCCTGCTGGCATGGTGTTTTGAAAACTCTATGGTGACAGACACAGCAGAGGAAGATTTTACAGCTGGAAAAGTGCAATGAAGTGATATCCTTGCTAACCACCACTCATAGTCTTCCCCTCCAATCTCAGCCGATCACAATATTGCTCTTGTTTCCCCCAGAGTCCTGCCTGAGGAGCAGTGCTAAGTGCCTTACATAGCCCCACAGGATCCCTGCTGAGAAAGACTGCTGGAGAAACAGCCTGGACGGCAGAATCACTTATGTACACTCACAGGTGGGCTTTGCACAGTCCAGCAGCAGAGCTAGTCTCAAGTTAATAATTATATGTGTAACATATTACACAAGCATTCATTCCTTTTTCACCGGTGTCCATTCTTCCGCTTTGTGACAGCCACTCCTTTTCTCATTTGATTTCATGTGCCACAGAAGCACAGGTCCCATGGGCATCAGCGTTCCCTCCCCAGCCTTCCCTGCCCCGCAGCAGTGACCCCATGCTTCCTGGGTTAGGATCTGTATGCTGCTGGAGCAGCCTTTCTTCTGGATTCAAATTACTAAGATCAAAAGTTCAGCAGGTTCAATCTCGCTTGGTCTGCTAAGGTATTTATTTGTTCCAGTGACCTGCCAGGTCTTCAGCAGTCCTACCAAACCCATGAGAAGATCCTCAGCTCTCTTCAGAGCTGGACTGACTTGTGCAAGCACAAACTGAGGGGCTGCTTTGGAGGGAGAGCAGAGACCGGGGGCTAGCGAAGGATCATGGAACCACATTTGGAGCTGGCAAGTTACCATTAAAGAATGCTGCCCACTTATGTAGAAAAACTGGGTGCCAGCCGCTCACCGACCTTGTTATTCAAGTTCTGCAGCCTGCGGGAAAGGACTCCTAGAATTAGCTCTCCCAGTCCGGTGGTGAGACACCTCTGATGTCTGAAACGGGTTTGTCTTGGGGTTGTTAAATACCTGCTCCATGTGATTGGGCTAATTAAAAGTTTTTAGCCAAACAAATCCCTGTTTGTGAAGGTATAAAAGCTAAGAGGATTAGATGTTAGTTAAACTAGACATAACTGAGAAACAAAGTTGTTGCTGTTAATTCTTAAAAATGCTACCCTAGTGCGTGTGGGTGAAAAGAGTGGATAACAAAATTAATCTGTGAAACAAAAGTCTTAGATGACAGTTAAATCAGGTATATTCCATAGAAAAAAAGTGTCTCCCTTGAATTCAATATTGCCATGTAACTGGAGAAGACTCTGTTCTGCACATAGAAGGCAAAAGCAGCTTTAATTAAAATTGTTTGATCTCCAGTATTCTTCTTATAAAGGAAATGTAGGTATTTTCTACACTATATGTTTACTACCTTAGCCCATCGGGTATACAGGTATATACAAATAGTGCCAAAAGCCTGGCTAAAGACAACATAGCCTCAAACTTCCATCCGAAGGATTGTCTGCTACTCAACTGAGAAAGCATCTGAGTCTCATTCCTGATGCACTGACCAGCTGGGAAGTCAGTGGCCCTCAATGACTTTCCACCCTGTCCTTCCAGGGGGTCTCAGTTATAAAGAATTGGCTTCTTTTGTGTTTCCATGGGAATCAGAAGTCAACTGGTTTCTTCCACCATTATGGAACCGCTTGCAATAGCATCCCTAGTAAGGATAGATTAGGGAAAATGGAATTTAGATCCACAGCATATTTGTGCTGAACAAATGTTCCCTCCTTAGCAAAAACCCCAACAAGAATAGGTCATCAGAGCCTCCAGACTCCTCCTCCCTCTCTGAAAACACACTTGTATACCCACTCAGAAATTCTTGTCCTTATTCCCAGTGAGACTGTTCGGTTCAGCAGCAGCCAGCAGCCCTCACCATCAGCATCTGCTGCTACCTGTCATTTTGCCTTATTTCACTGCTTCTTCCTGGGCAGACGTCCCACAGATCCCAGGATTTTATCTGGATGGCTCCATGCTACCCTACCAGTCTCATTCTTTAACACTTGCTAATGCTAGTAGCACTAATTATACTTTTATTTGAACGTAAATACTTTGCCTGAGGCCATAATAAGTATACACCTGATCCTGGAGCTTCTGAAAGAAGGCCGTTATGCTCACCAGTGCCAATATGGAAGGGGGAGATGTGAGGACTACCTCTACAGAAGTAAATTAAGTTAAATCATGTCAGCAAATGTTTCTGGGTGCTAGAAACTGATTGCAGCCTTTAAGGGTCAGAACAGCCCCTGACACACTTTGGACCAATGTCATTTAAGTACCACTCACCCAAAACAGAGGACAAACACTGCTCTGCCAGGGGCAGACCGGGGGTTAGGATAAGCTCTGATTTGTTCATAACACGCAGTTTGGGTGCAGCCTCTTGTTTTTGGCGGGCAAGACAGCATCCTCCTCTGGAGGCAATCAGCCTCCATGCCAAGGAGCAATTCTGGGCACGTTCAATTTACTAGCAGACATGTAGCTAATGGGTAAGAGACATAGAAAACCAAACTCCTTCTTTAACAACCAAAATAAAGAAATCTTTTACATCTGGAAATATTGAGGCAGATGATCAAATAATTAGCACTGCAACAAGTTTGTACTGCCTGCAGCTAGAAGAACTGCTCTCTCCGGAAGCAGGAATGTGGTTGAGCCTGCAGAAATGCGATAAGGGATCTATACCTAATATTTTTTGATAGCCTGCATGTGTCAAAAGTACATTTCCACAGAGCTGAAAGAGTATTCAGGATTAAACACCATGTGAACTCAAACCAGCTGAGGACAGCTTGGCCATCAAGTGGCAGTGCCACATCATTACTCCTTCTGGGAAGGTGAAAGTATCAAAAGTAGAGGTGTGTAAACAACCTTTTTTCTTTCTATCATAACTTGACCCTGGAAGCAACAGTAACGAAGATTCTTTTTTCTTGCCATCCTCAACAAAATTAAAAAAAAAAATCAGTTTGATTTTCTTCTGTCATGCTTCTTTAAAATTTCCTACAGTTTCCACATAAGGTGCTCCAAATTGAAAAGCAGGAATATTTTCCTTGGAATTTTTATTTTTACACAGATCAGATAATTCTGCAAACTTGACCCAAACCTACAAGTAGTTCTATTTTTACAGATCTTCACTTTTTGGTTACACATTTTTTTCCCCCAGCTGGAAGCCTGATGAGCTTGGATATTGTAAGGAAAGAAAGTACAGGTATAGATTTCTATGCTGATGTTTTATCACATGTGTGGGCTGATGCTGGCTGTAGGTATGAAATACAAATTAAGTATATACAGATCTCACTGATCTAGTAGAAGGATTAAATAACACATCTCCTGGCCCTTTTACAGAAGGATGATTCAAGCAATCTGTAGGTTCCTAGGACGCTGCACAAGATCACAGCCCAATCACACGTGTATAATGGCATAAATAGATGAATAATAGCAACTGCATTTTCAGTCCCACCCACATTTCATCTTATATTTTAAGATCACATAACACCTACGCACAATGCTTGGCTAAGACTGAAAAACACAGAGTACAAGAAAATCAATATATTGTCTTCTGTGTTTGTGTATCTCAGGAGGATATAATAGCTGGGGTTTCTTTTTCCTTTTTCTCTTTTTTTTTTTTTTTCACTTTCTTTTAAGGAAATAAAACAGCAGGCAAGCGGTGAAAGCTGTTAGTTGCCACGGGATTTCCAAAGCTAAGTCCTTGCACAAGTGCATGTGGCATTGGACTGGAGTGGGACACCGCTGACCTGCTCTAAAATACTGCTGCCCAGCCTCCCAGACAGGCTGCGCCCAACTCCAGCACATGCCATGACCTTGCTCCTTTTGAGAACTGGCAGAGTGTTGCCCTTGACTTGAATGGAGGCAATATCAAGCCCTACCCAGAAAGCTTCATACACTATATGTCGTATGTGCATGCCAGCATTATGCAACAGGGTGAAAAATGAAAACCTGTCAGACACAGAACTGGTGCACTCAAGGACGTACTGTTATTTGTTTCGCAGCTTTGCCACTCTAACAGGCATTAACAATGTGCCATTGATAGCTGCCACGATAAAGTCAACAAAAACGCCTCATTTTTTAACTTTCAGAACATGATCTAAACTTTTGAGGGAAATGGCTTGTTTGGCCTCAAGGTTTTTTGTGGTTTTTTTAAATTTAAACTGAGAAAGCATTTACCTTTTCCAGCCTTCTGTCTCTGCTTTTCCCCTGCTTTGTCCCCCAGCTGACACAGCAGCAGATTGAATTCACCTCCCAATTCCTTTATTATTTATTTTTTCAACCAAGTTGGTAGGTATTGTAAGTCGTCAACCTTTGCTTTCTGGAAATTCTTTGGTGTATTACTGCATAGCAGAGTGGTGTGACAAGGATAAAGAGATTAGAAGTGATTTCATATAACTCCTTCTGTCAAAATCTGCAGAGGGCTTTTACTGGTAACTCTGAGTGTTGCAGAAATTCTTCATTGAAAACTTTCAATATACAGGCAGAAAATCTTTAAGCACCGAGACACAGAGTAACCAAAGCAGAGGGAGAGAAGGAATATTAAATCAAAGTCCAAATAGAGAGAATACATAGGGAAAAAACATGATCAAGTACAACAGTAATAATGCATGTTATCTCCGAGGGGGTTGATGCCAATTCAGCTTTGAAAGCCAGAAAAACACGTGCTGATTTTCATTAATTTCAAGTAATTAGGCATAACCTGTGCAGACACAAGGTCTCCATGCCACCATTAGACAGCCAAGGTGGCTGTGAGCTGCTGCTGGATGGTCACTACTGCAGGCTGCAGTGGCTCACACAAAATGCAGGCTGTATTTTCCCTGTACATTGTACCATTTTACAACCTATATAGCACAATCCAGCCAGCAGAGCTTGTTCAGGACCTCCACCCCCAAGGGAAATAAATTCTCTCCATGGCAGGGCATTTGCCAGTACAACTGCGGACTGATGGGGAGTTTTACCTCGTAAGGTGGTTGGGTATGACCCCTAGGTTTTTTTGGAGGGCAGAACAGGGAGAAGGAGTAAACACAATCTGGCTGACACAGCTGGGCCCGGCAATGCTTGTACTGTAGACCTGACCAATGCTTTGAAGATGAAAAGAAGGCGGCTTGCATTCTCTACGATTGTTCCATTAAATGAACAGAAAAATGGGCAGACATGAAATGATAATGTCATTCCTGCACTTTTTGAAATGTTACTATCATGTCTTATAATGCTATCATCATGCATTGCAGGTCCTCCTCAAAGCTGGCGACCTTACAAAAGAACAAAGAAAGAGATAATAAGCACGGTCACAGGTGCGTCAAAGGGAACCTACTGCTACCATACTGGGTTAGGAGAAGAGTTTAAACACTGTGTCCCCTATTAGAGGGATACAAACTCAACTGCTGCTTTTTTTCTCTGGTCCTTTTCTCCGTTTGTGAATCATCCTCCCACTAGTTTTCATAAGGATGTTCACAATGTGGGCTTGCTCATTGAAGGATGCAGCATGATCTGCCATGTTTCAGCCTACTTGGGACAGTAGATTTCATCTTTATCTTTAGCCATTTGCTACACGTGAGGGAGGCTGCTCTTTGTTTTGTTTCTGACTCCAGATTTCAAGCTGGTTGATCAGGGGCTGCCTTGTCCTCCAGTGTCTGTCATACCCAGTGCAACAGGCATCTTTCATTTGTCCACTTCTGCTTCAGAACAATGTGTAAAAGAACCAAATCTTCGCCAGCTCACACTGGCTGGGACATTAAATGCATTCAGGCTCTGATCTTGCACCTTTCAAGTCATTGAGGCTTTTGGGATGGCTCTAGGGAAGGGGAAGCAGCCCCCTTGCATTGCTGTGCCTTAGCCCTAGCCTGTCTGAAGGCAAAGTGCAAAGCAGAGAGACAGCACTGTGCGGTGGGCTCTGCCGAGTCCATGGTCCCATCATCTGCCTCCTACCAATGTCTCCTGTTCTTCACCTGAAAACAGCTTAACTTCAGGTAACTATCATCCTCCAGGAAAAGGAGAGCCAAACACCCTAGCAGTACAGGATGGGTTGCTACACTGGACTCTTGCTTTTACAAACTACTTTTATTAAATAGATCTCTAGAAGAGGTGTAATGTGGTGGTCAGAGCCATGCTGGATGCATTCCCTAAGGGAGGAAATGTATAATACTAGGAGACCTAGCAAGGGCAATATCTTAGTCCTCAGCTCTCTCCTCACTATTTTTCTTCCGTAACTTCTTCCTTCTTTATCCTCTTACATTTTCTTATCATGCTAAGGACACCAGCCTCATTTATCTTTTCCACAGGCTGTTTTTCCAGCTGTAACAATGTCAGTGAAAGAGGCAAACCCCGCAAGATGCTGGTCACCTGCCCTGCTGGGCCAGGCTAACCAGCTCTCCAGCCTGCCAGCAGTGACGCATGTGGGACCATTGTATCCAGAAGAAACGTGAAACCAGTCCCTAAAACAGCGCAATTCAGAGCATGGGTGACTCCTGCCCATGAGAAGCCAGTGTTCACTCCTACCTCTTTTACCCAATGGACGTGCAGCAATGTGGATAAAACAGAGAAACAGGCTGTGGAGCAGACACAACATCCCGGGATTCCCCCTTCCCAGCCCAAAATCTAACAAGCCATTGGCAGTGAGGCTGTCTCTTCTTGTGGTTTCTCCTCCCAGCCCTGCAGCTCCCCAGCCATGCAGCAGCAGGGGGCTGCTGCCACCCTACCCCAGCCGCTTGCTCCTGGGAACGCATCCCAACACAGTCTCTCCAGTCGAGAAAGGACTGAAGCATTGTGGCGCTTTCCCTGGGTACCTTCAATTCTGACCTCAACCCTGTGTTTCACTAAATGAAGGTGCCACCGTGGGTATGGAAGAATGCTGCAGACCTGTGCATGGGAAAGCAAGCACTGCAAGGTGCTACTTCCCCCCCGAGAAGGGTCAGAGGTCCTCTAGAGAACCCAATATTTGGAAGCTGGGTGCTGCAAATTGGATCCTACACTGCCCCAGACCCTCATGAGAGATGGTGGCCTCCTCTGCTCTCTCTGCGGTGCAGAGGGTGGCCCTGCTCGAGCAGAGGAGCTGGGTTTGGGCACTGACGGTGGCTGCTGTTCCCACTGCTCTCCCAGAGACATCGGAGGGGATGTGACACCTGATGCACTGCAAGAAAGGGGAACTTGTAGCTAAGGCAGATAAACAGGCTTTTGATTACTGCTTTCTGTCTTCCCTCTGCACATGGATCCTGTGTATCACTGGCCAAGTCATTTAAACCAAGCTTTGTACAGATGGTCACCAACTGCATGTTCCTTGTTTTGGGGTGGGAACATTTTATGATCTGCAGTTTGCTTGCAGAAGCAAAGAGCACTTAGAGCTGCAAGTGATCTTGCAGGGAACTGCACTTTGAAAATGTGGATCTTAAGCAAAACTAAGTTTTCTGGAAAATAGAGTCATAAGGCAAGCAGTGTGACTGACTCATACTGATAGCTGAAGTGCAAAATAAAAACAAAAAAGGAGGCTATTTATTTTGCCCCAAAGAAAACATTTCATTTCTGGATTCTATACCCCATTTTTATTGATAAATTTGGTTAAATTTTTAAATGAAATATCATTCTAAAGCAAAAAAATGTGGTTGCATTATTTGGAAAATGTGGAAATAACACTTCAACTTATTTGAATATGTTTATTTCTGTTCACCCAAAATAACCTGCTAAGCTTGACACAAATCTATACCTAGAGCTTGTTAATCCTAAAGCACATTTTTCAGTGAACACGACCTTTAACTAAAAAAGTTCACCTGTGCCTTGCCCTGACATCCTAAATTGTACACTCAAAACTATGGTAAACTTCTTAATTTACATTCTGCATCCTTATTTTTTGGTAAATAAATATCAAAAGCTTGTTGTACGTATTAGCTCATTACTGCTTGTGAACTATTTAAATACCATAGATGAACACCATTAAAAAGTCAGAGAGTAGTAAATCTCTCTTCAGAGCAAAAAAATCTCTCTGCAGAACAAGAGCATAAACCATTTGCATCCTGAACAGCAGGAGAATATAAATAAATACCTAAAGTAAATTGCCCACTGACCGCCCTCCTTTTCATCCATGAGGTAAGGGAAGGATCCTACAGAAAACTATCAGAAGTACTGAATGTGTCAAAAAACCAGGATCATACTATAATGATACATACCAGAAGGCAAATTAGGATTGTGAAGACTACAAATCTGGCACCATCTGAATTACGCACTTCATATTTTTTCTAAGTAGGATATCTGAATTACACACTTCATATTTTTTTCTGAGTCTGTGCAGTGTTTCCTAAGCTTTTATGGTTTTGTGTTGTTTTTTTTTCTTGAGGCAAACTGAAACCCAACCCCAAATTCCATCATGTGGCATCCTACTGATATGTGTGTCACCCGGAGGGGTAGCACATGAGATTTACCACACAGACTTTTGCTCCATGAAGTAAGCGAGTAAATCAGAGGCAGAGCAGCAGTCCAGCCTGGCCTTTGCTGGCAGCAGCAGCAGAAGAGGGAAGAGGCAGGAGCATGGGGCTCTTTCCAGCCTCCCGAGGGAAAGGTGGTGCTGGGAAAAGTCCTGGATTCACAAGCCTAGGCGCTCCGGCTAGGCTCTGTCCAGGCTCTTGGATGATGTGCCCCCAGCTCCCTCCTCACCCTGTTGGATACCAGTGCCTGTTTGTTTGCTCCCTTTACCTTTAGGTGCCCTATACCCTGCTCTTGAGCTCAGGCACAGAGAGCCTAGCAGCCTTGTACCACACCTGCAACTAAAGTCTTGCTCAGATTGGTGCACACGTAGGGTGAACAGTGGTTTCAGGGACTTGGATGTTAAAAGCTGAAGTCTCCACTAAGCGCGTGGAAACTGATTTTTCAAAGGTTTATATCCTGCTCAAATTTGAGTACCTGCACGTAAGACCCACTTCCCTGCTAAAGGTCAAGACGCTGCCCTAGGAAGAGATTGCAAAAAATTGAAAAGAGCAAATTCTCAAGCTTTGATTTTCAGAAATGGTCAAATCATTTTAGGTTAAGTGACTCTCGGGCCTCTATCCAGCCAAATGCAGAACAATTCACATTCACAATTCAGGCAGATATTTTGCCATGCAGTATTTCGATCCAGGGACTTAAAGCTTTGCAAAATTAGGAGTAAATGAAAATAGCCTCCTACTAGAAAATGCAGGGCATCCTTATTAACCAGATCTGCTGCCTTCTTCCTTTTACATCTGCTGGTACAATAGGAACTTCAGGATGCAAAGTCTGAAGCACTTGGAGTAGTTACAGTCCAGATCTCTGTAGGTTATATTGCATGCACAGTTTTTTCCAGCGTGGTCTAAAACAGTTATATCTATTTAGTCATACTAAAGCTACAGGCCCTTTAGCAGTGCATTTCAAACTGCTTTTCCAAAGCTGTGATCTGAAGCAGAAACCCAGGACTTGTCACAGCCAGCACCCTGGGGACTCCTGGATCTCCCCCAGCCCTGGGGTTTCACAGCAAGTGCCACTCACCCGCTTTCGCAGCAGGACTTGGTTCTTGTTTCACAGTGGCAGAGCTGGAGCAGGAAACACAGCCTGGGCAGTTCCCCAGCCTCCCTCGATGCCTTGTGCCACTGGTGATTTCAAAGACCTACATAGCACCAGCAGCACTTCTCAAAGTCCCCCTTGGCCCAGGGCCACGGGGCTGCTGAGGACAGCGTAGGAAAGGGAGCTGAGGCAGGGAGCCCTGGAGGTGCAGAGGTTTGGGTTAGGTGCCCAGCTGATCGGCACCGTCCCTCACCACTGCCCAGGGGCTCTCCCAGCACAGCTGTCCATACACAGCCGCCCAACCCTATCAAAATGGAGGTGTAAACCAAACACAGAAAAAACCCCAGAGGCTTGCCATAACTCCCCAAAGATCAGCTATAGCAGATCCTGCTGCAACACCTTGCAACCCAATGGGATGTTCAGCTATACCAGCAAAGACCAGTAACCACAGAACAGATATCTACAACAACCAGAAACAACCCACTTGACCATCATTAACTCATCCATGCCATTTTCTGTGGCAAGGCACAGACATGAACCCAGGTTTCCTAAGCTTTATACTGGTGCATTTCCTGCAAAACTAGTCATTTGTATACTTTCTGCTTCTTGCCTGGCTTGTTCTACACCCTCTTGCACATACACATACAACAGTATGTGCAGAACCAGAAGAAACCTTTTTAATAGTGATTGACATTTGCAAGAGCTTTGAGAATGCAACGATTTTGGCATCAGTTACTTTCCACGTAAGGATTAACAAATCAATGAATTATCAACCACCTGCTGTTCTTTGTTTAAAACAGGGCTCATTTCAAAATGGAGGCAGTTTTCAGATTTTTTGCAGAAAGATTGTGCTTTCATTTGGAAATAGGGAAGCACAGCAAGGATTGCAACACAGAACAGATAAGATTAGACAAAGAGGAAATGTAATCGAAATGGTTTGTATCTATAGAAGGAGCAATAAAATGCTGTTCATCTTACATTGTTCATGTTACACTGCTTGTTTTAGGAGACACAGAGGCAGTGCCCCTTCTCAGAGGCAAGACAGAAGCTAAGCCCTTCTTGCATTTTGGCATCATGGCCGGAACCCAGATTTGAACAATGTAGGAACGCAGTGAAAATGAAAGCCTGGTTCCTTCACCTTACGGGTCATTCAGAACCCCTGACATTGGTGGGAAGGGGATCCATCCTTTCTGCTTTTCCATGGTATCAGCATCTCTGCATCCAGCTATGTAGCACTCTGAACTGGCTTGTGTATGCCCTTGTGTTCCACAGACCCCTTGCTCAGCAGCCCCTCACTTTGCATCCTTGCAAACATGCATCCTGCTCCAGGATGCCCAGTCATGGGCCCAAACTCATTGGCGGACACATGTAGAGCGAGCAGAGAGTATGGAGGCCCCAGAAACAGGCACCCATGCCAGAAGGCAAAGGTGGACGTTGTAGGATGGGGAAGCAGTGAGTCAGCAGTAGGCGCTGCATGCTGACTGCCGTATTGCACTGTATGGATGGAGTCTGGCCACCAAGGAGTTTTGTTCCTGTGTTTTTGGCTGAGTTTTGCTTTGAACCCAGAACTCAGAAAGAAACTTGCACAACTATGACTAGCAAGCTTATCTAATCCTCTTTGCACAAGCTTTAGATCTGGAAAGGGTTTGTCCAACCCAGTTGTGGGTATTCCTAGGGTACGACTACATGCATGAGGACAGATAGCTTCATATCTGCCCTGTGGTAGCATGATTACAGCTCCCAAACTACAGCAGGATCGTTTCTGATTACTTTGGAGTAGAAGAAAAAAAGAACATACGGTTGCCTGTGTATTAAAAACACGGAGGTGTGTCCGAAGATACTATAAACTTACAACCCAGGTTACAACTCCCCTGTGCAGTCTGTGCCTTGGGTACCCGCAGCATTCATGGAGAGGCATGGTCTTTAACTGATTTTCACTACTACCAGTATGAAGCTTTATTGCAAATCTAACCTTCTAGGCTTATGGGTACATGGCATTTTTCATAAAACTAAGTTTATAAAACTGCCCAATGTAGACAGATTGCACTGTCAGCAGATTTGCTTTAATTTTCTTTGGAGATCCTATATTTTTCACACAACTTATTTATTTGGAAAAATCTGTTGTGTCTATTGGAAAATATAAAGAGGGAGAGATGATTCATGCTAGAAGCAGGCACATCCCTATCACCTCTTGTATATATGTAGTATGTTCTTTAACAGCCTGTCTCCTATGGCACTCCTCAAGAGTGTGTTTCTAGTGTTTTACAAGAGGAGAAGAAAAAAAAATTTATTTCCTATCTATTGGTTGGGAAGCTACACCACAGTGGGGGAAAATTATCCTGTCAAGATCATCCCCCTAAACCAGAGACAAAGATGGTAACTAAACACTGACTGACAGTGCTTTGGGAATTGAAAATCCAGCACTGAGACTGATTTGTGTTGATACCTGCTGTGCATATGCAGAGAAGCCTACATCTGTTTAGAAGAAGCAGGGTATTCCCCAAACAGCTGCAAAGTCAAACTTACCAAAGCTTTGTTCCCTGCGCCTCTGTAGAGGTGCAGAGCACTTCTACTGACTTCACTGAAGTCAGTGATCACTGACGCCACTGTAGAAGAAAGGCTACTATTTGTACAAGGAGTGCAATAACATATAAATATACAAAATAAAAAATATAAAGGTTGATATATTTATATAAATATACAAATCTAAATAAAATAGTTTTCCTTTCTCTCTTTTTTTTTTTTTTTTTAAAAGAGCTCAGTGATCTACAGATGGAAATGCCAGGATCTGGCTCAGATTTCAGCCTCCTTGGTAAAGCCACAAGCTGAGGCTGAATGAACAGGCTCAGCCCTCCACTGTGTTGCTTTACCGATGGGATGGAAACCACAATGCCAACAGCTTGCTCCCAGCAACCCCACAGCCCAGGAGATAGCAGGATGGTGGGTAAACACCTCTCTCAAATCCCTACTGTGTTTTAATGGTGCCTCTCTTCCCACTAACACATGACCACAAACCCGTCTTTGGGAGATGACAAGAATCAAAAAGCCACAGTTAAGACTCCAGATAATGCTGTAGTTAGAGGGAAAAGAAGCCCTGGAACTGCTCTGTGAGCAAAACAGCCACTTGCCCTGGGCTTTTCTCATTCTGATGAGAAAGCCAACAGTCAAGGCCACCAGTGCCTCCATTTAGCAATACTTTACTGCACTTACTCAGGGCTTCTGGCAGTTCTTTCTACATCCCTCAGAGCTGTAAGTTTTATACAGTGCCCCATATATCAACCAGACTGTAAGCTGATAAACTTTCCTGGGGCAGGTGGCCATGGGAATAGCCAGGAATTTGCATAGGAATTTTGACAGGAATTTTCTTACTTAGACCCATAAGGTCAGCAGACAGTAAAAACTAAAATTGTTTGTCAGTCTGTCTTGCTGCTTACCAGGAATGTAAGCTTGCAGACAAATACCTGCAGAAAACCAGGATTTTCAAGAGAAATAAAAATTGAACGTGGGAAGACATGGTCTCTGATCTTCTCAGCACCTCAGATAAGGACCTGCAAATACCCATGGTAAAACATGGGTCAGAGAGAAGACCTTCCAATACCAGGAAGGGCTCCAGGGCGTGCAGGCTGGCATGTTACAAGGTAGCAAGAAGCAGAGTATGTTCAGCTAATTGTCTTGGACTGTGTTCCCCCTGATCACCTGCAACAGGAGGCAGAGCACCCTCCCGGCATACCAGACACCCCTCGCCACCCCTGTGGTGCTTGGGAAGATTTATTCTGCACACACACAGTCTGACCTGTGTGACTCACACAGGTAAGATGAGACTTGGGAATTCAGTGTGTGGAAGAAGCACGTAGAAGCCTTTTTGTTTATTATTGTTCAGTGCAATTAACTTCTGTGAAAATAACTTTTTTTTCCTTCCTTGCGGGCGATCAGGGTCTGTTTGGACTGTACCCAGGTCGAAGCTGGGCCCTGGGGTTGTGCAGCACTGCTGGGTACGTCTGCAGTTCCCCTGGGCCTTGATGCTTGGGATGAGCAGACAACCTTGTCAGCAGCATCTTCTCACCCTGTTTACTTTGTAAACACTAAGTAAGATGCCACAGACAGCAGCAACAATAGGCATGTTCAGATCACCTTGATCCAACCTGAGGAACCTCCAGCTTCCCATCCATCAAATGCAAATTCAGCAAGTCAAATGAGGTGGGTCTTTTCTTGCCCACTTCATGAGGCTAAGAAGCAAAGGAGAAAGTCAGTCTTCAGGATCCACAGACTGTACTGCAATCCCAGTACTCATGAAATCTATGTCCGCTTGCAGCTTTACCTGCAACTATGCTTCTGTGAGCTTCAGGTACCTATAAAGTGTTATTTTTAATGGGAATACCAATGACAGTGAAATGCTATGCTCCCTGTGAGTACTAGCACACATATTAGGATGTGGGTACCAGTGCATGAACCCTGGTGAAATTGCAGTATCCACAGTCAACAAAAATTTTACAGCCAAAACCATGCACATGATGGGGACATGGCCTAAAGTCATGTTAATAATGTGAACATTTTATTAAGGTGAGCTGAACATGCTCTTTTGTTGTAAAAACACCTCAAGGACGTGTCCCTGCATGCACATTCATGTTTGACTCTTGCCTTTGGTGCCTTTTTTCCCAGCTCTGGCTCTTCCTCCCTCCCCAGCCCTGAAAGCTCCCACAGTCACACCCTGCCTGCTGCCTGGCCGGTCCTCACGCCCTCTATTTCTCACTCCAGCACACACTCCAGCTTCAAAGACCTCAGTTAGCCACAGTGCCTTCATACTTCCCTCCCTCCAGGTCTTGAAACCTCGTTGCTTCAGCAGCCAGACTTTCAAACCCTAGTGAAGCATCTCTGTCTCAGATCTTCCCTGACTGGCATGAGGCTATGCTCAGTGGGTTGATCTTCCCCCTACTTCCTCCCTCCTCTCCTCTTTACCAGGATCCCTTACTGCTCATTCATTCCCTTCGCTTCCCAGCCCTGCAGACACCTCCCCTTCACCCAAGACCTCCACCCTCCTCTTCCTGTTTTGATTCTCCATTTTCCTCTTCTCACTGTTGCTGATTTATGCTGATGACCCATAACACCCTATCATCATGCTGTGTCCTTCCTCTGCTGCTCTGGTCTTTTTCTTTTACTCATAAAAAAGGCCATTTATTTGGCATGCACTGCCCAGAGGCCAGGCTCTCTACTGCTGAGTTTCCCCTGCACTAACCTTCAAGTGGTCAAATTCAGCACGATCCATTAGCCTCCCCCATTATGTCCCACCATTCAGCCTTTCTGCAATTTCCACTCCAACAACCCTGATGACTTCTCTTTTGTGTTTAACCCTCGTCTTTCTACCAAGTTCAATTGCAAAATCTCCCTATACTTCCATTTCCTTCAGTTTGCTTTCCCATCAATATCCAGCCCAGCTGATGCCCCTCACCCACTTTTTCTGCTGTCTTTTGAAAGACTGCCCGCTGAAAGCCTAGCCAACCATTTCAGGTCAACATGGATAGAAGAGAGTCCCTAATACCCCCACGCTCAAGGGATATTGGAAATCTCTTTTCTCTCCTTTCCTCAGCAACAATTACTGCTCTGTTTGCAGACAGGGCACAGTTTTTATTTGGGCAGCTTTGCCTTTGAGGTACTGCTAAGATCTGTTGATGCTTTCCACTTACACATCCAAGACATTGCCTATTATATCTGCCCTCATAGTTAAACCACTTCCCCAGGGTCTCACCATTGCATATCTCAGTAATGGTGACATCCTTTTATCTGCCTTCACAACTGCAATCTTGATCCATTGTTTCATCTTCCAAATGCTATTACAAAAATAATTTTCATAGCCTGATGCTTCAAGTGTGCCACTCATTTTTGTGCTTCTGTTCACCAGCTCTCCATTCCCTAACAAATATAATATAAAGCATCCTTCCACAGAGCGCTTGTGCAGGCAGGCGAATTGAGTGACAAATGGGTGCCTTTTGCAGCTTTTGAACCCAATTTATATTCCTCATTAAGTACCCTTTCTGTTTTCCCTTATAATTCCTCCCTGGGAGTACTTCCCTGGTCACAACTGCAGAGAAACTTTGCTCATCTCTCCTAAATTCCTTCTCAAATCTCTCCCTTCCTGCTGAAATAGTGCAACAACAGCCAGGCTGCTGGTGTGCTGTGCCTGCTCTGTACCCAGCTGACCTCTCCCACCATTTCCTTGTGCTCCATCCCTTGTCTAACGCATCTCTTGCCTCTCGCCAGGTATTTAATGCATAAACCCCACATGGCAGTGACAGTCATGCTGCTGTGTGTGCACCTACTCCACAGGCGGAGCAGAAACACCCTAGTCAGGAATCCTGGGTCTATGACAGTGCAATAATTAATGACATCTTTAATGTCACCGAGAACTCAACTTGCTGAGGCTGAACCTACACCCTGAGTTGTGGTGGAGCTTACTAAGTTTCTCTGATAAAAGACAGAAATGCAGAGGCAGTATTTCAGTTTATTTCAAAGGTGGAAATCAAGTACATCCATTGGGTACTCAAAAGGCCAAAACACAAAGGCAAATCCTGAGCTACATCACCTGAGGTGGTGCTTCTCCAAAGCAAATCTCATGGCCCTGACGTTGGCGCATACGATGGAGAGCATTCTGTTAGTGGTTGGCTAAGTCATGTACACTTTGGAAACAGCTGAAAGTTACTTTTGCATCATGATTCTTTGTAGACGATTCTCATACGTTTGTAGTGCCTTCCCATCTTGTGCCAAATAATCCCATCTGTGCTGATTTAGTCTCAGTTTTATGATCAAGCTAGGTAAAAGATAACATCCAGACTCTACATATATTTTGTAAAACATACACTTAAAAAAATATAAATAACCCCTCTCCTTTTCAAATGAAAGCTTGCTTGTGATCATGGCAAATGAAAGACTGGAAAGGACAAAAATGCCCTCCAATACAGGTAGTCATCTTTGCAGTTACTAAGAAGTTACTTTGCTCTGTTGAGTTTATTGTGTCACCAAAACCCTAACAGCCATAGCTATACAAAGCCTTCATTGTCTCAGCAAGGCTACTGAGAAGATGTTCCTGATCTTGGCAAGAGCTAGGTGTACCCAGAAGCATTTTCTTGAAAAAAAAAATTACAAAAGCAGAAAGAAATATTATTTTAGGCCTCTTACTGGAAAGATAAAGGTCAGAGTCTTTCCTTCTGCTAAAGCAGCATGTGAAAATATCCTGTTCACAGAAGCCATTTTACAACCTTGAAAATTGCACCTAAAAAATCCCCATATGAAACCAATTTCAAAGTGACTTGACTACAATATAAAGGAGGATTTGTTGGTTTAGGTCATTGGTAATTTGGAGATCTCAGCTTCCTGATGAAGGAGGCAACTACATGCACCCATACACAGGCATGGAGGTAGTCCCTTCATAGTTAGCATCTGTCAGATCTGCTTCCTTGCTACAAAGCAAACCTGATCTTTACGTTCATCCAAGTCATTGATTTCTTGTTTTCAACAGGAACAGGATCTGGCAACATTTCTTCACAAAGAGCTTATATTTTCCCCTATTAAATTTCTCAATAAATCAGAGCAATGTTGATTTGGGAAACAATGCACAGATGATCAGGGCCAGCAGTTTGAATGAAAAAGTCAAGATTATATCACCTATCAGTGTAGTATAGCATCTGCTGGAGTTTGTCACTTTAATAGTGCTGTGGCCTACGGTAATACCAACAGTGCCGTATGCCCACTCCCGAGTAACCCATGGATCTTCTTCTCTAGCTCCTCTTTAAAAAAATAGGATATTCATAAATTTTGAATGTCATTGCCAACCCAATGAACAGGACTTCAGTATACACTTAAAACCATAAAAATCTATTTCACTGGTTGTCAGAGCCAATAATAGATCTGTGATGGTGGAAGTATGAATCACCATATAGGCTGCTGTGATTAAATATTTTTAATCAGCTACCAAAAAAAGCATTATTTCCAGCTTTCTACCCAAGTGGTCTTAATTTTCACAGGGGGAAACAGATAACAGTAAAAGAAAATATCCCAATAAGTGAAAGCAAACCCCTCTGCCTTCTGTCAGATGCTCTCATGGCTTTTGCAGAAGAGGGTGTAGCATTTCATGGACTGGTAGCAAAGGATTGAGTGGGTTCTGCCACGTGGAGGAAGGCAAGGCCCCGAAATGCGGGCAGCCCCAAAAGCAGACCCCAGTGCTGGGGAGAGCCCTGCTGAACCAGCCAGGTGCAGGCCACACAGGGTCAAGGCTTCAAACCAAGCTGCCATTGAAACAGTATTCCCTGAAGGCTCTGCTGTCTCCATGGCTTATATGAAATATTTTTATTCCAAGGTTTTTGGCTTTTTTTTTTTTTTTTAATCTGGTATATCGAAGGCAGCACATTCCTTTACTTTCCAAAACTTCAAACAAAGATTTCACATCCCGGGCTGGCGCAGGGACACAGAGAAATGATTAGCAAACCCGTTTATATGCCAGCCAACTAAATATTCCCCTAACAACACCTAGGGCCTGGAGCCTGTGTCTCAGAAGATGTTGGTACCCAAAAACAGAGGAGGGAGCTGGGGTCTCCCTGGGCAAGGAGGAGAGGTGGGAGCACCTGCCCTCAGCTCCTGGCAGGATGTATGGCTCTTGAACAAGCCAGGAGAAAAAACTCTCCAGGGACTGGAATATGCGGGGGAGTGTGGAGACAGGGAGGGAGAACGAACGCACAAGGAAAGCGTTTGTCTCTTCATTTATCTCCCAGACAGCGGTTTGGTAGCCTTTAGCAATCGCGCTACGAGTCTGCCGGACACCAAACAGCGGCGTATTCCCTGCGTTATCTCCATTTCCTCTCCAAAAGCGTGCGTTGCCCTCCAGTTTTCCAGCTGCATACCAGGCTCCGCTTACCACTGCGGGCGACCTCCCGCCCCCGCGGCCTGGCACCTGCGGCGCGGCGGGCCGGGCGCGCAGCCCCACCGCTCGCTGCCTCCCCGGTTGCGAAAGATACCCGGTTCCCCCTCTCGCATCATGTGAACTCGGCTCATCTGGTAAAGAATAATTGCAGGCTTGTCCAAATTATAATTTTCAAAGTCTAGAAGGCACGTAAAGGCGTCAATAATCAATTTACATTAGCCTCAGGCGGCTCATTTCAGCCCAGTCTTATGCTCCTGCTTTCTGCCAGGTCAGCCCAGTTGAGTTGATAAACTTTAGGAGGGATTTGTGATCTGTTAGGACCCAGCCCATCTTTAACTATTATAATACTTTGGCTTTAGCTCAAAGTTTTATTTTAAATTCCTAAGAAGAAATGAGCTGTATAGCTTTCCCTCAAAAAAAAAAAAAAAAAAATCAGGTATTTCTTTCAACATGAATAAGCAGTCCCTGGTATTTCCCATCTAATCACACATACCTCAGAGTGCAGGAGATGCTTGACCTCCTGATCAATACATATATTTTAAACGGTCATCAGAAACTTTTCTCAGATAAGATCCCATTCCTATGCTAATGTGTATAACAGACCGGCAGACAGCAGCCTATCTCAGAGCCCACTTGTCACCTCCCTGTCACTTGTGCCACTGCTCTGCATTCTGCACAAACTACAGTATTTTAAGTGTTGAAAATGAAGAAAGAGCCATAGAAACAAAATACTCCTTCCAAAATTTCCTCCAAAAGACACTAGGCACATCATGGTGTAGTCTTTCTTTGACATGAAGAAACATCTTTTAATTTAAAACTCAAATCTGCAGATCACTTCTCACTCTGTCCTTATTTAATACCTGCTTTAACCTCTCATCTGTCATCTTTCCTCAGAATCACCAGAAACCTGTCACTTGGAAAGAACCACTGAAACTTCACCGAGAACCTCTGCAGTCCTCTCTCCATTTGCCTTTTCCCCCTAAAAATATTTTAAAATGCATTTTCTGAGGGAAATTCTGTCCTCTTACATTGTCAACCCAATCGCAGAAGAGTACACCCTCAGGTAAGGACGGAGGAAGAGCAGAGCAAACCGAAAAGCGATGGTACCTACCTGGAGCCCGCCTCGGTGCCCAGCACCATTCGCAGCAACGGCAACGTTTTGGGGCAGCAACCTAATGCATTTTCTTTTCTGCCGCGCTGCTAAATGAGAGTTGAGCAACTCCTCGCACTGCTGCTTGGAGCAACAGCTCTCCCAGCCTTAACCCCCTCTCTTGGCTCTTTGCTCTCTCTCTCTTTCTTTTTTTTTTTTTTTTTTTAAACAGAGTTTTTGAGCACTAAAACTTGCAATTAGTACCAGCTAAGCTAAAGCCCCTGCTCGCCCCTGCCCTAAGCCGCACATTCCAGGGCGCTGAGCGGGACGCTGAGCTCCTCTCGGGCACCGCACAGCTCTTCCACTCCCAGACCTGACTTTCTGCCTACAAACTCGATAAGGCTGCAGGAGCTCAAGAACACGCACTGAAACTCAGACAGGGGAAAAATTGGTCTCTCATCCCCAGCCTGGGTGGCTTTTTTTTTTTATCCTCCCCCCCCTTCCTCCTCCCTTTCTCTCCGCACTCACAGTAGCAAGGTTGTCTCTTGACTACTCCCTGCCTTAAACTCACCAAACCAGATTTTTACTCCCGACACCTTCCCGTAAATCTGAACTGAAATTTTACCCTGCGCGCTGAGCCTTGGTTGGCTGAGGGCCAGTGCAGCATTCCTGTTGTTTTAAGAGGGCAGATAAAAAAAAAAAAAAAAAGAGAGAGAGAGAGAGAAAGGAAGAAAAGAGAGAGGGAAACCTGGAGAGATCCAAAGGCTGGAAGGAAGCAAACTTTTAGAGCAGCTTTACTAATAATGCTGTGGGAGTGATTCCCTTTTATCTTTAATGGGCTAAATAGTGACTTTTTTTTTTTTTTTTTTTGGCAGTGTCAGTCATGAGAAAATACCCTCCTCAGCTATCTGCATCCTTCAGCTGGATGGAGATTTGGAAAGAAAATAAACCTCTGCTACTCACCTGAAGGATAGCATCGCCGGCATCAGCACAGTAGGGAGAGGAGCCTACACCTTTGCCTGATCCAGTTACCCCAAGGCAGCGGTAACGCTGGTTAAAGAAATGCCACATTTTACCCTTTCCTGACCTAAAGTTACATGTGGTTTCTAGAAAAGGAACAAAAGAGAAACCAGTTTATAAAAAAAAAAAAAAATCACAACCCAAAAACCAGCCAAGCCTTCTTTTAACCTCCGGGTGATCCCTCTGACCGTTGTCTCGAAGGCTTAAAGAAACAATGAAGCAAGACTGTAAACTTTCTCACCCTCTTTTAGATTACCTGTCTGTGCCTGGCTATGGGCTTTGATGTATTGAAACAAAGCACAAGACCTGCTTATAGTAAATGAAACCAACCAACAGAGAGATCTAATTCAGACTTGTGACTAAACAAACTGGAACAGGAAGCACACACCAGCAGATTTTTTTTTTTAAAGCAGTAATTCCTGCTTGCATTGTCATGCAACAGAAAGAAAAAAAAAAGCCGGAAAAAAAAAAGTTTTCAGCTTCTCCCTTTAGTCACTTTTGTTCAAATGTATTTCTTTTTTTTGTTCGAAAACCTAATGCAGGCAATATTTCATCATGTATATGCAAATACTTAACAGAACAACATTTACCACCAGTAGTGACCTAAATAGCTTATTCATCTGTTTGTTTCCCTGTGCAGGGTGTTCCTGCAACTGATTAGTTTCTGCTTCCCCCGCCCTGCCCCCCAATCAACATCTCTAATTGATGACTAGACGGACGATCTTCATCTGGGATAGCTGGACAAAGCAAGACCCCAACAAACAGTAGATTAGCAGTCCCGCAAAGTTAAATCCTTAAAGAATAAATAATATTGGAGGTTAAAGCTAGTGACAGAAGTTCATTCTTCATAATTCTTCCTAATTTTAAAAATAATTATTTTTATTCTTAATTAATTATTAGGAATTCTTCATTAAGAATTCTTCTTAATTCTTTTTCATTTTTAAAAGAAATATTCAGAGTTGAGTACACACTGTGCTACTTTCTAACTGTTATATTGCCTATGCTTTTTGTAAGCAGTTTGTCCTTCCAAATATGTATTTCTCTAACTGTATTCATCTTCCAGTAGAGAAAAATCCCACAGGTTTTACCTAAGCAAATTCACCTTGACTCCCTAAGAGACTTGCTTCAGGCAGAAACCAATGAATCAAACTACTACTGGGATAACACATAAAGCCACATAGCCAAATATCGCAAAGTTCAAGTTAGCAGTGTGTTCTCTCCAAACAATCGTAATTCAAAAGTTGATAAAGGGATGTGATTCCAGTTTTAGCAAATGCATCAATTACAAAAAAATCTCTCACAATTTACCAGCGTTAATAAGCAAATAATCATGGGGGAAATTGCCATCAAATATTTGAACTAAAATGAGAATTCAGCATTAGCTGCAAACATTTCATGCACCTAAATTCATTAAGGAAAAATAGTCCAGAAAAGCAAATAATGAGGGTCTTAGTGGTGCAAAAATCTCTTAAGTATTCTAGCATTGTTTTCCTTAAAAATGTGGCCCATTTGTCCTAAAGTAAGGCTTTTCCATCGTGTCTTCATCCAATAAGTTTGCCAATAAAGCCCCCAGGAAATCCATCTCATGTAGAGGGAGCTTATGCTCCATTTGCTCTGTTTAGAGGAGCAAAACAGGCATTACTGGCAGAAGTACTTCTTTGCCAACATGTACGGATTACTTCTTCTAAATGAGGGTCTCTGTAATATAATGAATAGTATAGAAAATGGCAAGATACATGAATATACTGTCCTGTGTATCCAGGACGTAGCTATACTACCAAAAGCTGTGGTTGAACCAGTGGAGTAAAGCCAACTTTTGTAAGGGATGCTGCTAAAAGTGAAGCTCTGCCTGTTTTACTGATGCCTGTGGGTCTCACTTTTGATTGACATAAGTCTGAAAAACAAAAAATTCCTCTTATTTTAACAGCTGTACCAGTCATCCTACCATGAGACATCTTTGTCAGTGCTGGTCAGACTGGATTCGACATCCTCTCTGAAAGCCAGTTCATGCCTTCTTTTCTGGTGGTGGATTCAGATAGGTTTGCTTTGAAGATATCAAAGATAGGAAAGTTTAACACTTTTCTTAGGGCAGTTCAGCTGCAGGTGAAGAGTATTACAGCATGTGGAGATTTTAGTTAAAGCTAACTCCAGGCCATAGCTCATCTGACAATTAAAATACCCATTACTGCTCACTCTGTCTCTGTGTGACAGTTTCCATAGGCCCAGGTGAGACCGCAAGGTACCACATCTGTCTGCACACGTCTGCAGGTACAGGGATGACCATGACACATCCGCTCACAGTCTTTTAATGGATTTCCAGACTTTGATGAGGACAGTAATTTCTACACTGCACAGCTGCCAGCAAAACAGTAGTGAAAAACCTCCACTATTTATTACTTGTGGCAATAAATACAGTATTTCATACTGCACTCTGATTCACAGATTCCAGTTCAAATAATAGATAAGTGTTGCCAGGTTGTTCCTGAAGTGCACTTTCCTTTCTCAGTGTACAGCAGCCACTCAGATGACAGTAGCAATTCAGGAAAGTCTCTTCTTGATCACCAAATGCTGGATCTATCATGAGTTGAGATGGCATGAAAGCAGCCTCGAAAATTTATGATCAGTCACAGGGATTGTTGCCATTGGGGGTTCAGGTCGTCTAAAATTAAACACTAGATCTAATTGATCTAATGGCAGTCTGAGCCATTTTTGACATTAGAATAATTTTTCTCCCTCTGTAAATCCCAATTGTTCAGCTGCCAAAGTGTTTTAAGGGGTTGTGAGCTCTTTACATAGGAAGGAGAGTGACCCATCTGTAATTTGCTGCTGCACCCTCCAGTCTATGGGTTAAAATGAAAGAGCAGCCACAACCCTGTAGCACAGAGCAGAGATTTCCTGTTCCATTGCCAAGCCATGGTAGGGTTTCTGACTGAAAGAAAAGAATTTAATGAGTCCATAGCAAAGCAAATTAAGCTAAGTGCAGCATGATTAGTCTGTGAACACTAATCTTTAAAGGCAACGCTATTTGATTAAGGAAGGCATCCTCCAAAACTGATCTCAAAATTGCAGTAAAAAATGTCTGGCTATGAACATTCAGTGTTGGGGAGCTGAGTGTTTGGGGGGGGGGCATGTCTCCCAGTTTGTAATGTTTCCTTCTGAATATGGCTTATTGTGGTATCAATTGTGCAATACCTATTGTACAGTTTATCACTACTGCCAAGAGTTGACTTTACTGCAGCAAGAAACTGCATGTTGAAAGTTTGGTGACTGCATTTCATTCAGGAGATTAACAAAAACCTTTCCCTTCCCCCCTAGCTTAGAAACTATGAAAAACACAAGTGAGAAATTGTGTTATTCAGGAATGAAATGTTCCTGAACAACAGAAAACTAATTGGAGAAGTAGAATATCTGTTACTTCTGTAAAAAAAAAAAAAGTTTAAAAGCCCCTATTTCAACTCTAAATTTTTGTTTAAGCTTTCTAACACAGAATGTTTCCTAGTACAGGTTAAATATTTGGATATAATTCAGTAAGCAAAGACAGTCTGCAATTAAGTCAGTCGTCTTGTAGTGTTTGATTTTTTCCCAGTTAAAGTTGAAGCTTGGAAAGTGAACATTTCTGTCAGTGGTCTGTGACATCCTGTCATTTCCTGTGTAAAAGATCTCAGTATCCTTAGTCAGTGACACAGCGCCTTCTCCTCCAAAGAGGTCTTGTGGGGAGCAGATCTGGGACCCCATTTTTCAGGAAGAGGGGGTGAGACAGACAGGGGCAGCTAATGAGGAGGGTAGCAGAAGGAAAGAGAGAGCCCAACAAAACCCTTGCAGACCTTTGGTCTCCCAGGACCTCCCTATCTTCTGTTCTATCCACTCTCCTGGGAGCTAGGAGCCAGCACAGTACCAGGGCAGAAAAATCATCCCTTTCTCAGCACAGCTGAAAATATCAGAGCTGGCTCTGTCTATAGGTTTAAATACCTCTTACCAACAAAGCTCCCTGTATTGTAAACCCTCAGCTTCTCCTCAGAACTCATTTACAGATACTTTGCTACTGGTACCAGTCCAGAATTGTTAAACTAACTCCTATCACTTGGGATGCATACAGCGATCCTGTGGCTTGAATACAATGCCTTTTACTGACAAAACTGGATTGATTTGAGGTCAGTTTCCACCAAGTCCAAAACAGTCCAATATAAGAGAATGAATTTCCTTTCAAAGATCAAATCCATAACTTCATGGAAGTCACATAACTTCATGAAAGGCACCAAGACTTGTACAGAAGAATTTGCTCAGAAATATTTTATGGGTAGGGGAAAAATCTTGTCTCTTTTCCTCATGTGGTTGTGAAAATACATCATCACACTGAACGTGGAAGTTTAATGGAACAGCTCAAATTGTTCTTGATAATACTAAATGTAAGGATTATAAATTGAATTATTAAGAAACTGTAGCAGCTGACATAATTTCCCCCATCCTCTTGTCCTCTCATATTTTTTCTCCTGCATTGTTTTCTCTCTGCCAGGGACTGCTTGCTGCCAGGGTCTCTGCTCCCCAGCAAGCCTCAGTGCGGGGATGTCACAGCAATGCCTGTCTTTGATAGCAGTGGCCCTATTTGATATTTGATGTAAGCCCTTTACTCAGGGGAGCGGGCACGCTTGGTGGTATGCTGTGTGCTCCTGCTGTGTTCAGCCAGCAAATACTCTTTGGGGCCTCCTGCAGCCAGAGAGGTACATTGGGGCACTTTAGTTCAGGGGTGTCTGCATGTTGCACCTTGGCTGCATGTAAACATACCCTTACAAAACCCTTGCTGCACCTCCAACCAAACCCACAACTTGCAGGGTGCGGCAACAAGGTACTGCTCTTCTTTCCTCTTGAATTTATTAAAGCTTTGGAGGGAAAAGAGCTCTGCACTTTCACAGAGCCATGGTCAGCACCTCCTCCAGCACAGAACTAATAATAGTAATGTCATTTCTGTTATTATTATGCTAAGCTCTCTCTCATATGCGAAGTGGTTTTCCAGTCCTCACAATAAAATGAGGACCTGAAAATGCTAGGGTAAAACCCTCTGAATGTAGCATTGCTCTTCTCTTAATTTCTCAGCTCAGAAGAGTGGATAGTTTGCACAGGGGATCTCTGACATGTCTTCTGCCTTGTGGATTGTTAAGAATTCACGGGTGAAAACTTGGGCACTCTCTTCACAGCAAACATACATTTCTCTAGCTCAAAATGAAGCAGCTGTCGCTGGTAAATTCAGAAGCTGGGTAAAATCACAAGGCTGTGTGGTCAGATTTAACCCTGGCTAGGAGACACACTGAGTGCTGGTCTGGTGTTGACTCTGAAGTCACTTCTCTTGGAAGGGAAGTGAAACAGGCAAAATGCAGCAGAAGCAGTTCAGCAGGAAATTATCGTTATGTACCGAAGCAAGCTCTAAGAACAGAACAAAAATCAAGCCAAGTAGAATTCAGCTACGTATTAATCTTTGTAAAAGGGAAAAGAAAACAAACAAGTTGCCTAAATTCACAATTTCTGTCTCTAAGCATACAGAAGAAACAAGGCCTGAGAGGCCCCTGAACAACATCAGATATCACTGCAGCGCATGTAGACACTTGCATGCTTGGCTGGGTGTGAGCTTGTGTAGAGGTCAGGAGAACAACTAGGAAGGTTTCTGCCTGTGGGAGCGAGGGGGTGTTCACACACATCCCATAACAGTCATGCGTGGTTAGCAGAAAAAAAATTCACTCAAATGACTCAGTGACTCAAAAATGATGGTGAGAGCTGAACCCCCTCCACTCTCCAATGGACAGAAGTATTCCAGCAGGACACAGGACACAGGCTGTGGGACTGTAGTGCAGAAAAAGGAGCCTATCAAACAGGAGGGTCACCCAGATACACAAGATCTCTGTCCCAGTTAAGCCTTATTTTAATAAACACTGATGTTCTTTTTGACCTAAACAGCTAGGTAAAATTAAAAGGCTTTTTTTCCTTTCTTTTTTTTTTTTTTTAATTAGCAATTTCCAACAAACCCAGAAACATTCATTGCAATTTAGAGTACTTGAAAAAATATTTAAGTGTGTAATTTCTTGGACACAGGAGAAATCAAATAATCATGAAATAGTTTATTTGCAGCAACAGATGACGCTAAACCAGAAGGCCACTCCGCGGGCTTTCGGTAGGACTATTCACATGCACTGCTGTACACTGTCCAGCTTCTTGTCTGTTCTGTGCATTAGCTCACAGCTTCTGAGCCCTCAGTTGTCTGCAGCCTACCCACCCACCCAACAGCAATGTTCTTGACCTTCTAATCCTAGAAGGACATATGGCCAAAGACAAATTTCAGCAGGAAATTATGGTTATCTTGGCATTTGCCTTGGCCAATCTCTGTATTGATACGCAAATTTGGAAACTGTTTTTGTTTCTAATATCCACTCCGGTACAGGAGCTCGAAAAGTCTCTGACAACTACCTTCAATAATGGGTGGCAGATGTCGCAAAGCAACCTCCACAAGGTCTAAATAATTTTCAAATAATTCCTTAACATTTTCCCATGGGTCCATGATATGGCAAAAAGAAAAGTAAGATTGGGCCCTTGATCACCTTTGGTCAAATGTCACTCATGTTTCCTCATCCCAGGCTTTGGGCAGCTGCTACCTGCCCCCACTGGTGAGGAAATCCCAAACGCCAAGGCTGGGCAATCGCCAGCATCCACCTGAGTGTCTCTCACCCTCCAGAGGGGACACAGAAATCAATAACTAGTGATGGACAAGGTAAAAAGAGGGTGCAGACTAGTAGGAGAGCCAAGCATCAGCAATGGGGGTGGAAGGAATAATTAAACACTACGAAATATCCACACACCCTGCTGGTAAATAGGGACAGAAGGCTATGCAACAGGGAAATTTTCAAGCTCACAATATTTTCTCAGTTCTCTTTTGAAAAAAAAAAAAAAGCCAAGAACCACAGAAGGAATACACGTCACACTGAAGAGCAGATTGCACTGCAAGCCACTATGAGGTTGGATTTGTACAGAATAAGTGTGCAGTCTTGAATCAGGTATAGGAAAGTCAAAAACACCCTGCTTGCCTGTCAAACCAGCTTGAGACCTAGAGAGAGTGACCAGCTCTGGTAGGAATACTCTGAGGAGCACCAAAGTCCAGTTTCGATCGTTTCTATGATAATTATTTCACAACTGAGCATCTGAGGCAATGCTGGTGATAATTCTATAATAACAGCATAGTTGTTATATTGGAACAGTCTGTTCCAATATTCGAAGAGGACCCCTACCCTTACCAGCCCCTGTATATGCATGACAGCAAGACAAACAGTAAACATAGGTTTGTGATTTAATATGGAAAACATATTTATCAGTTCAATTCACTTACTTGTAATGTCCTGCAGTTAGCTAATGGGGAACATCTGTATGTTTCTGTTTTTTCCTGTTCTTCAGTATTTCACAGCATCTTTTCAGCTTAATCTGAGGGTTCAAACAAGACAGTTCTAAAGAGGAATTAAATCATCCCTACCTGAAAATGTATTAAAAATGTATATTGCAAAACTGAAATTCACCCAGCTAGTGTGAAAACTGCAAACTGTGTTTTATATATGAATAAAAGATACATTAATGTGTCATTAATGATCTTAAGGTACATTAATATTTGTGCATTATTTTAGACTTAGTTGCAATATCCTAAGCAATTCACCGTTCTTTAAGAAATTAACCTAGAAAAAACCTTTAGGATTACACATATCATTCATACAGAATAAGAACAAGATCAAAATAAAACTCTGACTTTTGATTACATATACATGGTAACTGGAAGAATTTGCGACACAGTCACAAACGGGGTCATGGACATAGTTGGTTTGGCTTTTGCATAAGTATAGCTAATAACAAAAAAGGTAATTCTTGTTGGATAATATTTCCAGTCCAGGTGTACTCTACCCTGAGGAAGATCTGCTGACAGAGTGAAAGGCATTGTCTATTCCGTTGATAAGTTCTGTAGGGAAAAATGTGGGATGTGGTCTATATTTGGCAGCATTTAGCATAACAAGGCCCTGAGCCATGACCAGGTCCCTCCAGCCCTACAGTTAGATAAGCTATATTAGTGATCATAATAACCATTAGCTCCTCCATAAGTTTTCCCATCAGGAAACCTGATGAAATATTTGGCAGGATGATTAATGAGATTCGCTAGAATTAAAAACTAATAGCTTAGTCTGGTCTTAGGACGAGAAGGCTAAATAAATCTGTGTGCCCTAGAACAGTCTCTTACCAAGAAATGTAGTGGCACTTTGACAGAAGTGTTGTTTCATACATCACTCTCCATGTCCCGGCCACACTAGAGGGGTGTCATGGGCAGTGGCGGTTGGAAGCCATGGGGGCGTGACAGCAGTGTCTCAGGGCTGCCACCACTTGAGGGTAGGTCTCTGCTGAAGACAACACTTTGAACAGGAAGGTAAAACAGAAAGAAGCAAGGAACACTTAGTGCAAATGGATGGTGAAGATATGTCCTGCCCAGCTTAGAAGGCAAAGGGGATAGTTAACCTGGAGCGGAGCGGAGTGAAGGGAGGTGGAGAAGATGTGGAGAAGATGATGAGGCGAAGGGGTTTACGTTTAACCTAGAAGCTCAAAGAGAAGCCAGTACTAACTCATCTGTTCATTCACTAGATTAGCATTTCACTTTGTTAATTAAATTAACCAGAAAGAAACCTAGGTCAGAAGGAATTGCTTCAGCTTAATTACTGCAGGCCCATACTAATCACAGTAATCAATAACTGAACGTCTCCTTCACTGAGGAAATCAAATACAAATTTAAAACTAGCTTTTATTATCTTGCAATAACCAGTTTGCCAGATCGCCTCCCACCTCTGCTGAGAAGTACGAGTTGCCACAGACCCGATGACTTACACTGCCTGGAAGCCAGCCAGGACTTACCTTCAGCACCATGTAATGGACTCCACCATCCCTGCCAGACTGCTCCTACAAAAGCAGAGAGCTTATATGAATTTTATAGGCCTTAATTGTTTTTTTTTCTTTAAATATTATTAGCTTAGTAATTAGTGGTTTGTTAATAACAACCTTGACAAAGCCAAAATATCTACTGGCACTATAGACAGAATTGTTTTAAGCAGGAGAGACTGAGAGGAACGTGGTGCACTGAGTCAGAAGCGCCTCCCCTCTAGCCAACGCTGACACAACTGTGTTGTTAGCAGCACTTTCTACTGTGATGGCCAAGGCGCTTTTTGGGTTGTGTTTTGTTTTTTTTATCCTCCTGAATAGTACTCTAATTTCCTCTAATTCTTTTTTCTTTTACTTCCATAACCTTTACTACCTTTCAATTCTTTCTTTTTTTCTCTTTTTCCCAGACCTACCCATCCAGCCCCAGCTTATCTCAAAACTCACCAGTTTAACTTGCAGGTAGCAAAAATCACAGGCCCTTTCCAGTGAGATGAGTAACAGGCAGTGTGCAGGAGCAACTGAAGAAAACAAGAACTAGGCTTTGAGCACCTGTGGAAAGGTTGCAGGCAGACACCATGCAAAAACCTAGAGGGCTCTCAAAAGTACCTGTTCCCTCCTATCTGCTACCACTCCTTTAGTACAAGCTGAAGTTGAGCTGAAAGAGAAAATCGTGTAAGCACTCCCAAATGTAGTTCAGGCCAAGTCATCTAACTCACCATAAATAGCCCCTGAGGTACCAGCAAGG
This sequence comes from Phalacrocorax aristotelis, assembly GCF_949628215.1. Classification (NCBI taxonomy): domain Eukaryota; kingdom Metazoa; phylum Chordata; class Aves; order Suliformes; family Phalacrocoracidae; genus Phalacrocorax; species Phalacrocorax aristotelis. The sequence goes on along the minus strand of NC_134279.1, from coordinate 57,945,467 downwards.
GGCTGGTAAGGAGGAAGGTAATGCCTAGCTATAGCAGAACAGCCACCCGCTGGGAACAAACACGATCATGCACACAAGCTATTGCAGTGGCACCAGCTTCATGCCATCGCACTTCTGTTCACACCATCATCAAGCAAACTTTCACCAGGCGAAATACTTTTCCCCTTTAGAAACTAGGACCTTTATTAAAAAATTGAAATTTTCATTGAAGTGTGCTCTTTTTCTTAGTTTTCTCCTGGAAGAAAGAAAGAAAGAGCAATGCTGACAGCAGCTTTACAAAAAGCTGTATCTCTGAGATAAGGTGTTTCATTCTTCTCTAACATAAATCTGTTTCCACTGAAGCGGATAAGAAAATAGTAGTTTTACTATGCATCATTGGGCTGAATTCTCTAAACTAACAAGGCAGCAGGACACCTACTGCAATCGAGGCTCCAGTTCCAAGCTCACACATTACAGGTATCACAAAAAGTATAATTTTGAACAGGGAGCCTGCCAATAGTGGGCAGCCTTGTAAAGTGTAGTAAAAGACAAGTAAAGTGTAGTCATACTTGGAAGAAAATAGTCAAATATTCCTGAAAATTTTGCATGGCGGGAGATTTTTGCACACCTATCAATGAGCTCTGTTACAGACAGGAGGACGCTTTTTTTCCTAGCTGGTAGCTGCAGCCCTGCAAACAGGGGACTACTTGAAAAACATGCCGGGGTCCTTTTCTCCTTGTGTTATTACAGAGTCACGGTGCTGGAAGATATTTTGCAAAGTCATCCAGTGTGTCCCCCTGCCTAAAGGGATGGTCAGTTATCCCCACACCATTTCTGACAGATACTTGTCCATTAGTAATCGCTGTTAATAATGATCCTGGACGTTTTCTCACAGTGCCTGTACAGGGGCCTGTGCAGATGGATGCAATTAGGGTTTATTAAGCTCCTGCTGATGTAAGGTATCGTAGGAAAAGGATCCAACTCCCTGTTCCTTACCTGTGTTGGCTTAGAAGAACAAAGAAATCCAAAGGAAAGGGGAAGGAAATAATCATTTACACTAGCAAAGAGCCAGGGTTCTGAACACAAAGGTACTTTTTTTCTTTCTTTTTTTTTTTTTTTTAATTAGGATCATACTTTCTAAGAGTAATCATGGGAGCAATGCATGACACTTCCTAGCAGAAATCACTCACATTCCTGCAAGAATTTTTGCAATATGCAGCTCTTTAAGGCATAATGGGCTTAAATCCATAAATTCACTGCTTGTAAACTATCAAGACTATAGCAGCGAGATTCAGAATCCCAGAAAGAAAATTCACTTGCTATCTTTTCAGCTTCTGTTCCTGTGGCACTGCAAAACCCTGTAACCACCATGTGCGTGTGATGGATCCCAGCAGAAGGCTTTGCTGTGCCTATTGGCGCAAGGTAGGAGCCAAACCAAGAGATGTCCTTTGCAGAGGCAGAAGGACCAGAGAGGGAGGAGAGAAAAAGAAGGAAGGTGAAGTGGCTCATTTAGCTTCTTCTGCCATTTTGGATTTAAAAAATATTTTATTTGCACCAAGTCAGCAAAATCATTTTGTGATGTCTTGATCTCTTCACTGCTTTTTTCTTTTCAGTGAAAGCAGCTTTCTAAAAGGCATTGAAAAATGTGGGTGCTAGTTAAGTGAATGTATTTAACTGCCTGTCTCCAGGCTTCACACTGACTCTATTACTAGAGCACCCAGGCACTTTCCATCAGGGATGCTCCTGTGCCAAGGGTGAGCTTTGTTTATGCAGAGCACCATTGCACGGAGCAGGCGGAGAGTGCAGGGGACGAAGCAACACAAACAGGCAGTGAAGCTGAGCCTGGGAGGGCAGGCAGCAGGAGCGCCAATGTGCAGAAAGCCAGTCATGGGTGCCTGATTTAAATGAAACCCTTAGATGGCTTTCATTCAGCATTCACTTCTGCAAGGTGCTTTCAGGTTTCTCTCCTCCAGGCAAGTCTGTAGCTGGGTACAGCTCAGGGTTGTGCTCTCGCCACCGCACAGCTGGCTGTGAACCGACTGGGTTTTAAACTCATTAGTGCTGCATGAAACAGCAGTGCAAATATTTCTCTGAGTAAATCAAGCAGCAATGGGGACCTGGGGCAGGATTTGCCTCTGCTGTTTCTGAAATGTAAGAGGTAAACAGGGACTTCACTCTGCATAGAAAATCTTACGCAGGTAGAGCTGTTTATAGGACTAGTTGTTAATCATTCCAAGTCTTTCCTATTTATGCCTTTTATTATGTTTTAGCGACAACAGGTGAAGTTTTGCAGTGCAGTTGCCTAAACTGCAAAAATCTGTTTGCATGGTTTGTAGAACTCTAGGAAAACAAGCTTAAGAAAAAACTGTAAATATTTTTAAGTAATGTAAACTACTCCTCTCCCTAGTAAGATTCAGGCCCATGTTTCACCCTTGCTCCAAGTCTGGAGTGAGCAATGAAGACAGCATGGGGAAAGGAAAGAGTGGCGGGTGCCTGGGGAGCAGAGCGCTGGAGGGCAGGGGGGCCACGCTGCCAGATGAGGGGGACACAGAGGGGGGGTTGGCCTTGCCAGAGGCAGTTGGAGTATGGCCACCCTGTGTCCCCTCCTCACCAATCTTTTTGGAAATGGCTAGTGTCGGTGAGAAAGGCAGGCTGCACCTTTCTGAACCTGTGGTGAAGGCACTGTCCCTGCATGCCCCGAGACAGTGCACTATTTGTTGTCCAGATTGCTAAGTGGTGAACGTCCTCTTTACCTCCCCCATGCAGGGATTTATGCAATTATGTCCTATTAGGACACTCCAAACAGACAAATTATTACGTGCACACGCAGTGCCCTGGATGACCTGAGTGAAATCATCATAGCAGACTTGTGTTTTATTTTTCAGGGGTGTAGAGCAGTCCTTCCAAGACGGGACGGCAAATGGCAGCTGAAGTAGTTTTCACTCTGCGGCTGAAGTACAGTATTGTTAATGCATGTCTTGCCAGACAAACTTTACCAGGCTGATTTTGAACCTGAGGTGAATCTGAGTCAACTGCACCTTCATACTTCATGTTATAAATAAATGCTAGGCAGTGGAACCCCATGACCTGGTGTTTTAGGGAGATAGCCATCAATGAAAAACTCTAATGAAGAAAACAGCTTCCACCAAATTTCTCCATTATGTGCTGATTCTTTTTTATGTTCTCAAACTAGGGGGTATTTTTATTCTTTTTTTTTTTTTTTCCACTGTTGCTAATGAGCACTTGAGAATTTGATTTAGCTCCTTGGAATGACTGCCACTTACTGCTAGAATGTTAATCTGTCTAAACCCATTCAGCTCCTCTTACTTGGAAGTCAATCACCTGGAGACTGCATTTCAAAGAGATGCTGGCTAAGGCAGTCACAACAGCAGAGATGTTTTGGGACAACTCCCACAGTCGGGAGTAATCTCGGGGAAATTCTAAGATGCTAGACAAACAGATCTGTGTTGATTCCCCGAGATAAACAGAACTGCAGTCATCCCCGACAGAGACCAAAAGAGCAAATAGCAGGGAGGCTGGAGGCTGTCGAGCTGCAGATCACACAAGGGATGCTGCAGTGGCATGTCGCATCAGCTCCTCCGGGGGACAATCTTTAGTTAATGGTGAAAATATTCCCATGGAGGACATAGGCAAACAAGCACAGAGGATGTATGCCAGGGCACACCCGGAGCTAAAGCTTTAAAGCATCAGAGAAGGAGTTTGGCTTTCCAGAAGTAATTAGAGAGCTGATTTATTTTGTCTGGTACCGGCCATTTTTTTAAGCCCTTTTTGGAGGGGGAGAAAATGCATAAAATCCCGTACATGGGCGTCACCTGAGACAGCTGATGATGTACTGGAACTGTGTATCTGTGAATCTTTTCACTGTGCTCTTCTGGAAATGTTTCTCTTTCAGCTTTCTTAGCACACTCAGAAACCACGGGCTGTCAGATCATGCTGCCCAGGCCAGAGGGGCAGCCACAGCTGGGGATGAGTGGGAGAGCCAGGATCTGGGGGTTGCGCTGGGCCCTGCTTGGGAGTGGAGGGATCCGTGAAATCCCTGACTACCAGAATTGCTCCTGGGTGTTGCTTTGCATTTGTTACATGGGAAGAAGGGTGTTTCACCCATGGTACACCCCCATCTCTGTCACTGTCCTTGCACTCCCTGTGCAGTTCTCTGATGGCAAACTTTGTACAAACTACACCCTTGCAGAGAAGATGCAACAATTTAATAGGCAAATGGTTGCTTTGTTGCTGCTGTGGAGGAGCAGACTTGTCCTGTGATCCCATGTGAAAAAGCACATTTTGGGAATAAGCAAATATTCAGAGTATTTATTTGCTCTTTGAATAAAACTTTTAGTTCTTTCTAAATAAGAAATGTATCTTTAGAGTGCATCTCTAGAAACCTTATAAATGAGAAATGCATGAGGAAGATCACAGCATGTATTTTGTCAGCATATACAATCCTTTATGAACAAAGACAGCCTGAGATGGAGCTGGGATTCATTCAGGTATCCATACATTTGTCTGCTGTCATCATTCTAAAATGGGAGAACATAGAAAATTAAAAGTAAAACCCACCATTATTATTATTATTGATTTATAAGCAAAATGGAAGATTATGTCCATAAGGTTTAGGGGCATCACCTCTGCTGAGACCTAGTGTTAATTTCTTAAGAAGGAACTTGGAAAAGAAACATGACCAGCCTTATATACTCACTACAGAGTATGATAGAAAGTATATTTTAGTGGTAGCATATAAGCCCGGAGTATGCAGGCACTGTAATAACCTAGTTTTGAAGTAAACTTTCTTAAAATTACTTACTAGTTAGCAAAAGCGATCTGAAGGATTAAATACAGGAATAACAACACAGTTTCAGATTCTACTCTGAAAGGTTTTTTTGTTGTTCACTATGGAAGAGCTACAATTGTGAACTTCTGATTTTCCATAGACTTCAACAGGAAAAACTGGGAGAAGAGCAATATTTTTCTCTTCTGAAAATTTCAGAAGAAAATTATGGATTCAAATCTCTGCAGTTTACCAGCAATGCACCCACTGCCAAGTCCCTTCGGGGAAGGCCTGGTACACAGTAGCACAGCAACCTGCTAAGCCTAAGACCATCAGAGAAAAGCAGCCAAAAAATGGCCATTTTTGCCTCTTTGACTGCCAGAATTATTCCAAGAACAAGATGTTTCCAGGAATGAACCTTTGCTGGACAACAGAAAGAGCATAAAGTGCAGCCAGGACGCTGAGCTAATGTGGATGGCTGGCTTTGTTTTGTGAAGCCAGAAAAATCTGTGCCTGCTCACGTTGTGACCACACAGCAAAGAAAGTGGTCTTCATGTGTGAAAAAATGAGTGTCTTTTCCATTTATTTACATCAATAATGGTGAAGAGATGGAGACACTGTAGGTACCTGTATAAACACACAAGCTTTCTAAACTTCTGTCAACTGGAGAAGCCGTTGTCTTAAATTAATAAGTCCCCAGGTTATCTTCAGCTTACAGGTTTTAAGCTCTTTTTTTAAGTTGTAACGATTGCTGTTTGATTTTCATTATCTGAGGTCTAAAGCAAAGCTGTTTTTTTGACACACGAGAGTATTCAGAGCTTTTGGCAGTGATGGGAAGATGATAAGCAAAGCTTTTTAATGTCTGGATGAAATAACCAGACCTGCCAAAAGATTCCTTTGGGAGGTGGAGGATGGTGGAGGAAGAGCAATCGTCAGGCTTTGCTCCGTCTGTCATTGCAGCTGAGTGACAGACAAGTGCATCGCACCAGTGAGCTGATGCCTGTGCGATGGCCACTTCCCATCCCTCTGCACGGGGCAGACACTCTAGACTCTGAAGCGTAGAGGGGACACAGATCTCCCTGGCCTGGCACTATCTCCTGCCAAGCCATTATCCCACTGCTAGTGCAGTCCTGTTGTTGCAGAAGGTGTATAAAGACCTTTTATATTTGGATTACCCAAAACACGGCCATCCTACAGCCTGCTTCAGCCAAGCTGCTCACTTTAATGAGAAAATGAGGCCCATGCACCTACATTTTGCATGCAAATGCTTGGAATAAAGACTGACTTTGAGGGAAGGCACACTGGTGAAAGGCACGGGGAGTGCTATTAGATATTTTGAATCCTAACTTCATTGCTTTGTTTTGCCTTTTTTTCAGATTCTCAGAATTTTCTGATGCTTCTACTTTATCTTTTAAGTAAGCACAGGCACAGATGGTGCTTAAAGCTCTTGCAGCTTAGGTATGTTGTAAGAAGTGCAAAATTAATGACCTAGCCTGCACAAGAAGCAGCTAGTCGCTTGGCTGTTAGACTGGCAAAATAATTCTTTGCTTTCTGTTAAACCATATACTATCAATAGACTGTTTTCCTTAGGTACTACTGTCATAACCTATGCTGGTAAGGAAACACTTCAACTGCTATAAACTACCTCAGTGAGAGGCTCTGCCACTCAACAAATGACGCCTTCCTAATGCAAGCAAGGAGCTCTTTAAACTGTCACTCCGCAAGGATATTTGAGGTACATAATATTTAAGATTTTCAAAAAGTATGTCAGCCACAGGCTTGATCTTTCAATATTTTGCACAAGTCCCATTCCCTGAAAAGTAGAGGTTTGTTGTTAAAGATGGTTGTCAATGACTGGGGTTAAGCTGTAAGCTGATCTGGAATTTTTTTAATAAAGTGCCTATTATTGGCAGAAAACTGCTGAGTAAAGCTGTTCATTTATATAATTCCACCCTATATTTAAAAACAGCATAATAATGTAGAGTCAGGCATACATTTAACCATGAGATCTTGCAAAAGGCATGTACCAGCCAAACTCCAGTGCACAGTACTGGTACCAGTTATACTCCACTTGTATGTGTGGCTGTTAGAAGAATTGAAACTCAGTGCAGTCAAATGTGACTGCCTGCAGTTTGCAGGTATATTCTCCAACCCCAAGTAGTTTCAGATGTTCTGAAGAACAGCAAGATCCAACAATACTGTCTGAGGTTGAGAGTCTCAAAGGCTTCATACTGGCAAATTGTCTTCCCAAGTTTCAGCTGACTGGCAGTGTCCAGATACAAACTCCTTCCAGCTGAACTTGACGTCTCCGACACAAACTCTTCAGCTGGACCAGTTGTCTTCTGCTTATACAAACCTCATGCCTGGAAACTGACCTCACTTGTATGTCCTAAAGAGAAAGGCATTCTGGAAAAAAACCTGCTGCTATGATTTTCTTGCATGTGTTCCAGCCTGGACTTTTTATTCTGTGGGCCAAATCCCAGTCATTACCATTGTCAGGAAAACCCAGAAAACCACTGTCTATGTGAAAATTTCTATATTCTTTCCCACAGTGCTCAGCAAGCAGTTACTAGCAGACACTAATCACACTTGTATTGGGATGTAAAACTTCTGGCAGACAGAACTATTGAGTTTCAAAAAAGCAATACAAACAGAAACTGGTAAAATCAAGAGAAAGGGAAAAGCATGGCTTTAGGAGTAAAATACAGGCCTAGGAATCCTATTATTTTAAATATCCCCTTGCTGGTGGCACGCCAAGCAAGGTCCAGGCTCCAAACTACCCTGGTGAAGGGGGAATGGCAGGCACAGCCCAGACATTGTCTTCCCTCTCCACCGGAGCAAGCAGAGCTCCCATCCTTCCAGCCTGACGGGACAATTGAGTTTTTTACCACACCCTGGTCTCCTTCTACCTCCAGGAGCCAAGCACCTTATCTTGGGGCAGGTCAAACCTCCTGGGTCACAGCCAAGCTCCCAAGTTCTCCAAGTAACCACCAGCTGCACTCAGAACAGCAAGTTACCTTATCTGCTCCTGGCTCTAATGAAACCTTCAAGCCCTTCCCAGAAGGGAAAGGCTTTAAAAAAAAACAAAACAAAAAGAGGAAACTAAAATTGAGAAGAAAACCAACTGACTCCAGGGGGCAACAAATGAAAAAAAAAAAGGAAAAAAAAAAAACGGAAAAGATGTGGAAGTTGCACTTCCAAGCTCACTTAAAAGATTGAAAATGGATCCACAAAGGACTGGAGGGACACCAAGCAGAGCATCCCTGAGAACACCCACCACTCCTTGAAGCTGTCCAGAGAGACAGTGGCCACCACTCAGGGGTGCCCTGCACAGGGATGTGAGAGGGCAAGAGTGGACACAGGCCCACAGCCACCAATGTGCTCCACACAGCTTCTTCCTCCTGCTGGCATGTGTGGCCAGCCTGGCCAGGGCCAGCAGGAGGCTGATGAGGAGCTCCTGCAATGCTATTACTGCCAGATGCTGGTTCTTTCTAACCCTTACACCAGGACAAGGAAGCTTTTTTGTCATTAAGGGCCTAACTGCCCCTTCAAACCCTTTGGCAGGCCACAGAGTGGCCCTTTTGCCCCGGTGTTATCCCAGGTAAAACCCCATGGTGTCTTCCCATTAACTCTGTGATGTGGCTGTATGAAACGGTAGGACAGGCCTCCTGTTTTCCTGCTCTGAGTTGGAAAAAGCTGTCTGGGAAGAATTCGAAGAGGCAGATCCAAAGTTAAAAGCTTTCTTTTCCTACCCCTTACCCCATCTGATTTTGAGCATGAATATCAGCACTGTTTTATCACCTTGATGGCATGCAGAGCTGCTTAGAGCAGCAGCTGCCTTTGAATATGAACTTTTCAGCAGAATATGATCTCGGACAATGTAATGCCAGGGCCAGACAACATCCTTTGAATTTAAACTGTTCACATGTAATAGAAAGCTGTTATAAAACCCTATTTGCATGGCTATTTAAGGCAAGCCTATTAAGCTGGACTTAATAGTGCTGTGCAGAAACAATATAACTCACAGACTTCAGGTTACAGGGAAATAACCTTGTCTTCCTCATAATGAGTCATATCATATAATAGTGATATAACTCATTTGGGTGACATGGCAATTGAAACCAAGAGTGTTGTGCTCCTTTGCCATTGCAGGTGTGCTGTATATGCAAATTGTGCTCACAAGGTTCGGCTGTTCAGCAAGACCTCTGTGGTTAGTTACTGCTGATAAATGCTGAACCCTGGGAGCAAGGGTGGAACAGAGGGAACTCCAGCCTTTGTGCCTTCCCTGAACACCTCAGGAACAGCACAGGACACACTGAGCCTCAAGGCCCAAGCACAAAGGATTGTTATCAACTAACAGAAAAAAAAGTATCAGAAAAAAAAAAGGAAAAAAAAAAGAAAAAAATTAGTATTTCCTTTACAAAAGCCTTTAAAATTATCAGTTTTTGTTTTTTTCCATATACCCAGCTACATATATTCAGTACAACCAGCTAGCCATTCCCATAAAATATGTGAACAACAGAATTCAGAAATATGGCTCTCATGAAAGGCTTCAAACAAACCAAACAGGTGAACAAAAGCTCAGTAAGACCCTCTTTGGCCTGATAGCTCTCTTCATAGATGGGCTTTTGTTTAGATTCTTGGCATTTTGCGAGGGAATAAAAGGGATCTAATACATAGGAAATCTAGAAGATGGAGTTTTATTTCTTTTTTTTTTAAACATTTTTAAAGCATTCCAAAGCACTGACTGGGTATAGATCACCTCACCTACATCAAAGAATGGAAACACAGCTATGCAAAAAAAATCCATCCATTGTAGAAAAACATTACTTTCCAGTGTTGCCAACACATCATTGTATTAAACAATAGTGTCAAATTCATCAGCTAAAGTATTTGGGGAAACTTCAGTGAAAGAAAAACATAAGATGTACAAGACCTAGGGAACCTCTCTTAAATTACTTCTGAGATCTGTAAAAATTACACTTTTTCAGCCTTTTTCTTTTTTGAAGCTCTGGTTTTGCAGACTGTATTCCCTCTCCTCAGCACTCTCAGCTGGCTTTAAGCTAATGATGTTCTTATTTTTTATGAACAATAGGGGAAACTGCTAACCAGCAGCATTACTTGGCTTCTTTTCTTTTGTGCTGGTTGTTGAAAGATGGATTGTGAATGTGGACAAGTGAGCTATTCAATGTCAGCTCTAGTACGGATTCCACAGATCCAGTGGAGTAGCATAGGCCTTAAATCCTGCAACATCCTATACAAAAGTTGAGAAAATAAATAAAGCTAGCGTTGTGGTCTAATGGAAAAAGAGCACATGCTGACTCCACCACTGTCAGGCAAAACAGGCCCAGAAATTCTGTGCCTTTCCTCCACATATACAGTAAATTAGGTAATCCATAAAGTGGAAGGCTTTGGCAGTCTTAAATGGCAGAAATCCATATTTGGTAACCCCAAAAATGGCATATGTCTCAGTGTGAGGGTCTCACACATAATTCTTCATGAACTTTTGGAATCTGGTTACTCAGAACAGGATGCTTTTCCTGGAAATTATTTTGGTTCCAGTTTGGTCAGCAGCTGTCATTCAGCTTTGGCAGTTCAGCCACTGCTGCCTACCAGGGGAGATGTCCTGGCAGAGGACGGGTCACCCTCCATAAGACAAATGAAGCAGAGTGCTGGGAGACACTTCACAATAACCCAAAACATTGCAAAGGCCATGTGGATTCTCCTGCTAATCCACATCTTGCAGGTGAGACGATTTTAGAGAACAGAACATGTAAACAGATCAAATGTGCATAGAGAGGTGAGAATCCTTCCCTGCCTCAGGGCATCACTCCTGGTCATACACAGTCAGTGGGAGCTTTGATAAATGGGTGTTACCACGCATCCTTGAGTAAGTCAGGTAAACTACCATTTCTGGTTTCCTCATCTGGTGTAACAGTACATCAATTAGTAGTATAACAGTCTTTTCTTGCTTACAGGGCTGCTATGTGATCCAGCATGGTGAAATTCTTTCATAGTACAATGCTGACTGAATATTCCTGAATTTTGACTTAAAGTGGCTTAATTATTTTCAAGAACTGGCCAGTTTTTGATGAGCTGTAAAGTACCAAGCACTTGACCATTACTGGACATTATGCGAAAGACTTGTTTTGGGCCTCCAGTTTGTGTATTTGTGTTCCTGAGATGCTATAAAGTACTCAAAAAATCCTCTAGAAGAGGCAGCCAAATATTCACCTTGTTACAGATAAATCCTCCCACAAACTGAAGCTGGTTGCAGTACCCTTACCATCTGACCAACTTCCACAGAGCAAAGAGTTTGAGATAAAACATACACCAGGGTCTCACAGGCTCTTCCAGACCTGCAGCTGCCCAAGTATCATTGTAAGCTTGCAGTTCCACAGGTCTTTTTTTAAGTAAGCGGTGCAAACATAAGCACTTCATCCCACTTTTTCCATTTCTGGTGCTAGTTTCCAGCCCCCACAGAAAATTTCAGGTTTGCAGGCATAACTGCTGGGACTGTATGGTTGTGGGAATGAGCAACTGAGAGAGAGAGGGAGCTGCCTGCACCAGCACAAGTCACCAGGCAACATGTCCTTGGAACCACAGCCTAAGGGATGACAAGGTATTTCTTCCATCCCTTTTTTGTCTGTGATGAGCAGCACGGAAGCACTGACATCCCTTGCCTCCCTCTCTGCCTGGCTGCTTCTCTTCTTTCCCTTTCCTTCCCTCTTGGCTGAATCCAGAAAGAGTATGTTTAAATGCAATGAGATTTTAAAACCCATAAGAATACAGGTAGCCACAAGCACAACTTTTTTAGCAAATGCCACAGCAGTGAGGAAAGAAATGGTGACATTAAAAATAGGTCCAATTCAAAATTCCTATTCCACTGGAGCTGTGCAGGGTTCAGTCAGTATGTAAGAAAATGTACAATTTATCTTCCTCTGTTTAGATTAATTCTGCCTTGCAGCTGAATTTCAGAACTTTACTAGATATAAAATTCTTACCCAGGCATATACTAGACTGGTGAAATACTACTAACCCACATCTCATTTTCTGACATTGTTGAACAATGGCTCTTTTGTCTGATATTAGGATATTTAAAGAAGCTCATATATTAAGAGAAACCTGTCAAAAACTGTGATGAGAGCTACATAATGCCGGTCTTCAACTTCACTAGCACCAGATCGCAGATAATTTAAAAGTACAGCTAAACCAGGCCTGCAGATTTCCGAGAGCATAGTGAGGTGCCTACATTTGGTCTCTGGCTTGCAGAAGCTCTCTAAATAGGTTTGCCTTTGTTCTTCAGATGAAAAGCTCCTGCTTCCTAAGCACACAACTAAAAGATGCATTTGAATGGGAACCTGTTTCAGCCCATCTAGTCTACCTTGTGAAATCCAGCATTTATCACTGCTGTTTGGCATCATTAGCAACTCCTTTATGTATCACAAAGCTTCTGGAAGTCAGTGCAGGACTAGTTCTAGTCCAAGACTTCAAAGCAAGGCCATAGTGACGCATAGGGAAAGCATACACAAAGATAAACAGCCATGGGTAAACACAGCTACACAGTTTAGTTTTCTAATATTCCACTGTATGCACAGGAGCAGGCAGATCTATTTACTAACTAATTGCGATTAAGTAACATGGACATCTCTGGGTCTACTTTACTTGCAATTTCAAATTCACCATGCATAGAGGCAGAAAAACGTTGCAAGGTACAACTTTCATTTATTTGTCATGGAATGAAGGTCTGGAGAGCAGAACAGCAAGATCTAGATTGCCTGAACATTACAAGCAGTGAAGGACTTGATTCACTGAAGCTGGCCTAAGGAAGCACAAACATTATGACTTCTACCAGCAAAGCCTTTCAACTCTGAAACTGCTGAGCTTGCTCCTGCCATCTTGATTGTGTATGGCCCCCATAGGGGGTATATAGCTGGTCAGTTCTGGAGGAAATAAATATGTATCATTCTTTTTTTTTGCTTTTTTTTTTCTTGCAAGCCCTTTCGCCCGGGTGACTCTGGCTGCTGCCACCCATTTCCTGAATCCTCTGCTCTTCAGCAGATGGGGATCATAGCTGGTGTACAGTTTTGCAACTTCTAATTTCTAACCACCTCCTCTTGAACTGGAAAGGAAGATATTAGGAAAGTGATCTCTCTCTGCCTCTGAGGAATTTGGGGGAGGATTTATATCTGTAGAAATCTCTCCCTGTCCCCATCACTGGGGACCTCCAGTTAAAAGCCCAAACTACTACAATTTGGGCTAAAGCAGTGATGCTAATGGGACCAGCTGCAACCAGTATATTTTTGCCATGACAAGTACAGACAGGAATAGGATGTTTCACTCATTGGCCTAGTACAGTGGGTCTGACTACTAATGATTGCTTTGGAAAACAGCTCTGAACCCTGCCTTTTCTGCTGTGTCCAGGTTGCACTCTCCTATATTAAAAGCCACCACAAAGAACCCTCAAAAGCAGTGGCACCCAATATTGTGGCTCTTACAAAACCTAGATGGTTTGAATATGAAAAGTGAGGAGCTGCTGGCACACTGGCATATTATCAGAGGAGAAAGGGGAGCTAAAGGATTTTCTGAAGGTCAACGAGTTCCGTGGCAACCTGCAGCACATGTTACCTGTAAACAAAAGCAATTAGTGGCAGGGGCAGGCACCAGGCCCTGTGGCATGGGGAGAAGAACGAAGAGCAGGGACAATAGCAGGAAGCCAGAACACTCTGTGCAACACAAAAGGGGGGAAAAACTGACATACATCAAGTACCTCTATGGATTTGCTTTGTGAGAATGTGAAACAAAGGGAAATGCTTTGATGCTCAGCTTTCTGGATCACTAAAAGCACCCTGGGAGTCATAGTAATTGTTATCCCCAAGTTTCACCCAAACAATTAATGCTCTGCCTTCCCTTCACATTAGAAAGGAGTGGTTTTCTAGTTTTGCAGAAAAAAATGAGGAGGCATGTCAATACAAATTATGCACAAAAAGTGCAGCTGAAAGTTCAGTAGAGATTATTGTTAGGTGCATTTTCAGGTTTTACTTAACAAGTGGCATTTCAATGACTCCTACTAAACTAGCAAAGTCACGAATGTGTGCATGTGTGCATGCGTGTGTCTGTCATGATTTAAGGAATGCGTAAGTGATTTTAGTAGTTTTAAGGACATGACTATATTTTTGACAAAGCTAGCATTGTACTGCTCATGACATCAGAGCAGCAGTGCAAGCGCAAAAGGTTATGAGGCCACATCATGAAACTGCCTTCCCTGGTTAGCTACTTGGGTACCCACCCAAACACAATTTAAAAAAAAATGCTACCAGGGATTTTATTTGTGGTTGTTACTTTGAAAACATTAATGCATGACTTGGCTTGAGAAGTCTGAAGAATAATAACTTTGCTTGTAAGAAAATCTTGAAAAATTAGGTCAGGTACAGTCCAGTTTGGTTATGATTCCCCCAGAGTTATGTTACAAATAAAAATAAAGCCAAGCCCAAATATATTATTAATTACCTATCAGGGAGCTAAAGGGCACACCGTAAATGAAGATAATTAAAACCTGTAGTAAATACACAGCAGTAATTGCTAATTTTCAGGGGGGAAAAAAGGATTAGGGTCTCTCTATCATTGAGTAGACCGTTGTATAGAGATACTCCATATAGAGATACTCCATTAAAATATACCAATCTTTCTTATTCTAGCAAGCAATGCCAGAATAAGACTCCACTCCAGATGGAGATACCCATTCACTGCAAGAATCTGTGTCAAAACAGAATACTTCTGTTATTCTTTCACTCAGTATTAAAACCAAGCAGTTCTGGTTTGTTAAATCTACCCAGTTTGTTACAAGCTTGGGGAACATAACACCAGATACACATTTGAGGCAACGTTTCCTCAGAAATTTGTTGCAGTTGACTGTAAATTCTCCTACTCTAGCATAAAAAGATATAGGCATTATTTCCTTAGCAATCTTATTCATCAACAACAACAATTTAAAATGTTAGTCCATTAACATATATTTTATTGCCTTTAATTTGTGACATTGAGCTAGAATCAAGCCAAACTCTGGCTGACATTTGATGATAAATTTCTTATCTTTTAAAATCAAACACCATATTATACTTATTTATTTCTAGTTATATTTTTGATTAGCCATGAAAAAAAAATGCTTTCTGTTTGCATCCACATCTATTTTATATAATTAGAACATCAGTGTTGAAAATATTTGTCCAAGCCCTAGATGTATTTAGAGAGCAAATTTGGGATCTTATTATTGATTAGAATCTAATAAATAATTACTTAAGGAGACAGGACAATTACTGATTGCAGACCTTTCAAACCTACATATATTAAAGCTAAATCCGCGGAGCAGGATCACTGCTTTTAGTAGATGCTAAAGCTTCATCTGTAATGTTTTAAGTGGAAGCCTGGAGTTATACTCAAACGAAGACACAACTTATCCTGCCTTTCAGGCTGGAGATAAGGTGATATTTGAAAAAATACAAGTGATGAAAGGGGAAGGAAAATCACTTTCTTTGTGGTCTGAACAGGGTGGCAGATAAATTTTGTTTCAGGAGAGAGTAAACAAAGGAAGGGCTCACAGAAAAATTAGTGTGAGGAAGATAATGGTGCACATTCATCCCTGGTTCCCAACTGGACTTAGAAGTAGGACTGAGTCCCTGCATTTCCTGGTGGTATGTTAGCTCAGGCAGAGAGCCTGGAAAAAGTCAAGTTGCCCTGACTTTAAAGAAGTGCAGATATAAGTGCAATTCCTTCCCAACGGTATCAAATGTAGATCCACATTTTTTTTCCTACATATTTTCAAATGCCTGCATTTCAATGCCCAGCCTGTGTGTGTGCATGCAGTTATCAAGGTGCAACTGCACCAGATTTATGTCTCAAGCTCCATCTTTCTGTTTCCAGCCCAAGATTCTTGCTTGAAGGTTATCAGAAAAGTTATGAAAAAAAGATGCCAAATCCACTGGATCTTCAGTTTCCTACTTAAACACAAATACCCACAACAGTTTCACAATATTATACACTCATCAGGATATTGGGCAGGCAGACGTGGGGGAGTTCCCAGAAACCCCCCAGCATGGCATATGTGCAGCCACAGCCTCCTCACAGCATCTCTATGTACAAAAGCAGGGTGACCCTGCCTGGTGAGGCAGAGATGGCCCAGCTTCCTATTTTCTTCCTTTTCAGTTAAAGACTTGCACAGCTCCATAGGGACTGCTCCTAGCCTGGCTTCTCTGTGGTTATCCCATGTGACTGTGTCACATTTCCACCTGATCAAATAGCTCTAAACAAATACACAGTGACACATGCTAAAAGTTCACCTTTTGATTAAAGGAAGGAGAGGATCTGACGTTATCACCTAGTCTTGTGCGGAAAGCTTCCAGAATAAGCTCTGGCTTTGCCTCACCCATTCTTTGAAAAGATTTCTCTGTCCCAATCTGACTGAAACAATGCCTGACTGTAAAAACCGTGTGTGTGGCAAGACCCACATAAATATATCCCTGGTGAAGTGGTTGCTAATGTGTCCTTTGACCATGTGATGAAGTAGGCAGATAAGACAAACTTCACCTCAGTAAAATTCTAACTTTTTTATTCTGGATTTAGGAGCATGTCATTCTGATATAACCAGTGGACAGAAGAGCAGAAGTAGAGTACAGCTGGAAATTAATGTATTCTGCAAACTGTCATGTAAACTCTCATGACCATGGCTGCGGAGCTTTGAGGAAGCATTGAGCAAACCACCTGAAAAAAGCCTATTTCGGAGGCAGCGCTAGCTGTGAAGTTCTCGTTCCATACCTAAACCCAAACTTTGCTAAAGTATAGATTTGGGTATTTTCTACCTGGCCTGGAGGCTGCTTCTGCTCTACAGTTTAGATGCACACCTAATGAAGGAGGTCATAGTATAACGGCCTATCCCGGAATGGGAAGCTCTACCAAAGTTGCACATGTCACATGTTTATGAAAGACGTTAAGGCAAAAAGCACAATATAACTATCCCACAGATGGGGTCCCACATAACCTTATATTAATTTCTTGTGCATAAATGTCAAATGCTTTTAGGATCTGGCAGTTATTTTCCTGTTTATTACAGTGCCCAGCGGTGAATAAAAGATAATATGTCTTGGTCTAACAAATGTCTAATTGGAGAGGGAAAAAAGATCACTGTGACACTGCACTGTTTGAGAAAGAGACATGAGGACCAAAGATAATGACCAAACCAGCCAGCAAAACCTAACCAGAAGGAAGTTATTGGATAAACCTGATAAGAATAAGGCCAACATCCTACCGAGAGCTTTGCAGTTGCTTAATTTAAAGCATGTAAGTTGTCTATCTGCTGATGTTGTTTTCCTGGGTCTACTTGCATTCCTACTACCCCAAAAACATAAAAGCATTTGTGGGCACAGGGGTAAGAATGAAATCAAACCCACACAGGCAACTTGTCACAGGGTCTGATCATGGCAGATTACTACAGTACAGTAAGTACAGTAAGAAACAAACTCCATAAAAAAAAGCAAGGGTATAGACCAAGATATGACAGTAGGATTAATACTTTTTAGTAATGAAACAGAACAATATACAGGTAAGGTACAGGAAGAATTATTTGCTGAATAGATGGCTAAACTTCCTTTTATTCATAGTTAAATATCTATTATCATGCACAATAATTTTAATTTCTTTTGCTTCTGTTCTACTATTCTGTTTGTTTAAAAATATTGCACTAAATAATAAAAAGCTAAATAAACCTATACCTTCCCTTTCAACTATATTCATGTCTCCTCTACCTGGATCGCTCAGCTGTCCTGTACTCAGTTGCTAATGACTGACAGCCAAAACTCAAAAAATGTAGTATTGGTGAGTACCCAATATCAGGGCCTGAAAACACTGTCTAATTACATCATAGATCTTTCACTTTTCCGCAAAACTAAGAAGAAATCAGTAGATAGGAAATGACTCTCTCATAAATGTCTTATATTTGACCTGTTGTACAGTACCGTAGACAAAGGGGAACTTGCCTTTCTAATGACCACAGGTATTTTTCTTTAAGTTTAAGAGAAACTGGCTGCATTGTTCCTACAACTCCCCTTGCTGGACGAGCAGTAGAGATGCAGGGAAAAAATGTAGAAAAGAGTCTCTCCTTGCTCTCTGTGCTGCAAGCAGTTGCCAAGACAAGTCATTTTCCCGAGCTGAATGAAACCTTTCATCGTTTAATAAAGGGAAATGTCTGAAAATATCTGCAGCCATAATGCAGAACTAAAATAGTGTGGTTATATGCCGCTAGTCCTTATGGAAGAAAATATCTTGCCTTCTGGCTTGCATGCACAATACTCTGAGCTGATCCTATAGTGAGAAAAAATACCGCAATGCACTGATAATTACAGTGATCTACACACAGTACCAGCCCAGACATTTAGTTTCACAGCACACAGATGACTAGTTGAAAAAACAACTCAAAAGTCAGCCTCCATATTACAGCTATTGACCTCCCAATAATGTTACGATGATCAGCGGGACCCTGAATGTTAACACTTTTACCCAGTCTGCTCTTTGAATCTACATACATTTCAGTTCATGACCAGCATCTAGGAAGAAACGATGCTCTGAGAAGTTTGCCCTTCAATTTGCATTGTGATTTCTGCTCTGTTTCAGAAGTGGCATACTCATGGTTTTTTGTTTTGTTTTGTTTTTAACATTTAAAATGCTCTTAATGGAAAGGTGGTAAAAAATGCTGAGCGACCAGACTTAAAGACTGGCATGTACTATTTACCTAGAGGAAAAAAGCATCCAAAAACTAGCCTTAGCTTTGCCATACTACATTACAAAACCTTCAGTAAATTAGTTTTTCCTCTGGAAAACTGCACATATATAAAGTTACTGATGCAGAAATTCTAAAATGCTGCTGATAGTTCAGGTCTCCCTCTATCTTGGTATGTCTTACTGAGATGTTCAAATACGTAGAGACCCTCTGCACGCCTGCTAGTTTGAAGTCCTCACATAAGCACTCTTTCTGTGATAGGCTTGCAATGCTTTCTTCCTCCAGTGTGGTCAGGGTAGAGAACATTATCTTCTTTACCAGGATGCTGCCAGCACATGATGAGTTTCTGTGCAGTCAGTGGTATCTTTTGGCCTGTATTTGCTTCCTTCTTCTTCACAGGTCTACAAAATTTAATTTAAAAATCCAATTAAAATGGCTTCTCTGCTGCTGTAAAACTGGGCATATTCATCCCACCAGAGGCACAGAAGAAAGGCTACATAATGCTAACTATACAATTTTTTTACTGGTTTTGTTGCATTTATTAGTCACTCAGCAATTTAATGTTTTATTTTTGAGATTTAAATAGAAAGCGCATCTGTAAAACTAGAAGGGGGGAGGTACATTTTCTAAATGTAGTGTTAAAATATTTTATACCCAGCAAGTTCAGGAATACTTAAATGAAATGATGAGTCTTCCACTCTAAATAAGACCATGCTCTGTATACACTTTTGTTAAAAGCCCCCAGTGAAAGACATGGCAGAAATCAGACACAAAATATCCACAGAAAGAAATACCAGCGATTCACAATGCTACGGCTCCCAGCTGTATGCTATCCTCTCTGAATGTGTGCCCTCTCAGTTTTGTTGATGGAAGATATGGGCATTTTCTATGGCCCATGCAAAACCCTGCAGCTTAGCTTGAACCACCTTGCACAACAGCTTAAGCCATGAGACTTTGCACTGACATGGCTGAGGAGTGTTCACATGTACTATTCCACCAGTGATATCTGGCAGAGAGGAGATAACAAATCCTAGGGCAAGAGGTGTGGTTAGAAGGACATTACCTCTAACTCCTTTGTTAAATGAATGTACATCTAAGCCTAGCTTTACTTTTGTGATGGACACGTGATGTGTCCCTACCAAATGTTGTATATAGGACAGTGAGATAAATGGAGAAGCAAGGGCAAGAAAAATGAGGCCACTTCCCATTTGCCCTGGGTACTAGTGAAGAAATACTGACCTTTGCCCAGAAGTGAGCCAGCAACACACAGAGCTAATGAGGTGGATGGGTGAGGAAGTCTCTCGTGCAATGACAGGTCCTCAGCCTAGCTTAGAATTTGAAAACGCAGTGAGGACCTGCAGTGTCATACTTCCAATCCACACACGTCATGTACACGGAAACACCTTTATATGGTTGCACACAGGTTTACATGCAACGCAAGCAGTGACCCCCCCCCAGTGCCTTTGTGCCCCATCTTTCGTTGCTCACCAGTCTTCCCTACAGAGCCAGAGTAAGGCAAAAAATGCACAGCAACGCTGCGGGGAGACTTGAAATGCCTGTCACTCTGACCACACTTGGGCTGTTTTGGAAATGAAGAGGGACTGGTTGCCCCAGCACAAACCCAAGGCCCCTTACTAAGGCAGGACTCCCAGACCGGTGTGCCGGGACTTGGCCGGGAGGTGGCAATGCAGAACTGGCGACTAGGGTCTGTGGAGCATGCAAGCTCCTGAGGACAGGAGAGAGCTTTTCTTTCAAGGGTTACAGCTCTCAGTCTGTATCCAAGCTGGTTACAGCTCCAGCATGCCCAATTTTATGTAGACTGATTTATTCTTTGCATTTTGTGATGCATTATGCTGTAGATGGTAACTTTGTTTTTCAACAGTCTGATTGAACCAGTTAACACTGAGCACTTAGCTAGGCAGCGGTCTCTTTAATTCTTGAGAGTTTTCTGAACCAGCTAATGATGCTGTTCCATTTGATTATAGGTGGTATTTTTTCATAGCGATTGAAATGATGGCAATGGATTAGAAACCCACTAAAAAAAAAAAGCAGATTGGCATGTGGGGCTTAGAGAGGATCTGATTAAATTAAGCTTAGTTAGAGAGAAGTTTAATGATTTTTATCATATTTAAATATTATGTTCCAAACATGAAAAAGTTGGATCTGCAATTTTCAGGGCTGATTCTGAACAATAACACCAGGAATCACATTAATTCATTTGCAAGAAGTTTGAGCTGTGGACTTCATGAGTTGCCCCTAACTCTGCTTTAACCATGTGCTGTGCCTCCAGTCAGTTTCTTAACAGTGAGCAAGGTCTTACCAAAGTGTGTGCTTTTCTATTCTCAGAGATCAGAGCTGTCACTCATTCCTTTGATCCAAGACTTTCAAAGAGATAGGGAAATTTTCTTATTTGACCCCAGGGCTTGGATTCCAACAGAGAGAGATATAAAGACAGAACAAGGAGAATTTGGATATGTAGCATTAATGTAATCAGATAACTGAGCTGTCTGATGAAACGCTACCAAATTGACCATGTCATCTATTGAATTTATATACATCTTTTGTATCGTAAATTTAGTGTAGTGTTACAGAATTTTGTTGTAATATTTAATTAAAAAATCTATATCATTCTGGCAAAGTTCAGTTTGGGAATATTGTTTTTCCTCTGTAATTTCTTCTTATGCTAAGAAATAGCAGGCAGTATACTTCCATTTACAAATGCTTCAATTCAGGTATCAGGATGCAACTGTGACTTGAGTTCTGCAAGATATGCTTAAATAGTCTGAACACTGCCAGGAAGTACTAAAACCAGTAAATTCAGCACCAGAATCAGGTCAGGTTTTAATTACTATTAACTGTTCTCTTGGCTGTAGTGAAATTATAACACAACTCACTACTAGAAATCTTGATCAGGAGAGTAGCCCCCTATCCCACAGTTGTCCTCTCCACACATCCTGGGAGCTTTCACGTCATCAGGAGTTACTGACAAGCAGAAGCAGCCAAGTATCAGAGCTGAAATCTGTAAAAGAAATAAGAGATTTTTGCTGTAAGTTCTGAATGTGTTGTTGGACTTCATGCTATGAATGTGAAATACAAACTTGAAACACTAAATCTGGAAGGTTTCTTAGGAGTAAGCTGATGCCTATTCAGAAGACAAGGTTCAGGTTCATCTTTGGAATATCAGTGAAATTAGCATCATTGTACTCATTTCTCATTTTCAGTGGCATACCTCAAGTCAAAAGTTTCACTAATTAAGTGGCATGAAACTGCTGTGTAAATATCCTCAGGCAAAAGCAAAACGCTATTCATTTGGTCTAGCAACCTTTATTAGTTTTCTTAACTGCCGGTCACCTGAATGAGTAAATTAGGAAAAGACACAATTCCATGTAACAAGGACATGTTTAACTCAAGCTGGGTGAGCTAATGTAGTAATATGCCTGTCCAGGGCTTGCTATGATCAGTAATACGCTGCAGAAACCAAGGTGAGTTGATCTGAATGAACAAGACAAGGATTTCATAGATTAGAAAAGAAAAATTAAATAGCTGAGGACATTTTCTGTAATTTAAATATAAACCTATTTGAGATGTTGTTACAGAAAAAAAAAGGTGCTTAGAGTTGTATCCCTTTATTTTCCCTTCATTGATACGTCTACAGATCAAGGGAAATTCAGAAGCACGTATAAAACTGCTGTCAGGAAGAAGAGAACCTCCAAATTGCCAATAAATATGTTGCTATCAAACAATCAGTGTTTCATTCATCTATGTAACAAGATGAAAACTCAGGGCCCTGCAGTCCTATTATAATTAATATTATCACTGAAGTTTTTAACAACTGAAAGAATGGAGCAAAAACAACCCTTATGTCATTGTACAAGATAATGTTACGATATCCTTCACTAGTACAACAGAATGAGTGCTTCACAAAGAATTTAGTAACTGCAAAGCTTTGGAAAAAGGAGATGGATGGTAAATACAAAAATATGCTCAATCTTTTATTTTCTCATTCTTTTCTTAGTATTTTCCTGTTAATTTCCTTGCAGTATTTTGAATTTAACTGTTTTTTCTCCTATGAAAAGCATCACATCTAATTCCAACAGTCTCGATGGGAACCCATAATGTTTGAGATTGATTACTAAGTTGTGAAATGCTAACGTACACAGTATTCTTTGGCTTGAACCAGACCAGCATACAGATGCAGAATCAGTGAAACTTTAAACGGAAGCCTGATGGCTTTTTTGATTTAGGACAGATAAGCACACTGCTGTTTCTCTTCAGGAAAGTTTTGCTCAGAAAGCCCATAGGATCACAATAGCCTACAATGGCGTTCAACAGCTCTAGCTATTAATGTTAGCAAATTTAACCACTCAGAGAATGCAGCCTTATCACCAACATCCACTGAGTAATGCAAAAAAGCAAATAAGCCATGAAGTCAAGTGCAAGATGAACCCAGGCCAAGCATCAACGAGAACAGTGAGAATTGCATAAATCCTTTTATGTTCAAGCCACAGGGAAGAAATTTGATTTCTTCAGTCCATGGTGCCATCCCAATATTGAATCGGGGCTTTTGGCCTGCATGGAAAGAACTAAAACCTATCAGCAACTTGTAAAACTGGTTTTCTGAGCTTGTAGCTCTGTCTACTTTGATAGTATGATAACTTACATGAGACATACACACTGTTCCTTGCCTAAGAGGCTATTATTAGATGCATGAAATCAGTTGGAAGGCTGTGTTTTCTAAAGCGTACCTCATTTTATAAAGTACTTAAACACTGCCGGGTACAGGCTAGGGAAGTGGCAGACTTTATATCAGGTCACTGTTGTTCTTCACTCCCTGAAAGAAACTGGGCTTGCAGTGAGGAATACAAGAGAGGAGAGGACAGGCTCGAAGCCTTAGCAGTATCTGTCCTATTATACAACAAAAAGCCAAATCTGAAAGTCATTGAGGTATGTAGGTTACCTGTTTTACAGCCAATAGGTCTCGATGATTCTAAAGGTCTTTTCCAACCTAAATGATTCTATGAAAAAAAGCCACTAATCCAGGATGTCTCAGAAGACACCCAATGACAAGCTGCTTCTTATTTCAGGTTATGTCCTGAGCAATATTTAACTCCAGCAAAAGACCAGAGCACAAACGGCAATGCCTCTTCTTTATCCTCCTAGCTTTGATGAATACTCTTACATTGCCTCTGCTTGTTGAGTGAATTAAATTCTTTTAATCTCTGTTTGGGAGAACTGTTTAATTTCTGTTTGTTCAAGAATATGAAAACGCAACTGTGACTTGTCAGGACAAAGAATGTGCCTTTTCATTATCTCTGTTTGCTACATATTGGTGAGAATGCAATGGTCATACTAAAAAACTTGCCAATTCATGTTATTAACAGACTATTTTGTCATTATTGCTGGAAAATTGTGACAAAGTATTCAGAAGGGAAAAATGGACAATTTCATGCAAGGGCACTTATCAAGTGAGTTGCAAATGGTAAAAACCAATAAATAGGACCACAGTGTGTTTCTTATTCCTATGAATGCATAATAGATCAAACAACCTCATCCCCAGCCAACAATTTGATGATGCATATGCACTGCCACAATAGCTGCATTGAAATTGCATTGCTTAAGAAACACTTTTCACAAATGTGTTTCATGTAAAATATATTTGAGAGAGAACTGATTGATCTTGTGAGTAGGGCTGAGTTAATTTTGAGACTTAAATGCTTGGCAGCATTCCAAGGAGAATTAAGACTTGTGGCTTTTTCTACAATATTGTTATCTGCAGAGCAGTGCCAAAGATTTCTGAAACAGGACTCAGCTTCATTAGCAAAGAAAAATATGTACAGGCACCACGACAAATGCTCTTAATCAGAAACGTGCCCTGTAACAAACAGGTGTGTCTTAAATTGCAAGGTCAGCATGTTGACATTCAACTGAGACTTAGCTCTTAGATGAATAATTTCCAGTAGGCAAAGCAAGCTGGAAAATCATAACAAAGGTGCTCATTTTCTGCCTTAGTTCATAGTTAACAGCCTGATACTGTAAAATCTGCTGGATTGTAATAGGATTTCTTACAATATGTGTGAAGGTTGTTGGTTTGAGTCCTGGAAGTATGGACCTCCATCTATTTAAGCTTTACAGGTTTTTTTTGTAACTCTGCTTAACACATACTGCAAACTTTTAAGAGAAACATGAAAATAGCCTTGGCTGTAAAGTATGCTGTTAGATAATAGTGAATCATAGGAAAGACTACTGGAATGCAAGGCTTGTCTGCTAAATCACCCTGACATCAGGTGTGGGTACCCTGTACACAGGCAGAACTGCATAAGCTGTTTGATCTGGCAGACAGATACACTTAGTTTTGCAAGTAAGGGGCTGGAGCCTCAGTTGGAGATGGAAGGAATTTGAAAATCAGAACTCCCATCCAGAAAAAGCAGAAAAATTTCACCAAGCTCAGGATGGTTCTTGGGCATATCATTGATTGTGCTAACAATAAAACTAAACAGAGTGAAGTGGGTGCTTGTAGACATTAACAGCATGTGTGTTCACTTGGTTTAGACACACACATCTCTTAAAGTCTCATTGAGAGTTTACCCTGGCTTTGACATATTACTCTTATAAAAGAAGCAAGATCAGAGGAGGGATGGACAGCAGTGAATTCGGATTAAGGCAGAAGTAGCATGCACAGATCTGTGGTCTCTGTAACTGAAACGTTGCCATCCTAGTAAGAGGGATATCAGCAACAGAGTGGAAAGCCAGAGTGGGGAAGGGAACATGCACAACCCCACACCACCAGTCCTCCCATGCAACTAGATACAGAAAATTTCCTTGTGAATGGAATGAAAATTATTTAGAACAACTGGCATAATGAACTAAGGATCTCAGAGCTGGCGTCACTAGTGGATATTACCTGGGCAGAAGCATGGGGCAACATAAGCCTTATCCTGTATCACCGAAGTCAGCAGGAGTGTTTAAATTTAGTTCAGTGGATGTAGGTGGTGAAAGGGAAGGCTGCTGGGGCCCCTGATGTCTAGTCTTACCTGTGCAGGGGCAGAGGGTCTCACTTCTTCACATCTGCTCAAGTTGTCCTAGACATTCAGATTGCCTCTGAAAGTAAGTTATAAGAGAAAGCACAAAAACAGACAGAGAAAGAGTTGTGCACCACTTTAGACATGTTCCACAAAAAATTTACTAACAAGGCAGGTTATAATTTTTTTTGCAACTGTAGTGACACGAACAAATCTTTTGAGCTTCCGTTCATTATGCATTTATAGCTTCAGGGCTTTTCATTCTGTATAGATGTGCTTACCTTTGTACAAGATGAAAATTAAATGAGATGTTTATGTCACTAAAACCTGAACATGTTGTCCCTGACAGGTGAAAGAATGTTCTCTCTTACACCTTGGCAAACTGCACGACCACTGCTTTTCGGTGTCAAATTATCTGACTGTGCTTTACTTTTCTGTACTCTATCTCCTTTATCTTCCTGGCAGACAACTTTGCAATTTTATTAGTATATACATAAATCAACATTGTCTTGCACAAATAGTTTCTATGGAATGAATGCAGTACTTCCGTTTTTCTTGATAAACTATAAACATTAGCAATGGAGATGACTTATATGTTAAATACATTTCAGCTGTAATTAGATTACACAGGGAAATATTTGTGCTGGTAATTGTTCTCCTGTTCTTAACTTCAAGGAATAATATTATAAATGTACCTACATTTATTTTAAGTACAACTGAAAATTTTTAAATTAAAATGTCAAACTTTAGATTTGCTAAACTTTATTATTTTGATAATTGTCCATTTATGCCAATAAAAATTTCTGCCTTTGACAGAAATGTCTATGAAAAGTATTTGTGAACAGAAAATCACTGTTGAATCCTAATGTTAGCCACAATGATTGCTACATTACCTAAAGGTCATATCCATCAGAAACAAGGCACTCAGACTTGCATTCTTCTTTGTAAATAAGCAATAGAAATGCATAAACTATTGAAACCGAAGAGCAATATTTTATTAACACCCTGACTGCTGTGTTTTTGCAAAAAATCTTAATCATACTATTTGAAGACTTGGAAAGCTAAGGTCATAATGCCAAAAAATGATAATTACTGCTGCAATGATGGCCATTTTACCTTGCTTCTGTGTGACTGGAAGATCCACTACTCTTTGCTCCTTCTTCTCTGATAGCTGCTGGCTAGAAACGTTGGCTCTGTTTCCTCTGCCTCTTACTCCTGTTATGCCTGAAGCAGCCCACTTTCCCCCAGTCCTTTTCCAAGCCTGTACCCATCTTATTAAATGTAACTGTTTTGGTGTCAGATGTGCAGATTTCCTCCTCAGACCTTGTCCTCCACACTTCAAACTGTTAAAATAATGCTTTATTTATCCTACTGTTTTCTGCCAGGGTATTTCTTAGTCTCAAGCCAATTCAGAACAATTAGTTGTTCTGCACTTTTCTGAGTTGCAGTCTTGGTCCTCCAAGCTGTAAAATAAATGGTCAGAAGAGTGAATGGGGAAAAATGATAACATTCCAGATCAAACCAAGCTTGTTTTTTTCCTTATTATAAAGCATAACCCAAGATTTCTTGTACTTGTGGTAAGAGAAAAATTAAATAAAAGCACAGTTGTTGAATAAAGAACGTATCTGGGCAACTTTTCCAGTGACAGTTGATCATTCTGAAGCTATGAGCAAGTTTTGGACTCATTTGGCCATTAACTTTAAAAATAATTAAAAAATCAGAAAAAATAAATGTCAGAAATTGTTTTTTGAATGAACCCCTTACATTTTTGCAAGTAGGCTAGAAAAGCAAAGATGGAAGATTTGTTTTATCACCTTTATTTCCTCAGTGCTGTGCTCTCAGCTTACATTAGAGCCCAGGACAGTTTGCGTATGGTTAAATGGTATTTAATGTTTAAGTTGTTATACTGCATTTAGATTAACTTCTAATTCTAATGAAAGACTCTCTGCTCTAGAACATAAATCTTCCACTTCTGAGGCAGGAGAGCTGACCCTATCCAGGACGCCAACAAATATTTCAGAAATTTATGGTAAGTGTAACACTTCAACACGAAGGAACAGCATAAAAGAAGAAAAGAATTTAAGGTAAGATCTCATATGTCTTTCACCACTATAGCTCCCTAAAGGCTTTAAATTGAAGGTATGGTACTTGTTGAACGGTTTGAAAAGCAAAACAAAGTCATCTTTGTGTCAAACAAACTATAACAGTGACTCTCGGTTTTGAACCATCAAATTTCTGAAAATTTCTGCAACAAAACTTATTTCCACTTTCACTTAAACCACAGTTACTCACAGAGGAAAGAAAACTGTTCAAGTCTCTGTTCTGTTACCAACTCCCAGTTGCTATATAATAGATCTGTTTCCACATTAATTTTGCAACTTGGGTCAAATAAAAATGGCATCCTTCCATATTTAATCTAGGATGTCTGAAAGAGCTATCAAAACAGAGCAACACCACAAAGGGTCAGGTTCCATAGTCACCAAGAACAACATGATGCTAAATACAGACGTGCCTGCTACACGTGGCATCCTGGTAGATAATATTAATGAATTCTTATTTACTTTAAGTAAATTATTTACTGATCTTTCATTATGAAGAACTTTGCAAGCCAGTAAACCTGAATTCCTGTG
Organism: Phalacrocorax aristotelis; assembly: GCF_949628215.1. Lineage (NCBI taxonomy): Eukaryota > Metazoa > Chordata > Aves > Suliformes > Phalacrocoracidae > Phalacrocorax > Phalacrocorax aristotelis. The sequence goes on along the minus strand of NC_134279.1, from coordinate 57,917,285 downwards.
GATGAAACGAGTAATGAAAACTTCTACAAGGTGAAAGACTTAGATGAATTGAAACTCCTATGAACTGATCAACTTTGATATATCTTGTCAGCACCTGCCACTTCATTTGAAAAATAAAATACTTGGTGTTTCTTGATTTCTTTGAGAAATCCAGTGCTTCAGGAATCGGAACTGACAATATCAGCAGGTAAGGTGTTCGTGGGTGTGACCCATTTGGCAGATTTTGGTCTTTTTGCCTCTGCATAATTTATTATACTTGGATTGTAATTTCAAAATCAGAGGGATAAGAAAAGAATGTCCTTGCATGGAAGAATAATTGGTGAAAAGGTAGGAGGAGAAAGCGTGAAGGGAATTCACCAGTGGAGTTCTACAGCAATTCGTATCGGGATTCTTTTTGCCCAGTAACAACCTGGGAAGGGAGGGGAGCAATGATATATTGAAGTATTCAGAGTAGTGAAGATGAGGGAAGGTGTTAGAAATGAGGTCAGAATGACCAAGTGAGTGGTCAATAAAATGACAGACAAAAATCAGATAAAGGATGTATATAGGAAAAAGAGTCCTGGCTTCAAACATAAGCAGGTGAACGCTGAGCTGGAAATTGCCACTCAGGAGCAAGATCTTGTTCCCATCATAGAGAGTTCCATAAAAGTATCAACTCAACGCACTGCACCATCTCTGAGCCACCGAGCTCAGGGTTTACCATATCCAGTTCTTGAGTAGTACCACTAGCTTACATAAAAAAGCCTAATGGCTTCCTAATACTCATCTTGAATGAAACAAATTCATATACCAAATTTGACATGATTTAGCCTAAAAAATGCACTCAAGTATTACAACTTGTGTAGGAAGAAAATGAGATTTAACCTTTTATTCTGACTCTTAAATGTTCTACTCTAACTCTGTCAGCAGTTCATTCATGCACCACTTAGGGGGCCGAGCCTGCAAACTGGTGAGTCACTAGCTCCCACTGAATAAACCCTAATGAGATTACTCAGCTTCCAGGACATGCTAAGCTCCCTGAAGAAAGGACCCAGAAAAAAAATAATAGCATTTCCTTTTTTCCCCCCCCCTCCATGAATCAGCTGAAAAGATCCAGGCTAAAGAGTCTAATTTAAGATACAAAGGAGTTTTAAAGGAGATTTCAGTGAGAGAAGATGGTGGTGCTCATATATGTTTATTTTTTTAAAAATACAAATAGTTCCAGGTGCTGAAAATTCTTAGCAAAATAAACAGAGTTTCTGCATCCACAAATGAATGAAATGAAGAATGGGTTTGTTGGGTGGGGTTTCTTTTTTGGCTCTGATAACTTTTTTCTTTTACTTTCAACAGTTATGGAGAAAAATTTTTAGTAATGAGTGTGAATTAATCCAATGGACAAAATGATTAAAAAATTAAGAGGAAAACAATGCCCTCAGTTACACATGCAGCAACTATTTGCCAGATAACATAGACTCACACTTCCCCAAATAACAGTAGATGCTTGCCACACTGTATTCTGGCCAGCCCTATAAATCAATACTATTTGCTTTTTCAAATTATTTTCAAATGTTAATAACAATTTAGAAAATACTGAAGTGGGTTTCTGGTGAATGTTATTTTCTGTAAAAGAGGGAAAACAGGCTTCCTGACCTTTTTTTTCTCCTCTTTGTCCATATTCACGGGGCTTCAAAGCATGTGGCCTCTTAGTTTTTACTTCTAACAGAGTCAAACAAAAATAAGACAGACTAATCCTTACTAATATAAGGGAAATAAAGCTCAGTAATATGGCATTCTAACAAATGTAAAATAAAATCACTGACGCAAGACATTTCAAAATGGCAGCTTTTAACGAAACAGTTTGCACAGGTTAAACTCTTGTAAGACCTCTCACTTTCCATGCTTGTCTTGAAAATTGTTCACAGAAACAGTACTGGGCATTCAGTTGATTCAACAGGTGCTTGGTACTGAAAACCAAAACTGCATTCATATTCATGTTTTTATTTCTTCTAATACCTATATGCCACAGGGATGAAAAGATGTTGCTTGAATCTTTTACTGTTTATTTTTTTAATTTACTAGTCCAGGTGATGAACTGTTAGAAGAAAATCTGCTCAGAGCATATTTCATTTTCTAAACCAAGATGCTTCACTCATACTTGTGCTGTATGCATATAGAGGTGCATGATACATATGAGTTTAGGAGTGCCAATAAACTGCATGAGAAGAGGCTTTCTCTTCGTTCCAGAGAATTGTAAATCACATGCTTGGAGCAGAGAATAGTCAGACACACCCCTCAGTGGATGCTCACTACTCAGAAATGGTGTATATTCCAATTTAGGATACAGAAGATTTCCCATCCCACTCCTTTAAATCTGGCTCGAGAGCCCACCCTCAGAAGCAGGACTGTTCCAAACAGTTCTTACGCACAGGTAACCTAGGAGCCTGGAGAATGCAACTTTATAACACCTCTCTCTACCTAAGCCAGCAGAGTACTACTTCATAGTATCACCAGAAAAAAAGAATTTTAAAAATCCTCATCAGATTTCTCTGCTGGTTCTGCCATGCTCTGCTTCATTACAATTTAATTTGAAAATCAGTAATTATTTCATAGAATCATTGGCCATTTGAGTAGGAAAACTACTCATCTTCCCTGTCTTTTCTCAAGTTTCTATTCAAATGCATGTGAAGAAATTATTTTAGCATTTAAACCATTCAGACACTTGTGAATGACTTGGTGTCTCAATCTAAAAGCATTGTGTCTCAATTAAAAGCATGATGAATTTAGACATAACGCAGTTTTTACTGGAAGTGCTTAATCCTTTACTTCTCATACAGGAAGAAATCCTACTGTCTTTAAAAGTGTGACTTGTTTTTCCATCACCTTCCTCTTCAAGCCAGTTGCGTTTGCAGCTAATCTGCCAGCTCTGAATTCTCTCATTACTTTCTGGTTCTCAGTGACGAGACCAAATATAACTGCAGGAAAAACCTGAATTCATAAAGCCTGGTAAGAAGAACAGAATTTTTTTCCTCATCTTTAGTAGCAAAATAATATTCACCTGAACAGCATTCACCTGAAGGCGAAATAATATTCACCTTCACTTTGCAGGTGAAAGAGTAGTACACAGAAATGACAATGACATCAGGCAGCAATTTCCAGTTGGGTCTTTTAAAAAGAGCAGCCATATCTATTTGGACAAAATGAAAGAAATAGCACAAACCCCTCCTTTTCATCCTTATTGTAGCTAGTACAGTGTCCTATTGATCCACACAACTTATTAATCACGTACTCTTCCCCTTCATCAGGAAGGATTCAAGATTTGTTTGAACTACTAATTGCAAAGTTTACTCAGCCTACTTGGCTTGCTTTGTAATTAATAGCTGTTATTGCAATTGCAGCAGTGTTGCTGGAGCATATAGCAGATCCAAACCAGAAAGGTCTTTGTCCTATCAGCAAACTAAGGATTGTTTTTAACTCTCCAGATTTTCTAGTCCTGATGCATGTAATTGCAGGTTGGCTGCACAGAGTCGCAGCTTGGTTTGACTGATAATACTGATTCCAGAAGGGGATCTGGCTGATGTCCACATTTCAGCAGGGATAACAAGCCTTGACTTGTGGGCTTCAGTAGAGCTTGTTCCCAAAAAACTCTGGTACCTCCTAGAATGTAAAAATGTGGATGTGCTAAGAATTGTGCTGAGCTTTACTAAATGTAGAGATGACCTAGACCAAAACCCTGGTTACTTCGCTTTTGTGTGGTCCTACTGCAGAATTGAGTCTGAACTTCCCCACATAAGAGCACTCCTACCTGTGGCAGATCCTTGTGCGAGGTGCCAGGCAGGATTGCATTGGAGAAATGACACACCAAACATCATCGCAGATTTTAACTGAACCATGGGGGATTTTACCATTTTCCCTTATTAAGGAGAATTCAAAGATTGCCTGTAACAGCACTGATGTAACATAAACAAAGTTTATGAGGAATAGGTAGATTTCTGAAAAGGTTATGGCAGGCTTACATGTTGATTACTGGAGTAATTCAGTAAGTGCTTTATTTTTTTTTAAATAATAAGTCTGGAAACAACTTAAAAGGCCGATCCAATTATGTGTTTCAAGACCGAATGAAAGCTGACGTTGAGACAGCTAAAACATTAAGAGAGCAATGGGGTACAGTAATAGCACCCTGCTCATTTCAACTGCAAATGAAAACGCAGCACCTTATCTGGGGCTATTCCTGTATTTTTGGGATTTCCAGTCCTGTAGCTGGTGGTGTTTTGATGCAGTTAGAAATGTGAGTGTAGGTAAGGTTCATTTTTTGAAGTAGTCATGCAGTTTACAGGAATTGAGGCTGTTTGGGGACGTAAACCAGTAATTTTAAAAAGGAAAACAAAGCAAAGTTCAAAAGGGAACACGCAAGCCGCTCTTGCTTGCCAGAGGCAGGGAGTTTTGCAAAGGTCCAGTCACGGCAACCCTCGGGAAACACATCTCACACGCACGCGTGCCGTTGCCAGGGTGGATCTTCGCATTTTGTCGTTGACTTTTATTTACTCTGCAGCTCTTGGACAACCTCTACAGGGGAGGACGCGGCCCGGCCCCGCCGCCTGACAGCACCGCCTCCCGCCCGCCACGGCGCGAACCAACGCCCCGGCCCGGTGGGGGCGCTGCTGGCGGGCGGCGCGGGCAGGCGGGGGAGCTGGGCGGGCGGCACCCCCGCAGGAGGACGGAGGGTGGCGGCGTCCCCTCGCGAACCTAACGGCCCCAGCCCCGCGCGCGGCGCGGCCTGGGGAGGCCCTCAGGCCCCGCAGCACCCTGGTGGGTGAGCGGGCGGGGGCGCTTCTAGCGGCAGCGCTGCCAACACCAGAGTGAGGTTTGGAGAGGGAGAAACCCTGTCAGGAGAAAAATCATCCTTGGGTGAAAGAATTCCCCTTGCCGAGGGGAAGAGGCTTAGGGGTCGCTCTGTCCGCTCCTGTATGGGTTGGGTTGGGTTGGGTTGGGTTGGGGTGTGTGTGGTGTTGGTTGCTTTTTAAGTCCTTGCAGCCCGGTCTTTCAAGAATCCCTTTGCATGTTTATACAATGAAGTATTTTTTTTTCCTGTATGGTTGTACTATGAGTTGGCATGGACCGTTTCTCATAAATAAAGCTGAGTTAGGGAATGGTCTCGTGGCGGACTTTTCCTGACTCCCACTAATCTTCCCTCCAGCTTAGTTAACTGAAGCTAGGGGACAGCAGAAGCTTTGCCATCCATTCAGGCTCTGCTCAGATGGTTTCAGCTGACCTTAGAAAGCAAGCGTGGTCTTGTGTACCCGCAAGAAAAGAACTACGGTGTGTGGTTGTCCAGCGTTTACTCTTGGTGTGTGAGGAACCACGGCCATGTTCACAGAGCTGCTTTTCATCAATTCCTGTGAATGTTAATGTTGAATTCCTGTTGGTTCCTGTGAATGAGGTTAATGATAAAGGCTGCCTCCTGTACCTGATAAAACACAGATGCTGTGGGGGAGTTTATCTTTTTTCCTGAATTGTAAATGAATGATAAAGGCTAATGAAAAAGATGTTGATAACTGAAGAAATAGGAAAAATACATGTATTGGTATATGAACAGAGGAATTAGTGACTTTGATGGTGTGTGTGTGGAAATCCTTTACTATGCCATGTACTGAATAAATGTCATAATTGTGTTCACTTGAGTTCATGAAGTCAAAACTGGAGCTATCCTTCAAGCTAACTGTTTATGATACACTGGCTAACTTCCTCACTAAGTAAAGTTATGTATAAACAGAAACATTTTTTATTTGCTTTTCATATGGATCTATATTGTGTGCCACAACTACTGTGTTTGTCTAGTGCTGTTAGTTCAGAATTGCAAAACCATATGATCTACGGACAGCTTCACTTGAAACGGAGAAGATTCAATAAATGAGTCCAGTTTTTCTTCAGTTCCTTTGGCAAGCATACTGGCTAAAAGAGTAGCATATCTCTGGTATTGGGAAGCAATGATTAAAACTGTGTTACAGATTTAAGCCTGCTGGTCTTGAGACAGTTCTGTTTGGTGGGCATCCTGTGAGAGTATCTGAGAGATACCTGATATGTTACTTTTTCCCATATGGTTTAGGGAGTGAGAAAAAGGTTACCTCAAACGTCTTGTTCAAGAGCTTCCTCAAAGCATGAGCATAAGTCTTTGTTCTCTCTCACCCATCAGGTGCTCTTCCAGTGGCTTTCCTGTGGGCTTGGGCTTAGACGGGTTGAACGCTTCAAGTACAGAGCCTGCCAGAGCAGCTGGGAGCTCCACTCAGCCTTTGGAAAAAAGATAGGGACAAACGTTGTGAACTCCTCCAGGCCTCCTGCCGTGCACTGCCTGGCTGTAAAGCAATATAGTCCAATTCAGTTCTCCAGCCTCCTCTCTAGCTTGCACTCTACTATTCAAAACTTCCATTCTTCTTATCTTTATTGGTATCGTTTGTACTTGGGTAACAGTAACTTGTGTTATGGGAGTCTGTCTGCATTTGTATTACAGGTGTTTTCAGACAAAAGATTTGTACATCCCTTGGCGCAGACAGGAGGCATGAGAAGCACCCCCTTTGCCTTGTGAGGCTGCTGGTATTGCTCGTTGAACTGTTGTGCTAACAGCGAGTTGTCCTAATCATTGTCATCAGTTTAGTGGATTATGACTTGGAAGCAGAAGTGGGGAGATACTGTCTTGTCTGTTTTCTGTTCTTTCACAACTGATACTGTCCTGAGATAGGTGCTTGCTGTTTACAGCGCAAGCTCTAGGTGTCACGGAGAACATCTGTCCACTAACTTCATTAAATGTTAGTTGCCAGTATCTTTAAGTTCATTTCTTCTGCCTGCCACTCTTAACTTGCAAATCTGATCAAGCTTAAGGAAAACAGTGTGGAAGTATATTGGCAAGAACTTGGAAACTTTATTGCTACAGCAAGTTTCTGCTTCGTAGATGAGGCAGTTGTACCTCTGGTCACCCAGATCACTGGGAATATGTATGTATTTTTAACATTGAATCAGTATGCTGAGACTGTATGGAGAGATGCTGGACTTGGATCCAAGTCAAATTGGTTTCATGTTTGTAGGACTCAGTAATATTATAAACTTTGAATTTGTTTTTTTCTATCCTCACATTTTCTTCACCTCTCTTCAGTGACTCCCTAACACAACAAATTCATGTTTCATTTGAAGATTTTCTTAACAATGGAAAAAACATTTCTGAACTTTGAAGGCCGTTGTGTCTTTCAGGAAAATTATGGCCCTTTTGGGACCTTGAGGGTTTTTTTTCCCCCCTCAACCAGGTAATCTTGTTGAGATTCAGATAATTTCTTCCATAGGCAAAGGCAGGGTCTTTTGTCTCTTCTTTAGTTTTCCCCAGCTGAGCTTCCTGTTAATCAAGCTTAGTATTCTCTGCTTGGCACACAGTTCAGTAACCTAAGCTATGGTTTACAGTGTTGCCACCATGCAGTGTGTTTGCACAGGGTGGAGCACTGTTATCTCATCTTTATTATGATGACATTTGTCTTTGGGGAAAGTGTATTCATCAGATCATCTTAATAGCAGTGTGTCTTGTGGGTCAGCAAAAATGGCTCTCACAAAGAAGTCACAACAACTTGTGTCCTACAAGTCTTGAAAGTCCTGACACCACAAACATTACTTCACTTGCTACATATTCCAAACAGGAATATTTCGTGTTCAGGTGGAGAAGGGGTTTGAGCTCCAGGTCCCTGTTAGGTGCTGTCCTCCTTTCTGTGAAATCATGCATGTCTTCTGGTCAAATTAGTGTTAAACATCCTGAAAGCATTTACGATTTTTTTCCTATCTAAGCACAAAAATTTCAATTTGGTATAGGTAATCTGGTACCTTACCTAGTGAAGAACAGTGCTTTCTTTTGCTAGCACTGCTTGTTCTGTTTCAATATGGCTTCATAAAATAAATTTGTTTGCTCCATGGATCCATCAGTGCTGCATCTGGCACGAGGGATGTTGGAGCTTAATTTCTACCAGAAGCAGCTGTTTGTCTGAGGCCCAGGACCTTTGTAAAGAGTCCATAAAAGTTGCTTCTACATGGTGAGTGGCTCTCAGTTTTGGGGAGCAAATCCTGGGAAAGGAGAATGCGATGTGGCCTCTTCCAGATAAGCTGCCAGAATTCAGGAAGCAATACTAGTGGGTCATCTGGAGCGTGCTGGATGTGTGAGTGGATGCTGACTTGTTCTGGTCTTGGAGAGGGGAGGAATGGGATGAGTGTCACCGATGTTGGGAATGCTGGCTCAGCATGGGGTGTTTCATGGTTGCCTGCTGGAGAAGTAACAGCTTGTGTTCCTCTGTTCCCCTCCAACCCTCTGTGCTGCCATTTTTCTTCTCCACTATATTTTGTGTGATGCGGGCAGGAAAGGGGAGAGGAAAAGAGGATGCTGAGCAAGTATGTCTGACCTAGGTAGAAGAGGTATGTAATTTATTCGGAGGAATGCGGGGAGCCCAGGGAAGAAGCTTGAGAATGTTTGCACTGAACTGAATTATGTAGCAAAAGAGAAGATCCTTTCTGTTTTGGTCACTGTATCATCTTCTTTTTGGATTTTCAGACTGGCAAAAAGAACAAATTCTGCTATTCTGTGCTGTTAATCCTAAAATATCCAGAACTATTTGTCAGCACCAGCTCCATGCTTAGCTTTCTGTGCTAAATCTGCTAAATTCCTCACAGTTCTCGTGTGTTATTCTTCCTCAGACAGGAAAACTAGTGGTTTGGTTGTTTTGTTTTGTTTTGTTTTTTTTAATTAAATAGTCTTTCCCCTGTGACTAAATTTGTCTTGGCTTATCCTTCTTCTGAACATTTTAACCTGACTTCTAAGCCTCCAAGCATTGTCATAAATGCATATTATAGCAATCAGAGCAAGTAGGGTAACTCCAAGCACTGCGATGGATATACTTTAAGTAGGTTTTATGTTTAACATAAACATTTTTTTTTGATTCAACTAACACTGGGGCTTTTTATTTTTATTTTTCTTAAAGCCCTATTCCACTGCTGGGCAAGGTAATTTTTATTTTCTTGTTTATGTAAGATGTGTAGAAAATTTAAGAAACACATATGGGCTTATGGAGAGTTGGATAATATCTTCAGAGCCTGTCAGAATTTTTTTCCTGCATTTAAAATTGTGCTGTTTAGGTAATACATGAAATACGTTAACACTTATATGATCTCTGTTGTCCATTTTTAGGAACAGATACGCAGTTTAGTGGACAAGCATGTGGAATTCACTGCGACTCTTTTCAAGATGGTTCTTTGGAGGATACGATGGCTGCTTTGAATTTTCTGTAGTGTCTTTTTATTAAAGGAGAATTCCTAGTAAGAGATACTACTCTGTCTGCAATAAAAATCCTTCTTACTAGACACAGATAATAAAATCTCTGCATATAGTCTGTAAGGATCATTTATTGTAAAACACTGGCCTCTGAAAAAAATAACCAGTCTTTGTATCTGCATCAGTGAAAATAAATAAGGTAAGAAAGCTGTTATAAATACTTCTCTGTGTAAGATGATAGAAGTATAGAAGTGTGGATGATATATGTATATATGTATTTGCAGAATTAGAGCCTAAAAAATAAAATAAATTTTATGGAAAACCTGAAAATGAAGGGAAAAGTGTATTCCAGTGAAAAAAAATTTCACAATTCAATACAAACTTGTTTTTTGCAGAGGCAGCAGGACTGTGACTTGCACTTACACAGTCAGCAAAGGGAAGAATGCCAGGTTCTAAAAGTAACTTGGTGTCTTTACATGAGGATGGTATAAATGATACTTCAGACTTGAGCGAAATGAAAATGTCAGATGAAAAAGGATCTGTTGAAAAAAGAACAATGACTCTGATTGAGAAGAATGGCTATCACGACTCTGTGTACATGAAAGCAGCTAAGATTTTTCAAGGCATTCATACTGAAAAGCGTAAGGATAGAATATTGGTGCGGTATGGTGGTGACTCAGTATCTCCCACACTGACTTTTAAAGATGAGTATTCCCAGCGGGTATCTTATGAACTGGCTTTCAGTGCTCTAAAATGTAAGTACAAAACTTTTCCAAGAATCTCTAACAGAAATGACGCAGCAGAAAAAAAGATATGGAAAAACAAAATGTTTAGTTTCTGCCTGACAGCAGAGATCTGGGGAATTTTTTGTTGAACTATAGGTTACTGCTAGACTACTCCTATCCCTCAAATATTTACATATATCTAAGTGGTGTTAGCATTTTGTGAAATCAAACGTTTAAACTCTATGCTTTTTCATGTAAGGGAATTGCACTTACTTAGAGCTGCTACTGCTTGTGATTGAATTTGCCTTAGAGTTTCATGATTTTTAAACTTCCAGCTTTTTCTTCAGTGATTTACAAGTTTTTCTTCCATAGAATCTTGTAGATTTCGTAGCGTAAGTTGTCGTTGTTTTCTTTTTTTGCAGATCAAGATCTTCTTGAAGAAATATTGTTAGATAGTTGTGTTTACCCATGCCAGTCAATAGTAAGTGAGCATTTTTGTGAGGAAGTAAATTCTGTATTTTCTAAGTTGATGTAATTAGAATATTTTCTGAGGATTCTGCAATATTCTTCAAAACAACATTTGTTGTTTTGAACTATATGGTAGCCTGAGACTGAAATATTGCTGCTGGTTTTAGTTAGTTGTCTAAAGCATCATAGGAGAGCAAACCATAATGCTTACTGCAGTGTAATGCTTGCTCAGTGAGATTGTCCATGAGCCAGTCCATGTCTATGGGCTTTCCTTCTCTGCTGTGTCCCATTGTGAGTGGGGAAGAAAGTCATGTTCCCTTCTTGTCCCTGAGAGTTGGAAAGCATGGGGTGAACCCCATCAGACGAAAGAATGCATTGACCCCATGTTTCATTTCCTGGGCAGACTGTGTTGTATATAAATATTGCACTTATATTGGCAAAAATTGGTCCACTTTACTGTCTCAACATGCTTTCCTGCTTTGACATGGAAAGAAAATCTAGAGCTGGCAGAGTAATATGCTATTCCTTCCAGTTTAGTCTTTGTTGCCTTTGCAAATTACAAGATGAATTTGAACGGGTGTTATTTGTGGAGATGGATGTGAGCAGGCAAATGATCTAACACATATGATTTTTGGCTTGTTTTTATAAGGAAGTAAGACCCACTTGGTAACATTTTGTGTTTGGTGGTATTTCCCTAAAAACTTGAGGTTTTGAGCTAATTTTGGTCATATCTGTGAGAAGCTAAGAATTTTCGAAGGTATTAAGAACTGTAGGACTTTAATGAAAAGAGGCAGACAAGAGTAGCTGAAGTGCTGTTAATTACTGTGCCTAAGAAGGAGATGCTCCTTGTTTTAAACATTTAGACATGGGAAGGAGATTTTACATATGTTCTAACTGCAGAATGGTTATTATCACTGAGCTTATTGGTTGTTACATACCAAAGAATCCCACTAGACAAATTGGTGGACAAGAAGCTTTTGTTAGCTATTCAAGGAACTTATGAGGAGAAAATAATTCCAAAGTTTAAGTTCTGATAACGTGAAAAGTTGTTAAGATATAGTATATTATGTGTGCATATGGAGAGTGTTTTTAATTTTGGTGAGCTAAATAACTTTTGTGTATTTGAGTTTTTAAAAATCATTTAGAGTTTTACTAACTCTCATGAGGAATTACTTTAATATTCTTACAAATAAGCATTTCATTGGAGTTTTTAATGCCTCTTACATGGGAGACTGCTGTTTGATATGGATCTTTTTGCAGAAGTGAGGCATGCTTTGTGTCACCTTTTCTATCCAGTTGCTTTTCTGTTGCAGCCGGATGAATTAACGAGCTTGCTTGTTGTGATGCTCTATGACCTACAAGACCGAAAGTTTCAAGCACGAGAGATTTTTGATGAAGAGGAGCCTGTAGCAGAAGTTCAGAAAATAGAGCGTTATCTATACAGGTATGCATGATAAGGACTTTTGTTGTTGACATATATTAGCAGAAATACAGATTTGTGTAACCACTGCCTTTTTTTTTTTTTTTTTTCAATTGTCAATATCACAGATGTCGTTCAGCTTCAAATTTTGTGGGCTTTATTTTTAATGAGAACCTAGTTTGAAAGGAAACTTTCATATTCTTATAGTTAAGAAAAATACAGCTAACAAACCATCTTTATATTGTGCATTATTCTGCTAGAAAAAGGTATCTTATTTTGGAGTTGTTGAAGTTTTTTTTGTGCAATTTTAGAAAAGAAATTAAATACTCAGTAAACATTCATAAATATGAGTGTAATAGTGTCAAGAGGTCCTGGAATGGAATATCCATTTATTTATCAATACTGCTATTATGGAACTATATTTATTTATTACTTTAAGTAATTAGAACAAAAAAAAGAGGATACATCAAACAAACATTTTAAGTAGTGTTCAAGTATTTCTTTCGTCAGTCTGTTGATGAACTCAACAGGCATTTGTTGGACAAAATTGTGTTGCTGCTGGATTTAGAATAGCCCCAAAAGTTCACTAATATAAATGCAAGGTATTCCTGGAGGGCAGTAAGTAATATGCCTTGATGTCTGAAGTAGCTCACCAGTAATTTTCATTTGCTTTGAATCATGTATCAAGATTATGCATAAAGCCTGTGGGGAAAAAAGGACTGGGGATATTTCCTCTGAGATTTTCACATAGTAATAACAATAATGATAAAACTAAAACTGACTGCAGGTTGCCACCATACTTTTTCTGTACACACTTAGAGGTCAGCTTTCATCAAGTGCCCATTCTGCACATATATTTATCTTCAAACATACAAAAAAATCTGATGATTGTATTCCACAGATTGCAGTTCCAAAATATATTTGGGTTTTTTTTTTAGCTGTCTGAGAAAATTGATGTATTTGGAAGTCATCTGTGAGAATTCCAGTCCCTTGTGCGTTTAAGTAGAACAGTCTTAACTATGTACTACTACCTTGCATCTACCATTGTCTGGGGTAGAAAATGTCCTATATTTGTGTATTTTCTGTAGCAGCTCGCAAAATGAGGCCTCACTTTTGGTTTCGGTTTCTGAACAAGACAGTATTGTAATAGAAATATTTCATGTTAATAGCTGGTGTAAACACTTATAAAACTTCTTAAAACTTGTGCTTATGTTTTTATAGTTTCAGGACAAAATTGGCAGCTGCACTAGCAAGATGCCGCATAAAACATGATGCTCTTTCAATTGAATGTATTCTACCAGAAACCATACGGAAGCAGGAACAAAGGGCTTCTGCTTTACCTTTATGTGTTTGGATAAACACACTTAAAATCAGGTAAGGTCTTTAAAGTATCATCTAATATTGATGTTTTTACATATGAAGTGATGTAGTTTGCTACAGACTTGTTGTAGAATTTCCAGGTTATATTATTACTAGTAGTTTAAGTTTCTTATAGTAAATTCTGCTTAATCCAGCAACATTGCCTTAAGTTTGTTTGTGGTTTTTGTATATTGCAGTAATGGTATTCATAAACTGTGAGAAAGCTGTGAAACGGTTTTTCTTACTATTCTGTTGCTTATGTGGGTCTTTCATCAAATAAATGAGGAAATAAAGTTAGAAAAAACTATATGGGTGAGTAAACTCTGTGACGAAAAATAAAGAGAAAACTTCTTTAAAAAGTGGGTGTGTTACTGTAAGCCATAACATTGGCAAAGCATGTTAAGACAGGTACAATACTTAAAAATGGTGCTTATTCTGTAAGGATAGCGTAAACTCAAAATAAAAATACACTTTTAAAAATCCTTATGTTTGGTGGACTGCTGTGTACATAACAATGGTGTTCCCAGTTCTGTGCTAACTCATACGTGAACCGTATCAGGTTATCCTGTTACCTGATGTGTTAGACAGGTAATCCATTTTATCATGACTTCAAGAATTCTTTTTTCATACTCTTGTCTTGGGCCAGTGTTCTGTGCTTAGGGGATAGGCTCTTCAAGATAGAGAAGGCGTCTTACTCTGGTTGTGGTTTTGCAACTCTTAACTGAGACTGAACTGAAAGCTGCTGTGTTGAACCTACATTTAATGTACCATATAAGCTTATGGCACTGTCTGAAACTGCCTTTCAACGAATGAGTCTTGGTGTATATATCTTTAAACCTTTGTGATATTTGAATTGCAAACCTTGCATTTATGTCTTTATTACATTTACACAAGGATTATTTCAGATATTAGCCATCAAATTTGTTGGCAAGCTGGGCTAAATTGAAAACAGTTGAGGGAACCGAACTATTCCAACTGTAAATTTGCCACAGTGTCTCCTGCACATGGACATTTATGTTTTGATGCTTTGAATCCTCTGGAGATACATACCTCTTTCTTAATTTATTTTATCAGACTTACTAACTTAAATGTTTCAAACCAGAGTTCATGTGTCTAAAATAGGCTGTATTCACCTCCTGCATTAGGCAGTATTGCATTTTGTGTGTATGCACACACACACACAAAAAAGAAGGCAAAAATCCATATAATCAATGTGAACTATATTGCTTAAGCAAATGCTGTATATTTAATAGTCAGAATTGTATGTTAACAGCCTTCAAGACGTTTTCAAAGATTTGAAGAAGAAGGGATTCACAAGAGTTGAAACTGTGCCAGACTTTGACCATTATACGTACTGTATGGACCAACATTGCCATGATGTACTGTTTTTTCCTTCCTCTCTTAAAGAAGAACTGCTTAATTTAGATCTTTTTGCAGATTGCAAACTCTTACTGCAGGTGAGCTGATGTCATCTTTAATATGTTCTGCAAACTAAAATAATGCTTTGCATTAGAATGAGGTAATGTATTGTGTGACTGTCCTATTAAATCAGTCAGACAGCAACATACTCATAAGGTTTTGGACTTTTTAATAATCAGAAGGTTAGAAACTTTCACTTACTAAATTTAGCATGCAAATGTTAATGCTTATAATGTATAACTACAATTAAGTTAGTACAACATTTTAAATTTAATCTTCAAACTGTTGAAATAAGCATCAAAAGTGGTTCAAGAGGCAGACTTACTTCTGAAAATGTGAGGAAAGTTTCTATGTAACTACCCCCAGTTAGTAGATAATGGTATGGTAATTTTGTTATATGTCTTCCTCTTCAGCTGCATATTTGTGATGGAATGATGACACTTCTTTGTATTTTGTGCAGCGTGGTTCCTAAATCTCATAAACCCCACTGGTCTTTCCCCTGCCTTGCCATCATTAGCCTTTCCAGGTCAGAGGTTGCTGTTGTAGAGCGGTCATTTGGAGTAACTGTCCAGCAACACACAACCAGAAATTAGCTGAAGTGTCTGATGATTCCCGAGTGCTTAGCAGAAACATCTCAAAGGGCATTTTCACTTGATGCTTAGCATTTTCTGGAAATTTTAGCCTTGCCGTGGTTTAACCCCAGCTGGCAACTCAGCCCCACACAGCTGCTCGCTCACGCCCCCCCCCGGTGGTATGGGGGAGAGAATTGGAAGAGGAAAAGTGAGAAAACTCGTGGGTTGAGATAAAGACAGTTTAACAGGTAAAGCAAAAGCCACGCACACAAGCAAAGCAAAACGAGGAATTCATTCACCCCTTCCCATGGGCAGGCAGGTGTTCAGCCGTCTCCAGGAAAGCAGGGCTCCATCACACGTAACGGTTACTTGGGAAGACAAACACCATCACTCTGAACATCTTCCCCCTTCCTTCTTTTTCCCCCAGCTTTATATACTGAGCATGATGTCCTATGGTATGGAATATCCCTTTGGTCAGCTGGGTACAGCTGTCCCAGCTGTCTCCCCTCCCAGCTTCTTGTGCACCCCGAGCCCACTCACTGGTGGGGTGGTGTGAGGAGCAGAAAAGGCCTTGACTCTGTGTAAGCCCTGCTCAGCAGTAACGAAAACACCCCTGTGTTATCAACACTCTGTTCAGCACAAATACAAAACACAGCCCCATACTAGCTACTGTGAAGAATAACAACTCTATCCCAGACAAAACCAGCACAAGCCTCAAAATTTATTACCCAGCTTACAGAGTAATTCAGTAGTCAATTTCAGTATGTATATTTTGAATAGAAGACTTACAGAAAAGAGCTATACATGGGAGCCCCATAGGTCATGGGAACAAATTCTGAGTGTCACTCCCTAATATTCAAAGTGAGGAAACAACCCTCAAAAACTCCATCTTTCTTTGGTGGGATAGGGTGGTACTTGA
This sequence comes from Phalacrocorax aristotelis, assembly GCF_949628215.1. Classification (NCBI taxonomy): domain Eukaryota; kingdom Metazoa; phylum Chordata; class Aves; order Suliformes; family Phalacrocoracidae; genus Phalacrocorax; species Phalacrocorax aristotelis. The sequence continues at coordinate 57,901,135 of NC_134279.1, read as the reverse complement.
ATGCTGTAAGTGGATACATAGACATTGATGTGAACTTAAAGGTTTAGTGCCTTTTTTTTCCCCTCCCCTTTATCATCAGTGTTTGCCAGATTTGGTGCAAAACATGGTGCCTGTGGTCCGTATCTTCACTCTGTGTTTTAAAGTAATTTGATGGAGATAATGTTTGATATATCTCTTTTTGTTCTCATCACTTATAGTATGAGATCATCCACTTTTATTGAGAGGTCCCTGTGCTTTTTGCATTTAAATCTGCCTCTTTTTCAAATTTCAGCAAAATCTTGGTCTTTGATTTGTAAGGCCTTAATTTCTCTTGTAATTATTGTGAAGAGCGGTGTGAATAGTTTTGCATTTCTCTACTAAGCTGCCTCTGAGGATGAATTCTGCATATTGTGGCCTATGTTTGTCTTTTTTGGAACCTGCTGTTGCTAAGAGTTCCTCCTCTTGGGGATGACACGCACTTATGCTTTTCACCTATGGATATTATGCTTTCTTATGCATTAGTTCAATTATTTTAAGTTTAGTGAGTGACTTAAGATGTTTGGTTTTGTACATTATTTAATTCTATATTAGCAGCTATCCCTGATCAGTTTTTCTCCTCCCTTCTTTCCCGGTTGTCATGAAAACAAATACTTTCCTTATTTGGAGAAGATGATTGGCATTCATAGAAACTAATTAGTTGGTGATACTTAATTTTTGTGTCATTATTTTCTAGGATAAGTCTCGCAGCCTTGCTGTACACTCTGCACAGGCGCTGCTGAATATAGGTGATGACATTATAGTGGCTCATGTAGGTTCCCATCTGACCGTTGCCCATATGTCAGTGCTGACAAATCACACCACGTCCAAAATTTTTGTTTGCGGCGTGAAATCTTCAGTGAAAGCAGCAGAACTGAGGAACTTGTTCAGTCACATGGGATGTAAAAGTAGGTGTTAGAACAGTTGGTATGCATAAAGTATTGTAATACAGGTGTTTGTGATATTGATAAATATGGCATAATTCTATCAGGATTCAGAGGTCCCTTGTTTAAGGACCTGGGGAAGGCAGTAACAACTTCTGTGTTGTCACAAGGCAAACTGACAACTCTTCAGCTACAATTAAGTTAATCAAAGGTTGCAGATTACCCATGTCATAGATGCAAGCTCCTGAAATGTCTGGGTGAATTTTTTCCATCTAAGTAGTTACTGTATAGCAGTTGGTGTAGCTGGGAACTTTGGGTCCATTTATTTGGAGCCTTGGCTGTTGCTTTCAGTCTGATTTTCAGCTGTTTGAGGGTGTTAATCCAAACCCCATGCATTGTCCAGTTACCCAGAGGACATGATCAGAACAGAAAGCAACAAGACCCTGGAACCCATTAGCAGTCTTTCCAGTGGAAGTTGCTAAGGTCTAGGACACTAGTCCTTCAGTGTCTTTGAAATCAGTGGGGCATACTTTGGAGGATCGCTGGGTAAAAAACTGGCTGGATGGCTGAGCCCAGAGGGTTGTGGTGGACGGAGCTAAATCCAGTGGTGTTCCCCAGGGCTCAGTGTTGGGGCCAGTCTTGTTTAATATCGTTATCAATGATCTGGATGAGGGGATCGAGTGCGCCCTCAGTAAGTTTGCAGATGACACTAAATTGGGTGGGAGTGTTGATCTGCTTGAAGGTAGGAAGGCTCTGCAGAGGGATCTGGACAGTCTGGATCGATGGGCCGAGGCCAACTGTATGAGGTTTAACAAGGCCAAGTTCTGTGTCCTGCACTTGGGTCACAACAACCCCATGCAATGCTACAGGCTTGGGAAGGAGTGGCTGGAGAGCTGCCTGGAGGAGAAGGACTGCTGGTTGACAGCCAGCTACATGAGCCAGCAGTGTGCCCAGGTGGCCAAGGCGGCCAACAGCATCCTGGCTTGTATCAGGAATAGTGTGGCCAGCAGGAGTAGGGAAGTGATCGTGCCCCTGTACTCGGCACTGGTGAGGCCTCACCTTGAATAATGTGTTCAGTTTTGGGCCCCTCACTACAAGAAGGACATTGAGTTGCTGGAGCATGTCCATAGGAGGTCAACGAAGCTGGTGAAGGTTCTGGAGAGCAAGTCCTGTGAGGACAGGTTGAGGGAACTGGGGTTATTTAGCCTGGTGGAGTCTGAGGGGCGACCTCATCGCTCTCTACAACTACCTGAAAGGAGGTTGTAGTGAGGTGGGTGTTGGTCTCTTCTCCCAGGTCACTAGTGGTAGGACAAGAGGAAATGGCTTCAAGCTGTGACAGGGGAGGTTTGATTGGATATTAAGAAACATTTCATCACTGAAAGAGTGGTCAGGCATTGGATCAGGCTGCCCAGAGAGATGGTGGAGTCACCATCCCTGAAAGAGTTTAAAAGATGTGTAGATGTGGCACTTCAGGGCATGGTTTAGGAGACATGTTGGTGTTGGGCTGACGGTTGGACTTGATGATCCTAGAGGTCGTCTCCGACCTTAATGATTCTATAATCTGGGTCTAGCAGGCTCTAGGGGGCTCTAGCTCTGTGGAAGTCCATGTAACACCACTGTCTATTCACTTTATCCCATTAAAATTAGGCAGGCTTGCTTGCATGTAGAACCATTGAGTTTTTCCCTTTTTTCCCCAGATATTCAGTTACTACATGAAGACTTTACTGAGGTTGGACCAACAGACCCAAGACTTCAAAAGGCAAAAGTTATTTTGCTGCTACCACAATGCTCTGGGCTGGGTGTTGGCAACCCAATAGACTTTATTTTGAATGAACATGGAGGTAATTTTTAATACAATAGCTAGCTCATGCTTTCTGGTAGAAATAGTATTGAAGTATTGTGATCTGGACATTGTAGCTGCTTCAGTTAATGGTGTCATTTTATAAAAAGCCTTCCCTTTTTTTAACTACTATAAAACATATATATTAAATAACTTGCATAATTCTGTGTGTCTGCTTCAAGTCGATAGTATGAAGTTTGAGGGTTATTCTGGGGACCAGAGTCTATATAGCCTTTCTTTTGAAGAAAGAAGTCTATAGGCAGAAAATTTATTTCAAGAGACTAATGTGTGTGTAAGTTTCCATTGAGTACATACCTTTATTGACTATACAAGTCTATTCACTGCACAGTTCCCATTAAATAGAAGCAAATAAGAGGCAGTAGTAATTACAGGTAAAGAGGGAAAGGAGGATCATTTAGGCACTTCTCGGTATTGTAATTTGTAAAACCTACTGTCCCACTGCACTAGTAATGGACCTGGTTATTACCAAAACATCTTCTGCAAATAACTGAATATTAAGCCACTGATACAAGTTGCAGTAATAAATTTAGAACTCTTTGCATTTAGATGCAGGATTGCTGAGAGACCTTTTCCAAGGATCTGTATCTAAGGAGAAACTCAGTATTCTTGCTGAGAGGCAGCTTAATGAGTTGATGCATGCAATGAAATGTAAGTGTGTGAGTTCTCCAATTTCTGGGAAGACCTACTATCACCAGTTTTTCTATAGTTAAAATACACTGATCACCCTATTAGTTATCAGTAAGTGTGTAACTAAAACCCCTAAATAATGATCTCCTCAAGTCCGAAGGTGTTTCCGTGTTCTAGTATTCACCAGCCATTAACACAGTAATCTTCAGCATTGTGTAGAGAACTGGCTTACTGCCTTCCTCATGCTCTGGAAAAGTTGTACATAGAGTCTGACTCCATCTTCATGCTGCCACTTTCTGCTCCACTCCTTTGGCAGCTGTGTGAAAAGATGATGCAGCTCTGAATTTGTGCCGAAATCTGCAAATATTTGAGAAGATTTTAATTATTGAAAAGCACTAGAGATTGAATACTAATGTGTGCGGGAGGGTATATTTTCTTGGTGAAAGTGACACCCAGGCATAATTTTAATGCTGCTTTCAGTCCTTAATAAAACCACTGTGTGTATGAAGAATTTGAACAGTGGAATTTTTGTTTTGTAGTTAACGAAGTACAAGCTATTGTTTATGGCACTTGTTCAGTTTACCCAGAAGAAAATGAACTAGTAGTGAAAAAAGCACTGGACTCTGGAGTGGAAGGAAATAAAGTACAACCATATAGGTATGGAATGAATAGTTTTGTCTACGGAAAATTAAAGTGTAACTTTAAATTGTAGCATAATTCTTATCCTAGACTGATCTGTGTCTTGCATTAGATTAGCATTTAAAATAGTTTTTTGCTGCCTCTCAGTACTCATAACATCAAAAGGACTGGAATAAGTAGCATCCTCTTGACTTCTTAATCTAATATTTTTGTTCTCATCTGAAACTGAGAGGGGAGGAAAGCATCACTGGTCAGAAATAACATTGCGGTGAGCTTCTGATAGAGCTATTGCTTTCAGCCTGTCAGTATTCAGAGACTGAAGCGGGTTTAAGATAAAATGGAGACTAAAAGTCAGGGAACTTGATAGCATGCCCTAGCTTCAGACTAGAATGGCAAGTTGCAAGGGAAAAAGAATCCAAGACTTAAAATGCAGGTGTCATCCGTGTCAGCTGGAGCAATTGTTAAGAGAATGATGGGTATTTTCTGGATTTTTCCTTTCAGTCACAGTAGATAAATGCAAACAGTTGGTACTTGCACAGAGAAAGAATAGTTGATTACAGGATGCAGGTTAAAAGTTTATGTTGCCAAAAGCACAGGAGAGCAATACTGTATTTTCAGATTTTATATTACCTTAGATGATGTTGAACTTGGCCATCATACGGAAAGGGACTGTGGTTCCAGATACCATTCAGTGCCTTTAAATTTTGCCTGATTAAAATGGTGAATGTTAACTGTGACCAGTCCACGGAATTTTAAAAACAGGTATGTTATGCATGATGTTAAGTTACAGTACATCAAAATGCATCTTTCTTGTAAATCACTGAGAGAAAAGAGCAGCCTGCTTAAAATTTTATGCTAAATGGGAGAAATCAGGGTATGTCTTCCCAGTGATGCTATGATAGTCCAAAAGCATTTATGAACTTTTGCTGTAAACTGTGTTTTCCTTGGGGATTTGAAATTTTGTGAAGTCTGTCATGTCTTGACCTCTGTGCTGCTATTCCTCTATAGGGTGAACAAGGGGGACCTTGGAACACAATGGTCTCTGAATTACTTGAACACAAATAACACATAAATTAATGATATATGTAACAGAAGTTGTATTTAAAAAATCTGAGATTTTTTTTCCCAGAGCTTTGTTTTTTTTCAGAAAAAATCCCCCTTTTCTAAAACCCTCCTCCTCCTCTCAAAGCCAAAAGAAAATCTATTCAGTGTTTTGCAGAAACATCACAGAACTTGCCATACCACCAAATTACACTTTTGCTCTCAAATAGAAGGCCATCTCAGATGTTAAGAAAAGGAAATAAAATCCCATTAGGATTTTTGCAGACCTGAGCAAATTCTTGACTGAGGACTAATTGAACTTCAAAAATAATGGTTCCAGAATCAGTTCCTTCTTCAGTGTCGTGGATGTATCTTGGATGTTTTCATGCCTCATTCTTGCTGCAATAAAGCTGCTGGTAACCAGTGTAAACAGAGCAATAATAGACCTCCATAAATAAAATATGTAGTGTGATTACGCTTGTCTTAAGACGTGAAAGCTCCAGCCATTTAAGATGCATGTACTACTTACCACAGTTCCTTGTATGCTTTCCTTTAATTAATTAGGTAACTTATTTGACTAACAGAATGCAGGATAGAATAAAAAACTCTTGCAGAATTACTAGCCCCTGTGTTCACAGTAGGGGCTTTGAGAGGCAAGCTATACTAATAAAACATCCTGTGTGATCATCACAGATCTACTTAATCTACTTTTCCAAGAAAACCGAGAGCTTTCAGGAAACTCTTACAGAAGTTGCGCTTATGTATATTCTATCTTTTGGCCTCACTCTGCAGTGCTGGAGCGGTGCCGAACAAAATAAGGCTATGCTGGCATTTGGGGTTGTACAGCTGGTCTTAGGGCTGCGACATCCTAAAGGTGGTTTCAACCATGTACCCCCTGTCTAAGCTGAGCTTACCTTAAGGATATGACAGACAGTTTATAGAAAAGACTTTACCTTACATAAGGGTACACATGGCAAACAGGTTTGTGTGGAGGAGATGTTAAACCATTCATGCATTTTCCTTTGGCCTGTCAAATTTGAGTTAATTTCTGCATCAATTTTCAGGGCCAGACTATCCGTTAAAGGGATTCTTGGTAACTGTAATCTGTATACATGAATCAAAGCAAAGATTGTCCCTTCTTTTGCATTGGATGACCAGATCTAAAAGCAAAAAAAATCTCCTATGTATGTGTCATAGGGCATAGAATTTTATTCAGTAATGCAAGGAGGATGTGAGCCTTCTAGTCTGTTTTAACAAGTTCTGAGGGACATATAAAAAAGCTCAGATTATGGTGAAAACTTGGGAACGAACAGTTTTGCAGGCTTCCTGTTAGAAATGGACTAGCCAGCCAAGTCAGGATATTGCTTACAAATATTGAATGCATTTCTCCATAACTATCTTTGAACAAAGCTCCATCACAAGAGGATCAGTGGAGTGTTGAGGAGGGGCTGTATCATACAGTCCTCAGCAATGCAAAGAGGAGGGGGTAAAAATTGCATTAGGGATGTTTTGATAGTGTTTTTCTGTACCAAAACTGCTTAGTACTGATTTAGCAGCCTTAAGAGCCAAGTCCTTGAGGCCTGTTTATAATAGCAGGGGATTACTGGAATACAGGGAGAACATGAGGAAAGGCTAGTTCTTCCTTCCTCACTGATACATTGCAAAGCTGTGAATTTGAAAAAAGCACTCAATTATTACAGATAGGCAAATTTTTCTAACCTAAGATTTTTAGCTTAGATAGATGTATTCTTTATTATACTTAATAACTCAAAGCCAACACCTTTACAATTTCAGTGTATTACTCAGTGTTTTCAGAGCATTCCTCAACTTCATGGCCAACTTGATAATCCAGTAATTGCAGACCTGAGAAAGCAAGCAGTTGTTAATTATGTTCATACGTATTTGTTATCTGGTGGTTAATACATCTAATTATTGGAAAAAAATAAATGGGAAGTATTGGAAAAAATGAGAAAAACCAATTGTAAAAAGCTGAATTCTTATGTCTTTCTTGAATTGCAGTTTTTTTAAATTAAGATAAGGCTATATAAGACTGTCATTAACAGATGTAATTCGGAAATTACTTCTAATACATCCGTGCTTATTTCCTCTTATGTCTTTAACTATTATTTTCTGGTCATTGGTTTATTTTTTTTTACAGGCTTATTCCTTCTGTGTTTACTCCTTGCTCCAATTCAGAGGCTTCCACTGAAATTTTTTTCAAAATGGAGCCATCAGATATTTCCAGTGGCTGTTTTCTAGCTATTCTAGCAAGAGAGGTAAGCTAAAAAAAAATGCCATTTAAAAACACTACATTGAAAAAGAATATTGCTGTTTTCCACAAAAGAAGTTATGAAATGGTACATTTAAAAAAAACTTCCTGGCTGTTCTTTAGTTTTCTTAAGAACAAAGAATAGGTGAGCAGCTGAAATGTGCAACTCTGGTGTTTTATGCTGAGCACAGCTTTCCAACATGTGCCTTTTCTTCCGGAGCTGTTCATGGTCAGAGCAGTTTTTTGACAGAAGACAGTGCTAGGAACACGTAGAGGAAATATATTGTTGCTGTCACACCTTGGAATGAAATACACAGCTTGATTAGACTCATGATAGATGGTGTCTAGTAAAGTTATTTGTTATGTCTGAGTGTGTCACCAGGATCTGCCAGCATCCAAGCAGACAGTGTCACCCATAGGGATTAAGACTTCATTATAATTTGAATAAAATAGGTATGAATATGTTTCCTTCCAAAACTAAGGCAAATGCAGATCTGGCTTGAAAAGCAGGGGGCTTTTGCTGAGTAAGTGGAAAAGTCTTGGCATGATTTCTGAGGAAAGGCCTTAATGGGGTAGCTTGCATCTCTGAGCATCAACATTTTCCTCTTGTGTCTGAGAGAAGCAGGACTTTTTTCACCAGAAGAGGAAGGGGGGGAGCTAATTAGAATTTAATTGAAAATTAAAGATATGAGATCTTCTTTGGTTATTTGTACCACTTTCTGTCATTCTGCAGTTACAGTGCTTGAAAGAAGCTTGTGTCTTGGGGGGAATTAGGAGAGAAGATTTTATTAGAGTAAGAGAATCACACTTGAAAAGCCTTTCAAGTTATCTATTGACCTCTTGCTTTTCACTGTAATATAATTTTTAACCTGGCTCCCTGAGCTAGTAAGTTTTAGTTAATCATGCCATGTACATCTGTCTATCAGATTGTCTTCCTCCAGAAAAAAACCCACTTTTGTTTCAGGTAGTTGATATGAATAATTTTTTATTCAAATATTAGTGCACAGAAGTAATTGCTCCTATGGCCAGTTTTTGGAAATTGACCATTTTGTCTAATTTCAACTGAAATTTCTGGTTTACAGAAAACCTCTTCTTGGCTAGTTGTAAGTAGTTTCTTCCCCATTGCTTCTCTTTACTTCTTTGGCTATTGCCCTCGTTCACTAGTTAATCTAGTTTGAGAGTTCCTTGCTTATGTATTATGAGCAAGGAATTTCATTATCATGCAAAAGATTCATGTTTAACGATATTTCTGTATTTTAGTAACTATTTCTGATACACACACATTCTATATATCTATATGCATGTTATTACAGACATGCTGCAGAGCAAGTCAATTTGAGAGACGTAGTACAAAGCCCAGAATTCACTCTCCCCTCTCTAGGCCTGTAGAGGGCAAACTCTCTGAAGAGCAAACACTCAGATACCTCTTTACACAGCAGTCACATTCTCAATTTCTTGAATAAATACTTTGGTTAGCATTTATCACATGTGACTTAAGTCTTTCTGCTAGACTCCGCCATAGTTTCCTCGTGGAGTAAATTCTGAGGGATCTGCGATTGAAGCATGAAGTTTGCAGCTTTGTGTTGTGGCTTAGATGTATTGTTGTTTCCTTGGAAATTTTCAGAAAGATTCTTCTGAAAACGTGTCTGTTAAAGACATTCTGGCTCGTGCTGCAGCAAAAGGACTCCTAGATGGCGTTGCTGTAGAAAGATCAAAGGAAGAGGAGAAAAAGCGACCAAAAGTAACACAGCGCAGAAGTAATATTACTGGTAGTGGTACAGAGCCAAAAATGGAAGAGTTCCTTCACCGTCAAACTGTATCCAATGTTAAGGCTGAAGTTGCCATGCCTAAAGCAGTCGGTAACATACTACAAAAGAATGTGAGCCGAACAAAGAGCCACATTCAGCTGAAGAAACCCCTCAACCCGGTTTCAGCCCCAGCTCTGCCTAGAGTGCTGAAGCACACATCTCATTCATCACCTAAGGGCAGGGCACATGACGGACAGGCACTTGCTAGAAGGCCACGTGCAGAACATCGCAGGGTTGTACTGAAGCCTGTGGAGATCATTTTGCCCCCAGTGATAATGCCATACGTATGTCTGCAAGGAAACAAACCCAGGACATCAACTCATCCCTGCTTTCATGGCTGGACTGGAGCAAAGGGTCCAAGTGGGAGGAAACTTCCACCACCTCTGCCTAAAGCTGTCAAGCCAGCTGTGCTGAGCCATCCTCGGCCATGGATGTAAAAATCTGCAAAGTTTGCCCAGCCTTTATAACAAAGGTAAAGACTCCTCTATATATTTATCTACACGCTTAGGTTACAGTACATCTTTATGCAGGATAATCTTGCTGTAGGAAAGAGATATATTATGGGATATTTGCATGGAAATATCCATGTTAGATGTAATTTTAAACTGGCACTCACACTTCACAGTGAATGCAGCTCAGCTGCATAGATCATTGTGGGAAGTGAGGTCAAAAACCCATAGCTCCTTGCTATACATGTCAAAGTCACAAGTTAAACCATATACTTCCCTCCCCCCCCACCTCCATGACCTGCACAGATCTGTAGGAATACTCAATTTCCAATTGCCTTTTTTTTTTAAAGTGAGGCTGCATTTAGTAAGTGGCTCTTTTTCTTTACAAGTGCTAGATATCATTTCTGCAAGTTACCATTTAGATTGTGGCACGTGGGAAGTAAGCCAATTAGCCCACCTTTATTTCTAAAACTAGAGGTTGACTTCTGTACAGGCAACTGGCCAGGTACACTGAAGCCCCTGTACAGCTTTCTAGTACTTACTCCCTTGGTTCCTACTCCAGTGTGCTTCAAAATATTAACAATGAAAACTAGATAAAATACTCTCATGCTAATAATACTGAATTGCCATCATGATGTCATGTCAGACTACGTCATGGCTCATAACTGCTTTGCACCAGCTTCCTTAACCCAAGCAGTTCCTAGTTGAAAAGAGCTGCTACTGTCAAAGAGGGTTGTTTTTATACATGTTACTGCTAGTCAGCTGAGTAATGACTGACCACGGAGTAGTGTGTCTGTCTTTGGAAACAGCTGTGGCTTCTAACCTGCTCCCTCTTGCTGGCAAATATAAAATAAAGTAACTGTAAAACATCTACAGTTGTATAATCTGAGCAGAGGATAAAAGGGACACAGAGCGATACTTTTAACAAGAATCGAATTTAGTATTAAATACAGATAATATAAAGAAGGAAGATGGCAAACAATGATGGCGTGATTCTAAGAGGAACTTCAAGAATTGCATTTATTTAGGTTATACTGTGTAGAAATGGAACAAAGACAGCATAGCAATGCCCAAAGGGAGCCGTGGCCCTAAAGAGGTCTTCCTCTAGGTAGACATTTAAGATACTTGGTACGAGTGTTGCCAATAGTGTCGACAGTATGATACGGAGTCTTAACCTGCGTGACCTATCCCTGAGATGGGATTTAGACCCATCCACAGAAAATGTTTTAACATCTCTCTCTCTTTCCTCACCCACACCAGTCAGCGCTACCTTTAGAAGGAAGGATGTGAATGATGCTACGCCAGCAGCATAGGCAGCAGGCTCTGGTTCGTCAGATGAGTATCCTTGCTTCAGTGAATCAGGGAAAATGTCTTTTAGCATTTCAGTCTGAGCCAGCTGTCCTGTTCAAAGGCATCACCCACCTGCTGTACATCCCTGTGAGTAACGCCTGCTCCTTAACTGTCCCAATAAAAGGATGAACTCTGCTCTTTATTTCTGAACAAACCTGTAGGGACAGATCTAGACCTGTGTGCCTGCAATGTATGGAACTGAAAAAAAAAAATTCCTATTTTATTTCAAAACCATCTTGGAGGAGGAGAGATTCTACATGTTAGATAAAAGGAATGGACAGTAAGGAGATTTGGGTTTTTTTTCCAATATGGTTGTTAAATGCTTAAAATAAACTTAGAGATTCTGCAATTAGAGGACTAAACTATTTTTTAAAATCAAAATCTGTACCATTCATTTATTAAAAGTAATTAAAATTACTTCTAAATGAATATACCTGTGTCTGATGACAGAATTTCTGGGCTACTTACGTAACACGCATCATGATGTCCCACAGTCGGTCTCATCTTGCTTTCAGGAGTTTGAGTCTTCGAAATGTTGTGGGGGCTGAACCAGTTAGAATCTTGATGTCTTACCAAGAATACTGAAGAGCTGGTAGCGAAGATTTTGATTCTGCAGGTCGCCAGCTTATCTGGGGCTGGCTTCAGATGGCTTCAGTAGGTAGGAGCCTGTACGCTCATTAAACGCTCTGTGACTTTTTACAGTAAAGCTGTTTATGTGACTAATTTTCTTTAATCCAGTTACGTATTTGTAATAATCAGCTAGAAGCTGTTGCTTCGGCTTTCCAGATGCAAAAGCATCCATTGCACTGCTACTGCCTCTAAGCCACCAGCATGTTTTTCCCTCCCCTCAACCACAGTTTGGCACAAAAGAAATAATTTCCCAGTTTCGTGGACCAGTAACAGCTGAGACAATCGTTTTACGCAGCTAAATTTATTCTCAGAACAGATTACATTTAAATGTGGAGAAGTGGTCAACAGCAGGGAAAATAGTCCTTTTCGGTGTCAATCAGATACTTCATGTACTGCTAATAGACAGTGGGGGTGTTTCCTTCTTTCTTACTGCTGTTAAAATAAAACAAACCTGCTTTTGCTGACTGTGCAGCACAAGTTTTAGCAATGTTTTATTTAACCTGCCCAAGAAAGGAGTAATGGGATTAATGGCAATGGTGAAAGGTTGAGCCTGTATCAGCCATTGAAATAAGAAAGTTCTCTTCCATGGGTGATTTACTAACAATTTTAGATCCCTAGTTAAATCACCTATGAAACGCTTGATAAAATTAAAAGGGATGTAGAACTCGTAGTGACACAGAACTGGTGTAAGCTATGAGACACTCCACCGCTTTTCTTCCTCTGTCACAAAAGGGCACGTTGTTTCAAGAGGTGCACAAGAAGTCTATGACTACGAACTCACTTCACTGTGAACAGATTCTGTGCCCTTCCATGCCATTTTTATTATTCCTGTTTAACCACCCTGTAGGCAGCCACTGTCGCCTTACATCTCCCACACCCCCTTGCTCCCCTTCAGATGAAACAGTAAGTGGCTTAAATAAAACCGTCAGCCAGCACTGCAGATTTCAAAAGAAAGGCTTTTGTCTCCAGTCGTTGACTGAATATAAATCTCCTTGCTCCTGCAAGGCAGCTTGTTAATGACACAACTGACATGTGATACTTACCTCTAACTTACTACCTGCACTGAAAAAATGAAGACATTAGCTTTGCTTTACATGATTTTTCTACATACTTCAATAAAAATGTGACTACAAATAATTACAAAGCCTGCCTTTTCCTAGGCAACCGACAGTGTACAGAGTGGAGAATGTTACAAGTGCACATCCAGTAAAGACAATACATCAACATAATAATGCAGGATACTTCAGTAAAAATAGAATAAATAAAATAAAAATATTTCAAGCGGTATTTAACAGGTTAATTTAAAATATGGCATCAGACATACAAGGCATAGCGAACATGGCTGCCTGCCTACAGAGTCACTAGGTATTATAAAAAAATGCATAGGTAACTGAAGGGTCACTATAACAGCAACTAAAATGGTGGCAGTTCCCTAAACACATACCCCGCACATCCTTTTTTGGCCATGGTAAAAAGAGCGTCTTAATATATTGTTTAACAAAAGGTAATGGCTTCGCAATATTAGGCTCTGATTCTGTAAACACCTGGGTGTGTAATCTTCTGGAGAATAAGGAACTCTACTGAAGCAAAAAGGCCGCATATAGTCAGCCCATTAAGAATGCTACTTAAATATCTGTAAAATCAACAGCGTTTCGTTAACAGACACAAACCTCTTAACACATACTGGCAAGTGACCTACGGCTTTTCAGATACCTTCTGTCTTCTCCTCAGCCCTTCCTGCAATGGCAGACTCTGCTAGTGAGAGCTAACTAGGTATTCACAGCCTTGCCAACACCGACGTGGAAGAACCTTTACACTGCTGTTCGCTAAGTGTCGGTTTGGTTTAAAGAGAGCCCGGATCGCCCTTGGGGAGAACCAGCACTGGGCAGATGCAACTACAAAATTTAATTATACGCTTTGTTTAAAATTCACTGTTGTAGAACAGTTGCAAATCCCAAATCCTGGCCTTTCCAGCTGGAACTTTAAAAAGACACTGTCAAAGCATTTTCTGTAATTTAAAATAAAGTCGAAGTGTGAATCACTAGCATGATGACTAATAAGGAAACTTTTTATCTCTTAACTTCATGACCCTACCGAAAGCTACAATGTCAGCCACCACATTTTGATGGCAGTCATGATAGGAAGTGAGTTTTTACGGTGCTCCCAGCGGACGCTGCTGGGATCAGTGCTAGGAACTAAGCCAGCAGGTGTGCCAGCTGCCACCTCCATGCCTTGAGATCTGGCTTCGTGGGCACTTTAAACCATTGGTGCTGCTAAAAGGAGTGGGTTTGTTTGCGTCCCCTCGCCGCCGGGTCTCCCTGCCACAGATGCATAAGCAGCTTCCCCTCCGGCTGTGCAAGCCAGGGGGCTGGGGCAGAGGAGGCGGCAGGAACGTGCGCCTTGGGAGGGGAAATAGTTGCTTCAGCGCCTGGGGTGCAGGATCATGGTCATACAGAGATTTGAGATTGGTGGAGGCTCAGCTCTTCAGCAGGTATTCTAGAGAGCTAAATTTAATTACAATAGTTGCATAGCTAGCCTGCGCCTGACACTCGCCCATGCATCACGCTGAGGTTAGTTTAATGATTTTTCTGCATTTTTCAATGCAGAAATTTCTTGAATCATCATTCTTTTCCCCTTGTGTTCCTAAGTTGCTTTGCCCAGGTGTTGCCATTAATTTCTTTAAATAAGGAAATAAAAAGAAAATTGTTTATAACAGTCTCTTGCATAGTAAAATAATTTCTTCCAATAACAGCCTCACCAATGTTCTTTTAAAACTACAGTATGACCAGATCTGCAAACGTGGGAGACAGTTACAGTTTGGAACATACCTATAAATGGAGGCAAAACATTTCCAACACTAGTTAAAATGTCTTTAATGTTCCATTTCCAAAATTTGTACCAATCTGCAGGTCTAGACAGAAGGTGGCAAAGGGAGAGACTCAGATGTGTAACTGCATTTGAAGATTAGCCAGAGGTGCAATTTCAAGGGGCGATACTGGGCTGACGCGGTCAGGGCCTGCGGAGGTGTGTAAATCAAAGCCATTAGATGAAGCCTTTGGAGCAAAAGCACTGAAATCAAGTTGTACCACCTGAAGCACGATCCTGTTAGAAAACAACTCTCTTATTTTGTCACAGGAGCATTAAAAGTAAAAGAAATTTCATGGAGTTTTGTAGATAACAGGAAACATGATTGTTCTTTTTGTGGCGTGTTAAAGTGTTCAGCAAGAAACTCTGAGGGGAAGGGGGAACTGTGCAACAGACGCTGAACTGAACATTTCATCAAACACTTGTAAGGAAAAGGTATGGAATATTTTTAGTCTCTATAAGAGTTCTAAGACAGTAAAATTACTGACTAGTTCTTACTCCTGATTGGTTTAAGCCCTGGGTGAAACAAACGGTATTTTTGATGAATTGATGACAGATTTAGGAGAATAAATTTAACAGCCAACAGTTCAGTTGCATTCGTATGTTCAAAGCTGACAAGCTTCAGTGGATCACCCTGCAACTCAATTACTGAAAACACTTCTGGATTTTTCAGCATCGGTTTGGTATTAAACGTGATTCTTCTTCTCTAAGACCATAATGTATAACCAGGAGATGAAATAATGACACCATGATTCAAAAGCATGTCGGGGAGATGTTAAAGTGGTTGCTAGACCAATGCTGACAAACAATTTAAAACTAACAGGTGTAGTTCTGTAAAAAATAAAACTTGGTATTTAATCTACAGTAATTCAATGGTAGCTAATACTTGGTACCTACTCCAGTGTTGAAAACAGAGCAAAGTGCAGTAGGGTTTAAGATTGGTTTGTGACAAATCCAGCTCAAGACGGTGAAACTATCAACTCAGGCATCATTCACTCCAAGGACTTTAGCACGAGTTCACTGGGAGGGACGTGGCCATATTCTTTTTTTTGTGTGAGTTTAGGTAACGTTCACGTATTTACAATCAAACAGACCTTCCATTGCTCATGGTGTAACTCACTGACAGCAAAAGATTATTCATGCTTCTTTTCATATCACACGATGGTGGCAAGAACGAGAGAACATGCTTGTCTAACATTGTTTCGATAAGGGTAAACTTTCTGAAGACAAAGCATCAGCAATTTGAAATGGAAGGCCAGACATCGTCAGTTCATTTCCCTTAGTGTAGCTACTTCAGTTAAACGTTGGGAGAATCTTCTCTCTTGCGCAGCTACGGCATCTCAGTGACTGGGCGTTTCTGTTTCAAAGTGTCAATGAGGGACAACACTCCTCTTTTTACGTTAGTTGTAACTCTTCTGGTCACCGAGTCTGCAGGAGGTGGGGGCGGTCGAACCTTCTGTGAAGGAGGTCTGGCTACTAAGCACTTCTGATACCGTAACTGCAACAAAGCAAAACCATTCTGTGATCCTTACTGTATCCGAAACTCTCACACAGCATTTTAAATACACTTCTAATACTTTCAATATCATCAAACCGCCATTTCAGCCGTAACAAACAGCCCAGCAGAGGTTGATGGGACACTGGTCTGTTAATCTGTGGGCAGAAGCCAATCCTTAGCACATGACAGATACTATGTCATATGAACAGCCCTTTGAAAACTGACAAATAAGTTTTCTGGGTCCACCTGTTCTTGAACAAGGATTATTTTCACTACATTGTCACTGGACTGTATAACACAACTCCAAGCAAATTGTTTTTCCAGCATTAGATAACTTGTGCAGTGAAGAAGAGATTTCTGACTTACACAGATGATTAAAGGGGTGTTGTTTGCTAAATTGACATTTCAAACTTAAAAATGTTTGTGTTTTAATTGATTAAATATATCAGAATCCCAATTCCTATTTTTATCTGCTCTTTTTATGTCTTGAAATTAATGTACTGGCAAATTCAGAAAGACAATTATTTATGGAGGCAGTGAAAAGTCCAAGTGCTGTTGTGTGCCTCTAAAGAAAGTCACTTACCATACAAGCAGCCTGAACAGCTTCTGATACATTGCCTGCATTTGGTTCACACCAAAAAACGTGGCACTCAAAATGCTGGTTTCCTGTGTCCATAATGAAGGCGAACGTGTGAACGTCCTTGCCTACTCCCATGAAGGACAGGAACCGCACGCGACACTCCACCATGACTTCCTCTTCATTCTGGTTATGAATCAAACGATTGATCGTTACTGCCGGATATTCTGTGGAGCTCTACTTCCCATTTTAAGTTGATTAAATGGGAGGGACACTGGTGCGGTATTGTGGAATTCCTTTCTCTCTGCACATACCCAGCGTGCTCAGGCCGGGGCTGAATCTCCCCTTCTAGGCTATCGCCAGAAGACCAAGGTTTTGAGCGTTAGTGCTGAGCATATTGTGCATTTTAAAAGCTGCTTGTTTTGTGAAGAAACAAAACAACATGACTGTCACAATTCCAAAGGACGCTCCTCTATCGCTGGTAGGTTATACAGGTGTTGGTTTAGTACCTCATCAACAGACGTTCTTTGAAAATTTCATTGTATTAATCTCTACGGAAAACGCTCTACAAAAGGACAGTGATGCAAAAACCAGCTTTAATTTTACTTCTGGCTTCCATACCAAGAATAAGGTAAATACAGTTCAGAATTTAGGATTGCTACTTAGGGCTTACCCTACAACATTTTAGACTCAAAATTCCTAGAAGGGGTAACACTGAATTTGTTTTAAGCATCTAATGAATACTTCTAATAATTTATTTCTGAGAACATGCTTGGAATGGTAAAGAAAGCTGAAGCTGATACAAGCAGTAAGAGCCTGTGCAGATTCTGGAAAGAAGTAAAATGCAAAATAAGTAAATGAATTCTAGTGCAAATTAACTCTTTCTACTCATGTTTCTGTGTTCCTGGTTTTCAACACTCGTATTACATTAAATGTGTTTTAAACAAGACAGTCTGCCTTACTCTTTCACTGATGACTGTGACAGTAGCATCAGCAACATTCATGGTAACTGGCATCCAGTCTTCTTTGCTAGAGGAAGCCATCAGACTTTCAATGGCACTGTTCAGAGTATCCATTCCTAAAAGAGAAGAAAATACAAAAAAGAAAAACAAATACATGAGTATAAGTAAACAGATTTTTTATTTTCACATGGTAGTACAGAAACCAGATTGCTTTGGACTCATTAAAATTAATTTGATGATGGAAGGTAGAGTCGTGAAGTTGTTTTCTTCATCCGCAAAAAAAACCCAGGTGCCTCTGGCTCAGAAAAACCAGGACAGCATCTTTTTTAGCTGCTGCACTATTTCAGTTCTCTAGGGCCCTTCTCATTAGCAGCAGAGCTCATATTCAGAGAAAGCAGTAGAAAGAAACTCTGCCTTCCTGGCAGCTCCCAAAATACTCTGGTTGCAAAACACATGTTCAAATGAGGCCCTAAATATTAGATGTCTTCATGCCTGACCAGACCCGACTTCTTGACTGAAGCACAGGAGTTGCTGCCCTTCGAAAATCAGGCATTTACAGTTGGCTAGCCAGTGTCCAGCCTTTACCGTTCATGCAAGGGACTTTGGAAGTCACGTAAGCGTTACATACCCACAGGTTTAGCGACAGGTAGCATGCCCAGGTACTGGACGTGGAACTTCTGTACCAGCTCTGTCTTTGGTGTTGGGAAATCTACTGCATGGGAACAAAAATCAATTTCCGTTAATCAGCATTCGCAGCAAGGAAAACCACTTCTATTTCATCAATAACGTTAAACAGTTTGCCCAGTAATTGTACTCTGAAGGTAGTGTATTGATTAAAGCAAGTTTTTACTCCTTACAAGGACAACGCTCAATAATTTCTAAAGCAATTAGGGATAACTTTGCATCACCTAATTCTTGATCTACGCTGAGAGTAAGGTCACTTTATATTGCTGGCATATTCAAAACCAGAAAATATAGATGAATGTGTCTCTTTGACCTACAGACCTAACTTCCACTGCATAACTAGGTAGAATCTGGAATCTCTGTTACTACGTTAAAGGCAGTCTATGAGTAATCGATACTACTGTCTGAGCAGACAATTACACAAGCTGATGTATAGATTGGGAGTAAGATACTCAGTATGAACTGGTGGATCTAGAAGCATGTAATTTCCTGTAAAGCTAACACAAAGTAGGCTTGTTCTGGAATACTTTCAAAATAGCAACTATCAAGCTAGGACTAGCACAGGCACGCAAAGGCAAATTTCTTCTATCATGCAGCAGAGTGTGCAAAGACCCTTAAATTGGATGAAAACCCACTTGCACCCCTTGCCCTGGAAGGTGCTGAAATAGATGCTGAAACCTAGGAGGAGTCCTCCTACATCTCTGAATCCAAGCAATTAACTGGAGGATACTCTGTTTTTAAGGAAGATTTGGCCAATTTGTGCAGCCTCAAATTTTGATTTGAAAAGGACAATACGTGCAAGTAGCCACGAGCAAGTAAGACTGTGTTGTATTTCAAAATAAAAGAGGAAATGCACAAGTTGACATAACTGAGCAGGACTCCATTACTGTCAACATACCCAATAAAAATGTTTAGTGTAATACAGTAACAGGTTACAGTCAGATACAGTAGTTAAAAGACAGGATAGCAATCCTGAGCTCTCCACCCAGCATGCTCCGTTTTGGTCAGTAGCGGCATCAGACACAAAACATACCTAAGATAGGACCATCCCAAGGATACCAGCTGTAACACACAGTACCTTGCAGAGGAACATCAAGGGTGACATTTGTCCTCTCTTGCAACGAGCTGCAAGCCATAGCTTTAGCATTCTTCCGTTCGGCCATAATCTGAAGAAGATAAGAGATAATACGGCTTTTTTTCTTTTTTGAAAATACAGTACAGTAGCAAGTACAAGCATATATTTACTCCTACTACAACCATAGTGTTTGAAATCTGAAATAAGTCTTAAGACTTAAAATATTTTTCCAATTTAATTGCAATTTATTTATTCAGAAACAAGACACTACATGGCTAAACAGGTTCTTTTTAAATAACAACTTTACTTTTCCTCCAGTTTATTCACCATTCCTTAATTAATTACACAAAGAACTTAAGTGGTGTCCAAGCCTAGATGAAAGATAGATGGAGGAGGAAAAAAAAACTCTAGCCATTTTTATCAACAGCAAACCTGCAGTGACAAGTAATATAGGAAGAAATATAAATATTTAACACACAGAGAAGTGTTCATTATTCATGTTCCTCTCTGACCTACGTTCTCCTGTATATAATTTTTTTCCTCCATTTTTATGTTTCTTCTGGAATTAAAAACCCCATACGAAAAACAACCTGTTCTTCCTCCAAAACCTGTAACACTAGCAAAAGAGATTAAAAAAACCCACTTTGGATGATTATTCTCTACAAATCTATGACTGAGAAGAGGCCCAGGGAAGCTAACAGAGGTTTTCAAAGCTCATATATGAAGCACTGCTATCTGCTTCTTTAGGCTATGACTATCCATTGTAATTAAGCTATAAAGACAACTGGTGTTCCAGCAGATGACACTTGGTCTGAAGACGCTTCTAGCAAATTTCTTTTTTAGGTTTTATATTTTGGAAGTATTTTCTGTTACAGTGACACAAGATAATATTCTCTGCTGCAGATGAAAAATGATACACACTAGCTTAAGAAGCCGCCCTGACTCAGCGAAGGGGTCCAGTGTGTCAGTTAGCACATGCCAAGTGCTAATGTAATCAGGATTCAATTAATTGCTGAATTACAAAGGAACATAGAATCATTAAGGTTGGAGAAGACCTCCAGGGTCATCAAGTCCAACCATCAGCCCAACACTACCATGTCTCCTAAACCATGCCCTGAAGTGCCACATCTACACATTTTTTCAACACCTCCAGGGATGGTGACTCCACCATCTCTCTGCATCTCTCTGGGCAGCCTGTCCAAACACCTCACCACTCTTTCAGTGATGAAATTTTTCCTAATATCCAATCTAAACCTCCCCTGGCACAACTTGAGGCCATTTCCTCTCGTCCTATCACTAGTAACTTGGGAGAAGAGACCAACACCCACCTCACTACAACCTCCTTTCAGGTAGTTGTAGAGAGCGATGAGGTCGCCCCTCAGAATCCTCTTCTCCAGGCTCAACAACCCCAGTTCCCTCAACCTGTCCTCACAGGACTTGCCCTCCAGACCCTTCACCAGCTTCGCTGACCTCCTCTGGACACGCTCCAGCAACTCAATGTCCTTCTTGTAGTGAGGGGCCCAAAACTGAACACATTATTCGAGGTGAGGCCTCACCAGTGCCGAGTACAGGGGCACGATCACTTCCCTACTCCTGCTGGCCACACTATTCCTGATACAAGCCAGGATGCTGTTGGCCGCCTTGGCCACCTGGGCGCACTGCTGGCTCATGTTCAGCTGGCTGCCAACCAGTGGTCCTTCTCCTCCAGGCAGCTCTCCAGCCACTCCTCCCCAAGCCTGTAGCATTGCATGGGGTTGTTGTGACCCAAGTGCAGGACGCAGAACTTGGCCTTGTTAAACTCATACAGTTGGCCTCGGCCCATCGATCCAGACTGTCCAGATCCCTCTGCAGAGCCTTCCTACCCTCCAGCAGATCAACACTCCCACCCAATTTAGTGTCATCTGCAAACTTACTGAGGGTGCACTCGATCCCCTCATCCAGATCATTGATAATGATATTAAACAAGACTGGCCCCAACACTGAGCCCTGGGGAACACCACTGGATTTAGCTCCGTCCACCACAACCCTCTGGGCTCAGCCATCCAGCCAGTTCTTTTACCCAGCAAAGGGTACACCAGTCTAAGCCATGAGCTACCGGCTTCTCTAGGAGGATGCTGTGGGAGACAGTATCAAGGGTTTTGCTAAAGTCCAGGTAGACAACATCCACAGTCTTTCCCTCATCTGCTAGGCAGGTCACCTGGTCTTAGAAGGAGATCAGGTTCATCAGGCTGGACCTCCCTTTCACGAAAAGCTGTGCTGGCTGGGCCTGATCCCCTGGTTGTCCTGCACTTGCCTGGTGAGGTCACTCAGGATGAACTGCTCCATAACCTTCCCCGGTACTGAGGTCAGGTTGACAGGCCTGTAGTTCCCCAGATCCTCCTTCTGGCCCTTCTTGTAGATGGGCATCACATCAGCAAGCCTCCAGTCATCTGGACCTCCCCTGTTAGCCAGGACTGCTGGTAAACAATGGAGTGTGGCTTGGCGAGCTCCTCTGCCAGCTCCCTCAAGTACTCTCGGATGGATCCCATCTGGCTCCATGGACTTGTGAGTGTCCAGGTGGAGCAAGAAGTTGTAAACTGCTTCCTCCTGGATTATGGGGGGTTTATGCCGTGCCCCGTCCCTGCTTACCAGCTCAGGGGGCTGAATACCCCAGGGACAGCTGGTCTAATGGTTAAAGATTGAGGCAAAGAAGGCATTTATTACCTCAGCCTTTTCTTCATCCTCGGTGACAATGTTCTCCACTGCATCTGAGAGGACAGAGATTCTCTTTGGTTCTCTTTTTGCTGTTTATGTATTTGTAAAAATATTTCTTGTTATCCCTTACAGCAGTGGCCAGGTTGAGTTCTAGCTGGGCTTTTGCTTGTCTAATTTTCTCTCTGTAAGACCTAACAAGGTCTCTGTACTCTTCTGGAGCTGCCTGCCCCTTCTTCCAAAAGTGATAGACTCTCCTTTTTCATCTGAGTGGCAGCAGAAGCTCCCAGTTCAGCCAGGCCAGTTGTCTTCCCCACCGGTTCGCCTTGCGGCATTTGGGGACAGCCTGCTCCTGCGCCTGCAAGACTTCCTTCTTGAAGAATGGCCAGCCTTCCTGGACCCCTTTGCCCTTCAGGACTGCCTCCCAAGGGACTCTCCCAACCAGTCCCTGAACAGGCTGAAGTCTGCCCTCGGGAAGTCCATGGTAGTGGTTCTGCTGACCCCCCTTCTTACTTCACCAAGGATTGAAAACTCAATCATATCATGGTCACTGAGCCCAAGACAGTCTCCAACCGCCACATCTCCCACCAGTCCTTATTTGTTTGTGAACAGCAGGTCAAGTGAGGCACCTCCCCTGGTAGGCTCACTTACAAGCTGCGTCAGGATGTTATCTTCCACACACTCCAGGAAACTCTTAGAATGTTTCCTCTCTGTTGTGTTGTATTTCCAGCAGACATCTGGTAAATTGAAGTCCCCCGCTAGAACAAGGGCAAGCGATTGTGATACTTCTGCCAGCTGCTTGTAGAACACTTCATTTACCTCTTCATCCTAGTTGGGTGGTCTGTAACAGACTCCTAGCAGGATATCTGCCTACAGGCTCTACTTAACCACACTATCCTGTTTTATTCTGTGTTACTATTAGCTACAGTTTTAAAAGTTTAGTTGCTGTCTTATCCAAAATTGATGCCAGGAGTTTCAAGTCATCGTTACGTATGTGACAGCTCAACTCCCTTTCTGATAACCCTGTGTATCGCTACCATTGCGTTTACTTGATGCTGACCTTACTGGATAAAACCAGCTGTGGTAGGGCCCGAGTAGCATGTTTTTCCCTGCTAGACTTGCTGGAAAAATCTGTGAGAATTGAGAGTTGGAGGAGAAAGAGGAGGGACATAACAGGTCTGGGCTTCTCCAGTCAGCCACTGCTCCAGTTCCTGGGGTTAAACTTCACCAAGCACAGCCTGCAGCTTCCTGGCCAACCTGAGCAGTTCCCCGAGTCCTGCCACCTGCATTTCCTCAGGCACCCAAGCCCAGAAGGTTACAGTAATGCATGCTGTGTAAACGCTCACGTTGTTTGCAGGAAACATCACAAGTTCAGTAGCCATGTCTGCAGTGTTGCAAAAATGAGTAATTTTTAGACTATACAACTGGCTACAGAGAGGAATTTGACATCACTGATTCCATTCACTAACGTGAAGACAAATTGTAAAAAGCAAATGACAGGCATACAGTGAATCAGCAGAATTTTAAAACCTGAAGGTTTCCTAACTAGCTTTTCTAGAAGAGCTGTGACTCACAAGGATGGACAAGTTGCACAGGGATAATCAATAACATTATTCACCCCCGGAGCCCCCTTCTCCTGTGGTGCAAACTGGCATGTTTTAAGGAAAACCAAAACAAGCAGCGTAATATTTTTAAAAAGGTGGATGCAGCCTCAACTCCACCACAGCTCAATAAAGGAATAAAAAAGAGTTTCAAGTAGATTGGTTTAACTGCCTCTCTATGAAGTGTTTCAATCAGATTTGCCTGCGGTAAAGGATGTGCTGCCTTGCAACCACTGCATGAAATGACCGTACAGAGGACACACATGAACTGATCACGCAAGAAACCCAAAATTAATAACCAGGGAATGGTGGCAAATCTGTAAGGTAAGACGACTGAAGAGAACAGTCCTCTCCAGTATTACAGACAACACTACCATGAGCAGGAACTAAGATCCTTTAGTATTTGTAACTAGAGTAGCTTAAAAAAAAATCAGGGCAAAAAGGGGGTTTAAGTGGGCAGAGTAATATTAGCAACTATTTTCCTGCCTGTCCTGCAGGATAATGCCCCTGAATAATACAATTGAAACAAGGCCTGATTTATTTACAGAGTTTAACATCACCATTTATTATTAATTGAAGCTGTGCGTTCTTTTTCCATTTGAACTCACAGCTTCTTTTTTATTCAAGAAAACCTTCGGCCTCTATACACATTTGTGAAAAGCACATACCACCCTCCTCAAATCTATATGCTCACCCTCCCACTACTCCCATCCACTTGTGTCCTTTGCTTTACAAATTCCCTACGCTGTTTCTCATTGCCAGTGATACAAACTAAACTAACACCGCATACAATTGCTGATTGTACGTGTTAAGCTCAGGGGCCTCTAAACAGACAAATGCAGCTGACTTTAAATCCACTTGCCTTTGAGCAGATTTCGTGTAAACTTGTGGCGATGGCTTTTGCGGGTGTGTCACATCGAAACACATGACATTTCAGAATTCTTGTGTCTTTGTCTCTTGCCACATAAGCAAAGTCTCTGTGTAAACAAAATAAATCGACACATTAGAAACAAGCAAAAACAAGGCATTAGAATCAGTAGTATCTCCAAAACAGCAAGTCCTACTTCAATTTAACAGGTGTATGCCTTGGCTGTCAAAGAATAAAACACATGCCCTAAAGCAGACCTACAAATGTGATGAACTGCATATCCATGAAACACGTATCTAAAGTTTGGTGCTTAATCTATCTAATTAAAGAGCTCATTACCGTTTCCTACCCTGGCAGCTTACTGAACTTAACAACCTGTAATTCCAATTGCAATTATAAATACAGGGGAAAATTTACTCAAACATTTTATTGAAGATCAAGTGGGGAGAGAATCACAAATTGAGACAGAAGACGCAGCTCTTAAGCGCTAAAAAAAAATATCTGAGAAACAGCATACAAGATTCTAGTTAGAGAAAAATCATATTTCGAAGGACTGTATGAAGTGTTTAAAATATGCAGATAGTAATTAGAGATCTGGTTGCGTAAGGGAGAAGTGAACCTGCTGAGCTTTGCTCACACTAATTGGCCTAAATTTCTGACCTTATTTTTTCAAAAGTTAAATAAAGCTGCCCTACAAAAGAGATTTTTGCACTGTACTGGCTAGTCACCATGGCATAGCATGGCTTTCTAGCATGGGCGATAGAAGTGCCAGGATTATGTTTATTAGCTCTCAGGCTGTTTAAGAGTAGGAGCTTTTCTGAAAAATTCAAAGTGGTATACTGAGTCAGGAAGAAGCCTGCCTTTGCCTGGTTGCCATCCTTGCTATAGCATACTCTCTGCTCCCTGGTCTTGCACCTCTGCTTTTTCACGTCCTCCAAGAAACCGTAGCCCAGTCTTACTTTGTGACCCTCCTGCTATCTCCAGGTTTCTTTGGGACTTTACATCCCTTGAAGAGTTATGCCAAGTAGCTAACTAGAATTAGAACAGACAAGCAAAGCTGGAGCTCCAATAGCCTCTAATACCTGAAGCCTCTTTTCAGTGCCTTTCCTCTTTACATGTAAATAATTACCAGCAAGATTCTAACTGGTGAAGAGATAGGAGGATTATTCCTAAACCACAGGTTTTATATACAGGAATACTTCAGTTTATATTAAAGGTTAAATATCCTGAGCAGGGTTTAATGTAACACGGATTGCCAATTTCTTTGTTCATTGTAAATGCCCAGTGAATTGAAGGATTTTGTACTGAAGTTATCCAGGCAGAACCAGAGACTGTGACAGATAGACAGCCAGACTTCCAGCTCTGTACAAGACATGGACATTGCCCTGCAGTTAAATACTTTACCTGTACCTAATTCAGCAGCACTAGATTTTGTCACTAATGAGCCCTTGCAATGAAGGGGACAGTTGCCCACAGCCTGGACTGCTCAGTGACAGGCACAGGTTGCTCCTCTGTTTAACCACTTTGCAACCTGAGACCTGATGAACGGCACCCCAGAAAGAACCCCAGAAAACTATCCGGAGCTGAGATTTGGAAACCTCTCCACCTTACTGCATCGCAACATGCGATGGCACGCATTACCAGTACAGACAGGAGGCAGCAGGGCAACACATGGAGCGTGTTGCCACCTGAACCCTTCCTACATGGGGAACACAGCCCACAGGTTGCAGCAGTTGTTGCTGGCTGCAGCGCTGCCCTACCAGCATGTGCAACACAGGCACCCTGGGGAGGGACAGTGTTTCACCCAATTGCTCGTGACTTGCAGGAAAAAAAAAAAATCACAAAGCAATAATCCACAAAGTGCTGCCTATTACAGAATACGCCCTGAGGTTTCCTAGCTCCAGCCTGACCTCCAAGCACCGCAGCCACAACCTGCAAGACCCTTTTGGCAAGTTGTTCCCTTTTGCTGCACTGCAAGTTCACAGAGGTGCTGAGCTCCAGCTGGAATCTTGCTCCTGGAAAAAAGCCAATGTTTTTTGGCTCATCTGTACATGTGCCAACCCTTGTTTTAGAAGGGTTTCGTCCTCTTAACATTCCAAAAGCAAAATGAAGACTCCTAGCTGGACTCTAGTAACAAGATGTAGAGAAAGGGGCATGGTTCAGCTATGGCCTATGAAAAATTACCAGCTATGGGGAAAAAATGAAACCTAGCACCACATAAAAAACCTTTGAGATTTTAGCCTTTTGAAGTAAGCTTTCAACATCACTGATGCTCCTGAAAATTCTGCAGAGCAGGTATTTGGAAATGCTCAGGCTCACATAATTCCCACATACAACATCCTGAGCTCTGAAGAGACCTTGCCTGGTTTGAGAGCTGTAAGTGAGGAATTTCCAGACATCCTAAGCATTTGGGATTTTTGTTTTCTATGTGTTTGGCTCTAGCTGCCATCTTTTAAATGCCCTAAGTTTCAGACTTCACGTTTTCGAGTCCAAATACCTTCCCTTACAAATATTTTAACTGCAATATGAAAACATTGTTCACTTAACAGGCATGGATTTGCTGCCAGAACTTCATTACTATTTCCATCCCTTTATGTGCAAGAAAATCTTGCTGGCAGTGACCATCACTGCAAAGACGCATAAACAAGCAGACTGCTGCACACACCTTATTATTGGATCAAGGTCTATTCTTTCAGAGTGCAGACATAACAGCTGAAACCTGTGCTTGTATTAGCTTGAAACAACTCTGAAAGCCATCCATGTGACCATTACATGGCTATTTATTACCATTTACAAGCGTTTGCCTCAAATTAATACTATTCCTTTGAGGACTTGTAAAGGAGTGATTTATGCATTGCTTTACAAGATGATCCTAGGAAGAGCATCCTGTGTTGTTTTGCCAAGTTGTTTACACTGCACAGAGCCTGTCTGAATAAACAGAAATCTACAGAGATTTGTGCAAGGAGTTGCACAAACACAGTAGGTAACTTGCCCTTTCTGTTAGCCATATAGCTATCTGTTAGAACCTTTTACCGTTAATAAAAACTAAACATGAGACAAAGCCACCAAAACAAGTCGTGGGGGCTTGGAGGACATTAACACATTGCTAGCAAAACCGAGCGCAAGAAATTGTTGTCCAACCCTTGATCAGGAGCTCTGGCAGTGCCCTGGCACACCACGACTGCCCCAATAAACTACTGTGCTTTTCTGTAGGAGACCACGTCAGGCAGGGCATCTCCACTGTGCTGCCAAGCCTCTGATGCATGCACAACCCCTGAGGCCACATTAAATCTCACCCTGCAGAGAGTTTATCTGAGACCCAAGCTCAACTGCAATGATTTTCAGCCTTAAGGGAATATGTAAAATAATACTAAATGTGTTTAGTCAGCATGTTATCTGCCAGCGAAGGTAGGACTCAAAGGACTGCAGAGATAAAAATGAGCCAAACAATTAAAGTTGTGTTAAGCTAAAGACTGAATTCTGTCAGGATCAAAGATTTTGGTCATAAAAGAACACATAATTATTCATAATTATGCCCCATAAGTGGGAAACACCTTGGATGAGAGTATTTTCAATAGCATTTCAACAGCAGAGGAGTGGATTGGGGGCAGCCTGCTGAGTCTCGTTTCTCTCACAAGCATAAATTTACTTTTCTGATCAAAGGAGACCGATGTGGAGGGCAGCACTGACATTTAACAAGCTCATGCGCTTTTCGGTAACAGCATTTCTCTGTTCCTGGAAGGCTAATGACAGCCAAATGAACAAGCCACCGCACAGAGCCCAACTCAGTAACCTCTCTGAATGGCAAGACCTGCAGTGAGGGCAGGGAGGAGGAGTCTGAAGAGTGTTACGGATGCAGTATCTGTAGTGGGACGCTCCAGGTGACAAGGGCGCTCACCTGCCACTTTAATCCTGCCACAGAAGTGCCTGCAACCCTTTTGTCCCTGCAAGAGGAGAATGACAACAGTCCTGATAAGACAGACCTGCTCTGCACTTGCCAAACGGCAGATACTGCCCACAAAGATGTTATTTTCAGTCAGAATGCAATGTGATGGAGCTGGTAGCTACCCTCCATATAGGCCACCTAACACTCTCCTCTGTGGTCTGCTGCAGGACTTTTTTTTTTTTAATGGTTTGGGTTGGAAGGGACCTTTAGAGGTCATCTAGTCCAGTCCCCCTGCAGTAAGCATGGACATCTTCAACTAGATCAGGTTGCTCAGAGCCCCGTCCAACCTGACCTTGAATGTTTCTAGGGATGGGGCCTCCACAACCTCTCTGGGCAACCTGCTCCAGTGTTTCACCACTCTCACAGTAAAAAATTTCTTCCTTATATCCAGTCTAAATCCACCCTCTTTTAGTTTAAAACCATTACCCCTTGCCCAGTCACTACAGGCCCTGCTAAAAAGTTTGTCCCCATCTTTCTTATAAGCCCCCTTTAAGTACTGAAGGGCTGCAATAAGGTCTCCCCGCAGCCTTCTCTTCTCCAGGCTGAACAACCCCAACTCTCTCAGCCTGTCCTCATAGAAGAAGTGCTCCAGCCCTCGGATCATTTTTGTGGCCCTCCTCTGGACCTGCTCCAACAGTTCCATGTCCTTGTGCTGAGGACTCCAGAGCTCGATGCAGTGCTCCAGATGGGGTCTCACCAGAGCGGAGTAGAAGGGCAGAATCACGTCCCTCGACCTGCTGGCCACGCTTCTGGGTTGGCCTTCTAGGCTGCAAGTGCACGTTTGGCTTGTGTCCAGCTTTTCGTCCATCAGTACCCTCAAGTCCTCTCCACCCCTTCATCCCCCAGCCGGTTTTGATATTGAGGGTTCTTCTTGAAGAAATGTTGACACCTCTACTGCTTGCAGCAAGTCTACCACGTGTACCCTGGAAAGCCCCCAAGCCTGGGAGAAATGTCCCTGTCTTTGTCCTGTGAAATTCCACCCACAGTTGAGTCACCTTGAAGAAGTGCCAGAAATGCCACTTCCTGCCCATGAGGGTGTTGATGGGTGCCAGGAAGGCACTGCCAGGAGTACCTGGCCCACGCTCAGCAAACACTGCCTCAGTACTGCAACAGTGCACATAATGCTTCCATTGAGCCTTTCTGGCACTTGGTCCTGCAGCTTCTGTAAATATTTCTGCTTGTAAGGGTACACATTCATAAACAAGGCAGTATAACACAGTTACAGGAGAAAATGAAACATGGGCTAGTACATCAATTTAAGCTACTGAGAGCTAATAAAACCCTCACAGTGGTGTTTCAGACTCACACACCAGTGTTTCACTTTAAGTACCTGAACAGCTTGAACAAAGTAAATCGGCTAATTACATGCATGGATTGCGAATATGCATAAACCTTCAGATGATCAGGGCCTGCATCTGTAAATCTGCTGAGACAGAGGAGAAAATGTGAGTTCTTCAAAACCTGTGGTACTGCATCACATGCAACCCTGCCAGCACCATCTGCTTTCAAATCATCAATCAAAATTAGCACGCGAACCATCCTTCTCCCTTCCGACAGTGCACAAACAGTACTCTGGATTTCATTAATTCATGAAGTCACCTAGATGCCCATGTGCTCACACAAGTGATCCTACACGGCAGCCCAATAGCCAGGACCTGGGGGTGGTGGTACAGGCTGGTGGCAGTCGGCTCCTCCAAAGCCAGTGGGAGCCTTGCAGCCTCGCTTCAGGCATTTACTGGGAAAACAAAAGCAGCCTCCATGCTCCCTCTTGGAAAAGACAGGTAGGGCTTTGGGCATTCCTGAGTATCTGCTCCCTGCAGAATCTGTAACAAAGTAAAACTTGGGAAAAGTTCTGTGCTTCCCTACACAGGAGAGAAGGCAACAGCTTCTCGTTTGTCCAAAGCCTTGAATACCAAATAAGCCTGAGGACTGCTCTGATTCCTCTTTCACGTCAGATCCCTTCTTAGTTGCTTTATCTGTAAACCTTTGTTTGACCGCAGCTCACCTGAAGCTGATTAACATTTAAGTGAGATTTATGTGCAGCCAGCCCCTTTGATAATGAAGATGTGCCGAGTAACGTGTTTGCAATAGAAATTTATGGAAAAGGGCAAATGCCTCCTCTTACCATTCTCTGGTCTTTACACCTTGCTGGAAAAACAAGGGAAAGAAGAAAGTCAAAAGCCTTTACAAAGCCCATGGCTGGATACAGAGCTGGCACAGGGATAACAGATCACACCTCATCCAGCTGGGGCCTTCTCTGTCTCAACAGGGGCTGTGTGCACATGAAATGGGTTTGAACCACACCTCCTGGGAAAATTCCCGTCCATGTCCGTGAGGAGAGCAGTAAGGTGCTTAGTGGGAGAATAATGTTATTTTGTTGCAGAAAAGCAGCTGTATATTCTTAAAACTTTACAACACAAGTACACCACTTCTGTTGATACAGGATTATAGAGATGGGGTACTGCATAGTAGATCTTTTTTTGTTAAATCATTTGCGCATGTACTACATGATCCCCCAGTATCTTTCTGGTTACAGGAGTGGATATAAATCAGTACTCTGGAAAAGAGCTAGAAAATCAGAAAAATAGATGAGAAAATTATTTTTCTGCGCAAGTGAGCTGAACAGCTAAAAATTCAGTAGAAGTTTAGTTTTGAAAGAGTACAGGACTACAGAGAGACATTTTAAAAAGCAATTTAGAGAACTGCAAGACAATGTAAGGTGCTAAGCAGAGAGGATTTTCATTTTTATTTGCTCTTTTGCCCTCTTTAATTGGCAAGTGTCTACAGTAATTGACTAAACCTTAGATAGCCATACCTATTTAACACCTGGCTAAGCATCACTTAGCTGCTCAACCCTGAATGAATATAATCACATTAAATGCAATTTATGCTAATGCTGTCCTGTTTGAGCAGCAGTCATAGCCATTTGCCACTATTCGACTAAAGTCCTAGGAGACATCCCAATTAAGTACAGCCTGAAAGAGCAGAACACCCTCCATTACATTCTCACTATAAACTTACTTCTTCAAAGGAGCTTAGAACTGCGTTAACCCCTTTTTTTAGTTAAAAACTCCCAACACCCTAGCCTTGAAGTCTGAAATAACATTTTTTACTCTTATCAACCAAAATTAAATTGCAGCTACTTAAAACAACTGAATTAAAATGATACATACATGCAGGAAAATGTAAATTGCCTTACAGATTAATGTATTACAAATTGTAACAAGAATCCTTGAACCAGAAAATTATATCCTCTGGGCTCGGCTTAAAATTGATTGAAATTCATCCAGAATAGCCTACAGAAGATGACTGTTGATTTCTATATACTGGTGTGACCGTACAGACTCCTGCAAATGTGGGGTCACAGAGTACACACTACCAGGCTGCAGGGAAACCATCTCCTGAGTCTGTAACCTTCAGGCTTCAGTTTGCTTTCCTGCAAACTGCTGACCAGTGATTTGCACAGGCAGGAAGAAAAGAAGGGAGAGCAGCCACCACTACAGCACAGCAGGTTCAGAAGACACCTGGTGGGAGGCTGCTATTCACCAGTGAAACATGAATGTTCATGGGAGCAGAGTAAATGAGCAGAGTAGGAGAAGAGCAAGGGAAGCGAGAGGAGACACATGAGAAGAAAAGCAGATAAATATAACACCAAGACCATGCTCTGATGGGGTTTTTCCATGACACGCAATACACTAGTATCACGACCAGCGGAGATGATGAGGTGCAGGAAACCCCACAGTAATATGCATGACAAAAATTACAGACCACCTGGATTAACATTTTAAACCTTTTAACGAGGCTGCTCTTTCACACAGGAGAAAGAGGACTGATTTAGCACTGAAATTAAGTCTGAGACTCTGTTCAGTTAATTTGTCTTTTTATTAGGTTCACGTCAAGGAGTTTGCGAAGTCAGTGAGAAAAACCCAAAGGTAAGAAAGCGTAACTAGATGAAACAAACAGCATTCACACAAGCTGCAAAATCTGCTTGTAGAAGATTTACTGAGGACCTTTCAAATTCCATTTCACCTGCCAGACAGACACTGAATGAAACCACTGCTTCCCTTCCATACCCTCCAAAGGAAACCCACCTCCAAGCCCCTTCCTCAAGATGAGTACACCAGCCACTTTGGAATCAAACCCTGCAGGAGGAAGAAGAAAAACGACTACTCCCACAAATCTTCTTTCCATTTCCCCCAGACAGCCATGGTGCATTTAACCATATGTACACTTCTCTCCTCAGTGATTAGAGCTGGGAGGGAATGTATTTTCCCTGCGTTCCTGACAGTTGCTGGCAATCCTAAAGCCACAAAAGCCTTGCGATTTTTCTTCACTCCAAGTGCTCGGCCCCATAGAGCTTGGGCACCTCTTCGGCTGCTCCCCAGCTACAACCCAGAATGGCAGACTTGGCCGCCGCATTACCCTGGCCATTAATTTTTGTTCCAAGTAGTTAAAGATGCCCTCCCGAAGTGGAGACTTTTGGGAGACTTTTCTTATTTCAGTTCTCACACAACTTGAAAATGGGTTTCCTTGCAGCAAAACATCAGTTCTGCATTTCTTAAATTCTCCTCAAATGGTCTGGCATTGACACAGCATAGCTTGTTTTTCTAATTCATGCGTCAAGTTTGTAGGGCAAATTCTCCCCTGCTGAAAGGCTGTTTGCTTCACTCCTTGATAATGTCACTTGCTAACTCTCAAGGAGGAGCTATGGCTACTTTGTGCGATACTCAGAGGCTTTATCTGGCAGCCCTAAAACACACAGCCTGCCATTTTTTCTTTCATGTCTTATCATTGCCACAGTTCTGCGTGCTTCCAAAATTTGTTAAACCCGTCAAAGAGCTGATATGTCTGATACGCAGCTCAGCCCTTCAGATCCCAGCGCTTGCAAGCCTGAAAGCATTTGCATGACTTTCACTCCAATTTCTTTCCTGCAGCCTGATCCTCGTGAAGCTGCAGAAGCCGCACCCCCAGACGCGCTTCCCATCTCAACGCTGCCCACCACCTCCTCTTGTGGGGAGGGGACAGGAGTCCTGTCAGCCTTGCCACCACTGCCTTGCTAGCCAGAAAGATAGCTCTGAGATGTTACAAGTCATTTCCCTTTCTACTACCAAGGGCTATATTCCATCCCTGCAGAAGGCCACAGATTTACATAGATGGAGTCATGTCAAAGCGTAACTCAATATCTAAGCTCTCTGGATCCATGAGCTGTGTTAACATAGTGACAACAGTATAGATTGTACAGCTAAGATTTGCGTTCCATGCTGGTCCTCCTTCCCAACCTCAGCTCATGGTCATATGGCTGAAGTACTACTGCCAGGGCAAGGAGGAGTCTGTCATTTGTGCTGTGGTCACCACCAAGACAGCCTTGGAGACTGCACTCTTGTAGCACTGGCAGGGCACCGGGGAAAGGGTCCCAGGGCTACAGGCCACCTCTGTCAGAGCACACAGGAGCCTGCACCATGTGACAGCAGCATGAGGGGGCTCCAGCTACCAGTGTGCCACATTCAGCTGGTGCTCGGAGGCAGATGGGGATGACTGCTGCTCACCAACTGCTAGCCAGATGCAGCATCTTAGATCTCAGCTTGTTTTACAAATGAACCTAAAAGGAAGACAGAACTTCAGGGGCAAATCTTATGAAAATCACTGACCGCTGACTTTATTGCTGCAAATTTTTCATGGTGATTTTTTTTCCTTAATTGCTTCATAGCATTTATGAAATATGTGCAGACAGGGGCCTGCCTTCCTACCCTTTGCAGCACAGTTTTCAAGGCAAAGGAACACAAATGAGGTAGGTTGTCAAGGCCCTTGCAGTTGCTGCTACTTCTTTGTAGCATCACACACTGGTGGTTTAACTCCTTGGGATGGCCAGTCTAGTGTTTTTATTGAACGCTGAACTTCCTTTAAGTAAATGAATGCATTGTTATGCCTGTGAACCTCTGAACAGCCTCTTTGCAGCAGATCCTGTAAATTTGATTTTTGACAAATAAGTATCTATTTTTGACAATGCTTCTATCTTCAAGATCTAATTGGAAGACGTGGGTCTTTGTTTATAAGGAATATTTAAAGATTTAATAAAGAAATACATCACGTTGAAATGCTCAAAGCACTACTACAGATTCCACTGAAGAAGATAGCAGACTACAGTAGAACAGTTAATCTTTCTAGTGTGATTTGTTTTACAAGTAATGCTTACTAGTTCTTTGTTCTTTATTATTCAGAGAACACAGCAATCGCACACAGACACGACCCACGAATCTGCCTGCAGCACACTTTTGCCAGTGTTAGTCTGGAAGGATCATCGCTTCCCACATGCATGAAATCTACATTAGGTTGCAAAGCCATAATCAAGAAAGGTCAAATATTTCCCTAGGCCAACGCCACCTAAAGAATTGATTAAAAATCAGTCAAGCCTGGAAACTGTTCTCATTATATTCCACAAAGCAAACACGAGGAACAGTTGGCATCTCCAAACCGCATTCCTTCCGCCCAGTCCCAGTATCAAGTCCTTGCAATTTAGGAGAGCAAACAAACCCCACATCTCATCTGAGGGATGCAATTCTATCAGTAAGAGCCTTTGGAGTGGCTGCAGCCCTTGTGCTGCAAAGCACCTGACTACAATGCCCTACTGTCTGTGCTCCCATGAAACGGGAAGCATTGTAGCGAATCCCAAATGATCCCTTTGTACATCCAAACAAATCAAACATACTGGGGACAACTTTTCTTCGAACTCAAAACACAAGCAACCAACCCAGCCAGACCTGAAACAAACACCAAAAATAGGAAATAAACATCGATGCTTCCAACTCTTGCTAAACTTAGCTCTTAAATCCCGTTTGTTTTTTTTTTTTAATAAAAGGTGGGATTTTAATACCACTTTCCTTCACTTCAGCTTACAGAGAACAACAATGTCTAAATTTTAAACTCAAAACACTAGAAGCAAATATCAAAACCTATTGCACTGCATGATTTTGAACTGTTCTAGTACTTGGTGGTTTGGGACCTGGACAAAAAAAAAAACAGCAGGCAATTCAACTTGACAAATATAATAGTTAATAGCAAGG
Organism: Phalacrocorax aristotelis; assembly: GCF_949628215.1. Taxonomy (NCBI): domain Eukaryota; kingdom Metazoa; phylum Chordata; class Aves; order Suliformes; family Phalacrocoracidae; genus Phalacrocorax; species Phalacrocorax aristotelis. The sequence continues at coordinate 57,865,734 of NC_134279.1, read as the reverse complement.
TGAAAAGGTGACAGAGAGACATGAATTTACTCACTGAAGTTTAGCTTCTGTTCACTGATACAAGCAAACCAATACAAGCATTGTTTAGTGAATGCCGGAAGGATAAATACACAGAATAATGGAAAAACGAAAATCATTTACCTCTCTCTGAATCCAGGGAAGCATGAAGAAACAGAAAGAGCAAGTTAGAAGGCACTCACGCAGACAAGAGCTCCAGCATACGAGACAGAGTAGCTGAAAGAAGTGCTGTACATTTAACATTCACTGTTTGTTTGTAGCACAGTGTACCTAAGTATACTGCCACTATTTCAACACTTATTTTGGTTGAATCTTGTTGCTCTGAAGTTAGTATTTTTGGAAACATGCAATGAAGCCAACAGGCATCAGCTGAATTTAGAGAGGCAGCGCAGACATATCAACACTGGGAGGTAATCAAGCTTTAAATACCACACACAAGTCCGGGAAGTAGTATGCAGAGAGCATAAATAGACATACAAAGTGCATGAACCTTCCTTCTTCCAAAATAATGCTGTTTAAAACAGACGCTGACAAAACAAACAAGAATAATTCTTTAGGCTGTGAAAACCTTATGTTGTTTATAATGAAGGAGTAGAAAGATTGTAGTGAGGTTTTTTTAATGCCTTTTCCAAAAGCTCCCGCCCCAGTGTCACTTGGGGTCCTCTGAAAGCTGCATCCTGAAGAAGTGACCACATGGGTAAAAACCTCGCATGAGCACTGAGCAGAAGCCAGCACTTGTAAAATCACTACACACCTTCATTTCTGAAGCACTTCAGCAACCATTAACTCTTGGTACAACTTAACCAACATCCCTTTCCCAAAGGTGGGCAGGAGAGGCGCAAGCTTCCCTGGCTGGGGGCTGCCCTTCTCCCCCTTCCCGCAGAGCCGCTCTGTCTGCCCTGCTCCCTGCCTGAGCCCTGGGGAGGGCTCGCTGCAGGTCCCCAGCACCCACCACAGCCAGCTGCTTTCTAGGTCAGCCACCATGGAACACCAGCAGCATGAGTTTGCAGGTACAGGTGTACTTCTGGACCTGCCGTGTGAAGAAAGCACATTGTTTACCACGACATTACCACAAAGGGTTAGGTGTCCTGGGAGATGAGGTAGCTTACTACTCCCCAACCCTCCTTAAAAACAGGACACCACTTTATGCAATGTATAGCATCTCTACAGGGATAATGAACATTTTCCAGAAGAGAGCTGCTTAGTCCTGCTCTCCTGCCCCTGCCTCCTGCATGCATCTCACAACTCACCTCTTTTGTAAAAGGTTCATCTCCAGCAAGCATGCAAGCAAGGTTCACACACTGTGCACAAAAATGCGGGATGCTACATCATCCTAGTTTGTAACTGATTCTGAGAAAAAAGTAGTGGAGTGGAAGAATCACCCTGTCTCAAGTAACAAGGGCAGGATTAAAGACCGAGCACACTGAAGGGAAGGCTTCTAATTCCCAGTAGACATCTCACTTTAGTAAGCTCGCAAATCTTACAGTGATTGATACATTACTTAGAAAATGCTTAGTGAGTAGATCTAGAATAAACACAGGCTTTCTAAGCCAGGTTTTAACTAAATGTGCATATGATTAGCTAATGCATCTGTCCAACATGGGAGTGCAAGTCACACATGGATGCATACATACATAGCTAGAGGTTCAATTTCTTTTTTATGTCGAGATGAAACCTCTTCTGGTGCAACTTGTATCCGTTGCCTCTTGTAATCTCCATGTGGCTCCTTGTGAAGACCAACCATCTACTGGAACAACCTCTGCATGGATGTGATAGAGTCCCCATCACAGGAGTTTTTCAAGATGTGACTGGACAGGGTGCTAGACAATCTCATCTAGGCTCCCCTTCCCAATTAAAGGTTGGATCAGATAGTCTTTTGATGTTCCTTCCGACCTGGGCTGTTCTATGATTCTACAAAAGCAACCAAGCTGGAAAGAAGATCCGTATTTACAAATGTAATGTACATCCCCAGAAATTTTACAATGGAAGTGTGAGAATTAGCCTCATCATAAAGAAGAAACAGGGCACTGCTCTACTTCCTGGGAGCTGGGAGTTTCCCCTTTTCAATATCCAGTGGTGACCTGTGTTGGTCTCCACAACCAAAACCCCACTTCTTCCTTTGCTTCAGCTACGTGGGCTTTCTACTGGGCTTGGCAGAATCAGCAAGGACTTCACCATGCCTGTTGCTAACATTTTATAAATTAAGCGGTTAAAATTAGATCTCAGGATTGCAAATATTTTAAGTTTTTCAAGCCTAAACAGCCCTTGACTCTGTATTTCAGTGCCAATTTGAAAATCAGAATTGAAAAAGTAGTGTCACACTTACTTTCCTGGAAAATACAGTCAATGTTTCTAAGTAGGATGAGAAGCAAAATACATACAATTTTCTTCATGCATTAATCATTGGCTCTATATGAAGTGGACAAACAGAGATTACCTCTCAGAACAAAGCTTTATATTGGAAAAATCTTCCAGCAATTTAAGACACAACATACTGGGGAGGAGGGGGGAAAGAAATGTCTTGGATCTAGAAGATTTTGAACACAGTACAATTAGACACAAAACATGACCTGCTGGTGCAAACTCTTAAAAGGGAGATCTGTTAATTCTCCTACCATTATGCAACATACCATTGTACAGAACAATCACCATTGATTGTTTGATTTTCTGAGCTGCAAACACAGACAAAGAAAAGCACAGGAGGAAATTCAGGAAGCTGAGAGAAAAATACCAGCAGTTGGGCTGCTGGACATCCCTGAGAAACGAGGAATGAGCGGGGCTCTGGCTGGGGGACTCCCACACTGTGGTATACAAGCAAGTCAAGGGGGGGCTGTATTCTGCTTCTAACCAGTTAATTACAGCTTTCCAATTAACCCCGTATCTCCTCACAGAGTCTCTTACAATTTATGGATTATTTTCATGCAAAAGACTATTTGCCTGTATTCTCTTCACATATTCATTCTCTCAAATATGGTTGAATGATTTACTTTTAAACTTAAAATAAATAAATAAAAATTTAAAAATGCACCCCAAGGCTGAAAAGACACAGGAAGTTTCAGTTCAAATGGCAGATTTTGCTGATGGCTCTAAGTGCCAGAAATGTTGCAAGAGCAGCTGTGCAAGTGCTTTGGTATGGTGTTCTATATTTCCTTTCCCAAGCTGACCAAGTTAAAAGGGGTCAAGCCACAGCCTGCCAATAACATGGGAAGATGATACCTAGAAAATTGTGTCAGGGCTGCTACAAAGGATTTGAGATTCATTTCTGAGGGGAAAAGGCCAAGACCTCTGAGGAAAACTGCCCATGGCCTTCCAGCCTGCAGAGGTATGAGAAAGGAACCCCAAAGGGATGCTGCCTCCCCGGGAAGGGGGTGACAGTGTCCTTCTTCCCACCACTTCTGCCAGGCCCATTTAGCCAGATTGTGCCATCAATTTTTAAGCAATTCTCTGCTGGTAGTAAAGAAGATTACTGCTTAAAAATTGATGCCTTGATCTAGCCTTCTGTTGCTAGTCATATATTATGAAGACTACTATAACCTAGTCAGATTCTCTTTTTAAAATAAAAAGAAAACATTAAGCAGCCTAACACATTATATGAATTCACGTTTTGTAAAGACTGTATTGTACTCATAAGACCACAGGCTCTGAAACAGAAAGTACCACTGATACTTTGGGTGCTTGACACAACATTGGTATCTCACAGGAAAGTTGGTTCCTTGTTATTCCTCAAGTCTTCTCCATAAGCAAGCAACCTCAGGTCACTTTACCATTTCTTCAGGGTTTCCCCTCATTTACACACACTAAATGACAGTGACTAAAGACCTGAGATGAAAGAGTGGGTGCACTTACAGCTCCCTGGAGCACACAGCCACCCCAGGCACCTCCTCTTCTGATGTAAGCCAAGGTGTCTTTCATAACCCACCACAGACCATTGTTTTTGCTCTCCTTAGGAAATGTTACGTTTGGCTTGCCAGAGAAAATAAACATGTTTCTGGCAGTATGAAAACAACACTAAAAAGCAAGCCATATTTTCCCCAAATCACTAGACCATCATTTTACGTGGATCAGTTTGGTAGGAGGTTTTGAATTATTTTTAAGAATTATTAAATTCATCCAAAAAAATATTCCAGCACATCCATTTGGAAACTTCTTAAAACATAGAATCATAGAATCATTATGGTTGGAAAAGACCTCCAGGGTCATCAAGTCCAACCATCAGCCCAACACTACCATGTCTCCTAAACCATGCCCTGAAGTGCCACATCTACACATTTTTTCAACACCTCCAGGGATGGTGACTCCACCATCTCTCTGCATCTCTCTGGGCAGCCTGTCCAAACACCTCACCACTCTTTCAGTGATGAAATTGTTCCTAATATCCAATCTAAACCTCCCCTGGCACAACTTGAGGCCATTTCCTCTCGTCCTATCGCTAGTAACTTGGGAGAAGAGACCAACACCCACCTCACTACAACCTCCTTTCAGGTAGCTGTAGAGAGCGATGAGGTCGCCCCTCAGAATCCTCTTCTCCAGGCTCAACAACCCCAGTTCCCTCAACCTGTCCTCACAGGACTTGCTCTCCAGACCCTTCACCAGCTTCGTTGACCTCCTCTGGACACGCTCCAGCAACTCAATGTCCTTCTTGTAGTGAGGGGCCCAAAACTGAACACATTATTCGAGGTGAGGCCTCACCAGTGCCGAGTACAGGGGCACGATCACTTCCCTACTCCTGCTGGCCACACTATTCCTGATACAAGCCAGGATGCTGTTGGCCGCCTTGGCCACCTGGGCGCACTGCTGGCTCATGTTCAGCTGGCTGCCAACCAGTGGTCCTTCTCCTCCAGGCAGCTCTCCAGCCACTCCTTCCCAAGCCTGTAGCATTGCATGGGGTTGTTGTGACCCAAGTGCAGGATGCAGAACTTGACCTTGTTAAACCTCATACAGTTGGACTCAGCCCACCAGACTGTCCAGATCCCTCTGCAGAGCCTTCCTACCTTCAAGCAGATCAACACTCCCACCCAATTTAGTGTCATCTGCAAACTTACTGAGGGTGCACTTGATCTCCTCATCCAGATCATTGATAAAGGTGTTAAACAAGACTGGCCCCAACACTGAGCCCTGGGGAACACCACTCGTGACCCTTTAATATCACATCAAAATACAATAACAACAACAAAGTATTTTTTCTCTGGCAGGTACCAAACCAAATTTGGGCATGTGCCAGTTATTTTCTAATAGGAGGAAATGAAACTGAACACTTCTTACTACCTTGATATTCCCTGCTTTCGAATTGTTAAATTTCATGTTTTGACCTGGATTAACTTCACCCAGAGATTAAAGACATCTCAGCCTATCTGAAACTACGCTGGAACAAGGTCGGCACTCTAACACAAGTTAAAGCTATATAGAACAGTTAAATCAATACTAGCACTCTAGTATCAATTAGATCAGAATTTTGTCCACAGTAACACAGAGCTTTACTTCATGTCACGAAACACAGGAAACTCTAAATGGCAAACCAGAAAGCCTTGCCCAACAGGATACCCAACAGACTGTAACAATACAAGAAACACCACAGATGTTCAATACTCACCCAAATTATCTAAAATACTAACATAGACAGTTTGTTTGATCCTCATCTGTATTCCAAATGATCAGTGTTTAAAGTATCTTCATAGACAGTGTTATTTAATTTATTTATATACATCCACTGCTGCAGAACAGAAAAATTACCTGTATTTTATTAAAAAAAATATTCTAACTACTATTACATAATAAAATCCCACTATCTTCCTCTTTCTCTCTTTTAATTCCTTATGGAAATAAATAAACCAATTTTTACTGAGAAATGCTCCAGGGCTAAATCGTACCCTTTTCCTCACTCACAAGTTGTTATAATTACACAAACTGCAAGGCAACAGCTACAAAACATAATTAAAGCCCTAGTTTTAAGAGATGAAACACTTCATATATTTCCCTGATAGAGATCAAGACTCAGCAATGTTTGGTATCCTTTAAGAAAGCAAAAATTACTGCACAGAACAGGGGAGAGCAATGAGGTTCCATAACATGCAAGAAACCTAATTTAAGAGTGAAGCTGCTGAGCTTAAAAAAAAGATGAATGTCCTTGTCTCTCTCCCTCCCCTCTGCACCCAATATAATGAGGATTCAAAGCTATATATCAGTTAACAAATCAATGAAATTTCTCCTGCTGCAAATTCTTTATGAATACAGATAGGATTAAGCAAGCAGAGACCTAAAGCCAATATACTACATTTAAATCATGAAGTTTCATCCTCTGTCAAAGAGCCATTAACCATTTCACTTCAGCTGTATATATCCTTACATGTACATATCCCCACACATGGTGTAACACTTCTTCTGTCTTTAAACATGTATACTTCTTTTGGAGCTCTACAAAGATTTCAAACTGCACAATCTCCATTGTCAATTATGGGCTGAAAGAAGAATGCCCAGACTAGCTAGCTAGAAGTTAACTGGGAATTACACATAAATAATTATACAGGCACTGTGTATGTTTGGGGGAAAACACAGGGAGGTTTCTTCTCTTCAGTAAATGAGGTTTCTGCTGTTCTTAACTGCAGCATCTTTCCATCCATTAATACAGCATTAGCAGTAAAAACAAATTATTATCATCCTCTACAAATCAGGCTGGTCAATATGCAGCCAGTAACCACAGCCAGTTTAGGAACATGTAATCCTGAGCTGAACACAGACCCCAAACCTATTAATCATCAAGATCCATTAGTTAGCTGACTGCTCAAATGAGCAACATCTGAAGGGATAAAGAAGAGGGAGAACAGAATCAAATACTTACCACTCAGCAAACAGTCCTGCATTTCTGCTACAGCGCTCTCCTGAAGGTTGTTAAGTGTCAGCTCTTGGAGAAAAGAAATCTGACTTTCCTTTGTCACACTAGGAGCTGTAATTTGCCTTGCAGGCATCCGCACAGAAGCTTTAGCCTAACAGACCATAGCTTTGAAAATACAGCTCAAGACAAAGGCTACTCCTAACATGAGACTGTTTTCTGGGGGGGAGGCTGAGGATTTTTTTTCTTGTCACTTTTTAAGTTTCTTACCTTTTTGTTGCAGCAAACAGGAATTTAATGCCAAGCACGTCATACACAAACACCCAACTCAACGCTCTGCCTGGTCCTCGTCTCTGTTAGTGTGTATCTATGCATCAGATGATGCAAAGTGCACTTGATGCAGCCGTGTACTTGTACTTCAATGATGGGGGCCAAATACCCCTGAGAACAGCAGCTCATTCATTTTGCATTGACTTGAAGCACATCATGTCAGCTCCCACTCTCCTCACGGACTGTGCACGCTTGTGTTTGCCTGCTCCAGCTGTGAGTGGGTGCTTCTCCCTGGAAGGCACTGCTCCGTCAGGGGTGTGTCTTCTCCTCCCTTCCCAACGCTTTTACTATTTGCACGCTCCTGCCACTCTGACCTGCAGAAGAGGCCCCTCTCCTCCCCCTTCAACAAATCTTCACTGCTACACGTTTTCTTTCTTCCCTGTAAACTTCCAGGATTAATCTGCTGTGACAGAAGCAATCTTTTGGGAAAAGCTAAAGCGTGCAGGGAGTCTTCCCCTCCCAATTTTCCAAAACCAGTGCAAAGCTTTCACAGAGTGACTCTGAACTGAATGCAACAGAGAAAGAAAGTCTCTTTAAAAGGCAGCAAAGATTTACAGCCAAATCCAAGAATTCAGACAGAAGTACAACTGCATTTCCTTCAATGAAATTACACCTGCTTATGCTAGAAGTGAGATTTATCCTTGAGCTGTAAAAACAAACACACCAAATAATTTGATTTTCCAGAACTGACACATGCAATAACAGTAAATCTAATTTAGAGGAGTTGCTTGCGCTAAAGGTGAAAGTAAACACAATGCTCCTGGAGCTCTGATTTTTATTTGGCAAAACTCCCCATCAAACGTGCTCAACCAGCAATAAAGAACCACTTCCCCAGGGAGTGCACTCAAAGCGTGGCAGGGCTTAAACCTCATCCTGGGGTGTTCAGCCTTCACAGCTACACGCAGCATTGCACATCACTCCTCCTGGATGCAGGGGAGGACTGGGAGGAGGAAACTCCAACTGAGGCACAACTGCAATGGCACAAGCACATGGGCCACCACCTTACATGTCACTCTTCTCCATCCAAAGACTCACTCCTTCAAATATGCCAGCAGAGCTGCTCGTGCGATCACACCCTGCGCTCCTCAAGGAAAACTAACCAGCCTCTTTAAACTAGCTGAGCTCAATGTGAGTGAAAGCAAGGCAGGGAACATGACCACAGGTATTTCTACCAGCAGATTTGAGAGCGCGAAAAGCAGTTAAGGACAGTTTTCTGGCAGTCACTTCTTCCAGCCACACAGATGCATTGGGAGCAGGATGTTTGTTCACAGCCTAAATATACCCTGAGACTCTAGTGAAGTTCGTTCCTTCCTTCCTTCCTTCCCTCCTGTGTATCATCAAAACAAGGTTTGGCAGGACCAGTTACGCTCAAGCAACAACCTGTACCATCCCGAAAGCTTTCCGCTGATTTCCACTGAAGTAACAGGTTGGAATTTAATAAACAAATCTGTTGATGCTGCCTAAGAAGAAACAGATCCAACTATTTCTTTCTTGGATGTGCTGGATGCCCAGTGCTAACATGAATTCAAGGCCATGTAATAATTTTTGCACCAAAGCAAACAAGTTCATTCTCAAAAGTCTTGACACAAATGTGAACTCGCTTGTGGGGAAAGAAAGGGGCATTTTTATGGAGAAGCGAAATGGCACCTGAAACTAGTTAAATGCAGTAAAATATACAGGCACTCAATTTTTAATCCAGGTTCCAATATGCATTCAATCTAACTTGTTTAAACTTGCAAATGAAGACAGAATTAATCTGATAACTATGACAACTACCCTCTCCATTGCTGTTCTCCTCTTTTACTCTCAGCAAGTAACATAAAACAGGATATGGTAGTTTTCCAGCTGGCCAAATGACAGCACTCGTGAGAACAATGTCACACCCCGATTTAAAAGGCTTCTAAGGAAAGGAGCCAGACTTTGCTGTTTTAATATGCTGGAACAGTCTGTGGGAGAGAACCACTCTTCCCTGAACCTCTCTTCAGTACAAGAAAAGAGATTCAGCAGAACTTTGGCAACCTGTAAAAATAAGTATAATTAAAACTATGTCCCAGTCTTTGAGTTTTTAGCTGGCTATCCAGTAAACGAACTGGGACTGAATTCTAATCCTGTGTTGGTTGTGATATTTTGGTATGTGATAGATGTGATACTGCCCACGCACCTTTCAGTAATGATATGGCTAGATAGGAGCATGCTGGCTCCATTGTTGAGAAATAACTTGCCCTGGTATCAGCACTTCAGCTACCTTTTGCTAGCCCCACACTCTCTGCTCCTCTAAGTTTGTTGTTTCTGGTTGGTGACTATGGAAAGGGCAACAGATTTACCTCTGCCACCAGCAATGGGAAAATTTCCCAGGGCTTGGCCAGCAGGCAGTTTCTGAAAATGAAAAACAATTTGGGCCCAATGTCTTCCCATTTGTGCACACATAATTTACTTAGTAACTACAACTGCACCTCGGGTTTGTTGTTCTGGCAAAACTTAGCTTTATCAATCCTCAATTCCACCCAAAAATGTGAATTCAAACGTGAATTGAAAATTTTAGGTATAGGCTTTGGGGGGTGGTGGTGTCTGATTTCTGATTCCTTGGAGTTTACTTGGGCAAATATGTGTATTCTGAAAAGGAAAGGTGAAACTCACACAGAAGTCTTCTTTCATGCATTGGGTTTTAAAAAATAATCATCAATAACTCAAGTTTTTAAACGAGTCATGGAAGTTGCAGCATTCCACATCGGCTGCCGAGTTTGGCTGACAGGGTCTTCCAGCAACAACTGTACCATAAACCACAGGAAAAAATTTCCAGCACAAACACTGCTAACCACTGCTGTGAGCTTGCAGCCAAATCACTATGCAAGAGGAATCTTTTTGCTGCACTTCACCTACAGGCTGCAAAAGAAATGAGCTTGCAGCAGGTAATGGGTCAAATTTACACTGACAAAAAGATCACAAGCAGCCAGTGCTGACAAGGTGAAAACTGCCCGGGAGAGCTCTCAGCTGATGAAGATCTGCCAATAATGCCAAATTCAAGGCAGCAGGGGTGCTCTGGGGCATGCCTGGTGTATAAACACAACACATGTTGTTCCAGCCTCTCCCAGCTATCCCGTGCTGCCCTCTCATGGGTCCCCAGCTGGGTTATATGTCCCCAGGCTGCTGTGTTCCTCACTGGAGAAAAGGTTCAGCCAAGGTCATGATCAGGGAGTGGATATTTAACACCATCAAGAATCTGGGCAGTTCTCCATGCACTTGGCAGTGATGATGTGCCCAACTCTCTGGTTAAACTGCTGTCAAAGCCTAATTCTCTTGTGAAAATTTATTCCATAGGAGGCTCCCTCTATACACATTCCCTGCTGCTACCATATAATCTGAGAGATGTGCAACTAGGAGTCTAACTTCAGAGCCGCTGAAGATGAGATGTGAAAGGCAGGCACCTTCAATCGACTCCAACTGGTTTGGGAAGGATGATGCTATTATTTTTAGTATAGCTTCCGCTGAGAGGAAGCAACAGATTGGGTATGCATCCAAGTGGATGACTAGGCAAAGTAAGGTAAGTTTAAACCACCTTTGATCATCACTTAAGACCAAAGCTTCTAACCGGGTGTTGGAAACAAGGAGGGCTGCAGAGAGCCTGGGAGCAGGATGTTTTCTATTCAGTTACAGAGCTGGAGAGCAGCTGCTTTTTACATCACTTGCATCACTCTTGCCACAGAGTTAAAGAAGCAGTTAAATATAGCAATTCAGCCTGGATGTAGCATCTGCTTGATTAACATACAGTGCAAAGAATAACAGAAGAAAGCATTGGATATCCACCCAAACCATCAGTCAGTAGCTCTCCTGAGCCGCAAACACATTCACAGGCAGCTCAGGCTGTTCTCGAGAGACCTGTGTGATAGCCAACGAAGTTCATAGATTGCCCTAGTTGTATCCTTAAGCATTTGAGTTTAATAGCTGGACTCACAGAGAATGTGTGGAGATTTTCTAGCACAAATCTGTAGAAACACTTTAAGCAAGGGATTCAGTCAATATACCAGCTTTTTTATTAATTGAGACAACCTGACTACATCATAGTGGTTATTTGTAATCCAGGTTTAGACATATCATTTATCTGAACTGAAAGCTTTACAGTTGAACAATTCCAATTGCCATTTAAAAAGTTGGCCCCCCAGAAGAAACACTAGATACAATTTCCAAATTATATGTGGTATCTTCCATTATTTCCTGAAAACAAACATAGAATACTAAAGACTTTCTACCATAAAATACTTAAACAGGGTTCTGTTTAAGGTGACTAAGCATTTGTTGCCATGCGCAAGCCGTTAGCACAGCAAGAGACACGTTTTAAATGGTTGTCTGGTGGTTTTTCCTAATAAGGGTAGCCTCCCTCCTGCCATTTTTCCAGCTTCTTTACAAGCAAACGCCACAGCATTGCCCTGAGTGCTCCTTCAGGGGCTTCTCTGTTCCCCTCCCTCCCAGATAAATCCTTACAATTCTCCTCTTTTGTGTGTGTCCCAATTCCCTTGCTCCATGGGACTTCCGTGCACTTGTGCTAATCTACCAGCCTATTCTACTGCTACTATGCTTCCCTGCTGCTGTTTCTGCATTTAAGCTTTTCAAAGGTTACCAAATATCTATAGCTCCATGGCAAAAATTCTCCCTACGCATATCCTTTTTTCTCAGCTGCTAGCAAAAAGTGAATCCATCGTTCCTAAGCACCTGAGCTGCTCACAAGACTCATCTGTAAAACAGAAAAATCCGTCACTGTCACATGCAATCATTTTTAATCTCATTAGTGGCATTAGGCAGAAAGGATAGAGTGATGTTGCCCTAACACAGTTGAAGCCACTACTGATACAAAACCATCCATTGCTGCAAAACTATGGGTGCTCATTTCAAATTAATATGGGCCTATCTCAATGCATCTTCAGTCTACCGTGTATTTTATGTTAAAATCCAGAACCAAAATAAGCCAGTTTCATTAATCAAAGTAAGAATGCATACATACAGCTTTTTGCACCCACTTAACTATATTTCCTTGAAAATACATTAATTCTGTAAGCTTGACTGGATTTCCCGTTTCACAGCTGTATTGTTTCATTACCCCTTCCTAGAACATGCTGCACTTGCAAACGGTAATGTCAGGCCTTATGGATATAAATAGGAAGTTTTGTATAAATAATCACCTAAACTATTTCTTACTGAGAGGGGAAAATGCTATCAAAACATACAGAAAAAATGGTATTTAAATGCAGTTGGTTTAGAGAAAAGGATAAAGCAAAAGATTACTGTAAAAACCCAGCTAAGAATATAGGTCAGAAAACCCAGTAAAATCCTCTTCCTCCTATGTAATCTCTCACCTATGCCCTATTTACGTGATTCCTCAGCGTGTTTTGCCCTTATTCCAAGGTTACGGGGACTGACGGGAATAGGCAGTATTGATTAATGGTATCTCTGAGTTTGAGGAGTTCAGCAGAAATTACACATTCTTTGAAGGGTATTATCTTTTCAGAAGAGCAGGTGCAAACACCATTTCAGTTTTAATTTATTTTCTGCTCTTCTTGACTACATCTCTTTAATGCAGAAAAGAAAGTTTATTATTATCTCATACAGCTTGATAAGCTTTTCTCATGGAATCAGAGAAAGACTCAATCTCACAGCACACTCAATCATCACCTCAAAGGGAAGGCAAACCCAGAAGACAATAAGCACCTCCCTAAACAACACAGCTAAAAGCCACACTGCATCACTGAAGCCTGATGTTGTGTTGCTTGTGTTAATTGTCCATTTTTCTCTTAGCTTTTAATTTTCTAATTAAGGCCAGGTATCACTCCTGAAACCCCCTGTCATACAGATATGACAGACATGCACTGGAATTCAAGCCAGGTAATATATGTAAATACAGAGTCTCACCTAGGAAACACCATAACTCAATGAGACAGGCACTTGACCTGCAGCACAGCTTCCACATTCCCCACTCACCCCTTCTCTGTCCTCTAACAAACCAGTTCTTGGCCAGACATGCCCCTACCCCTCTTAGCTTGAGATGCACTCAAAACTAAACAATTAACCTGCTGTAGCACTGTTGCTCAACTGAAAACTTCCAATCCTGCATGTCTAGAGAAAGGTTCCTAAATCTGCATTTAGACATTTGATTTTCAAAAGATACTGAATATACACAGATCCTACTGAAGTCATCAAGCAGTGCAGGTGTTAAACACCTGTGAAACCAGGCCATTTTTATTTAGCTGTTGAAACAGCAAGATAGGATACTATTTTTAATTTCCCAAATTTTGAGGAATCTGAGCCATCACTTTATGCCATTTCCTCCTCATCTTTACACAAATTTGTCCATTTTCTCACTCATATCATCCCTACAGTTCTCTCAGCTCTTGCCCTAACAGCTCCTGAGATAACAGAGCTCAGGTAATTTCTGTTCTGTTGGCCTTACAGGATTATGTCCATCTGACTTGGGGCATCTATCCATTCAGCTGTCTGCCCTCTCTTTTTGAGGCAGCTTGAGCCTCATCTTTTGTGATGCATCATCCTACTCTTTTCCTCTCAGCCTTTCTCCCCTTTTTGATTCCCAGCCTGATTTTATTCCCTGATATCTCAGGAGCAGAAAACCAGCAGAGGTTCAGAGAAGCAGGGCAATGGACATCCACAGAGATGAAGAGATCACCACCACTTGCCAAAATGGCCATTATTAGGGCAGAGGAGGGAGCACAATGCTTCACACTGTCTAGTAACAGAGCCTATGATCAGAAAACCGAATACCAGAGAATCTGCCTCTCCACGACTGAAGGAGCAAGACCAACGACCCTCCCTCCTCAGCCTGCTAGGGAAACACACAGACTATACAGAGAAAACAAACCTGGGCTATGTGATGACAAAGCTAGTGGATGAACAAAGACACGTGCTACGCGTTTTGTCCAGCATGCCAAGTGCCATGTCATACAGCAACCGCTTGTGGATTCAGTCCCATCAAAGCTATCTCCTGAATCCACCACAGCCCTCCTGGCCAGCTAAAGGCTGAATTTTTCAGCTAGAATATACTGCTGTTGTATGGAGACACCATGACAGAAGGAACTGTGATCTTTTAGGCAATTAAAGTTCCACAGAGGTTGAGGGCAGGCTTTGGATTGGTGGAGAAGCAATGAAGATAAAGGAGGATTCAGGGAATGTGCTAAAAGAAACTCTTTTACAAAATTGATGGGCCATTACCTTTTCACTCTTCCTTGTTAGTGAGTTGCGCAGAAAGCAAAGAGCATGCACCAGCAGTTCAGAAGGGGAGACAAAAACCAACTTGAGGAATCATTAACGTACAGTCCTGCAGCCCAGAAGTGAAAAGAGCAGCCCTTTTATAGCTTCACTAGGCTAATATTTGCCAAGAATTTGCCAATATTTTTAAAGCCCAGAAAAAAACATGCCATGGGGTGCTTGTTAAGAAGCCAGCATAGCACTGACCATTGCTCACTGTATACCTGACACCACAAATCCTCGATGTGACATGACCTTCTTGATCTTGAAATCAAACTACTGAAGCAAGTACGAGGACTTTTCTTATTAACAAATATTAAGTGAATCATCATGGCTCCGGTTTCAGTACAGCAGGAGAGGAAGACTGTACAAACAGAGTACAGTGGCTTTTACTGCCATAAAAACCACACGGCATCACCTAAGAAACAGAGTCTGCCAAAAGGATGGACAGATACAGTACATTTATTTTCCTTTAATGCCCATATATACGTATCAAACATGGGCACTCAGAGTCTACACATACGTATACACACATATATACATACATAACCACCAAGTTCTCTTGTGGGAACCTGCTTTTGTTCACAATTTTACGAAGGCATTCCAGCCTTTCTTAAGGTCAAACATATTTTACTAATTAATTGAAAACAAGGGATGCTACCTTTCAAAACATGAAATCGCCACACAGCCTGAGTCAACAAAACAATCAAGCCTCTACTTATCACAGAACTGTTTAAAATAAAGTAACTCTAGCAGCCAAGATAATAGCGTAACGTATGGAGAGAGCGATTGCAGCCTCCTGGAAGACATTTCTGCCTGAGGTGAGTTAGCAGACACATACTCAGATTAAACTTTCATCAGCAGATCTCTGTATTTCATCAATCTTTCATTACAGCATAGCTTAGAAAATCATTTGGTCAGGTGTTACTAGAAAACCTTTTCATCTTCCAAAGCAAATCTACCCAAACGTTATTACAAGCAAAATACAGTTAGAAAGGCAGGCCTGCAGATTGTTATGGCATTCAAATAGTCAAAAATAGAGCAAAATATACATTACTACAATATTTTAAAGTTCAAACACTTTCACAATAAATTAAATATATTTTATTATATAGGCTCTTGGACCAGAAAATGTAGCTAATTAACAACACTCACATGCAACAACTTCTTGAAGAGCTTCATCCCAGAGACTGGGATTTTGTCAATTTCCTGGACAATTAATTAATCCACCAAAACAGCAATGTGCTCCCCTCACTTTTGTCTGATGATGGCAAACTCATTATTAGGGAATGCTGGTTTTGCAATCAGTGAATGGCTGTGGTGTTTCTCAGCTCATGACCAATAGGGAATTTTGCCAGGATAACCCCAAGGACTGCTTATGTATATATGAAAAAAGACACGGTGCAATTTCCAGCTCAACAATATGGTTTTCTCAGCTCAAATTCTCTTGCCACCAAAGGCTTTTTTTTCTTGTGCTTTGGTGCTTCTTCAGCAAATTCTACATCATTTATGCTACCCTTTAAAGCATGTTTCCTATACTGAAACTCTCTATGCTCAAAACACATTGTACATCTGACTACTCAGTCATAAGTGCGTTCTTTCTGCTTATCTTTTGGAACTTCTACCTGATATTTAACATCACATGCAGTCTGACTTTACTTATAAATAATGGCTACACTGTTTTACCTACAATCTTATTTTTAAACATGGTTCAATAAACAAATTACATTTCAAAAAGAATGTGCTCCAGTCCTGAAAGCCACACTGGACACAAAGGTTTCTGTAAAAACATCTATCAAAATTCTTATGAAGGGCTAAGAATATGAAAGCTCTGAAATCAAACTTCTTACGATGAAAAAAACCAGATTCCAATAAAAGTGGCTAAGAACATCACTGTGCCAGCAAATGAAATATTAAGGTGGGTTTTGATTGTGTGTTTATATATTAAACCTTCAATAAATCATTTCTTGCTGTTGTTTACAGCAACCAATCAAGAAAAGTCATGCTCTCTAGAATCAAGAAATGTTCAGAAAGGCGAATTCCCTCTTCTGATAGTAGAAACATGAGCAGATTAGTTTACTTGCTCTACTAGGTTCTCTGTATTGTCAATGTCACAAATAAAATATCTTTTCAGGCAAAGAGTAGAGGAAGCTTCTACCTTTTATGACCAAAACAGAGATCACCTCGCGTTTTGTTTTGTTTTTAAACTTTGACATGTACTTCACCCACATACTCCATAACTACAATATTTTTCGTAATACAGACATGAGTTTCTGCAGAAGGCTCAACAGAACTGGAATTCAGCTTTGGTCCCCAGACACAGGAGAAAACTGGGCAGGAATGAAATCAGAGATCCTATTTCCTGTGCCTCATACATAGCTTTTGGTAAATGTTGTGGGATACCACGGCAGGTCAGAACAGACAGAATGACCTCCACAGGCATAACCTTTCCCACCAACTCCTGTCCTACTGATGGGGCTTATATGAATCTAGGAGAGTTTGCCTCAGATCCCTGGATAGGTTTCACCAAAAGCTTATGACATTCTTGGTGCCACGTGATCACAAAAGGCACATTTCTCTTAAATGTCCCCTTTCAATATCCATGTTTCTACAGCCAGTTCTGTTTGCAGGAGAAATGTGTATTCAGTCAGGACAAATGGGACTCATTATCTTATTTTATAAACAACATAATGGAATGATTTTATTTTCCAAAGAAATGAAAATATTTGAAAAAAAGAACTGTAAATGCTTAAAAAAAAATAGTGAAAAGCGAAGCTGGCTTCCTTTACTCTGTAAAGCTGCATCACATTTAGGTGTTCCTTAAGATGCTCTATTTAATTCCTGACCAAAGCAAGCTACTACAAAATCTGACTTGAAGGGAAATGTGCAATGCAGTAATTTTAGGCGGCAAACAAAGCACTGTAATGGTTTATTCATAAGAAGTTAAAACCTCTTTACTTCCCACCACTTCAAACTGGATTTGTCCCTTTTAGATCTCTCAAAAATCTGCACCAATAGAAGTGAAAGTCAGTTAAAAAACCAAAACCAAACAACACAAAACAACGAACCACCAGTCATTTATAGAAGTAAAAAATTTAGAAAGATGAAATTAGGTCACGGAAATGCTTACCACCTTTGCTTTTGGATATTTAGCCAGAGATAATCAGAAGCTTTGGGGCGATTAAAGAAGTGTCACAAAAACTTTTACTGGGAAAGATTTTTCAGGTCCAAAATGACATTTCCCATCAAAAGTCAGAAACAAAAAAACCCCACCCCTCCTACTGCAAAGATCTCAATGATCAAACATGGACACAAAAAGCAGCAGTTTGCTAGCGTGATTCAATCCTACCCGTGTCAGGATGGGTATTACCTGAAGATCCTGGAATTACTCAATGTGAATGGAAACATTTTTGGTACATCAAAATGTTCCATGGGACAGGGAGACAGCTCATTGTCCTGCTCTAAATAAGTCACCTTCACAATCCTGTTCCCACAGCAATGTTACATGACAAAAAGATGCTACCAAAAGAAGGCCAGTCAGGAAGTAAAGCTAAGGAAAGGCTGCCTCCAGGGCAGGAGGGCCTTTAGCAGACGCTTATGGTTGCTCCCTGCAGAAAGGAAGAACTTCAGCTCGCAGGCAGTCAGGTTTCAGGGTCAAACCTTAATTTTCTGTAACACCCTTAAGAATCTTCTCTCATCAAGATCTTCAAGTAATAGCAATGGCTTAAAACCATTACTTTTCCATCAGTCCAACTTTCTTCTCCACCAAATCAAATATCTCAAGAAAGTGGAAACACATGCATCCAGTCAGAGCGTAAGCAGTGCTTTTAACTTGGAGCAGCAGGAAGACATGCTTTCACATAGCCGGGAGAAACATACTACAGGACATATTTGAAAACATAGTTTTATGTAAAAAAAAGCATTATATATACCTGAAACAAAATACTGTTGCATGTGCAGTTTTATGCACCTGGCTGAATTAATCTGAAACGTTTGCTGAATACAGGTTCAGCAAAACAGTATAAGTGATAAGCTATGAAAAGCAGAGATTTAAAAAGTAACATCAGCCAAGTAAAAGAATAATTTACCCACCCTCTCATAGTCCCTGGGATACAATTACTCCGTCAAATGAATAGGTTTGGTACATAACTTACTTTGAGTGTAAGTGTAATCTGTATCAGCAGACAGAAACAGCACCAAGTCAAGAGGGATAAGGAGAGTGAAGACTCACCGGCCATTGTCACGACCCACTCCCCAGACTCTGATGCTCACAATGGGCTGCGAATGAAGAACTGTGCGGTCCATGGGATCAATCAGGTTCAGCATGTCATTTTCCAGTATAAGGTACATATCTTTGCCCTGCAACTCCAGACAAAGTACAGTTACACAGTACATCCCACTCTCAAACTGACTGGGATCAAGGTGTTATGCCTATGCTGTTTAGACTTGCATCCTCGTAATTTACTCAAAGTTTCAGTTTGTTCCAAGAACAATTGTTCGTTTACTTCTGGTGTGAAAAAGATCTAAGATAGTATCTTGCTACTACTATATTTTTAAGTGATCCCAACCACAAAAACCTTTGATGTCTTGTAAATGCATCTGTTTGACTCATTCAACCCCAAGCTACTGAGTTATTCAGGAAATTATGTGTTTATCCTTTCTCCAGTAAATTCTTCCAAATACATGAGAAGTCAAAAACTGCCTTAATAGCAAAAGGTTACATCAAAACCTGTACTCTTAAGGCAGAGTTTCTTCCTTCAAACTATGTGCTTTGTTTCCATAAACTTTAACCAACGAGCCATGGGAACAGACAGCAATTTGTACATGTCAAAGGATTTATAGGATACTCCTTGAAGAAAGATTAATTAAAGGGGAAAACCTAGCATTAAGACATGAACGTGAACTCTGCTGGTGACTGCAGAATCCTGGAGCCAGGATTTCTCCCTAATTCTTCTGGCATGTAAGAACAAGGAGAAGGCTTTTTCCCCTTTGAGGAAACAAATTTAGAGGCAATTTTCCTTTTAATGCTAATTCACAAATGCTAATCTCTCTCCTATGGCTAGTATTTGCAAAAGGTCTGCTGCCTCTTCTATCACATCTAATAGCTCTCTTCTCAGAGGCTCTATCTCTGCTGCAGACTGCGAGGTTCCACAGAAATGATCCTGGACCTATTGCTGAGAGATGAGGCAAGCTCCTACTGATAAGAAAAAGAAGATGGGAGCTATCAGCTAAATATAGAGTAATTTGTTTCCCCTCTATTGTACCAGAATATATAAACGAACAGAAAAAGTGGAAAGGGTCTGACTTCCTACTGATGGATGTTTCAGAAATGACCTTTTTCTTCACCTCAGTGACAAAGAAACCCTCTTCCCGCTTGGTTACAGTAGCTCAAGTCTTAATGACACCTGATTTTGTACCTGTGTAGGACACACATTTGTGCACGGAGAGGGCCTGCTTCCAGGGGTTCCAGGCTAGGCAGCAAGGGGCAATTCAACAAGAGCAAGTGCAAGGTCCTGCACCTGGGGAGGAACAACCCCATGCACCAGTACATGCTGGGGGCTGAACTACTGCAAAGCAGCTCTGCTGAGAAGGACCTGGGAGTGCTGGTGGACAACAAGCTGACCATGAGCCAGCAACGTGCCCTTGTGGCCAAGGCGGCCAACAGTATCCTGGGGTGCATTAAAAGGAGTGTGGCCAGCAGGCTGAAGAGAGGTTATCCTCCCCCTCTACTCTGCCCTAGTGAGACCACGTTTGGAGTACTGTGTCCAGTTTTGGGCCCCACAGTTTAAGGAGGACACCAAACTGCTTGAGCAAGTCCAGCGCAGAGCTACCAAGATGATCAGGGGACTGGAGCATCTCCCGTATGGGGAAAGGCTGAGAGACCTGGGTTTGTTCAGCCTGCAGAAGAGAAGACTCAGGAGGGGATCTCATCAATACCTATAAATACGTAAAGGGTGGGTGTCAGGATGATGGGACTGGCTCTCTTCAGTGGTGCCCAATGACAGGACAAGGGGCAATGGGCACAAGTTGGAACACAGGAAGTTCCACCTCAGTATGAGGAAAAACCTGTCCTGTGAGGGTGACAGAGCAGTGGCACAGGCTGCCCAAGGAGGATGTGGATTCTCCTTCCCTGGAGACATTCAAAACCACCTGGACGTGTTCCTGTGCCCCCTGCTCTGGGTGTGCCTGCTCAAGCAGGGGGGTTGGACAAGATGATCTCCGGAGGTCCCTTCTAAACCCTACCATTCTGTGAGTCTGTTGGCAGGCACTACCGACCACCTCTCCCACCCCAAATCTCCAGTGCTGTGACACAGAGCTGGCAGTGCAAGCGCTGGGAGGGGTGTGGGAGAAGAAGGGGACACAGGCTGGTATATGCAATGCCAACATGAGAACATTTTGCCTGATGGAAAAACTACAGCTGTGGCCAAGATGCAAGGCTGGATATATAGGCTGCTCCTAGAGAAGCAGAAACAGATGTAGCTGTGACAGCCATGCATGTATATGGGGTGAATCAGCAGCAATGAACTGCTTGTGGCATGCAGAAAAGAAACATGGGAAATAAAACACAGAAACCAGGATGGCACCAAGGAGACCAGGATGATGAAGGAAACCAAACAGAAACCAGAGTCATCACAAAGGAAAAGGGTGAGAAATTTGCTTGGAGGTCAGAAACAGTAAACAGATTGTGTGAAGAATGTTATCGAATGTCACAAAGGTTGCTTTTTGGACCCATTTTCTACTTATATATTTGTTCCAGAAGGAAATTATTAAAAGAAGGTAAAATCTGTTCATCATGCAAAATACACTGGGATTAGGGAAATAAAACTGTATCCAAGTTAGCTGGAAAAGATTGGAGAATGGGCAGATAAGCAACGTATGTCACAGCAAATTATCCTTGCAATGTTCAAGGGATAGTTTGGCCACAGCCAGAAGCAGTATGTTTTGCTAAGTCTTGTTGCCTTATCATATAAAACTATTTTATAGATGAAAACACTGTAGAGGGTAAGAAGAAATAATTTAGACAGACTGGGAGCTTGAACATAGGCCTCTGTCTCAGACTGCTGAAGAGCTGCAGAGACCTGATGGTCCAAGATGAGGAGGGCTCTCACGGGAAAAGCCACACAGGTAGAGTGAACAATGGAAAGACTGACAATCCCAGCAGCCTTTCAGGGAAGTGTTATATACTGTGGGGTATATAGGTCAATGGCAACAATGTATCTTTTTCATGTATGTTATTTTGTGATGTAGAGGAATATAGTGCATGGCAAGGCAGCAACACAAACAGATGAGTTGTTTTTTCTTCTTAGATTTTACAGAACAGTGAAGGTTAGAAATTGACAGGGTGATTTTTTTGGAGGGGAGCAGAGGACATGAAATCCCACATTGAAGCCAGTGACAAAGCTTCTATAGGGTCAGGATTTTACCCAGGGTGTGGTTTTTTTTTTTGTGTTTTGTTTTGTGTTTTTAAAACATGGAAATTTGGGGATAGTCCTAGTCCCAATTTCACTTTCTTTACATTCTAGCTAAAATAAATCTTGAAGCGATCCTAAAACCTCTACCTGCAGTCATCAGTTCTAGCTTCATAATAGATTTCTGCTGTTCGTGCTCCATCTGATAAGTCACTGTCAGGCACATTTTTTTCAGATTCCTCTCTAAAACGTGCCTCTTCCAATCACTCTTGAAGCACTACATGACCAGCAGAAAAATGTGGTTGTAATGATTTCTTTTAAAATCAAGAAGACAATTTACTTCAGGGGCCACCTATTCAAGTACAGTGTCTTTGTTTTTGTCAGGCTGATTTTTAAAAATTTATTAATAGCATTGTTAACTAAAACTTCCATTCAAGAGGACAAAAACTTTTCTCCAGTTTGGCTTCAAAACTTGCAATGGTTTCCAACAAAGAACAATGGGGTTGACAGCAAGAAATATGGAAAAATGTGAACACTAGTTCTTGTATCAGTGAACATTAACTTTTAAACCAGAATAAAGCATATGATTTCAAAGTAAATTATATATTTCAAGTTGATCAAAGTTCTGTCACCTGACAAACAGATGGGATAACACACATGTAAAGAGAGTGGGGGTTTTTCCCCCTTCTGGGGTCAGCAGTAAGCCCAAAGTCCATGACTGATATATCCCTAACTGCTTGTCAATAAAACTGTTCCCAGAACTAAGAAAAAGGGAGACCACTGTTATCTTGTTAATTTGTACGTACAATATAAATTTCTTACATAGAAAAACCCTTCTGAAATTACTGAAATAGACAGGGCACTCTAAATGTGTCACTTGAAACAACACTTCCATTTTTAAACAGGCACTTTCTCCCAGTTGCTCCACTGAAGCATCTCTGCATTGTTGTGATCATAGCCAGGACACCGGACTCAAGCTTTAGACTGTAACAATAACTTGAGGGACTGGAGGATATTTTTCCTAAAATTTTTACTGAAATTGACAAGTCTTTCTTTTAATTCCTCCTCTGTTTGGCAGTGCTTTCTCTTAGATCACACAAGTGAAGGTTACAACATTCACTCTTACACCACTTTTGCATTCAGATGTAGTAAATCCACATTAGTGTAACCCTCCTGAAAACATGCCAGGAGACAGGTAGAGGATAAGATTTAGCTGAAGTTTAAGTTGTTCCATTAACAATCAAATAGTGAAGATGTGTTTCTATGGGTTTGTCTCCTGTGGCCTCTGTACATCCACTAAAACCCCACCCCCACCTTTTCCTTTCTTGTTTAACTTACTGATCACTCCACACCTTCCACTCCATCTGTCTCCAGCACATCTCTCTTCCAAACCACCATACCTCTAAGCTGCCTTCATGTTTCCCCTGAGCTCGCACAGCATTACCCTGTCCTTGCTGCCAATTCAGAAAGAAGAGCTTGCATGGTTCAGAGGATGAAGATGTACTGACCCATCAGCAAACCAAGAAAGAGGAGAGCTGGACTCCCTGTTTTTCCCTCACTATGTGGGAATTTGGCATCCTTCTAAACTGGATGACACTGGTGAACAGATTCAAGAGTTACTGGAGAGGAACCAACAGACAGATTGATGACATAAAATTAATTTCCTTCTGAAACACTGATAAAATAATCATCTTAAAATAAGCCATCTGTCCATCAGTCTCAATCTTCTCATACATTTCAGAAGCACAGGTCACACCAGTCTGGGCTTCCTTAAAGCCGTTCTGTCACTGGGAAACCTGTGAAAATGCTATTCCAAAGCACCACTCTCAAACCTCTGGTCAGGAGAAAGACTTAAACTGATTTAATCAGTTTTACAGCAGTGTGTCCCCAGCACTGTTATTGCACAGGTGTGTACTAGCACAGATGTAAAAAGACCCACAAAGGTGGATCTTTGAGGCATCTACTGTCCTGAGCAGTTTGGGACAAAAATGACAACACTTCCCTTGAATCCTTTTATAATTTTTGGCAGTTCCAGCTATGATAGCACAGAGCATGGGCATACTTGCTTAGAGAGCTGTTCTTTCAAGATGTTTTATTACACAAGAGGGATGCTCGAAGAGGAGAAGTTCACCCTGTTCTTACCTCTCCCCAAATGCCAACAGTGTCTCTGATGTCGTTTTTACAGTAAGAGAGTTGTCTGATGCAATTGTTCACAGCAACACTGCTTTTTCCAGGAGCCAGATCTTCTTCTGCCATTTCTACCCAGCCCAGAGATCGCACAGCAAAGCACTAAAAAGAAACCAAAAAATATCTGAATGTGTATCAGAGCACACATCATGCTGCTGTATCCATCTATGGAAATCTTGTCATGCAACAGGAGGAGAACAAAATCAAGCCCTTGTAGATGAGCTTATGCTCAAAGATAAATAAATTAAAATAAAATTTGAGAATGGCAAAGTGAAAACATTTGAAGGAACAAAGAAGAAAACATGATTTGCCAGCAAAGGTAGCTGTGGAGGTAACACTAATGCTTTACCATGAAGTATTTTGGCTAATGCAAAGAAGCAAATAAGGGAGCAGTAAACAGTAGGACACACAAACACAGAGAAATAAAGGAAAAAGCACAACTACAGATACAGTAGAACTGAAATTTTAGCTAGTATCTAGAGCTCTAATTGAAAAAGAAAGAAAATACTACTGGATTATGTCTGTTGCAAGATTCACACTCATGGTATATCTCACTGTCTGGCTTTTAACCACAAAATTTTTTTTTTTTTTTTTTTTGTGGATTACAGCAATCACATCTACAGTAAGTTTAACTAAGGTAGCAAACAAAAACTAACAAATTCAAAGCACTAATAAAAAGATAAGATACCATAAGAAGAAAGCAGGCTTTTTTTTCTAGAAGAAATTAAAAATGACCTTTAAAATAAAACAATCTAATTATACAGTTTTTTAGCAGAAGGATGTTTAGCCAACCAGAGCACTCAGTTGGCAGAACAAGCCAAGGCAACATTACTTTGCACATATGGTACTTTTTGCAAACAAAACAAAATGGGAGAAATTGAATGGCACTATTTCTACCCTGCATCTACTGGAGTAGGGAATAAAAAACTTTAATTCTTTTAAAACACCGCACATTTGCTCTCAGACTTTACAGTGGGTAAAATACAGACCTCACACTAAGCCAATGGGAGGTTGTCTATGAGACCAAGATTTCCTCCGGGAACATTATGGGTATATTTCATTCTCAAATGGCAATGCACTGCTAGCGATGGATGCACAACAGGCTTACTAGTATAACTCCTCAATAGGCACACCAAACATTTATGATGGTCCCTAAAGGTTCAGCAATAATAATTCCTTAACGACCCCATACCAAATTGCTGCTATCTTCTAGGTATTTAACATGGCAACAGACACTGCCACTGAACACTGCCAAATCAAATGCCATCCCAACTCTGAGCTCCAGTTTCCCTGCATAATACAAAGAAACACTTGGCTTGGGTCAGCAATTAAATACCACATCAGCACTGACATGAAGTTGCACTCACTTTTTACACCCAAATCCTCTTTGCTAACACGATGCCTCCTACAGAGGTGCAGGATTCAGCAGGTGCAAATTCCAAAAGTAGAAGTGAGACAATTTACAATTAATAACTGAAAATCTGCCGCTGTGTAACATCTCTGTTTTTTCACCCTGAACCTCCCCATACTAAGACGGATCAAGTACTAATTGCCAATTAGTACTCAGTCCCTGGTACCTTGCTTGCTTCAGTATTATTCTTACATTTCTTCTAAAACATTATGCTGTCCTGAAGTGCTATGGTGTTCTGGTGAACTGACCTGCAATTGCTGCAGTCAATCCAGTTCCATTAGGTACTCGGCACAATTTTGACCTTGCGAAGACCAACACTCACTGTCCAGCAGCGTTGCCTTGTGCCACAGAGCTTGCTTTGCTGTCAGCAGCACCCTGCAGCTCTCAGGCAGGCAGGCAAGGGTCCTGAGAGCTTCTGGAAGGAAGCCGGCACCAGTGACCGCTGGGAGCCATGCTGCCTCCAACAAGACACTGCCCACACAGGCACACAGCAGGTCCATGCTGGAGTTACCCATTAATCCCTCTTCTTGAGATGCAGCAAATAAATCAGCCTCACAGTTCAGATGCTGACACTGAATATTCTTTTGCCACTTCTAAAAACCGCTGTAAAGTCAGTGAGTAGATCAAGCTCACGCACCATGACTGGTGTGCCATTTGGGAACCACTGTTCTCAAAAAAAGACCCCCAAATATGAAGGTATTTTAAATATGCATAATATATCAGCTTTGGCAAGGGAGGAATAAAATTCACCAGAGGGTAAAAAGATTAACAAGTTTTTCCTTCCTTCCCTTTAAAACTTCCCTCCTCCTTCAGCCTTCTCTCAGCTTGCACAACGCACTCCTCCAGCCTACTTCGCCATGCAGAAAACCCAGCCTGAGAGCCTGCCTCTTGTACCTCTCGCACCTACTCCAACAAGCCACTAATGATGCATCTCATCTAAGGTATTAGGCAGCAAATCTATTCTGCAAGTTGTGTGAAATCCTTCAGTGAAAGAGGGTGAAAAATTAAAGCCTCCCATGCTGCCGCATATTTTGCAGCTGTATTTTTTTTTAATTTTTTTTTTTTTTTTTTGCTTTGAAAACAAGGAAACCAATATGCAAATTCTCCTACACTACTGCTTCCTGACCCAGCTCTGCTGGAAACCCACAAGAGTGCTGGCTTTCAGATTTTAAAGGGAGATGAAGGAGAAGGTGAAAGAGGAAACAAAGGAGGGGTCACCACTCAGGGGTGCTCTTCACTTCAGAGCTACACCAGATACTAAAATAACCATTTTTGTAGCAATTATTAAGGTCACCTAATCTGAAGATTGCAGAATTGGTTTTGGCACATCAGATGCGCTCATGAATCTTGCTGAAACTACTGTAATACCCACTGGGGTATTAAATATTTATCTCTGCAAGCTTTTGAAATACAGATTTTTACTGTGCCAGAAGAAAGGGGGTTTTTACAAGTATTTCAATATCAAATTGAGTAACAGAGTACTAGGAGAGAGAAACATTCTCTATACCATCTCGGGGAGAGGGGTACGAACTGGCAATGCTAATGCCATCATACACAATGGGGGAATAAGACAGGACAACCTGAGCAGTGATAAAGGTGCCGTGGCCGCCTCATGCGATGACAACCAGGAGACCAACCACCTCAAGGGTTTGCATGGCTGTAGTGGGTCCTCGTACACCCCCCTGGGGAAACCTGTGTGCTCAAGCACCTTTCTGAAATGCCTGTACACCAATGCAAGGAGCGTGGGGAATAAACAGGAGGAACTAGAGGTCTGTGTGCGGTCACAGGGCCATGATCTCATTGCAATCACAGAGACATGGTGGGATAGCTCGCATGACTGGAATGTAGTCATGGATGGCTACAGGCTTTTCAGGAAAGACAGACGAGCAAGGCGAGGTGGGGGAGCTGATTTCATGTGAGGGAGCAACTGGAATGCATCGAGCTCTGCCTTGGACTGGAAGGAGAACAAGTTGAGAGCTTGTGGGTAAAAATTAAGGGGCAGCCAAATATGGGTGACACTGTTGTGGGTGTTTACTACAGGCCACCTGATCAAGAAGAGGAAGTTGATGAAACCTTCTACAGACAGCTGGAAGTAGCCTCACAGTTGCAGGCCCTGGTCCTCATGGGGGACCTCAGACACCCTGATGTTTGCTGGAAAAGCAACACGGTGAGCCATGCATGATCTGGAAGGTTCCTGCAGAGCATCGAGAACAACTTTTTGATGCAAGTGGTGGAGGAGCCAACGAGGCGAGATGTGCTGCTCGACCTTATCCTAACAAACAGGGAAGGGCTGGTTGAGGATGTGAGAGTTGGGGGTAGCCTTGGCTGCAGTGACCATGAGGTGGTCGAGTTCAGGATACTGCGAGGTAGAAGCAAGGCTACGAGTAGGGCTACAACCTTGGACTTCAAGAGGGCCAACTTTGGCCTCTCTTCAAAGACCTGCTAGGAGGAATCCCATGGGCTAGGGCTCTAGAAGGCAGAGGGTCCAAGAGAGCTGCACAGTATTCAAGGACCACTTCCTCCGAGCTCAAGATCGGTGCATCCCCAGGAGGAAGAAGTCAGACAGAGGAGCCAGGAGACCCACATGGATGAGCAAAGAGCTTCTAGAGAAACTTAAATGGAAGAGGGAGGTTCACAGTACATGGAAAAAGGGACTGGCCACTTGGGAGGAATATAGGAACGTTGTCAGAGCATACAGAGATGTGACAAGGAAAGCTGAGGCCCACTTGGAATTAAATCTGGCAAGGGATGTCAAAGGTAACAAGAAGGGCTTCTTAAAATACATCAGCATTAAAAGGAAGACTGGGGATACAGTGGGCCCACTGCTGAACAAGGAAGGGGCCCTGGCAATGCAGGATGCAGAGAAGGTGGAGTTACTGAATGCTGCCTTTGCCTCAGTCTTTACTGCTCAGGCTGGCCCTGAGGCATCTCAGCCCCCAGAAGGGAGAGAAAAAATCTGGAGAAAGGAAGAATTACCATAGGTTGAGAAGGATTGGGTCAGAGATCACCCAGGCAAACTGGATCCTTGCAAATCCATGGGCCTCAATGGGATGCACCTGTGAGTGCTGAGGGAGCTGGCAGATGTTCCTGCTGAGACACTCTCCATCATCTTTGAAAGGTCATAGAGGACAGGGACAGGAGAGGTGCCCGAGGACTGGAGGAAAGCAAATGTCACTCCAGTCTTCAAAAGGGGCAAGAAGGAGGACCTGGGGAACTATAGGCCAGTCAGCCTCACCTCCACCCCCAGAAAGGTCATGGAGCAGTTCATCCTGGAGGTCATCTCCAGGCATGTAGAGGACAAGAAGGTTATCAGAAACAGTCAACATGGATTCACCAAGGGAAGATCATGCTTGACCAACCTGATAGCCTTCTATTATGGTGTGACTGGCTGGGTCAACAAAGGGAGAGCAGCGGATGTTGTCCACCTTGACCTCAGTAAGGCATTGACACTGTCTCCCATAGCATCCTCACAGGCAAGCTAAGGAGGTGTGGGTTGGATGAGTGGACAGTGAGGTGGACAGACAAGTGGCTCAACAACAGAACTCAAAGGGTCGTGATCAATGGGGCAGAGTCTGGATGGAGGCCTGTCACCAGTGGTGTTCCCCACCACTAGTCTGTGCTGGGTCTAGTCCTGTTCAACATATTTGTCCATGACCTGGATGATGGGATAGAGTGTAACCTCAGAAGGTTCACTGATGATACCGAGCTGGGAGGAGTGGCTGGTACACCAGAAGGCTGTGCTGCCATCCAGTGAGACCTGGACAGGCTGGAGAGCTGGGCCGAGGGGAACCTGATGAAATTCAACAAGAGCAAGTGCAAGGTCCTGCACCTGGGGAGGAACAACCCCATGCACCAGTACATGCTGGGGGCTGAACTACTGCAAAGCAGCTCTGCTGAGAAGGACCTGGGAGTGCTGGTGGACAACAAGTTGACCATGAGCCAGCAATGTGCCCTTGTGGCCAAGGCGGCCAACGGTATCCTGGGGTGCATTAAAAGGAGTGTGGCCAGCAGGCTGAAGAGAGGTTATCCTCCTCCTCTACTCTGCCCTAGTGAGACCACGTTTGGAGTACTGTATCCAGTTTTGGGCCCCACAGTTTAAGGAGGACACCAAACTGCTTGAGCAAGTCCAGCGCAGAGCTACCAAGATGATCAGGGGACTGGAGCATCTCCCGTATGAGGAAAGGCTGAGAGACCTGGGTTTGTTCAGCCTGCAGAAGAGAAGACTCAGGAGGGGATCTCATCAATACCTATAAATACGTAAAGGGTGGGTGTCAGGATGATGGGACTGGCTCTCTTCAGTGGTGCCCAATGACAGGACAAGGGGCAATGGGCACAAGTTGGAACACAGGAAGTTCCACCTCAATATGAGGAAAAACCTGTCCTGTGAGGGTGACAGAGCAGTGGCACAGGCTGCCCAGGGAGGGTGTGGATTCTCCTTCCCTGGAGACATTCAAAACCCACCTGGACGTGTTCCTGTGCCCCCTGCTCTAGGTGTCTCTGCTCAAGCAGGGGGGTTGGACAAGATGATCTGCAGAGGTCCCTTCCAACCCCTACCATTCTGTGATTCTGTGATCTTAAGAGAGGTGAAGAACGAACCATATACACTAAGCATGTTGTTTCCTCATTATTCTTTGTATCTCAACCACACCTGCAATTTGTTAGCTGACTTCCAAACATAAATATAGTCCCTGCACTGAATGGGGTATATCTTAAGAAGGCAAAAACTGGTGAAAGACAATCAGTTCAAGTTGACAGCAGGTAAATCTCTTAACAGTAAAGATGGTGAGCTGTTTTGGTATTTCTTTCCTGGACATTTTTATACTATGTTTAAAATTCTCCAGTGGTGGCATCCACTGTATATTTTTCCCTTCCCAGCACACTGTCATGACAGTAGAGCAAGCGGAATGGGACACACTTGTCCATCCCGCATGTTCCCCTCCATGTGAAGGGCTTGGCTTCCTTCCCCACTTCTAGTCCCAATCCATGCTTCCAGGCCAGGTAGAATTGAGAAACCCAGTTGACTTCTGGCACCTGGCAAGTTTTTGTTTGTGTGCTTTAGAAGATGCCCTTACCATAACCCAAATAAAATGCTTCAGAACAGCTTCATCAAAACAAACTGGTTTCCCAGAGACTTAGTACAAACAAAAAAAACTCTCAGTAAATCCCAAAGAGACTAAACACCCCACCCACAAAGCAACACAATGCCTATGTACCTGAGGATACACATACAAGAAACATTCTTTTGCTCAAAATACACTTGAAGACCAAAAATCTCCTACTTCTTGGTTGGCTCTAACTGAATACACATGCTGGCATGACTCACAAGTGATGGCAGACCTTTATGCAGATTTCAGCACTAGAAAATACGAGGACTCAGGATAACGCGACACATACTACCTCTCATTTATCAACAGTGTAACAGATGTACACACGCCTGGGGGGGACGGACGGACAACGGACAGTTGAAGCATGTGCACACATGCCTGCATCCCCCTCTCTCTGTGTATTGCCAGTAACTGTAGATCTGTCTTATAAATGGTTTAATGTTGGTGGGGGTCCCCCCGCCCCTTAATTATTTGACTCAGGGGTACTCTTTAAAACAAACCACAAAACACAGCAGAAACAAACCACCTAGTGTCTCCAATCAGGTATGATCTCATTCTAAAACCAGGGCTAGCTGAGCTAGCCATGACAGCAGAATTGCTTAGTTACGTAGCACACTAATCCCGCATCGTGGTTCCCCAGCTCCCACGAACAGTACTTACTAGCCACGAGCTTCCTTTGACCTGAAAGAGCTTTGCTAATGTGCCTTCTTTTCTCCTGCAACAAGTATCTGCAGTCAAAACAATCCAAGCTGAAAACCACTGAGTGTAGCTCTCCTTGAACAAGAATCGATGAACTCAGTAAAGCAGACATTCCTGGTAATGCCAGTTGGGTAATTACCTCTACTTGAGGCTCACATATAATTACTGGCAAATCGTAATTATTGGCAAATCATAATTTCGAAGTAATCCAGGTGCCAACTTTTGGCTTACAGTAGTCCCTCATTTCTCTTCTCCCTTGGACAGTAAACAAGTAACCACTGTACCATGTTATACATTATTAGTATTAACTTACGAAATAAAATCTTAGGGTTTTTTGTGCTTGGTCAGACCCTCTGCTTTATCTTAAAATCAAAACTCTAAAAAGGATGATTTAAATAACCATCTCTGAATAAAGATAATTGAAACATGCTTTTCCTACCTGCTTGAATCAACTGTTCCCAGACTCCTTCCAAGAGATGGCAAAGAAAAACAGGTTTGAAGAAAACTAAAAAAAGCTGATAAATACAGCAGGATGAAAGACAGTTTTAGAAATTGTATCCTCTCTTTGGATCATTTGGGTATTGTTGTTTGGGATGGGGAAGGATCAAAGATACTACCATGGACACTGTGTGTCTGACATAGGTGAATGAAAAAAATGTTTAAACCACACTATGTCAACAACCCTGTAATTTTGTCTTGACTGGAGACTTCACAGTTCCTGCTAGGCTACACAGGATGTTGTGCAAACAAAATACACAGGGGGGAAAAAAGGCTACAGGGGAAAAAAGGCCACCTTATCACACACTGCCCCATGAAAAGACAGGTGAACAGAAATGAAACACAGGTATCATTGCTCAGTTTTACAGTTCTGGGGAACACATGTTTGCATGGCTGCAAATCCAATTAATGTTGCCAGGTTAATGATCTGTAGTCAAAGAACGAACTCATAAATGCTGTAATCCAAACCCTGTAAGAGGCTGTAAGCCTCCCTCATAGTGCAGTTCTGATCTAAAACATTGCCTAAAGCTGGGGAGCTTTAGGTTTGAAGGAATGAAGGAAAGCACTTCTGCTCTTTGGCATTGCAAACCCTTCACCACAGGGTAGGGTTCTGCTGTACAGCAGCTTTTGCAGGAAGAACTCCATAAGGAGCTTTGACAAGAAACGCAGAACCATGACAAATCTCTGCATGTAAGTAAAATGCCACACTTGAGCTGTTGCCTCATGCCATGCTAAGCATGTACCTTTAAAGAAAATTAAAAAAAAAAATCAAGAACACAAAAACAGATAACGATTCCCTACCAGACAGAGGACAAGATATCAATTACACAAGACTGATGGCAGTGTGGTATTGGAAACTGGATGGATCATAAGGGCATGGTAGAAAGATCCCATTACAGGGGAAAAATTGAATTAGAACATCAGTTTGAGAACAACAAACTAATGAACATTACAAATTGTTTTTCAGATCACACAGCTGTTGGTAGCCACTCTGAACGTCTACATTAGAGCTTGTTTGCCTTGATCTAAAGCTGTGCTACTAATTTCTCCTCTACTTCTGTGCCTAAAGGACTTGGATTTCCCTTTGTTTCCCTTTTATGTTTTTCCTTTTTAAAGGTTGTATCTGTCTGCAGACACACGTAAATCATTACAGTATTTAATAAGGCCTTTTATCACAGGCCACTGAGCAGGTTTGTGCGTGAGACACAGCATGTAGGTCACATAATTAACTATTTCTTATGCAGTCAACACGATCTTGGAAATTCCACTTACATTTTATTTAATAGTTTAACAATAAAACAAACTATATAATTTTATGCTTTGGAAAATCAAATAATTAAAATTAAAAATTAAAATATTCTGAGAAATAAATATATTCCAGTATATCTGCTGGCTACACATGAAGAAAGCTTGCATTGATTCCAAATGAAAATACTGGAGATAATCAAAGCTAAACTGAGTAACAAAAGAATAAAGAGATCTTATGCAATTAATGAACGAGCAAACACCTTCATTTAATTGACGTGAATAGACTGCAACGCATCCATTTTCTCAGAAAAATACTGAGAGTTGTCACATAAAAACTCTTAATTACAAGAATTCAAAATGCAGACTCAGAAACATACTAATAAGATTTTTCAAGATTTCCAGCCTTCTGTTGCAGTTCATGTTGTATCATTTGAATACTGAAAATGCACATACCATACAAAAAATAAGAACACAGATATTCAGGTCACAACAGAATTCAGAAATCCACTAATAATTGCTATTTCAAACAGATGATTATAAACTAAACTTCTGTGAAATAAAATATGAGGGCTTTACAATTACTATAAAATAACCTTTTTCATAAATTACTTCTCTAGAGCAGGTCAATACTGAACTTTCTGCATTCACAGTCCCTTACTCATTCTCCAAGACACTACAGTCTCATTTTTTCCAGACTTGCAGACTCCAATGCATAGGATGACAAAAGTCCCTCTCTTGTTTAATACTTCTGTCTCAGTGGATCCTGCTGGCTACAACCAGAGGTCAGATCTGCTCTATCAGGCAAGAAAATGTTACAGGACCAGCGCACTGGTTCATGATTTTTTTAATCCTGATTCCTTATTCATTACTATATTTCTGAATCAAGCAAAAAAATCTAGTCAGTTGAGCAAAACTGGAACGGACATTATTATTCTCTACTAATAACCTTTTGCTGTATGTAGTTCTGAAGAAATTAAAATCACCTTATTCTTTTCTCCAGTATTCTCAGTAAAGAATAGGCTTTGCAGATACCTTGACTTGACACTTCTAAAGGGATGGGTTTATGGACTTTGCTTTGAGCTATTTGGATATTTTTGGGTTTCACTTTAATACAGTGAAATAAAAAACATGCTTCCTCAGTGAAGACGACAGTCATATTTTTCACCGGAAACTGATAAAGGAGGATTGTTGTAATGATGCTCAAATTAGGGTCTATCTTGCAGAGTAACCAAACTGTTAGGTAGGTTTCAGTATTCTGCAACACACAAAAATGACTCCAACAGACACACATATACTACAACAAATACACATATACTTTTTCAGGAAAGACACAGGATTTTGCAGGGCATGAAAGAATGCGTGCATACATTTTTTAAAACCTAATGCTCTGCACTTGTTATCTTTAACCTTAAATGTATTTTTCTGATGAGGGCTCTTCTGCAGGCTGATAGATTTAAGTGGTTCCAGTGTAGCCAGCAGCACTTTATTCAGTACTGTGGTGCATAATTTCAAAGGTAATATGCATGACATCTGGTATTAAAAAAAAAAACACCTTTAGGTGAACTGTCAACCTGCCTGAATCAATAGAGGAAAACATTCCATCTTCACTAGAGTCAGTATTTCACATCTCTTTAGAAGCAACATTGTTAAAAGTTATTTGTTTTCTGCAGAAATTATGTTTACAACAGGATCCAAAGTCAATGCAGTTAAATCACTTTTGATTGATTCTCGCTCTTTGAAAAAAACCTCATATGAACATGAATCCAAAGTCCAGAAATCTTGAGCCCTGGCAGGCTTCCCACGTTTGAGGAGCCCCTTACTGTCACGCTGCCTCCCTGCAGCACCGCAGAGCGATCATCTTCAAGCATATGGAATAACACATACCCATGTAAGGAGCAACATGGCATTGCAATGTACTGCTTATCTCATGTTTTTAAATCTCTTAAGAGATAAATATTTACCTCCTACTCCCTTTTCTCTTTGATGAAATGCAGGAAATTTTGTCAAGGAAGACCTCTGCTTTTTTTGAAGTGAAATTTAGAGTTAGAACTAATACAAAAATAAATTCACATGCTGGCTAGAGCTATCTAAACATTGCTCTGTCATTCACAGTGTTCCATTTTAATTGATTTTTAAATTGACTTCTTTCATAAATGTATTTTTCAGCAGGTCCACAATGGACAAATAACCCACCAAGGTTGTACCACACTGTTTTCAAACTGTGTATATTCAATATATATGTTATACATATTTTATACACACACAAAAAATACACACTGCACTTTTTTCATAAAAAAAGCTATGCAATAGAAAGGTAAACTTTGTGACATTGCAGACTAACTCCCTGAGCTGCCCTAAGCCAGCAAGCTAATGTAAATAATTGAAGGGAAAGACAAAAATATCATCTGATCGGTTCATTTTGTAGCAGCACAATGAGGAACAGACATTGAAGACGCAGTTCCCAATCAACAGGCCATTCTAAAGCTGGAGCTGACAGAGGCTATGTATTGTTTTAGAGGTGAAATGGTTGGTCTCCAGTGGGGAGTATGAAGGGCTGCAAGCTGTGATTACCTCTGCAGTATATTAGCAAAGATGCTGGCAAGCTGATGGGGAGGTCTGCCAGCAGTATCAACAGGGGCTGAGCCAAACTGGGAGCTCCCTGTGCACCAAATCCATCCGTCTGCAGAATGGCAACAGGAGCTTTCTGCCCGTGGTACATGAACAGGCAGTTTCTGTCCTCTTCTGAGGGCTCCTTCATCAATCATACACAAAGTACTGCTGGCCCAGAAAGTTTACTGTGCTGCACCACAAAACAGTGAATAAATTGTGATTAAAAACAAGAAACATTAGGAAGTGCAGCCTCTTCCAAGAAAAAAAATCTCTTGCAGCAGCTAGGTTTTTCTGCACAACAGCCATGGGTATTAAATGGTTGTATACAGCAAGATGCTGTACACAGACCCCAGCCAAGAAAAACTGCACCGTGCATCTCTAAGAAATGGTTCTGAAGATGACACTGGCACTTTGACCTAGTGAAGCAACAGAAAACTCAAACACCCACCCATGGAAGAAACATCATCATTAAAAAAAAAAAAAAAGAATCAGGTATATCCATGCTTTCTCTAACATGGCCAGCTCTTTCTGGTAGAGTAGCTGCAACTTTAACAGCACTGTTTCACTTTGGAAATGGTTTCCTGTTACTTGGAGCCCATGGCAGCGCATTTGGTGCCCCACAGTTGCGATTTCAGAGGCAGGGCATGCTGGTTCCACCACTGCCTCGCCCAGCTAGCGGCCAGGGAAGCTACCTACCCATGGGGAGAGCCATCACGGGCGTGCACCTAAAATGCCCACGCAACCTGGCCACCCATGGCACTCGCGAGGAAGTAATTGCTTCAGGGGAAAATCGTGACCCACACAGCTCCTATCTGCATCATTTATCCTCCTGTAACATAACTGGTGTCTATGTTCTTACTACTCCAACAACGATTCCTGGTCAACAGACCTGCGGCAAAGACACTGTCAATACTGGAACTTTACGGGCCAAGAAGATATTTTGATTTGATTTGAAACAAAAGTGTTCTTATATTCTATCTTCTCTTTTCCCAATCCTGTAGACATCTGGAAGACCAATGCAAACCTTTCGTACAGTATATCTTAATAAAGCAAATAGTGATAATGCCCCCAAATTCAAGACAATTATTACATTAAAAACCTGGAAATTAACAGTAAATTCTAAAGCAGTTTCCATTCTCCTTCACATGAGGAATGGCTTTGTGATATATTTTTCTAAGGAATACTACAAGTAAAATCTCTCCCTCTACATCTCTCCTACTGTTCAGTCACCCGCTTCCTGATCCTGAACACAAGGTTCGCATCTAATTAGATCCCAGAGATATGTGGGATTTCTAAGGGTGAAAGACATGTAACATTTTGCAGGATTGTAATTCTGTACACCATTAAAAAAGTAAATTGCTTAAGTTTGGGAAAACACGTCTTCCTCTGCCCTGGACTAATCTTCACAAGACTCTATTCAGGGACAAGGTGGAAGCAAATACCCTCTGGATGGAAATCTGTATTATGATGTACCTCACATCATGACACGATCACTGATAACATCACCTAATGGCACGACAGATGTCAACAGTAATAAGTACCAACGACATTCAACAACGAATGAGCAAACACACTCTCCAGAAGTTCCAATGTACAAAAAAGACATTATTAAAAAAACATTGAGGAGATGTATTTTGTGCTTTAGTCTGCTATTTCTAACACTTCTTTCAAAGCAGAATGTTTTTGAGCACCCTCAGCATCTCCACAGCTGGGAGGGTGCCTTAATGCTGCTAATGGCAGACAGTCAGATTCAGAACCAACCAACCAGTTTAGAAACCGCCATCCCCATCCCTCACCATTGCTACCGAGAAGCTGCAAGGATGGAAAGATGGATTAACTTCTGCTGTACTACAGCAATTGTCAAGGCTGACCTCTTTTTGATTATTCACTGGATGTTTCAAACAGAAGATCTGTTTTGACTCATAGTTCTGGAAGCTACTAAAATGACTACCCAGATGGTGAGAGGGGAAAGAAACACTTCTTGTGTTTGAAAGAAACAAAGAAAAAACCCTAACCCCAAACCCTACCACAATATTTATTTTTGGTTTATGTTGGGTTTGTTTTTTTTAAAAAAACTTTTTTATTCCTAGATTATCCTTCTTCCCCCAAAAGCCTAAAACAAGCCAATACCAATTTCTTTAAAACTATGTAACTCTTGCTGTATAGTTCTTTTGATTTGAAATACTAGAGAACATCATTTAAGGAAGACCCATGAGCCCTGAGCATAAACTGCTTTCCTATGCTTTGTGAAAACTTTAAGATTACTGCTTAAAAATTGATGCCTTGATCTAGCCTTCTGTTGCTAATCATATATTATGAAGACTACTATAACCTAGTCAGATTCTCTTTTTAAAATAAAAAGAAGATATGAAGCAGCCTAACACATTATATGAATTCACATTTTGTAAAGACTGTATTGTACTCATAAGACCACAGGCTCTGAAACAGAAAGTACCACTGATACTTTGGGTGCTTGACACAACATTGGTATCTCACAGGAAAGTTGGTTCCTTGTTATTCCTCAAGTCTCTCCATAAGCAAGCAACCTCAGGTCACTTTACCATTTCTTCAGGGTTTCCCCTCATTTACACACACTAAATGACAGTGACTAAAGACCTGAGATGAAAGAGTGGGTGCACTTACAGCTCCCTGGAGCACACAGCCACCCCAGGCACCTCCTCTTCTGATGTAAGCCAAGGTGTCTTTCATAACCCACCACAGACCATTGTTTTTGCTCTCCTTAGGAAATGTTACGTTTGGCTTGCCAGAGAAAATAAACATGTTTCTGGCAGTATGAAAACAACACTAAAAAGCAAGCCATATTTTCCCCAAATCACTAGACCATCATTTTACGTGGATCAGTTTGGTAGGAGGTTTTGAATTATTTTTAAGAATTATTAAATTCATCCAAAAAAATATTCCAGCACATCCATTTGGAAACTTCTTAAAACATAGAATCATAGAATCATTATGGTTGGAAAAGACCTCCAGGGTCATCAAGTCCAACCATCAGCCCAACACTACCATGTCTCCTAAACCATGCCCTGAAGTGCCACATCTACACATTTTTTCAACACCTCCAGGGATGGTGACTCCACCATCTCTCTGCATCTCTCTGGGCAGCCTGTCCAAACACCTCACCACTCTTTCAGTGATGAAATTGTTCCTAATATCCAATCTAAACCTCCCCTGGCACAACTTGAGGCCATTTCCTCTCGTCCTATCGCTAGTAACTTGGGAGAAGAGACCAACACCCACCTCACTACAACCTCCTTTCAGGTAGCTGTAGAGAGCGATGAGGTCGCCCCTCAGAATCTTTCTTGCACCTCCAACACCGTCTCATCAATGCAAAAATCAGTATTTCCAAAGACACACTTAGTTTTCTATTAGGAGTAGCTTAGTGTTAAAAGAACTATGTACAGACTGCTTATGCTACTCCCCAAAATACAAAATTCTGCTGTTCACAAGAAACTTTCAGCTACTGGCAAGCAGATTCTTTGAAAAAATGAAAGAAAATAACCAACACCCCCCCCCCCCGACCAACGTGCTATTCGAATCATTAAGATGAAGACCAGAACTTTACTTCTGCTCACTCTTATAAATACTGGTTATAATCATGTCTTAAGTTGCAACTTAAATGATTACCGACTCGGGAGTCGAAAAAGTAAATCAAATTATGCATCAAGAACTTTCCAATAGAGAATATGGACATACTAAAGCTACCCTACAAGACCCTGGAGAAACTCCACCCAAGGTAACAGATCTGATGGCCCATTGTTAAAAATAAAAGACAGAAAACACAGAGCTGCTACAACAGTCAGGGAAACAAGGACTTAAGAAGATGGCAACTGTCCTAGCCTCATTGTGAATAATTAAAAGCACTTGGCTTGTTTACTCTAGTAAAACTAAGCTGAAGAAGAGACATAATTGCCTGCTATAAATGCGCTAGAAGATGGCTAAACATAGCATAAGAATAAAAAAAAACGTAAGAAGAAACTTGAAATTAATACATGGCTCACTTATAAGGTTAAAGGAATGGGTTCACAATTTCTTCTAGTCATCTACCTTGTAACAGGTCCTATTTCCTGGGGAATGAAAACCAAGGATTGCTTTTGAAAGAAACAAATTCCTATTCAATAAAACCAAGCACAAGTACCATTTGGGAAGAAAAACTGTTGAAGATGCCTAATTTTCCTTCTAGATCTAATCTTCTTTTCTAAGGAGACTTAAGATGAAATAAACTCCTCAGCCTTAATTGAATTAAGTCCATTAACTGAGTCTACTAATTGAAATGAATTGATCTGAGGCTTTTTGTAGTGTTTCATGTGTTCATGAGAAAATTACATGCAGTATGAGGTGGACTGTGAATCTGCTGGAAAATGCTGAATACTCCCTGTTTGCACCAATAATTTTATAGAAGCTACTCTAACTGTGAGAGAGAATTATGGACTTCAGCGTGGAAAGACGATCCTTTATTGGAATTACTGGACATGACAAAAACTCCTCCTCTTTGGTTAAGTCTTCACTGGCATCAGACTCATCTCCATTATGAGGAAGACACACTGATTACTTGCTAATGGTCCTGTGCAGAACCA
The DNA here is from genome assembly GCF_949628215.1 of Phalacrocorax aristotelis. Classification (NCBI taxonomy): domain Eukaryota; kingdom Metazoa; phylum Chordata; class Aves; order Suliformes; family Phalacrocoracidae; genus Phalacrocorax; species Phalacrocorax aristotelis. The sequence continues at coordinate 57,825,550 of NC_134279.1, read as the reverse complement.
GGATATTTGCTGCTGGAGAAAACCAGAAACAAGCAAACGTAGGATGTCTCCAAAACACGCATACCTGCCTCCATAGCAAGAAAAGCAGCAGAGATATGGATATTAATTCTTGAGGGGGCACACAGTATTTTGTAAAATTATTTCTATAGCGCTATTTACAGGCCACTTACATGACAGCAGAAAGTGGTCTGACAAGCCAGTTTATCAGAAACATTCCTCGCATCACTCCAAAAAGCTCAACTGGTTAATACCTAATGCCCAGGTTCATAGTTCATCACCAACTCACTTCCCATGTCTCTATCTGTATTTTCATTCACCTACAGGTAAGTCATCAAATTTAAATACCTGGTATCAGTATCTTCTACCTCTGTCCCTCTTGGAAATAATCTCCTTCTCTTCCTTTCTTTTGAGATTCTGAGCATTTACTGGTTTCTAAAGTAGAAAACAGACTTTCGGAGCAACTACTTAGTACTTCCACAGGTATAAATACATTCTTCCCATTCTCAGACAGTGATATATAGCTGAAACTACTCTCAATTGGCAAGGCTGGAAACTGAAGCTCTGCTGAACAGACTAATGAGGACATGGAATTCAAAAATCCATGCTTAGCACTGAACGACAAAATTAAGCCCTAGCAGAAAACCACATTTAAAAGGAGGGAATAAAGGCGAGCCCAAATGTCAGGCCAAACAGGACGATTCTGAAAAGATTTGGGGGAAATTGAGTCACACGAGCTTTTCATTTTTCATTCCTAGGGACAGAGACAGGCTTCCTCAGGAGATTCAGTTTCTTTGTACGACTGCAAGGAAATAATTTAGCATCTTTCTATACTTTTACACATGGATATAATATTTTACAACAATGTAAAAAGTGACAGCCCAGAAGAATTCACAGTCCAGGATTGTTAAAAGCACCTTTTTTACCTCCCTTGAAACTCAATCAGAAAAGTGCAGGTAGCTCTATAAATTAAGCAGGAAGGTTATGATCTGTCTCCTGGGAAGTACCAATTCAAAACTCATTTCCAGTTGTGGATGTTTCACATGCAGAATTAGGATCCCTGTCAAGTGCAATGAGCCATCTCTTCACGAGATTCCTACCCAGATAAATTACTGAAGTCAAGAAGCTGGATGTAATCATTCTCCCCTTTCTCCCACTTCCCCTTCCCTTTTATGGTCCTGTGCAGACAACCTGCACCAAGATGCCAAGTATATGAAGCTCTGAACTGCACCTTAAGCCTATGCTGCATAGAGAAACATTTGCTGTTTATTGATGATTTTGAATTCTTAACTGTGTTGCTGCATAAATAACTTTTCTTACAAGAGTTACGTCAATTACATGACACACTTTTCCCAAAACTGACATTTTTGCAGTGCTACAATCTTGGCAGAAGTTGAGACTCCGGGGGAAGACAACTACTTCAGCTTTCCACAAGGTGGCATGGTTCCCTTTACCAAAAGCATTTCTCAGTGCCATTGAGGAAATTTTTTTCCCCCCAAATGTACTGGCCACTGTCTGAATAGGTTGAAATAGGTTCAAGATCTCTAAAATATCTCTAACAAGGTTAATTTTAACAAATTATTCCAATAGAGAGTTTAATCAATTAAAAAAATCTTCCTTCTCTTAAGCTGAAACGAGAAGTATCTGTGCTTGCTGCCACACAAAAGCAAGCTTCAATCAAATATAGTTAAGGCATGTCATGTGGCAGAAGAGAGCCTACAGGGCTAAAAAATCTCATTTTCCCAGTCTGATGTCATCAGTTTCAAATTCTATAAAGATTCTTTCAGTCTCACGATATCTTGTGTAAAATGGACTAGCAAGTAATCTACCTACCACACGCCCTTCACATCCATGTGAGACTTAAAGATCCCAGAGCTCTTTCCACAGGTGAAGATTCTCCCTGCTGTTTCTGGATCACTTCCCGTCCCTGTGGGGTACAGCCATTGCCCTGTCCTCAGGGCAGAGGCAGATGCACCGAACAGCTCTGCCCATAGCCTCTCTGGCTGCAAAGCAACATCAGTGCTGCTGAGCTTCACCCACAGGACCACGTACACAGGTCACTACTGCTCCTGCACAACATCCCCATCAGGCAGTGACAGAGAGCAGGTAAGGTGCTTTGATTCAAGTGATTAAAAAAAAAACAAAACAAAAACCCCACACAACCCAAACATGTATGGTTTCTCCTCTATTTCTTGTCTTGCTCCTCTCAGTCACTCCTGTGAATGTTTCAGCACTCAGTTTTGATTACCCATTTAAGCATCATCAGCATGGTTTTCCCTAAACAGGAGAAACAAAACCAGCTGTTATAGATGAAAGAGGATAAGCTTGTGGCACTGACCCATTTCCCTGACACTGGATGGGTATCAGTTCCATAAATTTTGAAGTTTAAACAGCAAGACAGAGAAGGAAGTGAGATGATGATACATGAGTTACTCGCCCACACAAATACTGCTATGGTTCTCCATGCAGGAAGGGCTCCTAATTCTACCCAGTGCAGATCACTTGGGAAAGAGACATATCAAAATACTGCCTCCCTATAATGCTTTCCATACTGTAAGGCTTATCTTGAAAGCAACAGCTTTCTGGTTCTGAGGACTGGTACCTAATGCTTGTCATTGTTCCTGCTCCATTTACTCTGCTCAGAGTTTAGTGCTTGTCATTGTAACAAGCGCAGCTGAAACCCTTGCTTTTTAACTGCCAGCCTGCCAAGCAAAACACATTTATTCAGGTCTGATTTAAACATCACAAGCCAAATAATCAAGATGACAAAGAAGTTTAAGTACCCTGATCAGTCTGTTTTCTCTCCTAAAATATATCATTAATGCTGTTATAATTATTAACTCTGTTACATACTGTCTTCCTGCATGTAAGTAGCTTCTGATTCTGTCAGTCCCTGCAGGTGTATGGCGCAGCCAAAACACTTAAATTACTTGGATTTCTGATTATAGAGATTCACATACATCCTTAAAAATGGTTGATGGTTTTGCCTTGTGCTTGCATCAGGACAAACCTGGAGGTATGTATACAAGCATTCAAAACCTTCAGCTGATTCCTTCTCCTCAAAAAAACCTTAGATTACAGGAGTAAAGGCTCTGATTTAATTATGGCGCTTGTTCACATAATGGTCTCATTTTCCTCTATAAATTTTATCCTCAAATTAGGCTGCATCCATACAAAGCTCCTTGTTCTAAAAAGTAACTTCCTTGTTACTAGCTGCAAGCTCAAGCAGCCACATAAGCAACAAAGAGTACTTAAAGGGACAAACTTGAGAATAAAGAGCAAATTCTGTCACTGAATCCCCCAAGAAACTATCCAGCCATGATGGAGTCCTCTCTCACTCAGGATGGAAAACTCAGTTGTGCAAAGCATCAGTTATTACAGTTGGACGGTAGAATCTTGAGCTGTAACATTCCATTTCTTGGCTTATGTGATTTTAAAATAAGTCACACTTTCCTGAACAAACTGAATGAAGCTTCAAATCTGCAAACTCCTCTGATGGAATTAGTCTTGCGTGGTCAATCTACATTGTGCCAAGAGTAGGAATACAGTTAATTTCAAAACCTAGGAGACATTCTGTACCTTGCAAGTTATGTTTACAATTGAAAATTTAACTGTTATCCCATTGTGGATCTTCTTACAGACCTTGGCTTCTGGATCACTGTTGATGCTGCAAGAATCATCATCATCAGACTGTGGACCATTTCTGTTACAGAAAAACAAAAAAGACAAAAATGAATCTTAAAGTCATATAAAAATTACAGCACAGCACAAAAAGGACCTGGTCATTCCACAGAGACTTTTGAAGACACTGTACCTGAGCTTCAAAGAGGCATATCGTAACGTTGCTCCTTCAAACTCTTTCAGGCTTGGGTCTGGGTTCACAGTGGCTGCATGCAGATCCTAGAGATAAAGGCAGCGCTATTAGTATAGTGTTAAGTGCTATTAATATAGTATTAAGTGCACCACCATGTAATTTCTTATTTCAAAGGAAAATTATATCCTCCCTGCAAAGAAGCAATAGTATTTCTGGCTGAAGTTGAAGAGAGGCATGCATATATTCTCAAGCTGCATTTCATTCAGTGCAGGCATCTTACTCATTACATCATGGCAGTTGCTCTGCTAGTTTAGGCTGAATCCACCCCAAGTGGAAAGATCAGAAAAGGCAGCATGTTTGTGAGCTAGACATCCCTAGCAGTATCCCCATTCACTTCAGCCTAGGTTATGAATGACATTCATGGAAAAATAAAAAGGGAAAAAAACAGCCACTGCCATGCAAAAAACAAGGGTAACAGTATTAAAGGTTCTAAAATCTGACAATATACTTGCCTTCCAAATGTCACTATTTATCTTTCCCCCATTCAGTACAGCAAAATCACTCCATGGCTGTTTCTAGACACATAATTATTCACACAGGAAGAAGCACATTGATAAAAAAAAAAAGGAAAGAAAAAGAAAAAAAAACACAAGACACTGTTGTTAGCATTGATATTTACAGGATGGGTTAGGGAACAGATCACCTCATACTTCAACTAATTATTCCACTATGGCATTTGGAGGAAAGGGGAGAGAAGACATGCCTCTAACAGTTACTTACCAAAACAAATGATTGAAACAAGGAAAGTTAATATAAATTAGGAACAGACAATGAAATTACTCTTTAACTGTGATCTTAAAAGCAAGCAAAATGAATCTGAATATGAATGTTGGCCACAGCTGCTACAGCCTTTGATAAACAGCATTAAGGGGAAACATCAGGATTTCTACTTGATTGGCACTTTTGTTAAAAGACCCTAACACTATTGGAACTAGGTATACTGAAACACAATGATATATACAAGGATATAATACATACAAGGTAAAAATCAAGTATTTATAGAGAGAAAGCAAAAGAAAAGGACAGTGAAGAGAAGGAGTATTAGTAAGGAGTGCAGAGAGATTTCTTGTTGAAAAAGTAGTTTTGCAAAGTCTAGCAGCTTTTTTAAAAAATAGAACAAAACAAACAAACAAAACCCCAAACAAACCACCCATCGTCTCATTCTCCATTCAAGTTTCTCAAAAATTTCAGAGGCATTCACTGGTGCAATAAAGTACTAGTGTAGCAAGTGCATTTGCCACTACAGCAACCTGAGGTTCATCCTTCTCTGTAAAGTCTGGGAGAAGCAGCTGATGTTGGAGTTGCCCCTCTCCTCTTCCCCTCAAGGACAGAAATCCCACAGTCCTGAGCAAGAGCCAGGTGCAACAGATCTGGTTGCTGAGAGACCCAGAGCCATCTCTTTGTAGCTTCACCAAATCAAGCATTCCTGTAATTAGTGGCCCATTTTCAGATGAGCTCTCCCAGGTTGTCCAGCTCAGCCCCAGGATGAAGTGGTACCTATTAATATGGCCCAATGCATAAATTTGGCGGGCGGACTTCTCACCTCAGAAGTGTTCTCAATACGTCCCCACTGGAGGAATTATTTGTGAGAAAAAATTCCCAAGAGTAACTATTTCCTAAAATGCCTTTGTATTAAGTGAGTTGTTAGCTTTCCCTACTAAGCCTCTCCTCTTTAACTATTAGCCACTAGTGGTTATGTTACCTAAGGAAGAACTTCTAGAGGTGATCCAGGTCTGGGATGAGTCAGGCTATAAGAAGACACAACTACCATCACCAAATTCTGCCATGATCTCAGAGAAGCTCTTATTGAAAATTAAACCCTCTGGCTTTTTCTCTGCACAGGAAACGGGAAAGAGGCAGCAAAATCTCTAAAGTTTGGAAAGCAACATCACAAAAGTCGAGGATTCACAAAGGAAGTCATTTGGCAGCACACAGGAGAAAAGAGCCATCTAAAACTAAGTCAAATTCAATTCAGCTGTGCAAAACCAAAATACATTTTCATGCTTTTGAGGGGGAAGAAGTAAAGGAATGTTCCAGGTTATTCATATTTATAATTTGTTAGCATTTTTGTTAAATCTGCAGGATTTTCGCATAATGCTTAACCCATAATTGCTTTGGATTGAAATTTACCGATTATCTTGTGAAAGAAAAATTGCCTTGCAGCCTGTGCAAAAGTAAGACATTTTTGCATTTTCCCCTTTTAAAACCCTTTCTTCCATTTGTATGCATTACAGCATCATTCTTCCCTACCCATTTTTTTCTGATTCTCTGTTCAACAATAGTAAGTAACTGGTTTTTTTTATGCTAAATATCTAAAGTAAGCTACAACATAAAAATGGCTGACTTGATCTGTTCTTTGTTGGCTGCCCTGAGCTGTGAGCCACATTCTACCAAATGAAACAAAGCTTCTGTATATCACATTATTTAAGAGACAAGGACATAAAATAATTTTAAAAAGAAAAAAAAAAAAGGAGGAAACAAGACAAAGGGTAAAAAGGCATTACTCGGGGGGGGGGGGGGGGGGAGGGGGGAAGATGTTTCTAAATGTTTCTTTGACGAAATCAAAAGCTGAAAGAGCCCAAATAAACTCATCTCAAGACTAGCACATGACGCTTCACAGACAAATGTGATAAAGATAAAAGTATTTTTATGGACTCACAGAGGCCTATTGGGACAGATATGAAATGCTACCCATGCCAGTCTTCAATCCTAGATTATACTCTTTCATCTGCCTAAAACCTACATATCCCCCAACCTTTTCAGAACAAAGCAATACAAATTTCAGCATGTGGGAATGAGCTAAACCAGCCCTCCCAAACCAGATTATCTTGGAGCACAGGCTTCCAAACCTGTGAAACCAGCAGTACACAGCTCACACGTGGTCCGAGCTGGAAGCTGGCCACCCCAACTGCTGCTGCCAATGGTAGCGTTGGGATAAATGTGTTTGGGAGTCCCTATTCTAGATCAAATTCCACATCTTTTGTGAAGTGTCAGATTGACTGTATCACAGACGTCCAGGTTAATCCTTCAAGGGGAAGGAGAGGGGGAGCACTTGGGATAGGCTGCAGTGCAGTGAACAGGGACTGAAACCAGTATCACCTTCAAGTGACCTGGAGATGATTAGATGCTGGCAAGTATTGATTGTGGAGAGATGAAAAACCAAAGATTCACAATAGCTGACACTGTTAAACCTAGATTACAAATTATGTCATTACCTACCCCTGTATCTTAATCTCACACCATGGCTTATTTCCTTCTTACTGCTCTGTAGTGGGGTTCTGCTCAGAATCAGCTGAATCCCAAAGGATTCTTCCTCCAGTTCCCTCTTAATAAAGCTCAACATCCGTGGTTTCAAGAAATATAAGACTTTTCCTAACAGTTCTCATTACAACTCCAGGTACGCCCCTTCTTTGTAGCAGTTTCAGAATTCAGCAGCACACAAAGTCCTAATCCCAATTGACACGTTGTTTTGAACTCCATTATTGTAAATCTGCTGGTACTGTATTGCAATGATATCTTAATAACCACTGAGTCAAAAAATCAGTACTGTTTAAGTGATGAATGCAGAAACCTTTAAGAGACAAACACCTTCGTCTATACCTACAATTCAAATAACCATATAATATCATACTAATACAATTTTTGGAAACTTGCTTATTTTCTGTATCACCTTTTACACTACAGTATATTGTCTTGATGCTGCCACAGAACTGTATGTGCCTAAAGCTTTGCTGGATCAAATTCCGTACTGAATTAGAACTGCCACATCAAAACCTAGATGAGCCTAATACGAACTCACAAACATGGCATTTTAGAATGATTCCTCAAATGTCTTATTTAATATGCATACACTATATTAAAATCTATGTTGTTATAATTCATACATTTCTTATTCTGCGTGATGCTGCTGAGAATTATTGATCATTATTTATAATCACAAACTATTCTTCATTTAAAGCACAGAAAATTGTGAAAGGTTAGGGTACATCCCCCGCATTACCAGCAGGTCTGAAATTTTCATTGTAAAGACATTTTAAGCAGAGGTAGAAAAATATTTCAAATTAATAAATGCATTTTCTTTCTGCAATTTACCAACCATACTGATTTCTGGGTTTTTATGAAGGGCATCTATAACTTACTAATTAAAGCCCTGTTCTCCCTATTTTAGAGTACGAAAAACACTTAACAGTGAAGTTATATCACCCACATGTTCATTACAGGAATTTATACTGGAAGCAAGTGCAGCACTTTACATTCAGCATTTCTGTCTTTTTTCCCCCTTGTTTTCTAGCTGAATTATAACAATTGTTGTTCTTTCTCCATGAACCCTCTCAGAAATAATTTCCAGCTTGCTTGGTGCACAGTACATTCCACGGGAGCTTGACTGATGTAAACCATAACTGAAATGTTGTGGTCAAGTTTGCAAACCTTACGAGTAGCCTTTATGAACATGTGGGAGCAATCTTGCTAAAATAACAAACAAGAATGTACATATTCAAGCCTATACAGGATAAAAGTTTCAGGGTCAAGATGGTAATACTTACTTGAATGTCCTTAACTCCTCTTAACTTTCATTTAAGTTATTTTAGTGTATATTTCAACAAAATCAAGAACAGAAGAAATGTCATATCTACATATATTTTTTAAAAAAAAAACCAACCCGAAAAACTAAGGATCGCCTGATCCAGAACTCAAAGCTAGCACAAAGACTTCCCTTTATTTCATAAAACTGTGGACCTTCTTCTGGAAAGTTAGTATGAAAAAGAATTAATTTCAAAACAATTTGATTTTATATTACTATTTCATTCCATAGAAGTCCTCCCAGCTTACTAAAACAAAGTGATTGCGTTTTTTGAAGCATACTCTTCTTTCTGGTAATTTATTTTTCTACTTATATGACATCAATCAAGTCCCTGGATTGTGCCTAAAAGGATTATTTTAAAAGGCAGTATCACATATTGCTCTTTCAGCACATGTGGAAGAGAGACTGCATTTCTTTCTGTTTCTAGTTAAAGACTGACTGCAACACAGTGATCCACTTGTGCAGATATTTTCTGCTGGCAGGATGTTAAGAGACTTACATCTGAGAATACTTAATGTTTATTCAATACAAACTACCCTGTAAAGAAACTAGTGTCTCAAATTAAGATTCATATCTCTTTGCGTGATGCTCCTACCAAGTGAACCAAAAAGAAAGAAGATGCAAATGAAGAGTCCAGCCAAAAGGCTGCTATAATGTGCAAAAATTTTATGTATCCTGTATCCAGATAATGCAGCAACTCTTCAGCGCATGCTACAGAACTGCAATAGTTTTACATTAATCAGGCACTGGCTGTCTAATTTAATTGAGATATGTGTGATTTCATCCTACACATCCAAAGTTTAGGAAGTTTCATGAGGCACAGCCATTAGAAAAAGCACACAGAAAATAGATACTTACAAGGTATTAACAACAAATAGCTACACTTTGGGATATTATCAGGCCCCATATTCTAAACATCAGTTTAGCTAATGGTTAAGCCTTCAAGTTCAGAAAGTTATTTCAATTTTCTTTACAGTACGCAGCCCACAAGAAGACACAGTATGTTACCTCAGTTTCTGGAGTAGGAGATGGAGTAATGGAACCAAGTGATCCTTTCCGTGACCCCTGGAGATCTGTTGGGATGGACAAGGGACGTTGCCATTGAGTTGTTCCTGTTGGTATGTGCCAGTAGTAGATCCCAGCAATATCATTGATTTTTTTCCAGCCAGGTGGTAAGTCTGGGTCTGTCTGAAATGAATGATCACTCCATATATCTGCTAGGAACAGGGGGGAAGAAAAAAGAAAAAAAAAAAAATCAGTGTTAGTAAGACACGAACAGTTCTTCCACGGGTCTGCCCCAATGCAAGTGATGCACAGCTGGTACGGCTGTTGTACAGTTCCTGTGTAAATGAACACCAGAAAAACAGGCTCAAAGTAAGGTGACAAACCTCGTTTAACTCAGCCTATAAAGAGAGGAAAAAAAACACACTACTTACCAAAGAGCTGTTCTAATATGGCAGCTAACTAATACCATCAGATAAACTAGCTCTTCTAATAAGGTTTAGCTTCAAGTACATTAAATCACAGCATATAAAGAAAATTTGGAGTTGTGGTGTACTCTATCCTCTTCACCACAGCACCGTCCCTTCTCAATGCATGGTAGCAGAGCATATACTTCTGCTAATCGAAGTCAGCTTATCAGAACAGACACCTCCCCCCACCAATCAAACAACCGCACTGGCTTTACTGACAACATCTAAAAGACTGCTTGTTCAAAACAATGAGAACAAAAGAACTGAGCGATGATTTTGCACACACCCCGATTGTCACAAACAAACATACTGTTTTCAATTGGTATTAAAGTGGTGTAGGAAAAAACCAAAAACCCATCCACAGTGCCACCACAGAGATTAAATACCGGCTCTACTGAAAAACTTCCTACTGACTTAAGAATGGGCCAGCAATTCATATTGTAATTAGGTAAATCATTCGCAGATTTACCTGGGATTATAGATGCATGTGAGAAATGTCACCAGGGGGAGAGCATGCAGCACTTCCCAGAAAGGCAGCAGCATCACCTCTGTGCAAACCAGCCCCATCCCAGCAGGGGCAATTACCTTCTGCTGGATACATGCTTCCCAGAGGCTGGGAAGGGAGCCAATGCTCTTCTAAACTTCCCAGCTAAACTGTTTTGGTGGTGTCATTATGGTACATGCTATTAGGCAGCTGCTGCGGTCTACTCCAAGGACTGTCAAGCTGCAGGGAGAAACAAGTAACCTCCTGCACGGACATTTCCACCAACACTTGAACAGCCATGATGAAGGCTGACAACAGCACAGTAAACTGAGCTAGCACAAAAAAACCCCCCAAGAATAAAGGAAGCTCATACTAATGAGCTGTGGCTCATCCAGTCTGGCAACTTGTTTCTAACCTACCAAAACAGTCCTCATAACACCTTCAGTGGATGACAGATGAATAACATGTTGTTATACTGCTGCTCTTAATCTCTTTTCTGAATTAAAAGGTTGTTAGTCTATCCTCAAGCCTCTTACTAGGCGTTTTATCACAGTTGCTTATTTCTAAATCTCTCTCATTTCTGCTATGCACATTATACACATTATGCACACACACACGCACAACTGGTACAATAACTTGAAATAACTCTTACACTTCATGGCACAAACCAGATTACTTCTTCCCCAGAGCCCCTTAGAGTTCTTAAATTACTGATTTACCACTTGAGGACTAACCTGAGCAAATTCTGCAGAAGAAAAACTCAACAATATCATCACACTTGAATTCAGTAATGAGCCTCACCCATGACCCAACATCTGAAATCAGCAACATTCATATAATCAGTTCCAGAAATTCCCCAGTGTTCTAAACACCTGCCTCTAAATGTCCCCCGCTGTAGCCTCCACTGTGTCTAAGCATACATAGTTACTGACTCCAAAGCTTTTAAAGCCCAATCGTCTTCAACCATGTCCATTTTTCTTTTCCAACTGAACAACTCAGCTGCACTCTTCTCAACCATATAACAGGAAAATAAAAGCAAAACAGTTAAATCACTTGACCACATCATGCAAAAAGTGACGTGCAAAAATCAAATATCTAAACATCACACTTAAGTATGTGCGGCAACATCTGTAAGCCCAGATATACATGGGTAAGTTTAAATAACTGGTTCATGAAACTCCAAAATACCACAATGTCATTGTTCATAAAACTTACATATTGGGCTTTTCAAAGCATGCTGGAATAGGAAAATAATAATCTTTTTTTATGCAGAGAGGCAAAGCTTCACCTCAGTTAAGGTTCATACAGTTTACAGTATTAACCATACTTCAACATTGCCAGCACTTGAAATGTTATTCTCTTCACTTTAAGATAGGCACTACTTCTGTCCTCGCTACACATACATATGTATGTGAACAGATGTATTTAAATATACAGTTAGTAAAGTGCTATGCTATGGACGCATTAAGTTACTCCTTTCAAACCAATCAACCAAATACATAAAGGAACCAGAGAAGCAGAGTAACCAACATACTGTTATTTATTGTTGTAATGACACACAGTACCAGAAAGACCAGAACAGAAATTACTATGAAGTAAAAGCAGACAAAACTCATAGCAGAAAGAAAATCATTAACCCAGAGGCTTAAAAAGCCCAACATTTCTACGACATTTAGGTAGAAGAGAAGAAATTCTCTTGTATGTGAATGAATACTTGGAAGGAAATAATGTGAAACAGCTGGGAGCACCCTGGGATTAAAAAAAAAAAAAATCACTTAACTGAGTAATATTAGTTTACTTTGAAAACTTTACCATTGGCAAAAAATATACCAAAATATGTTTGCATTCAGTCTGAGATAGAACAGGAATTAAACTTCAGATTTCTTTTCAATCAGTATAGCTGAGGACTTTCAACAAGCTGTATTTTCCACACAAAATGACTATGATTGACACCTGTGTGTGAGATGCATGTTGCTGGTGTCTGCATGCTCATTGCACAGAGGTGCTGACCTCAGACCATCTGAACTGGACAGAGCCAGATCTCACATGTTCAGAGTGAAACACCGTTCCCCATGTTAGCTATGCAAACCTACTTAAAAAAAAAATGAAATGTGTCCCCCCCTGCCTAATTTGTGAACACACCTCAGGATCAGACAGAGCATCAGGGATGACTGTTTCACAGGTTGTGATTTCCTACTGGCACGAACTGGAAAACCTCCTCAGTTTTCTGACTGTTCTAACAGATGAAAGAACTTGGTGTGCAAGTCAAACATGATGCACCATTGTCCTGGTTTCAGCTGGGACAGAGTTAATTTTCTTCCTAGTAGCTGGTATAGTGCTGTGTTTTCTGGATTTAGGATGAGAATAATGTTCATAACACACTGAGGTTTTAGTTGTTGCTGGGTAGTGCTTGCACTAAGTCAACCTACTGAACTAGAATAAAAAGAGAGCCACTCTAGAATAAGAGAACCGTGAGAAAGCAGACAGGATTTTTTCAAGACACTTGGATTCCTATTATCTGTATAACTTGTCTTTCTACAGCAAGAAAGACTCAACCCCTTAGCAGTGGAAAAACTAAGATGTAACCGATTCAAAATTCTGCACAGGAATGAGGTATATCTTTACCCAGGCGTCATGCAGATTCACACAGCACTGCAGACCTTTGAAAGCCAGCTCTTTCTTTGGAGAAAGACCTTACTGAACAGGGTGGCTGCACTGCCTACATACACTCCAGAAATGAAGTCCAAAGTCAGTCCTCATCGCAGGAGACTGGGCAGTCAGCTTGCAGCTGATCCTTCACCTCACTTTCTATCCCTGCCTGAACATGGGATACATGAGAGCCATCACTAGCAAGACAGGCCGACGTTATCCTAGATCTGCCCACACTGGCATGGGCACGTTGTTGAATCCTCGTCAGCAAGCTGCTACCTGGACATCTGCCTAAGATAAGTGTGAGCTGTCACCACCCAACTTCTGAAATCAGCGCTACCAACTTAAACATCAACATAGTTGGAAGTTCACAACTGGCGTTCTGCAGGCAGATTCACGTGAAAGGACAGGTCGCAGAGAGAGGACTGATACTTTTCAGTTGGAGTTTTGCCTCACTAAAGACAGAAGACTAAAGTCTTATCTGTACAGGAGAAGATCCCCAAACCAGCTATTCATGAGGATGTTATTAGGGAAGAAGCAGAGAACAATTCTGGCGAAAAAACATTACAGTAAAAGAGGTGTGGTAGAGGATTTTAAGGACTAAAATGGAAGATTACATAAAAACATAAAAGATGTAACTTAAGCAGCAAACTTCATTTGAGGAAAACTGAAAAACACAGAGGGGACTTCACTGGGCTTTCCTGCCTCTGCCACCTTCCTTTACCAGGACCTGCTAACTCCCTCGGGAAACCAGATCTTTCCCCTCTACCGAAAGCTTGCTTTGCACCATAGGTCTTTCTTACAGGGTCCAGCACGATGGGGCACAGGGCTGCTCCCCGAAAACCTTTGGCACTGGTCTCTGCAGAACTCAGGGAGGAATCCATTTGGTGCACCCCATCATCCAGCCTCCGCTTCACCTCCATCTTCAGAGACTCAGCAACACAGCAATGATAGGAACGTTTTTAAAAGAATGGGAAAATAATAAAAAAATGAAGCAATCAGAAGTGAGAGCCCAAGGGGAGTGCAGCACCTGCAAAGCCTTACCATTCCCTTTTAACACTGAACAGGGAATCTGGTTAGTCATTTCTTTTTAAAAATTAAAGAGAAAAAACTAACTCACAGAAGCCAGTAAGGTTTTAGAAAAGTACCAAAGATTTTTTTTTTTAAAATGTTTAAATAGTTGTCTCTATTTTTAATAAACATACAAAGGAATAAAACAGTCTGACGAGATTCCCACTTGCCAAAATTGTCTGGTCACGTTTCACTCAGAAAGAAATGCTTGTATCTGAATTTTTGTCTGAATGGCTGAAAAACAGAGCCTGTAACAGAAAAAAACCAAATACAGCCTTCATTCCAGTATCACTACAACTGAGGAGAGCAGTTAAAACTTCAGAAATACTGGAAAAATGAAGTCTGTTACACAAAATGAAGCTATTAATTATCTCCTTAGAAACAACTAGCAACAGAGATGTACCTCTGCAAAACCATACACACAGCCGTATTTAACTGGTAATTCTGGCTAGGAGATTTTGTGAACACATTTTATATTCTAAAGAAGACTGGATAAAACCAATATAATGTAATATATTGCTGCTTGTAACTCCATTCTCCAAACGTTAGCATCTGCCAATTACCTTATATAAAGCAGTGATAAATTCCACGCTATAGTTCAGATACTGAGTTTGGCATAATAACTAGAAATTTTAGTAATTACATTTTTTATTTCAAGTTCAAATTATTTTACTATCTGAGGCTGATCTAGGAAAACACTGCCACGATATTGAAAAGAGATGGTAATAAACAATATAAATGAGTCACTGAAGAGCACATGTAACTCGTGACCAAGCTCTTTGGCAAAACTACCATTTCTACCACTTATTTCATTGCTGTTTCAGGAGAAAGGGTAGTAATCAAACTGCTGCCATTACGAATCACTCTTTAACCTTTGTTCAGTCAAATATGAATTTAAGCTACAAAATTCAACGGGATCTTTCAGAGTAGAAAAACTTGTGCAGTAAATGGAGACAATTTAGTTTTCCATCGTTTTGCAATGCCACAAACTGTTCCCTCATAACAGGCGCCCCGTGTAAGGCAACGTCACCACTCACCAAGTACAGGTTGTATCGGTGGCATCACAACAGATGTGAACAGTACATCCTGTATCTAAACGCAATTCAGCTTTCCAGTTGCCATTCCTGACTATGTCAGCAGCATTCTCTGCTTGTGTATTTAATAATTACAGAGGCTAACTGCCATGACTTTGAAGCAGCTCTTAACTAGTTCAGGCTTTCTTTTGCAGGCGCAATTAGAAATCCCTTTCACTGATGACCAAAGATAATAATTTAGAAACACATACAGATGGAAAGAAAATTGCAAGAGCTCTGGAGACACTTTCTAGAAAAGCGGGAATGCAAGGTACAGCACAATGTATTTTAATTTAAGAGTTAAGTTGTGTTAATATTTTGAGACAATAAGTACTCATCTTTTTTAGAAAGAACTGCACCAAAGTAATACATTCAATTAGGGTTGACCTGGTGCTATAACAAAGGTGGAATAGATGAATATTAGCAAGATATTTCATTTCTTATGGACCAAACTGTGTTATCTAGTGAAGTGCTATCTCCATCATCCTTAGCAAAGTCTGTATTTATCAGCATTAAACAAGCAAGACATTCTACCAACCACTGTCCTAAGTTGGTCTATCACAAGTCCAGTACTAAAATCTGACTCTATGACATTATATGCTTGTGCTAAATTAAATAAACCATGATTGTTTCTTGATAAAGACTAGAAATACACTGTACCATTTCAATAACAAATCTCAACACTCCTGTCTGGAAGGAACACAACCTAGCTCCTTCCCTTTCTGTAGGAAAGGTAGAAGACAACTAGTAGGATATTTACACATTAATTAGGTCTGCAAGAAAAAGATCAGCTTATGTGATAGAAAAGCTAGATACCTCAGGAATAGATACCTCAAGGAGAAATGCACCAGCAAAGAAACTGCATGGGAACAAAAAACCATAATTCAAAATAGACTATAATAAACAAACTTTCTCCTTTCCTTTAGATAAATGAAACAAAAATAAGTAAAAACAGCAACTAGGGGTTATCTCCACTTCAAAGAGAACTTGGTGGTGATGATAAGCAAGGCGCTGGAGACAGAGACCGAACTGTTAGTGCCCGTCTGTTTAGGTTGTTGTGCATGAGGGACTCAGAGCCTTCAGCCTGGTTCATTAAAGGCTAAGCAGACCTACTTCCTGAACAAAATACTCTTAAGCAAGGTGATGGGTCTAATGCAATAAATTTTGTATTGAACTGGGACATTTACTCGAAGAAAAACCATGTACTTTGGATGCACAGCTCTTCTTTAGGTAAAAAGAAATCCCACCAACCAGCACTGCTAGGGCATCAAATTATGGCAAAGAGGAGTGTTCTTGAATGGGAGGAACTGCAGTCCCAAAGGGCTCGGGGTTGGCAGCATATATTACTTCAAAACAGAGCAGCAGTCTCTGGCTGATGCAAATGCAGCTCCACTGGAGCAGAGCCTGATTTTCTGCCAGTCTTTCCAGCTAAGGAGGACTCTGTCCACTGCATGGTGGTAGAATGACCAAGTGAGAGCACCTGACTGCAAGGCTCAACAATACTTGTGAGCACTTGATCTACATTATCTCAATAGGTTAAGAAATAAAATACCCATGCTCTACAGAGTTAAAGATGAGAGAACTCACTTTTTTGGTACTCCTAGCTCAGTTACCTCAATTATTAGTACTGTTTTGCAACAATTTTTCTCCTACAAAGATCCTCTGAAGAAAAGGGATACCATCCAAACACAGATTTGATCTAGACTTTGATTATGTACCACTGTGTCAAAAGTGTATTCCCACAGTGAAAAGTTAACTGAAAAGGAGTCTTCAGCGTCCAGGCTGGAAACACAATAGTCTAAACTGGGACACATTCAGAGTTTTCCACATCTAGAAAAGTAATCTGGCCAATAATAAATCTGTAAAGCCACTTGTCAGTCTCTGGCCCTCCCACTGCTCACATTCCAGCAGTGGGCGCACAATGTAAATGAAGGATTTCAAACTGCAAAGTGTCTTGTTTGTAAATAAGAGATCTGCAGCAAAGTTTCCTATGCCAAGAATTGCTAAGAATTGCTAAGAATGGGATCTTACAACATGTTGTGCTAGTGTTCAGGCAGCAATAGGAAACCATTAGTTTCAAATCCGATGGCTTTCTTCATTGCTGGAATGAAGCATAAAGAAAGAGCTGGCCCACAATGGCATGTGCATGTTACAGATGCTGTCCTTCTGGGCCCACAAGGGGAAGCACAAGCAAGGAGCCAGGAAGACAGGAGAATAAAAACATTTTATTAAAAATGAAAGACATGGAGGAAACTGGTTTTTCTTCCTCTACTGAATTTCCAAAATCTTGAAATAAAAATGTTTTCCTTCTGCCTTCTGGGCCTAAAGAAAAGCAAAACCAAAGGAAAAGAAAATCACAGAAACTAAATCTTTTTGAGAAGATCCCAATCACTTCAGTAGATCCACAATCTGATCCTAAAGGGAGTGTATTCCCCCACCCCATATGCACGCTGAAGATCAAGGCAGGCATTGGACGGGACGGGAAGACATGTTGATGGCAAACAAAAATAAAGGAGCACTCTCCATAAAATAGCACAATAGA
Organism: Phalacrocorax aristotelis; assembly: GCF_949628215.1. Taxonomy (NCBI): domain Eukaryota; kingdom Metazoa; phylum Chordata; class Aves; order Suliformes; family Phalacrocoracidae; genus Phalacrocorax; species Phalacrocorax aristotelis. The sequence continues at coordinate 57,807,806 of NC_134279.1, read as the reverse complement.
GAGAACATGGGCCCTGAATGTTTTTAATCACATTTATTTCCTGTAGTGGATTAAATGTGGAAGTTTAAGTTGCTCAGGTTTAACAGAAAAAGACCCCAAAGACAAATTTTCTCCTCACTTTGCATACACTACAGCATAATCAATGGTACCACCTACCCTCGTAATTCACAACAATGATGGCCAGCAGGTAGTCTCGCCTAAGAGCGAGACATTTCAAGAAGCATGAATGCTATCTCAGAAACAAATGCAGCTAAACTGCAAGCCACTAGGACAAGTAATTATAAATCAGACAAGCCTGTTTAATTTGGGGAACATTACTCAACAAGGAGTGATAAACAGCCATAAGCTGGTCATTTGGCATCACCTCCTCTCACAGTATGCAACTGGTTGTCATGACAACCCTATCGTCCTCCTTGCCGAATTGCTGAAACAGCCGCATGCATTTTGTGAGAAGATTCTCAAAGAGGTTTCAGGAAAAGTGCTGAAATGTGGGATTTACAGGCATACACGTAACCACGCACAATCTTTGCCAAAATGAATTGCTGTTTTGATCACCTGTAACATAAACCATATTCAGAAAAGACTGACTTCTTAAAAATCCTAAGGAAGCTTGGGATGAATTGCCTGTACTATCTTTTTCACGTAACGTGATCTTCATCCTGCTGTATAAATCATGAGTTACTACAGGCATACAAGGCATTCAAGCAGAGATGACTAATCTTAAGGAAGAGAGAGGAAAGCAGATTTGTCAACATTCAGGAAAAAAACCACACCACTAAACCCACTTGTTTGGATGGGTTCTTCTCCCTTTCAATCACCAAACCCCAGGCTGTTGACACAGGGACCGAAGTACTAGCACAATAAAAAAAAAAACACAAGGGCAAGTGACTCCAGGAGAGAAGTTCAGAAGAACCATTGATGACAGCCCTGGACAAGTATCCAGGGTGGTGCTGCCCGTCTGCTGAAGTGGGAGAATTTCAGGGCTCTGTGAGGTGTCTGCTCAGGGACAATACAACCTGAGGTCCAGAGGGGAAGCTGTGAGAAACCAGCACCACAGCTTGCATTTACAGGAGTTGATTTTAACAGCAACAGCAGCAGGGAAAAGTGCCACAAGAAGACCGTGAGGAAAGGTCCACATGTTCCTTCCTAGAAAATGGGCCAAAAATAGCTAAGAGGACTACCCTGTTCACCAACCAAAACCGTCCAGCCACAGAACAAGCAGAGCCCAGCAAAGGAAGGAAGACTTGGAGGTGACCTGAACTACTGTCTCAAGGGGGTTGTCATGGCAGAAGCTGCAGACCAAGAAGAAGCCAGGCTCTGGGGAGACCTGTCCCACCCGAAGGAGGGTGGCTGCTTAATCAGGTGGAGCAGTGGTGGCGACATGAAATGGTGGACACAGAGGAAGGACCACCTCAGCTGGAGCAAAGGCTGATGAATCACTACCTGTAAGTGCTGTAGTGGAGGCATATCCTATAGCTCTTGCACAAACTTTACTGTGTGATGAGATCTCCATATCTTGATTAGGGGGCTGATGAACATTAGGGGAGGTCGCCAACTAAGAGGCAGTACTGGGTCTGGTTGGGATGAAGTTAAATTTTCTTCACAGCAGCCTGTAAGGAACTGTGTTTTACATTTGTGCCAAAACAAGCATTGAAAACACACTAGCGGTTTAGCTATCGCTAAGCAGTGCTTGCATAGAGCCAAGACCTTCTCTGTTTCTCACTCTGCCCCCAGCCAGAAACTGTCTGGGCATCAGTCTGCTGGCAGAAGGTGGTCGGTGATTGTGTTTGCATCACTTGGGTTTTTATATTTTTTTTTCTCCACTTACTAAACTGTCTTTATCTTGATTTATGAGTTTTTCCTCACTTTTTCTCTTCTGATTCTCTTCCCCATCCCAGTGGTGGGGGGAGTGAGCCACCACAGAAGCATTCAAAGCATACTGGCCAAGCCCAGGATCCAGGTAAAAGCAAGCAGGTACCCTCTGGGATGGAATGAAAAGGAGCTCCAGACAAAAAGAGAGCAGCATCCAAATGAATGCCCTGTTCACCAACTTTGTGCTTAAACGAAATACAGCCTCAAATAATGTTCTAGCAAGTAAGTTACTCCATATACACTTTGTATATGACCAGTTATCAGTGGGTTTCTTCCTTATTTGAAATGCTAGTTCTCTATTCTTTCCACTAGGTGGCAAAAGCTTTTACTTAATCTAACACTGAGTCTACATCTATGGTGGCTGCACATTGTGAGACTGCACCCCAAGGGACCTCCTCACCATGCAGGACTCTAAGCAACGAATAATTCATCCAGAGCAGTATCTTCTTCCTCATCAGCAAATCAAAGTGGTCTTGTGAGTTCACTTTCAGGGCTAAAACAGCCCAGCAGCAATCTGCACCTGCTTCTCTGATTTTTTTTTTTTTTTTAATTTTTTTTTTTTGGCATGAGAATCTCTTCTTCCCATGCCTTTCCCCACAGAGAGAAGGACTGAGTCACAGGACCTTGTGTTCTGGGTTCACACCCTGTTTAACTACTTTGTATTGTTTTCAAAGGAGGTTTTTCTCTGGTCTAAAGAATAAAATTAAACTGGCATCTCAGCCAAGGGACTGCTGGACTCACACAGCAAAGCCTGCACATGCATCATTACACTATTAGGCATACTGCACAGCACACCCAGGAAAAGCAATTTGCACATGTCCAGACTTCCTTACCCTCACAAAATTTATCTGTCTCAGCAACAGCAGCCAACTATTTGGCAGAAACACAGGGAAAAAAAAATCAGCCTGGAGGAAGGTCTGAATTTATGAATTTCTCTACTAAAATGTAGAGCCTGATTCTCCTATCCCCTCAAAGCAAATCAATATGTTAGTGTCAAACCGTTCACAGAAGGGTGTTAACGATTTCAAGCAATGAACAGATATAATCTGGCACAATCACACAAACCAGAAAGATTCAGTCTATAAATACTGACACAAAAAGCAACTAAACACACTTGTCCTTCTGGCTTCAAGATGCCTGCAGAGCAGGAGGAGACGCCTAACCAATGTATAGCATACAACAGTACAGTCACCTCAACAGCCTCAACTCTCCACACAGGAACTGCTGCACCACAATGCTTTATTCCCAAGTAAAACTCTGTTTTACAAGCATCAAGCATTAGAGTTCAGTATCTCCCAACCTGTAACTCTGCTTTGCTGTCTGTAGACACAAGTGGGTCCCATCTCCCTTAGACCTTCTAGTAGCTGGTGCTACTTGACACACGCTACCAGACACAGATGGACACATCTTATTCCCTTACCTAGCTACAACACACTTGCCATCAAGTCCTGATACTAAAGGACAGCAACAGGCTTGGGCTCCACACTTCCAAACAGATTTATTTCAACTGAGGAATAGAAAGAGCCTCAATAGTTTAAATTTGGTCATGTTAGTGAGTGTCTCTTTAATCTGAATGACAGAAGCAGTAAGCTAGAGCATGGAAGAACTACCAAACACTATTTTCTTCTCCCTTTAGAATAGAAACTGCAGAAAAAAGAAATTTGCATTAAAAGTCAGGTACCAGACAAATGATAATTTTCTTCGTCTAAAATATGATGAAGCCTACTGACTTCCAGGAGAACAACGCAGAGAAAGGAAGGACTGTACTTCTCTGGAGAACATACTGCATAAATATATTGATATAGTCTAAAATTTTATAGAAATGGTCATTAATGAGTTTTGTGCATATGATTGGTTAATTAAAAGCGGTGAAGTTGGCCAGTGGCACAGATATACAATTCAAATGGTGGCTTGACTAAAATTGCTTCTCTGACACATTCATTTATAGCACTGTGCAAATGCATCAGAAAAAAACATTTTCTGAATTTAATGATCAAATGAAAACAGAACATAAAATTGAATTACAATGGATTTACTCTCTGAAATTAAATATTGTGCTTCAAGAAAAAGCAAAACCTGCAAGAACAGCCTTTTCCCATCTTGGATGCAAGTTCTGCTCACCCCTCAGTCCACGGCTCCACACACAGTGCAGTGCGGCAGATGCTCTAGGATGCCATGAAAACGTCGACTTTATCTTCACACAAACCTCGTGAGGCAGGAGAGTGTGAGCCCTCTTTTAAACAAAGCCGGGCAGAGGTAGGAGGAGACATCTGAGATGCATTAAATAACTTGCCTGGAGTCATGCCCAGGCTCTGCGTACTCCCAGGAATCTGTGCAGGCTGCCTGCACCCAATCACCAGCCACAAGATCAAGGAGCACAGAGACTAGCCACCATCCTCTGGTGCGTCCATGTGCCAGAGTCCCCTTCTGTCCCACATGAAGGGGCTCTCTTCCTGATGTGGCAAAAAAGTAATTCTACCCCATCCTATGCAATTTAGTCAGTTTAGTACTATCAGTAAACAACAGAAGGTTACTTTTAACGATCTATATAATGGATTAGTTTGCCACTTTAAAGCTGTAGTCAAACATACATTGGACAACAAACTGAAGGCTCCTTTTTTTCCTAACACAGAAAATGATGACCTAATGTTTTCCCACCTCCAAATTAATTTCACATTGGTACAGTACTGAAGGGAAGGGAGAAGTTATTATGGGGAAAATCCTCTCTTTTACCATTAGAGGCGCACAAGCATGAAATATTGCACAAGCATAGGAAGCAATGCATTGGCCCTCAGGGCCTACAGTTTGCCTGCACAGAAAGATGTTAAGGGAGAAGCTTAGGCATATCAGGCAGCTAAAGGCCGTGTTCAGGCCTTGTAAGATGTGAACTCAGCTCCACTTCCCACCTTTCAAGCTTTGAGACTTCTTAAAAACAAACAAAACTTTAACCTTTTCAAAAGTAATCTTGCTTCAGGTGAACTAAGTCTTCTGCACAATGCATATAGCCGTATATGAACCACAACATGCAGCATCTACAACAGGAAGGCTTTATGAACAGGAGCTTCTGATAGCAGATGTAAGCATCAGGGGAGCTGGGTGTACTTCACTCCCCGCCATGGGAGAAGGAAGCAGGCTGACAAGCGCATGGGGGGCTGTTGTAGCCCAGAAGTTTATTTAAGTATTTCACATCCCTACATTGGTATAAACTTTCTATTATATCTTTATTCATACCACCCAGATATCTTTTGGTATTAAGCAAACTCAGAGTTGTTAATAATTGAAAGCATCCACCTAGCATCAGAAATATCATTACTTTCATTTTCATACCTACTTCATGGCACTCCAGCACTAAAATTTTGCGTTTATTTTTCAAGGACATTGATTTATACACATAACTGAAGAACAGAAATCTATGTTTAAGGAGATAGTATCTCTAACATAACCACTAACAAGAAAATTCAGAAAAATAACTGTGTCACCCATCATCCTGGTAAGTCTAACTTAGCCAACAGTAGTCAGAAACAAGCCTAACACACAACTGGAGTCCTGGAGTGCTGGACAAGCATCTGAGAGAGAAAAAGGGAGGGATTAATTTCACAAACCTGCGGAACCACAACAGAATTTAACCTGCAATTAGCATTGCCTCTGATTCAAAGTATTTTAGCAAAATAGGTACTCACTTTGAAAACCTGAGGACAAACTCTCCTTAAAGCTGCATATGCTCAGAATATGACAACTTCAAAAAGTTCCTTTATTGTGAAACCTGAGCTAGAATCTCCCTCAGAACAAACATCTGCTTGGTAAGAATGCCAAAGCACAGTGAAATACCCAAAAGGTCTCCAGTATATAACGTACCACAAGCCACCGAGATCTGGTAGCACTATGGAAAAGACAGGGCTGACTGCCATCACAAGTTACCACAATCGGTAATACAAGAGATGCACGAGCAGCAGCAGAGTCCTTCCCCCTGCTGAAAACAATAGCTAATCTTTGGTGAAAACGTCACAAATTGTGGACATGCCAAAGGGCTGTGGGTGGTCTTGGGAAGCAGATAAAGCAGTTACATAGGATGAGAAGTTTTCCCTTTCTAGATTAATATTTAGCTTTGTTGCTGTGCAAAAAACCAAAAGACTGCAAATAAGTCCTACAGGATTAGAACACACATGGTTTCAAGAGCTGTTTTTCTAATGTACAGCCTTCGCTTTTCAGCTTCCTTCACCACACAGATGTCCATCTCCTGCTTTTTATTTATTTCGTAAAGTTCCTTTACTGTTATTCTTCTATTCTGCTACTTAAAATCCTCATACACAATGGCAGGCAGCTAATAACCTTTTGCCACTCTGGAAGGATCAAGGCCAGCTTGGTACTCACTGGCAGTTGAAAAACTTGTATGTTAGAAACAAAGATCAAGACAAAGATCCTTATGCCTACTGTTTTACTGTAGAGTTGAACTATCACAGGACTAGTGCATGCGCTTCCACGTGCCCTGTTATAAAAACTGACACAGCAGAATAGAAAAGATGAAAACAGATAAAACTGCTTCTGCAGGCAGAGACAATGAGTGTAGTAGGACACTCAAGCCTGGAAAAGGAATGGCAGGGAAGAGGAAAAGATGTCACAGAAATCTGTAAAATCGTGCATGGTGGGAAGAAGGCAAGGATGGAAAGCAAATGATCATTCACTGTTATTAACTGCTTCCTATAGCAGAAAAGCAATGAGCACCTAATGAAATTACTGGAGAGCAATTTTATAACAAAGGGAAGCACTTTTTCAGATGACATGTAATTAAATTACGGAGCTCATGGTCACAGGATGTTGTGGATGCCAGAAATAAAAATAAGACAAAAAATGATTAAATAAATTAATGTTAGAAAAGTCTATCAAGAGCAATCAAAGAAGAATATATGAATGACATACCAAGCCTGAAAGCCCTAAACCACCAACTGCTGAAAGTGAAAAAGATGTAATAGGGGGAGGACCGCTTCACGTTAGCCCTGGTTTTTTTTTTTTTATTGCTCCCATGAGTTTCTGCTAGTGACCACCGTCAGAAGCGACACGTAAAGAACCACATGTGCCTAAGGTCTGCTGGATACTGACAGCTTACAAGCTGTCACTATCTGGTGATGTACAAAATGGAACTGTAACCTCTAACTCCTGTAAAAGTGAGCTCTAGCTTCCAGTCAGTATATTAGTTTGCATTGGAAATGGTGGAATTAACCACATTATTGAGAGACTTTGATAAAAGAAACCACAACATTTACAGTGGGTCAGATTAAAAAGCATCTGATATGAAAACCCTCAAACTGATAATATCCAAGCTTTCTCTAGGGGATACATATATTTTCCCAGAAGGAAAATCCACAATATATTTGTTCTTATAAGTACAAAGGTACACAGTTTCCCCTACCCCGAGATACACAATAACCTCATGTGTCAACAGCAATGCAGGATTTATGGGACTGAATATTATTATCCTTATACATTTGTCACCTTCGATTTTATATTAACATGTATCTAAAAGGAAGTTGTCACTACCTTTATACTGAACAGTACAGAGCCATCTAATAGATAAAAATTTATTCACAGGCAAATACATCTGTCAGGCTCAAATATCTTAATGAATAAGGAAAGGGGAACATATTTGAACTACCATGAAGAGCAGTAACTAAAAGCAGATCTCATCCAGTGTTTACTGCAGAGCTGACTGCTCGAGAGGTAATTAACCCTGCTTAAACTACGGGATTTTACATATGACAATGATTATGGTTCAAAAGGGCTCTGATGTCCGTAAATGTTTACAGTCTTACTTCTCATAGTATTTACATTCCAGAAAAAAATCAGAAATAGAAAGGACAGATGACAGCAACATACTGGACGAGAGATGCTAGTTAGAAATTCACTGTTTCTCCACTGATAATGAATTCTCAGTGAAACCTGCCACCTTCTGAAAATTAGCCCAGACAAAAGACTGTGGCCAGCACAACATACAATCCTGACATAGCATCTGTAAAGTGATAAACCAAAAGAAAAATAACTAAGTCAAAATAAGCTGATCTGGTAGCCTTTACACTGACCCTTTTACAGTAATGTTACCAGAAGGAGAAGACAAAGATAATTTTCTCTCTCTTCTAAACTTCGACCACCACCCTACCCATCAGCAAGTCAAAACAACAAAGCACATCCCACCAAAAGACCTTTAGCGTATTACCAAATGAGGTAGTAGATTTGTTCATCGTTGCAGAATTCAAGCTGCAAGGCTCATTCCTTTCAAAAAAGTTTACTTTTAAAACACTAGAGAAATGTAATACTACTCTTGTGACATTACGTTTGTTTTCATTTTTGAGAGAAGTTTTTACAATTTTGTATTGCATCTTGTGATATCTGGTACTTTTTAAATCCCCAACTCCTAGAATCATGAGTTTGTCCTTTTAAAAAAAAAACCCACACAAAAAACCACACCCACAAAAAAACCTCTCACTACAACCCACAGAATCTCCCATGTCTCCCCCTCCAAAAAAACCTTAAAAAATATAATTAGAACAAAAGCTTAAGCCTAAAAGATAAACAACAACCTAAAAGCGATTCTTGCTTTTGAAGACACACTCGTTTTAGACTACCATTTGGGGACAAGGTGTATTTGTTTCAATGAAAATTTATAACTTTGTTTTCATTTAGTATTTAATTGGCTTTTTTGTGTGTGTTTAAATTGAAGCATTTATTCTTATTTATCAGTACCATAGCCTTTATAAATTCATAATATCTATAAGCATTCTTGCGTAATTAAAGAGAGGTTGTAAAATAAATGTGTTAAGAATAAGAGCAACATCTGAAAACTCCCTCCCCTCCCTTCGCAAGAGCCTTTCTGCTTCCAGTGCTCAGTCTGTCCGCTTGCCCTGTCTGCAGATGGGTTGGTTTAGCAGAGAAAAACACAAGAGTTCTCCTGTGCAAATGTTAGATATATTCCCTCACCTACAGTAAAAGCTTCTGGTGTGTACCTGAATACATAAAAAGAAAGGTTAAAAAAATACAACCAGGAATTACTATTACTAGAGTATTTCAAGTGTAGTGTGCAGGGAGCACAACTTTTAAATCAGTAGATTTGGGGTTTTTTGTTTTGGTTTGGGTTTTTTTAAAATACTGTCAAATAGTTATTGCACGGACGGTAGCAAATATTGGAAGCAGTGAACCTGAAACATTGGTCAAACATGTAGATAGCATGCATACCCACTTCTGGCAAAGAGACCCGAGAGACAATCCACCCCTCTGCAGCTTTCCTGGAAAACCACAACTCTTCCTCAGTCACTACTCAATTGATTTTACACTGGGACAGCTAAACCTTGTCCCAGGTTAACAACAGTTTCTCTCAAGTTAGATACACCTGACCACCCAAAAAAGGAAAGTTTCACCTGGGAAGTGTTAAGCACTCTGTATCATGCACCCCTGTTTCCCGGACCAGCTCCTTGAAACTAAAAACAAAGTGGGTGTGGACAGAAGCCACTAGGAAGAACAGCGAATGGGGCAACTTCCATGTCACCCTACTCCCAAAGCAGCTTATTTTAAGAAACTGCGTTTTCCCTGTAAAGTAATTGTATGATTAGATAATCTTAGGAAAGAGGAGCTTCCCATAAAGAAGCACGCTTGGTATATTTAAACTACAAAAATCTGGAGCCTAGTTATGAAAGTGAGAATTCAACTATGAGATGGTATCAAGAGAAATATAGAAAAATGGATCTTCTGTTAATGAGCACACATTCGTTTTGATAGTTGCATAAGGGCCTTGCTTCCTATACATATCCTGAATACACATAGGCAACATGATTTTAAAGCCCAACACACACATTTTAGTGGAGAAAACCAATCCTGTATGAAAAATTAAATAAACTTCCTATTCTATGCCAGTGGAAGCTTAGCCCTGAAATCTCTAAATGTTTTTTATGTCTTCTTCCTACTTTTTAGATCTGTTAAAAAAGTTGTGGTTATGTTTCAGCACAATTAACTATGGGAAATCAACATAGTCAGGAGACTTCAAAGTTCCTTAGTTGATCTGCTGACAGGCTTCAGTGGCAAAAAAGTGGACTCATTATTCTGGTTTAGTTAAGCACAAAAGAAAATAAGGCAACTCGAGTTTAAACCTAAATGTTATCTTGAAAGTCTGCTACAGCTACAGAGTGCAACAAACTATGTTGGCTTGCCTAAAAAAGAAAAAAAATGGGCTAAATTTCAAATAATTTTACAAAAGCCAAATAGGTCACTACTTCTTATTACTAGTTTGATTTTGTAAGGAGCCAAAACAGTTATGCTATTAAATTAAAATTCCACACAAATGACAATAAGTTGTGTAAAGGTTTTGTGTGAACCAGCTTTCTGACAAAAGATTACTTTTCTGACCTGGCCAAATTGATTGATTTAGGGCTAGCAACATGAACAAAAAAAATGTCCAAGATATTAGTCAACATTCTTTGATAGATCCCAGTCAAATGTTGGCTATAAATAGCCTCATATTTCTAATCCCCAAAACCTCACTCAGTGTTTCAAAAGTTGCTTTACCTTGAACTTTACGGAATGACTAGCGGTACTGCTCTTACATTATTTAGACAGACTTTTTTCTTCCCTTTGACTGCAAGGAAAATAAAGCAGTCCCAGAGGAGGAATTTGTGACGTGTGAAGGAGAAACTAGAGGTCCAGTTCATAATGTATTTTAAACCCATGTAAAAACCTTCAAGCTCTATGGATCACAAGCCTGAAACATCACTTGTCAATTCACTACTGAAACAATGAGCATTCAGAAAGATACCTTTACAGTATTACGTGCACACCATGCACTCTGCAACTTCAGCTGTCAGATACCAGCTGATCTTTCACTGAGCAGAATTTTTGTTAACAGATAAAAGAACTGTATTCAATATCCAGTGCTAAGTAACACTGTGAACCAGAGCTACGAAAAGGTAAAACAGAAAAGAACTGTTACTTACAGTTACTAGATGCTCCCGTATGGTTCAACGTGTACTGATCTGCTACCAGCATCCTTTAAGTTTGCTATATACATGTCCCAACAGCTTCATATTCTCCTTCTGTGTAGCATCTCCAACTCAAACATGGGAAAATACACTGCTATGTTTAAACAGACACTTGCTTAATTAGTCTAACAAGGAATGGTTCTTTGGGTGGGAGAAAAGAAAAGCCACCCCTATTCAACTGCCGGTAGATGTAACAGAGGAAACGCCACATGTTGACCATATAAATGACTGCATTTTCTAATAAGCCAGGAAAAAATGAGAGGGATGGCTATGCAGGAATTACAGCAGCATGTGCATACAGTGCATTCTCTACTGAATTGATTCCAGCTTGCAAGACATTGATGTATTTTCTGACTGACTCTGCTCAGGAGACAAGCTTTTGAAACAGTACTTTCAGCCCACGAGCCTTTAGATATCAATCACATCAAGATTTAATCAGCTCGACTTTGGACCAGAACAGCTCCTCACCCTGCAAATCAACCCCTGGACATACATTTATGTTGTTTTTTCTCCTCAGCTGCCTGTATAAACATGAAAAGAAAAGGCTTAGAAAAACGTATAACAAAGATCCACTCTTTGAAGACAAAATTATTCTTAAGGCTCCTAACCTCCGACTCCCTGAAGGTGCACTGCAGCAATGGTACAAATTGATTTAATGAAAAGCTTCTATTAGCAAGAGCGCTGTTCTCATTGCAAAGTCCCTCCCCCTTGCTATAATCAATAATTTAAGCAAAGCCAAGAATCATGTCAGCCAAAATGACCAAGGTAACTGACTCTCTCTTGCAGAGTAGAAGTAAAATTAAATTAAATTCTGAACGGGAATGTATTCTAGTTTAAACATTAAATTGACCAGAGTTGTGCATTTTGGCTTTCACTTTGAGAAGAGGGGGAGGGATGGACTTCTTTGATCCTTACTGAAAACTTCTCAGGACCAGGAAAGAGCCAAAAATCCACTTCTAAAAAGTAAAAGAAGCCATAACCTTAGATTTAGAGTATTTTATCAGTTATGTGCAAACAAGAAATGTGCTTTACAGTTACAACTCTGAGTATTATGTCAGTGTGACTATACCTATCTCTCAGTGCACTGAAACTATCTCTCTGAGTGAATAACTGAACAAGTGCTTCATATTTAAAACTTAGCCCTGCAGAATCTCAGCTGAAAAGCAATTAAAAACAAAATAATATGAAAAATTAATTTAGTTAATATTAAATTATGTCACTGGTTAGGAAAAAAATAGTTTCATTAAGGAACAGTTTCATGAATAGTTCCCAGAGCAACTACTTAAAGGCTTTTGCTTGAAAATCATATCAGGTAATAAATTAGTCCAGTGTATCAAATGATGTACATATGAAGTGATCAACATAAATGGTGGTTAAAAACAATCCCTGTAACACAACGCCACATAAAAATGGATAAAAATGCCCCAGAGACACTATAAGCAGGGAGCAAAAATACATACTTCAGATTCGGGGTTGTCCTCCCCTTTTTCCCCCAAGGATTTCTCACCTCTGAAGTATCATGGATAAACCTACTGTGCAAACCGAAGGGCATGCACTACTAGGCTTTAGAAATCCACATCTCAGACGCTACAAGAAACCCACTTAATGTCATTATCTTGAGCTCTGTAGCATCCTGATATTGGACACTTACAGCCTAATGCTGAGTACCCAGGGGCTCCATGCATCTCAAAATGAAGCAATTGAGCCTTAATGGCAAATATATGTGCTTTCATGGGATTGCTTAAAAAAGGCTTCATGTCCCTTTAGGCAGGGACCATGCATCCACACTCAAGCAAGGACTGAGTTCAGAGCAAGGTCTCTGCAGCATGCCAAGTCCCATCATACAAGACCTCTCCTGGCCCACGGAGATGGCTTGGTACTGCCCTGAATCTGTCCACCTTCCCTTGATGCAGCAGCAACAAACCCAAGACAGCGTGTGGCACCATCTAGTTCACATCTCAGTGGTACATGCTATAGGTTTCTGTGTGTTTAATACCACAGCTTGCAATAGCACAATTGTCACTCAAGGGACCTACGCCCTCAATTCAGCCAATCCCATGTCACTAATTAAAGCTGAATTAAATTTCAATCAGCTAAAGCTGACTTGAGTGAGAGTTCAGCACATGAGGAACCAGTGCACCGAGAGACTGGGGTCTAAAGGAGCAACTAACTTGGAGATTAAAGGAAATACCTACAAGTTCAAATATACCAGGGCAGGAACTCAGGGGGAATTTAGGTCTTTGTCATTCACAGCACAGGTATCTCCTCCTACCAGGGTCTGAATCCAGTCCTGAGCTAGGATTTTATTTTCTCTTACCAATACTTCAGTATTAAACTTTGACCCAGAGCTCCCTTGTTTTTGCCTGCTTAAGTTTTCAGAACAACTGTGAAGTAACATCCCAGCCTCAAGCACATGCAAATTCCCCAATACTCACCTCTGCTGCTTTACTCTCAATCTTAGTCCATGCTATTTATTGCCACTGTCTTTGTGCTAGTCCCACTTGCCGAAGCTACTATGAACACCCCTGCTTATTTCCAGCTCCTGAATATTTCAGCTTCCCCCCAGTTTGTGCCAAGTTCTCATTTATCTCCACAGCTGCAGTTACCCTCCTTTTGCTCCCCCCTCCAGTGGGTCCCTCCTCTCAACAAGCCTCCAGGTCACACTCCCATCTTGCAACCCCTCCTACCTTCCTCCCCACCCCACAACTCTTCTTGTTTCCCCATCATCTTTCTCCTCTGCTCAGAGTAGCGGTGATACAAGCTCACCACTGCTACTGAGGCCCAACACTGGTTATTGCTGCAGACTCTCAGAGAAACAGCCGCAGCAGCCCAGGCTTTGCGTTTCTACCCTGCAGGGGATTTAGCTGCAAAAAGGCAGGAATTACTTTTGAGTAGGAAACTCCCAGAATTGTACCAGCCATCCCCAGTGTTGTACACCTAGATGAATCGCTGCTACCCCAGCAACTGCGAGATCTTCCAAAAGCTCAGGGGCCACTGGAAAGACTGGAGACACATCCTGCTGAGCGGCAATGCCATTTCTCAATCACACCTCCTGCAGCTAAGGAGCACAGAAGATGACAAACAAGCATCCAACCAGGCTGCCAAGAGCTCTGAGCACACAGAGCCCACCTAGCAGCATATACCCATGTTCTCAGCTTGCCTTGATGAACAGGGGGCCACAGGTTGAAAGTCCTCCTAAAGGTAACACTGTTTTTTTTTTCCCTTCCCCAGAGATTTCTATACTCATTTCAAAGCATCAATCAGGTAGACTGAAGTTTGGCCTGAGCTCTATGCAGCATTCAGAAGTGCTGAGGCAGAGGTTTACTGGATCGATTTTGGTCGTAATTTGTTATTACTTACACAGCTTTATGAACTGGGAACTTTTTTTTTTTTAAGGAGGGGTGGTTAGTCAGATACTAGTTGATGGTGGCTTTTCTGTGCAACTTTCTGCCTTACCATCCTTCTGAAAGAGCTATCAGAGTCCTGACTTTTCCTCATTACCTTCTCTGGTTTCTCTCCTGTGGTTTGTTTTCCCTTCCTCATTGCTTGGTCATGTGTCTGACTGGACCTGAACTCTTCCCATGGTCTCAGGAGAGACCTGTGGAGACATACAATCCTAGGCATAGAAGGTGCATTCAACCTCAGAGAGGACATGCAGGATCCAGAATTACACCTGTCCAACCCTGAAACAATAGAAGCTTGGAAAGCTTCCAAAAATAGTTTGTCAAGTTAAGTACCAGACATAATAAAGCTGTTCACCACTTCTGAAACTCGAGTTTTCCCTACAGATGCTCAGAAGAGGCACAGAATGAGCCCTGTAGAAAATGCACTTCCCACTATCTCTTAACATTACACATCAATGTAAACTACACTTTGGAACTGGGGGAAACTTGCAGTGCTCTGAAGATCTTGTGAACTACTCTAGAGCTTCCACCTAGGCAGTAGTACGACGCTGGCATTCACTTTCCTGTGTTGTCTCACCACAACCTCTATTCCCCGTTGTCACCTTTCACTTTCCCCTGCCAGTATTCTACATGTTCCAGCAGCCAGGCCTACAGGCATTTGTTTACCCCACAGCTACAGTTTGCTGAGTAAAAAATATTAATTTTTAAAACACTTGAAATCATAGCACCGCAC
Organism: Phalacrocorax aristotelis; assembly: GCF_949628215.1. NCBI lineage: Eukaryota > Metazoa > Chordata > Aves > Suliformes > Phalacrocoracidae > Phalacrocorax > Phalacrocorax aristotelis. Next base: position 57,792,780 of record NC_134279.1, on the reverse strand, counting down.
TTATACAAAGCGGCACTCTGATTTTTGTCCAGATTAGGAATTATATACTTTACTACACTAGCAAGGAAAGTGTCTCTGAAAAGACAAACACCAAACAAGAAATGAAATATCAAGGGCAAAATAAGCCAGCTTGTTAAACTCAATTGAGCAGCCAGAATCTCAGCTGGAATAACATCAAAATTAATGAAGCTACATCAGTTAGGACAGGGCCACATTTGACACTAATTTAGCCAAAGCACTGAGGTAGGCACCGCAATGCTTTGGTAGTCAAAGCACAGCCACTAGACAGTAACTTCCTTTGAACTCAATTTCCCCTGGCCCCAGAGCACCCAGGGAGAGATGTCACACTCGGAGAGAGCTGTGTTTGGAAAGAATATGACAAAGCATCCTAGACCCTTCAGGCACAATATGGCAGATTAACCAAGAAGTGTGTGGTGGGTTGACCCTGGCTGGACATCAAGTTCCCACCAAAACTGCTCTATCACTACCCTCCTCAGCTGGATGAGGAGAGAAAGTATAACAAAAGGCTTGTGGGGTTGAGATAAGGACAGGGAGATCACTCTCCAGTTACCATCATGGGCAAAGCAGCATCAGCTTGGGGAAATCAGTTTAATTTATTACCAATCACATCACAGTAGGATAATGAAAAGTAAAACTAAACCTTAAGAACACCTTCCCTTCCACCTTTCCCTTCTTCCTGGGCTTAACTTTACTCCTGATTTTCTCTACTTCCTCCTCCCCAGCAGCGCAGCTCCGTTCATCACATGTTGTCTCTGCCACTCCTTCCTTCTCGAGGAGAACTCACACTCTTCCCCTGTCCAGCGTGGGTCCCCCACAGGGTCACAAGTCCTGCCAGCAAATCTGCTCCAGCATGGGCTCCTCTCTCTCCATGGTCCACAGGTCCTGCCAGGAGCCTGCTACAGTGTGGGCTTCCCATGGGGTCACAGCCTCCTTCAGGCACATCCACCTGCTCCAGTGTGGGGCCCTCCACGGGCTGCAGGTGGACATCTGCTCCACCGTTAACCTCCACAGGCTGCAGGGGCACAGCCCGCCTCACCATGGTCTTCACCACAGGCTGCAGGGGAATCTCTGCTCTTGCACCTGAAGCACCTCCTGACGCTCCTTCTTCACTGACTTTGGCGTCTGCAGGGTTGTCTCTCTCGTATGTCCTCACTGCTCTCTCTGGCTGAAGTTGCCTTTGGTTCCCCTCCCTCCCTGCCCCTTAAATATGTTATCCCAGAGGTGCTACCACCATCGCTGATGGGCTCAGCCCTGGCCAGCAGTGGGTCCGTCCTGGCGCCGGCTGGCACTGGGTCTATCAGACACGAGGGAAGCTTCTAGCAGCTTCTCACAGAAGCCACCCTGCAGCCCCCCTGCTACCAAAACCTTGCCACGCAAACCCAATACAGAGAGTGATTTTTAAAACAAAGACAGACCCAGAAAAGGAAGAAATTTCATTTCTGCACTGCAGGGTAGATAACCAGCTGGACAGAGCCTGCAACAATTCATTTGTGAGTGTTACTTGATGCACATCCCACTTAGCCTGTGGTTGCTGCTCCAGAACAAATGTCCTGGTTCTTGCCTCCTGTCTGCAGAATGCTTGGGAACCACCAGGCACCTCAAGAGACACCAGGCAGGTAATTGGATCAAGCCCTCCCTGAGGAGGAAAATTAATGGCTCTGATGAAATAATTTTTCTTCATCTTTTTAGTATACAGTAAGTTTGAAACTGCAACTGTTACCATACAACACATCCTGGAAGGCCTCTTCTGTGGTTACAAATTCCGGTAATTGCAAGCAGAGTTTGGGAGAGCATGCTAATCACTACCGTATAAAACATCTATCCTCCCATTCCTGAATTTAAGCAAGCTAATTCACTTTTACATACCTATTTTTATTAACCATCCTAATTCAAAAGGATGATGATCATCCCTCTTTACCACGGTAACTTTGGGTTTCAAGTCAGAGCGCTTACCAAGCACTCAAGATATAGATTTAGGTAGCTCCACTGAGAACCACAGGGTAAAACTGGCCTGGCTGCCCAAATACAGCACGTGACCTCCCTGTGCAATGGATAGCAACAGTGTGTACTCAAGAGAGTCATCTCTCAAGTTCAATTTACTATCAAGTTCAATTTATTTTATGGCCTTCTACCTGTAGACCCTGAAAACTGGTCATCACTGTGGACACTATAACTATGTGGCCTTTTAGGTTTTATTTTTTTTTAAACTGGTTCCTTTTTCTTCCCTAAAATCGTTTTAGAGGCATAGCTAAAAGGAAGCTACACATGCAGTTAGTTACTCCACATACAGAATGTTACCTACACAAACACTGCGGATATACAGCAATAGTCACATTCCCTATTTCATAAGCAGTCAGCAAACTGTCATGTCTGAGACTATAAAACATGCACTGTTCTTTGTACGTGGTTATCTGCAACATGCAGGATTGAAAAAACCCAGCTCAATACTAAAAGTTGACAGGCCATTAGGATGCACAGTGGGTGTGAACTAGAGCCTCTTACCCCCAAAAATCTGAAAATTGGGTGTTTACCTAGACCCCTACAATCGTACAGATGATAATACATTCTTTCTCTAGTATTATAGGACTTGTATTTATCCACAGTGTATTTGAATGTATTTCTAGTACCATAAAACTTTTTCCACACTCCGGAACACAGAAAACATGTTCTGTAGTAAATAACATACTTGTTGTCTATATCAGATAGGTACTGCAAGGGAAAAATTATGCTTTTAAGAGGACATCCATTTTAATTTTGTCAAAGATGCTGGTTAAAATCAGAGGCAGAACTTGACCATTGGTATAAATCTTCCTGACTCGTTCATGATTTGCTGTAATTTTTATTGTATTAGAGGGCTATTCTATCCAGTCATACTGTTATTTCAGAATACTATGGTCTATTTACAGGAGTGACACTCCTGATTCCCAAGGGCCAGTCTCATCGCTGTCATTTCTGCACTGGGTTGAACTCATTTATTTGTAACCAGCTATTAAACTGCCCTCCTGGATTTGCACAGAGACCAGCAGCAGAGATGCATTTGCTACACGGCAGGCACATACAGCAGCAGCACTCCCTGGAAAAGAGGATGCTTGTACTTTTGATACCCCTTTGAAGAACATTTTTGAGCAAGGAGAAACAAAACACTCTGCGAGCCAAGGGCTGAGAGGCTGGGGAGACAGAGGAGGCTGCTGCCTCTGCACGGTCTGCAACAGCTTGGAAGAGAGCAAGGAGGGCAGAAAAACTTGCAGCTCTCTAGCACCAAGTGCCCCACATCTCAGGGACCTTCCTAATTACAGGGCTATTAACTGATCTGGAAGGAAAGGGGTTTGTTCAAATTAAGAAAAAAAAGGAAGCAAAAGCAAACTCCAGTATTTTTCTTGGTTTTGACACAAACAGATTTCAGAATTCCTTACTTCTCCCAGACATTTCCCTGATTCATCATTAAAGATTTTTTACATAGAGAGCTGCACTTTACTAAGGAAGGATAACTTTCCACTGAAACTGTTCTTCAGGTGAGAGGAAGTTTAAGAAACATCCCTACCGTCTATACACTTTCTGGTGAGCTTCTTCATTAAAAAAAAAAGCCGAACTGAAAATGGCACTAACATCATCCTCATCCCCCCCTAGGTTTGGGCTCTGCGGTGTCCACTTGACTCCTGCTGTTCACAGTACACTGACTTATAAAAAGTAGGTGAAACTGGTGAATACATAGAGACAAAGAATAGGTAGAGGGTGTAATTACACAAGATGCATTTCCTTTGAAAACTAGAATAAGGAAATTTGCTGGAGAGAAGAGGAGGAAGCATTCACCATGATTTAAAACCAGCTCTGCCATCTGCAGTTCTAAAGACATCTGGAGCTGGCCTTCGGTAACACACAACATGCTCTCGGAATGACAGCAGAGTCAGCTGGATGGGTGCAGTCAGTCCTGAGGCCAGTGGAGGAAAGGTAAAAGTCCTTAATAAAGAAATCTCTGAAAGTTTAAGTCAATGCAGTTCTTGTCAAGAAGCAGATATAATTTCTTTGAAGAAGAAAGAAGAGTTTCCTCAAAACACAATTCTTATACTATACAGTGCTTGTGGTGTTCGGTGCCCCTGTTATTAATGGTCTGTTACATTTGTTTAAGAACATTACTAGTCAACAACATTAACATCTGTTTAATAGCCAGCCAGTTCTTTTGCACCTTTAAATTGGGTTGACTTATTTTTGCCTCCTCAATCAGAAGGTCAAGTCCCTTGGAAACACCTTTTCACTAGACCACAAATAAAAGTATCCTACCCTAAGAAGAGTTCAGGATAATTTTGTCTAAACAGTGACACATCCCCAGTGCAAACAATTAAGCTTAAGGGTAAATTTTTCAGTGCCATTGAATTACATACCTCCAAAAAAAACCACAAGAGAACAAAAGAGAAAACCAACACAAAACAGTATTAATTTTTCCAGGATTTGAATAACAAATTGTGTTAACAGGTGGAAGACGACAATAAAACAATTTAGAAGCCCGGGAAGTAGTATATTGTCATTGTCAACAGTGTCCCCTCAGTAAAACAGTATTTCTATCATATTCCTATGTGTATTAAATTGCTAAACAGAATCTCTGGATTGAACATGAATAATCATCCTGTTCTCGGAACTCTTCATTCCCCTTGCCAGAAGCCGTATGACTAAAACTGTCTATTTTTGCAGATTCTTCTCCCAGATGCCTTTATCCTTTTGGTCCCTAACATATATTATTGGAGCATAAATGCAAGGGTTGGAGAGCACCAAGCCATGAAGACCCTAGGCGATGCTCTCCTCCCACCCAGATGCAATGGCAGTGAGGAGCCCTGGCCATGCCCAAGATCTCTGACCTCCAGGATGGACACCCGCCAGGGCTTACTGCACAACGCCCAGTCAGGAGGGCTTCCCTTCACCCCTGCTGGCACAGAGGTACAAGGAATGAAAGACTGCACTAAAAAGATGGGAAAGGTCTACTGCATGCCCCACATGCTTCTGGGGCAGGTGGCCTGAGCAGGTTGGGGCAACACCTCCACTGAAGGGACATTTAACACCAGATGAGACAATCACGAGAGAGCCGAGAGACCACCAATGCTTGCTTTCTGAGGTTTCTTCTTCTTGCCTACTCCTTACTTCTCCAAGAAGCGAAAAGTCTATTTCATGATCACTATGTCCAAGACAGCCTCCAACCATGACAGGACCCACAAGTCCTCTGTTCGCAAACAACAGGTCCAGCAGGTCACCTTCCCTAGCTGGCTCCCTCACCAGCTGTGTCAGGAAGTTATCATCCACACACTCCAGGAACCTCCTAGACTGGTTCCTCTCTGCTGTATTGTATTTCCAGCAGACATCTGGTAAATTGAAGTCCCCCATGAGAACAAAGGATAGCGATTTTAAGACTTCTCCCAGCTGCTTATAGAATATTTCATCTGCCTCTTCATCCAGTTGGGTTGTCTGTAACAGACTCCCACTGCGATATCTGCCTTACTGGACTTCCCTCTGATTCTTACCCATAACTGCTCAACCCTATCATCACCATCATTAAGCTCTAGACAACTAAAATACTCCCCAACGTACAGGGCTACCGCACTGCCTCTCCTTCCTTGCCTATCCCTCCTGAAGAGTTTATAGCCATCCATTGCTGCACCCAGCAGGAACTTATCACCGTTGTCCCCTACCCCTTAAGTCACCGTGTTCAGCCAGGCAGAGAGAGGATAGGGAATCCCCTGTATCATGTGTCCTGTTGGCTTGTTGGGCCTGACTCAGGGGAGCTAGGGTGTGATTCCAGTAGCCAGACTCTCTCTCAGACTCCCTGATACTCCTCAACCTACTCACCTCCTCAAGGAGCTCTGTCACTAAGCAGAGGCCTTCCTCTCTCTCCCCGGGTGCAGCTCCCACGTGAGTGCTCACTGCTGCCCTCCGGTACAGGTGTAAGAACAGGGCACACCCTGCAGCCAGACACCTGGGTGGCAGTGTGCTCCCCTTGGAGCTGTCTGGGAAGCTGCATCAGGCGTGGCAGGTGCAGAGCTCAGAGGCCATGGCCTTCTGCCAGGTGGATACCACTGCCCTGTGGTTGAGCTGGCAGAGCTTCAGTGCCCTCCAGGCACACCCTTCCGTGCCAACTGCCACGCCATGCCCTTGCTGCCATACCACGCCCAGGTCGCTAGCGCTCCCTAAGGGCTTCTTTTATACTTGCCTAGGGATGGCACATTACTCAGATCTAAAAGGCTGGAGCCCCTGAGACCAACTGGAAAGTATTCCCTCGAACAAGTCAGTCTGGAGATATTTGCACCAGTTGGGATTTCTGCTTTTTTCTGCACCAGCAGCATGGCTTTTTGCACCCCGCTTTTCAGCCTCCCAGAAGGAGCTGCAGGGGAGCCTCAGAAACTGGCCCATTTCATCACGTCCAAAAGCCGTCCTGGCACCCATGGCAACCTGACATTTTATTTCTTAGCTCTCTTCTGTTATATCAATTAATAGTCCACTTTGGAAAGAAACAGAAACACTTAGTGAAACAATTTCATCAGAGTGGAGGTAAATTCAAGAGAGCTGATCATCCTAAAAGACCGATGTAAGCTACAAGTTGCAGTAGTTGGATGTTTTTACAGTCCATGAATACTTATATATACGGGCATCTTAAAACCAGTGATCTAGTCCAGTATGACAGGTCCTATGTCCTACTTAGTGCTCCCTGACAATAACCATGGGGATGAGAAAGAAACACCTCTACCACTTTGATCTTGAAAGGCAATTTTGAAGTTTTCTAGGGCTTCCTGTTTATTTTTAACTCTTTTCTCATAGAGACTGAAGTCAGATATCTGGACATCTGCTTTTCTATAACTGCCTGTTTCTAGTACATTGGTTGTTAGTATGGTGAAGGTAGCACAGAATTTTAAAAAGCCCTTTACCCTGCTTTAGAAGAGTGGTGAACTCTGGGGGCTTTATCAATTGATTTTATTTTTTGAATTAGGAAACCCCCATACTCAGCAGGCGAAAGTTCCCCTTCATTTCCATAGTGCAAACCACAGCTCAGCTAACACTTGATTACTTAAATAAGCAAAATTGCCAACACCTCAAAACAGCTTAGAAATTCCCCCTTCCTGAGTGCTGAAACAGGTTATACACCACAGAGTGGCAATACACATGTGGGAAGAAAATTTTAAAACAGATTATTAAAAAAGAAAGAAAACGTATGCTAGCTTTTAGCATCTTAGGCCGCCTGTATTTAATTAGACTACTTGGAATGACTCTAATTTAGTTTTCAGTGAATATAAATTTTCTACCCACAGTTTCTCACTGCCAAACCTGGGGCAAGTACAAAGGCAGAAGGAGCCAACAGGCTCAGCATTAAGTTATCTCAATACCTCCTATTGATCGTTTATCCAGAAAATGTTATCAGTGATGTCACACATATTATATCAAGTATCCTGAGAAATAATATTAAACTCAAACAGCCATTTTAGTAAACCGAAAACATTTTCATTTTGCATGCAGAGAGATGACTTTTCATTAAAAGTTTCTCTCTTTGCAGCACAGTTTTACATATCAAAAAGAACATCAGAAGATCCATTATATGTCACACAGCAGGGATTTCTGGCTGTGATTTTTAAAAACCCTACACATTAAAGTAACAATCAGTATTGTCAACAATACGCACGACCGACATGTAACGCAACTGTGGATTTGGACCAAGGTGGCCTCCAAACAGTATATAATCTCTGCACTGTAATAATGAAAATACGAACAATATATGGCAAAGTTCTTTAGCCCCATGTCACCCTTGAGAGCTGGACTGCCTCCCCTTCTCTTGACAAAGGTCTACCTTTATATACTGGCCTGGATATTAAAAAAATAAAGTGACAAAGTCCATTAACTTGAGTAAGTGAGACCTCTAGAGTTTTAAAAGTGAGAGATGTGTTGTAAATCACAACAGAGCCAGTGCAGAAATCGTCATTACTGATGAAATAATTAATGAGCCCAGGCTTCCAAAATATGAAATACCATGGTTTTCAGCTTCTGAGTTGCTGTATGGAACTGCTGCACATAGAAAACAAAACACGGAAATTAAATGACCCAAGGTTTGGGAAGACTTTTTTTAAAATAAAAGAATATCAAAAAATGACTGGGGGCAGAGGGGGGACAGTCACAAAGATCTGAATTAGAAAAGTAAAGATTTTTGCTGAACCTAAAAATCACCATTCAGAAAAGTTAGTTTGTTGTGTGTAGGCAGCTATCAGTAATTTGGCATCTCCAGATAATCATGTACTTCTCACAACACATACCCATTAAGAGCAATTATTTCTAAACTAGCAAAAGGTGCAATTAGCATATTTTTAGGACCGTCTATAGCATTTGCTGGTGCCTTTCCTAAAGCAGCAGTAAAGCCTCTAGGGACTGAGCCGGAGGCTGCCAAGCATTCCCAAGCAGACAAGGAGCTGCATGCAAGCCTGGCACTTCTGTTCGATGCAATCCATTTCCCCACCACAATTAATTACCTAGCTCCTTCCAGCCACCAGCTGAGAGGAATTAAGCAATACATTTCTAAAACAGTGGCTGTGAGCAGCCTTTACTTGCATACCTGTTTCATCAGGCGAGCTCAGCGAGGCACTGTCCTGGGACAGCGTAGTCCAGCTGGAGTCCTCATCGCTTGGGGCCAGGTTTTGAATCCTGTGGAGGGCACAATCTGTTTTGGCCCCAGTTTTTGGATGGTCTTTCTTAGTTTCAGGGCTTGATGACACTGTGGCAACTTGGCCATCCTCTGGGCTTGACAGCTTGTTTTGTTTCCGGGGCAGGACTTCCCCGTTGACAATAACGGTAGAAGCCTGGCTGTTGCTTTGTGCAGATTTATCTTCCATCACAACAAAGCTCTGCTCTAGATCTCTAGCAGATGTCTCTAGATCTGCATAGTAATTCAGGAAGCTCTTGGTCCTTCTTGGTTGCGAGGGTAATATTTCACAGCCAGAGGAATCCTGTGGGATCGGCTCTTTGCCTTCAAACTTCTCAGAAGTTACGTTTATGCCCGCAGTGGTACCGATGTTTTTGTTGGGATCCTGCTGTCCTTGCTCAGCAGCTTTCCTGAGCTGGTTTTCTCCATTCTTCACCAGCTTTATATTAGCAGAGCTGTTCCCCAGAAGGGGTTGCGCTGCTGGATCGGAAAGACCCATGGCTGTCTGAATATTAGTCAGCGCGTATTTTTTCCTGCATTTCGGAGGAGTGCTGTTCTTGGTCTCCGTGTGCCTAATTTCTGCATTCAGAAGTTCATTATGGGAGGAGCGCAGGTTAAGGGTGTTCGGCGGGGTGGCGGGGCTGTTGCGGTTCACAACGTCTGTTGTGCTGCTGCTTGCCATAAACACTGCCAACGAGTCCACACCGGAATCAACTAATAAAGCAAAAGAAAGAGTTGTGAAACACATTTATTATGTACACTATTTTACTAGGGCTTCTGGTAAAGGGATGCGGCACTTTACGTAATTGTTTTAAAGTAGGAAAATTACCACAACCTAAGTGGCTAAGAGAATAGACAAAAGCTTAGCTTATTAAATAAGGAAAAACAGAGGAAGAAAAATATAGATGGATCATCAGGACCACGAAGCTGAGAAAAAGCAGAAAGCTTAACCCTATACAAGGCAGTTTTAAGGCAGTTTTTTCATGTCTGATTCTGTTGGAGGCAGGCTTGGGGCAGGAGAGGCACCCTTTGCAAATGTCTGGGAGTCCAGAACTTGTCCTTATCATCATTTCATTTTAATATTTCACCTCTACCTCCGACAAGGAGGAGGGGAAGAGTGCTCACCACTAGGAAGCAGAAAATTTGAGAAGTTTCTAAGCAGACTGAAGGCAGATGCTGGTCCTTTTTCATCTAGGGTAGAACTCAAGTACTGTTAATTTTAAGCCTGACTGGCCAGTCAGCTGCTGCCTCTTAATACCTGCATTTTCTCTGCTCTTTGTCTGTCTTTCCTCCCCGTGCCCCCGCCCCCCCCCCCCCCCTTTTTTGCAACGGGGAAGTAGACAGACAGAAAGCAGGAAATACAAAAATAGAGTATTTTACAATACTGTATTTGATTTTGGGGGGTGGGTGTGGAGGAAATCCCTTGACAAAATATCCTGCTCAAATTCAATCAAATTTTAAAAACGGCTGCTCCAGAGACTAAGACTAAGACTTACTGTTTCTGCAGCTGACAAATGTTCAAACTTAAGGATAAAACATACATCCTAGGGCAGAGTACACATATTCCACAGTTAAATAAAATCATTCTTTTGTCTACTTGGAGACAAGTTTCTGATTTTAATTAGCCGGGGCACAGCTCACATTTTGAAAAATATTGTTTGTTGAGGGAACAGATTTTTAGACTATGAAAAAGTGATCAAAAGTATATTTTTAAATAACTCTCATTTGTTCCTGTAGTGTCTATTTATGGCTCCCACTAACCTGCACAAATACTCCATGAACACCCAAATTTACATACTGTAGTAGTCAGTGTCACTTGACACCTGGGTACCAAATTAGAGTCCAATTAATAAATCACTCCCTCCTGCCACAGCATGAAACAGCCTTTCTGTTGTTCCTAATTCTCAGGTATCACTGACTGCTTATATTGCACATAAAAACGTACCTGGGGCTTATCCAGTAATGAAAAGCTATAATTTGAGCTAGCCAATGACAGATCATTCCAGCTGAGTTGTGCTGCATCCTTGTATATTTGATATATGACAGAACTGACTTCTGTACAGATTTACAAGAGATTAAATATCCAGGTTTTAAAAGTACATACACCTAAACACAGACTGAAAAGGAACACTTCACAATGTTACCTAAACGCACACACAGTTGCTAGTGTTCCCTTCTCTTCGATGTGCTGTCAAAGCTGTGCACTTACAAACAGCACTCTGGTTAATTTTAAAAAAAAAAAAAAAAAATCAAGCAGATCAAGTACACTCTTTGTTCCCCGAATCACCCACTTAGAACAACTTCTAAAACTTGTTCAATATCAAATTTAAACTAAGTTTTACAGATTTTCGTGTCTGCCATTTCCTCAAGCATCGGTCAGTCTAGATCAGTTACATTCTTCAGAAGACAGATCACCCCATGCACACCGTGCAAAAGCCATCAGCTTAGGTAACAGTTAACGAACATCCTATAGACAATTTCAGCTTTAGCCACAAAAGACTTCTAAAACAGAACCATTACATAATTTGAAGGAACTTTGTAAATGTACTTCTTAAATACATCAATAAATGTTGCTTTCTGCATCTCGCATAAAAACAGCCAAGTATAATGCAAGCAAGGTCACATCTGATCCAAGATAATGTTACCAAAGCACATATTTTAATCTAAAAAGCATGAAATAGCCTATGTTTATGGACTGGCTGCTTTATATTTTTTCTCAGAAGTCTGACAATCTGGAAGTCACATAAAAAAAATGAGTAGGGCAGGATAATTTTGACCCACTGCCTGACCTTTAGAATTTTAAGGAATTGCAGAGTATCTATGGATTTCACTAGCTTATATTTTATGATATGCTTCAGGAAATTAAAACAAAGCATTTTTTTTCCCCAATCAACAAATACAACTGCCACAATCTGGAACAAAACTGAAATTTATTTTTGTTCCTTGTTAGGAGTGCTTCACCCAATGTTTTCCACTGTTTTCACCACTAAACAAATTTCTTAGAAAATAATCTTCCTAGATAAAGCTTAAGTATCTGCCTGCTGGATTATCTTTAGCCAGTCTCCTGCCATTAGCATTTCAGTTGTCAAAAATATTATAAGATTAAGCACATAGAAACATTGAAACAAAATGTATTATGTTTTACTAATCTGCTTGACAAGGCTCCCCTATGGATTTGCGATGAACATTGGCACATGGATCAACGAGTGAGCCAAAGCCTCCAGAACTCTTCATGACCCAAGCAGTGTTTGTAAGTTGGGTTGGTATATGATCATAAGCAGAAAAATGTCCAAATTAATCTTTCACTAGACACCACCTCCTCTCCTGACCCCTCTTCAGATGATCCATTGATCAGATCAATGAACACGCAAACAGTACCACAAGGCACGCACAAAGAGAAGCAGGTTGTCCTCTCAAAGGACAGGCGCCTGCTCACTGGCCATCACCCTGCGCTCCCAGCCAGGTTCTGGGATACACACAGCCGGCATCGCTCCACTCTTGGAAACAGATATAAAGGTGGGAAAAAAGGAAGCAACAAAAGAGGCAAAAAGAGAATAAGAAATACAGATGGAAAGGGGCAGGTCTTGCGTCTTAAGGGCAGAAGTTGCTACCAGACCAGGACTAACAGAAGTGCTGGAAATGTTTGAATGCAAGGAAATGCTTAAACACACTGGAAAAAAACACAGATTGTGTAGTAGAACGGCATAAGAAAGAAGAGCAATAGCCTGTCCCTACTTCCTTATACAGGACACGTGATGCTTAAGACACGTCACTTTTCCCAGAGGAAGCACATCCCAACTTGCTAATTAAAAACTTAAAGGAAATGTAACTTATTTCTGTGCCTGTAATATCAAGACTGAATTTCCAGTCGGTGACTTCCCATATGCTTTATTTTGTCTCTCTAGCTGACCCTGCCTCCCTACCTAACGCACACCGGTGCTACGCCCCTCATCAGCTAACCAACACCCCGTGCCAGGGGTTCTCCACCCCGGCACCCCGCCACAGGCAGATGCCATCACCCCTGCTTGGGCAGCTCCTTACGCTGCCTGGCCACCAGCAATGACAACGCTACCAGCATAGGGCACCCCTTTTTCAACTCCTTTGCCTTCTGCTGAAAAGCAAACACAAACTGACAAGCAGACCAGGAAGCACTGGGTTGATACGTGTATCTCAGCTAAAGCAGGTGAACAGTGGTAAGTTATAAGTGAGTAAAAATAGGGTATTATAATAAAACATATTGGACTCTGGTGAAACACTAAGAAAATTTAGGATGTTATAATTACTGGGAATAATATATATTTGTGTATAATTAATACACTATATATACTAATAAAATGCTGGTGCTTAAAGACAGCACTTAAGTAGGTAGATCTGTCATAGCAATTAATGATTTTAGCTTGCTTACTTTTTAAAACAAATCACAGTCTCAGTTGCATACTTCCAACATTTAGAAATATACCTACAGATATAAATTAATATACTTTCACCACTGTAATGTGTCTGACACAAAGTGGTCCCAATCTTCTAAGTATCATACTGATACAAATAACACTATTACTTGAAGGGCTTTTACTGATGTTTTTCAATCTTGTCATGAACCTTACAGAGCTAGAAGGAGGAGAAAGAAAATGCCATTGCAAACAGAAAACAGTGCATGACTGATTTGTCTTTACCTCTAATAAGGCTTTTTTGCATTGTATTGTCTATAGGAATGTTTTTTAAAAAGCTGAAGAGAGAGTTTATTCAAAAAGGTGCTGTTAAAAAGAGAATAAAGTGCTTGCTCTTTTTCATGTATAAGTGCAAAATGAAAGCAAAACATGGGCCTGGGAAGAAGGAGGAGGAAAAGAGGAGGAAAGTTTCACATATTTGCATAGCAGAATCTTTTAAAGGGCATCTGACCTGGAAGTACTTCTGACATGGCTCACGGGGCGTCAGCAATGCATCAGGAAATAGATTATAATTTGAAATCTGAAAAGAGGGATCATTTAAGAATTAAAACCAAAGGAAAACACAAAATACCACATTTCAGAAGCTCCTGAGAGATGTTAAACATTCTAAACAAACCCTGGAATGTAACAGTGAGGATCTTTTGAGCTTTCAGTTATATTTGACAGTCATTGAAGTATGGAAGAAGCTAGTCTACAGCAATGAACGAATAATTAAAAATAACTGTGACATTTTTCTTAATCACTTTACTAGGAGCACAAATTCAACAATATTCTCCAGTTTTAGTCAATATAATGTAGCAAAAACTTCATGACATTAGAAAATCTGGGTGTTTCCCCCAATTACCCAACTATAGCTTACTCGGGAAACTACAGCAGCATTGGTAAAAATAAACACAGCAGTAAAGCACGTTCACATGAGAATCTGCAGAATGAGATCCAGCACATGCAACTAAGAAGCATAGTCTTCAGGGCTGATCCCATGGGAGGGAGTCATAAAAAGCAAGCTAGGCAGCAAGCTTCTGTATGGGACTCTTTCCTGGCCATCTTCTCATAAGCAAACCATTTTGCCTTAGTCTGTGGTTTAGATGTGAATGACACACAGACTGGGAGCCAAGGTATTTCTATGTGCTTACAACTATTTCTGCCATTGTGTCTAGGAAACATAGGAAAGAAATAATACAAAACTCTTCATAAATCAGATTTCTTTTCTGCAAGGTTATCTGTTGAGTACAAAATGTTTAATGACAAACTCATGCCACGGGGCTACAGCCTCAGCTCCTGCACACTTCAGCTCTCGGTAAAGCCTAAGCAGGTAGACAGAATGCCTACATTATACAACGATTGCAACTCAACACTAGCTAACTCCCTCCACTTCAAAGGGTGAACTCCCATGTTAAAATATTAGTTCTTAATTAAGTATCCTAACAGAGTCTTCTCATTCATTCTTCAACTAGGACCAGCTAAACAGCTATAGTTAAACAGATGTCAGCCAAAAGCAACCTATAGAAGTCTAGGTTTACATTAAATGTAGCTGAAACCCAAATCAAGACTAGAAGCTTTCTTAGTGTAAAGAAAGCTCCTTCTTGCCTATGTATTTACACATGTGCCAGGGGACATCACTTTCAGAAGGGAAAAGGAAGGAAAACACTTGAATCAAGTTCTGTGGTAGACCAGAGCAATCAATGATGTTCCTACAGCCAGTGGTTTTCTTCTTGCTTGCTCCCTCCACCAATGACATCTCTGCTGGACTGAGCCTGAAAGCTGGAGAGAGAAAGCTCAGCAAAGCCAGGAAAGCAAATTCCAATGGTGGGCACAGCAGTTTTGGGAACATAAGAGCAGGAAAGGAGCAGGGCTGCAAGCAGCTTGCACATGTGCTCTCAAACCCATCTACAGACTCCACACAAACCTCAGAGTTGCCGATCTTGAGATCATCTAGTCCAAGCAGGGAATCACAGCTGCCCTCTCCACTCCACCCTGGCTCTGTCCTCACATTGGAACAAAATCACCAACTCAACCTGCTTGCTAAATGCACCTTCTCCCGTCTCCAGCTATTTCTGCTTCACCAAGTCCTACTGAAATTGCTATCCACTAACCAGCTTTCTGTCCTGGCTCCTCCTTCCCAAGAGGCACCCTGCCAGCCCCTGCTGCAACAATAATTACATTTTTCCCTTCAGAGCTAATCATGCTGCCAACCAACTGCAACAGCCTAGCAGCAGCACTGTCTCTGTTCTAGTGATGCTCTTATTAATGGAAATCCATAATGCTGATCTGTCTTTAAATAATGTTATTAAGGACAAAAACAACTGCAGATCCTTCAATGAGCTCTGGCACTAAAGTGGAGTATGCCTTGCCATTTTTCCCCTTTTCCTTCCTACACAGCCAGTAAAACTCCTCATCCAGCAAAAATTCAGAGACAATGATGATATTCAAATGCATCTCAGAATAAGATTCTAACAGCTACAAAGGAAAAGGCAAAACAATAAAAAAATAAACAGGTGAAATCCATTACTCCTTCACTAATAATTTTATTAGGATAGATACATCTAAATAATCAGTACATATTTGACTATCTGACTGAAACTCCATGCTGTTACTAGAGTATTCTTAAATTAAGTGATCACTTGGAGAAAAAAGCAATTCTTTCATTTACATAAGACACAACCATGACATGCAATCACAACTAATCCTGCATTTAGTAAAGGAAAAAACAAGATGGCATACTAAGTCTTTTCCAAAATCAATTTTCTCCCTTTAATTAGATTTTCCCCCCTGCGCAGAATGGAACAATCTGGCAGGCAAAACCAGTGTTGTCAAGGCAGGAAGATGGAGCGTGTTTTATCTATCGGCTACTTGCAAGCACAGATAATAAGACCTTCTGTCATCGGATCTATACATTCACAGTGACATTTGCTAAGTAAACCTCAGTTGTTTTTTCTAATCCTCTTGTGTAAATTAAACTCCTGAGTTTTAACGTTTTGGGTTTTTTACTTTTTTTTTTTGGTTGGTTTTGGTTTTATTCTATAAGTTAATCTCTACAATAAAGATCACACCTCAGACTTATTTTTCAATTACAAACTACTTTAAATGCACATGCTAATATAGGGCATATGCTAACATAGGGCACAAGCATAAACTTCATTCTCTGTTACAGAGACATGAACTCAGGAATTGTAACTTATATTGCTGCAACTCAGATGACTTACAAGCAAGGAGCACTTGGTCCTCCACAGCCTGCAACTTCAATCTCAAGTGCCATCCAAAAATATCTCTTAAAGTCTGAAGGTAAACAAACCTGATCAGAATTACCAAAACAAAAGCATGATGCCATATGAAAAAGAAAGCTAGGATAAGCTGCCTCAGGAGAAAAAAAGGCAACCAAAATGCTTTGTAGGGCAGGCAGCCTACCCATATGCTTCATGGAGTAATAGAAAGGAATCAATGGCCCCAGATTTGGCACATAAAATGACTTTGACTGATTAGACTGAGTTCAGACTAGGGATTTTTCAGCCCTACATAAATTTAACTTAGATTATTCAACAGCTCCTAAATCAGAAAGCAGAACCATTCAAAAGATGATCAATTCCTGAACAGGGCTAAAGAAACCCGCAGGGTCCAGCACCAGCTTTTGAGCTGCTTAGAATGGCACTAGCCCAATCCCAAGCTTTTTGATCAGGAGACACAGGCAGCAAAAGTAGGAAAGAGATTATGCATAGGCCACAGCTTTATTAAAGAGAGGAGCAAAAATGTTAACTAAGCCTCTGTCAGATGCAATGGATGAGGTAAGTTCCAACACAGCATCTGTGCTGGACAGAAAAAAAAGAAGAAAAGAAAAAGGATTATCATCATTAACCACCTCCCACACATCTTGTCTGTGGCCCTGCTATTTGCAGCTTGCAAACACTTGACTGTTCCCGATACGCCTAGAAACAACACTGCATACTCCCGAGCACAATCCACTTCCCCAATAACAGCTAACTGCGTGCACATAAAGACAGACTTGTCAGCATCTCTTTTTAAACTAACATATTTTAACAATTAAACTTCTGATGGCCTGGCACCATGATTTCACCTGCTACAACTTTGTCTGCCCTCTGAATTACATATAATAAATTTATGGCTAGTTACATATTAAGCTTTTATCAAGGTTATCCAGAAATGTTTTTACCCACAAATAACCCAGACTGGTAGCAATAGTTTTGAGCTCATAACTGAGATCTTAAAATGCATTTGAAAAAGCACGGTGCACGAAAATTGTTTTCATGTTGCTTAGTGTCAAATTGAGTTCTAGAGATGAAAATCTGAAAGTTAAATAAATGGGTAATAATCTTTCAGTAGACTCTCTACAACTCTACATGAAAGAAATGAATAAAGATGTGTATATCGAAAGTCTCAATATAAAGAATGAAAATCTCTAATTTCATTAATTCATAAGTGTTTGCAAATAATTTCAAATTGCTAGCAGTAAGTTGAGACCTGTGAGCAAAAATTAAAAAGTGCAAGTCTTAGTAACAGAACAGAGCATCAGATTGATTGCCAGGTTTTGCAAAATGAGACTATCAGGGCTCTAAAG
This sequence comes from Phalacrocorax aristotelis, assembly GCF_949628215.1. Taxonomy (NCBI): domain Eukaryota; kingdom Metazoa; phylum Chordata; class Aves; order Suliformes; family Phalacrocoracidae; genus Phalacrocorax; species Phalacrocorax aristotelis. Next base: position 57,775,079 of record NC_134279.1, on the reverse strand, counting down.
CAGAGGAAATTAAGATTTTGCACATTGACAAGATTGCTTCTGTTCCACATACATTAAAAATATGCTGTATCTCACCTAGGTAAGGATATTATATATGCACTTTAAACTACATGTGCTAAAACCGTCTTAAAATTGGATTCACATGTCCTACCCACATATCCCTTGCTCCCTGTAACTGCACAGGATGTATTTCAGAGCATAGGATGCATCAAACCAGAAAAGCTCTCCACATTTCTAGTCTTTTTTCCATTAAAAGCTGAACTAAAATAAGGCCCATGACACAAAGAGCTACCTCTCAGCAAGGCTGAAAGCTGCCAAAGCTACCTATTCAACCAAACTTTAGTGAGACAAAACAGAAATACTTCAAAACATACAAAGAGTTTATAAACCAACTGTTGCAGTACTACTGAAGCTGACAGAACACTGCGAGATGACTAAATGGTCATACCCTACAGTAACTCTCCCAGTGTAATTACAGTACTAGAATACAGGAATAACTTCAACCTTGGCCTGCTATAGCAAGTAGAGCTCCTTGAGAATGCTATTGTAATATTGCTGAGAAACTTCCACCCATAGTGCTTATATATAAAACAAAACCACATGCTCATAAATAAAATCAAAGTATCGTATTTGCTTTATAGTCCCCATAAACTAAACAGATCAATCCATAATAAAGTGGAACAAGAACATAACAAAAAAAGCCACTGCACTTACTGGCATTTATATTACACTGAAGTGTGGCTAAAAGTGGGCTCAGTTTCAACAAGAAGCAAACTTGGCTGTAGCAGATGTTGAACAAGTGGAAAAGAACGAGGTATAGTATTACTGGCCTGAATTTCAATGAGAAGTCTTGAGTCCTTGACGTGCTAGCCAAAGTCCTCTACTCCTTTTTCTTATCTACAGACTCACAGATCTTCACAAGGCACTTGAACACCAAAAAAACTGGTGTTCCTGTGAAAAGGGACAACCATGCCACCGTGGTGGTTCTCCATGAACACGCACGACCCCAAGCAGAGGGCTCTCTGAACCTTCAGCTTCAGAGCACTCTACCTCTGGTTTCACCATGAAGAAGAAACGGACCTGCCAGGGTCCTGGGGTAGGAGTACTATTTAACTATGCTCAGAAATAAAATCAGAAGAGATCATACACAGAGTAATACGCAGTTCTTAAAGAAAGCTTTTTATCTGCAGGCTCCAAGTCAGCTCCTATCTGTGGGAACCAGCAAGTGTTTTGGGGCTCTACCAGGATTACCCAAGAGGCCTCAATGAAGTTGTGCAAGTCTCCACATAGCTTCCTAGGACAGGTAGAAACCTAAACAAAAGAGGCTTTAACAGGGAGAGCAATGTGTGTGTCATTGGGTGCTTCTGTAAATTTTACTCCATGAATCGTCTGCATTCCTGCCTTTCCCTCAGCTAAACAATAATTATGTGGAACTTTTCAGCAACTTTAGAGAAAACTGTCCCGCCCCCCCCGAGTGTGACCTGAGCAGTGCTAAAGCGTGAGTCTCATTTACACCAAGATATCTTCCTCTGGAAAAAAAAAAAGGCCAGGATTCTGCTGAAATAGAATTTTACTGGGATGCTTCTGCTAGGAGTTACACAGTGGATACACTCCTCTTTGAGGGTCAGAGTGCCTCTTTGGGTGAGTTTTCTGTTGCTCTGGAAGTGGCTCCAAGCCAAGCCCATAGAGCCACTCCAACTCCACAGTATATGTTCTCACCAACTCACCTTGGGCTAATGATAGTAATGTAGTTACCAGCACTGGCTGCAAGACTGGAAGTCTGGGGTTTTTTGAGAGGGTTTGCTGTTATTTATGTTTCCATTCTCACATTTATTTCCTTATTTCACTGCACAGCTAAGACTTTCTAGCAGTTTCACTAAGCAACAGCCACCTTGCAAGACCAGCAGCAGGCGATTGTCCCAGTGCAAAGGTGGACCCAGCTGGGCACTCCTTGGGAAGCTGAAGAGACACAGGCAGAGCAGGAATTGGAGTGTTCCTGAAGGGAAATCAAACCCCAAGTTTATAAAATCAACCCTGCTCTCTCTGCCCTCAAGTATATTGAATTATTTATAAGAGCAGCTCTAGCATGGGAGATGGTCAGGAAGAACAGAGGCTGAAACCTTTCCCCTCCACAGTCCAGGGGAGTGCCTTCCCACAAGGGACATTTCCTTTTATCTTCATCCTTGATTTATGAACATTTCACCAAAATGGTATTTCTCCAGAAAGGTTTGCTTGGGAGGGGTGGGGGGGAATGTCACCCTCCATCAGAAGTTTCAGAAATAAAACTCCAGTCAGCTTTTAATAATTATATTGGCAGAATTACATCAACTAATCATTCCATATGGCCCCAAGTCTGAGCCATTTTTAAAATAACAGATGCCTAACAGTTCAAAAAAGAAATAAAAGTCCACCTCTGCCTGCCACAAATCAAGAAGCTGACTTAAGGGTGGGAGATGGGATAGTCTTCTATGGGCAGCGAGGGCTGCTTGCGGAGCTCCAGGCACAAGTGGGTCCCTTCCTCCCACTGAATACTGACACGCCACCGCAGGACTGCGCCTCTGCCCTGGTACACTCCAAAGGTCAACAAGTGCCGAAAACCACCACCCACAAATTCCCGTGCTTCCTCGCTTCCAAAGCCTTCTGAAAAAAAGGGCTTTTTTTTTTTAAAAAAAAAAGCACTCTCACAAAACTGTGCATTTTATTATTTTTATTGTTTAAATCCTTCCTGAGCATTTAATGGCAGCAGAATCTCTAAAAGACTTTGCTCAGATTTCAATATTGTGCAAAACACTACTATTAACTCAAATTAACTACTATGCTGGGGACAGGATATGCACAGACAACCTGTTAGGAAGTTTTTTTTCCCCAGATACACAAAACCCTTTTACTCTGTGCACAGAACACAGTGCAGGAAAGGAAATTTGAAGCTACCTAACAACACAAACAATACTGTGTCTTCAGGAGAGCTGCTGCAGACAGTCCAGAAAAGTGGGTTTTATGAGCAAATATTAGAAAAATATAGACGAAGCTCCCAAGAAATTAATGAAAGAAATCTGTTTACAAAACCTAGCTTCTCAGGGGCTGGAGACTATACATCCTTAGTCCATATTCTTCACAGAAAAGAAAAAATAAAAAGCAACAAAACAGCACACGAAGGAGTGTTAAGTCAGGACAAGCAGTGCTAGACAGAGCCAGGGATACACCCAAGGCTGCTTTGCTTATTGTCAGTAATCAAGGGAGATCACTGCCCTTCAATTACAGTTTTAAGAAGTCTAAACTAGCATGCACCTGTTAAATTAAATATATCCTTCAACTTTACATTTTAAACACCTTACTGTCTCTTGTATCTTCAGCACCTGTATTTCAAATATATTTCCTAGCACTGGGCTTCAAAAAAATTGTTTCCTATTTAAATTATGTGTTTCCTTGAATACTTGAATATAAAATCTTTTGCTATTCTCTTAAGACTATGCAGTACTGTATTTATTAAATTTATAAAATCATTCAAAACTGTCAATGTCATAAATGGATGAAATATTATCTCACCACCAAAGAAGCAATACAACTTCCATACTCCACACAGACCCAGTTCTTCCCCTCACAGACTTCATTTAGCTATGTATGTACAGACAGAAGATAAAAGTCAGGGACTAAGGCTTAGGGTGGCACCAAGTCCTTAATGGTACAACATTAAGACTGCAACAACTATGAATGTGAAACACAATAGCTCAGATGGTGCAATTACTCATTATTTATGCAAAGAAAACAAAAGCAAAATGAGGTATTTTACCAGCACTTTCACTGATCTAATCTGCTATCAGAGATTTCATTATGATCCACATTTCCCAAAGACTGGGCAGCTTCAATGCCATTATTGTTGGATGCCCAAAGCAGTTATTACGTTAGGCACCAGGAAGTTGCACAAATCGTACAGTAACAAAACAAAACCAAAGCAAGTTTCCTGGCTTAGAAACCCTGACAGGTTAAGGAAAGGGAAAACTTGGCTAAACAAAAACATACAGCACTCAAGGAGTAGATATTTTGATCTCTCTGTCCTCAGAGGGAGCTCTGGCACCATTTGACCCAAGTTTCTGCCCTGGCAGATGATGGGAACCCCAGTGTTTCCCCAAGCAAACAATTCCAGTTCTTCACTGTCTGCAACTACTCAATTAGACAACTGGAAAAACATTCTAGGCTCTTCTGGTAAGAATTTAACAACCATTACTTGTACTTTCTAAGTTGCAATGGGAAAGACTTGATTACCTACCTCTACACTAGATCATTTTAAAGCGCTGAGCTTCAAGCCTAGGCATGAGACAGATATCATGCCCTGCATATGCCGAGAGGCCAGGTTTGAAGGCCAGTATCTAGATTTTATGTCAAGTGATTCAAAGAGATCAGTCCAATTCTATACTCCAGCACCTGACCACCAGAGACCTGGCAAAACTGTAGCAACTGTTTATTTCCACCATTCTAGTGCAGACAATATCCTGACATTAATACCCAAGACAAACTCTTTGGAAAAGCAGTATCTAAATTGGCTCTAATGCACCATTTTAACATACATCTTCATGACACCTATGAATAGCCTGCAACAGAGAGCAATCATGGTTTACTACTTCCTAGGATTTAGCCATGGGGTTAGGGAAACATCCCATAAAGTCAAGTTCTGAATACAGGACCTCACAGTGCAGTTCCTCATATCTGATGGCAAAGCCACCCTAGGAAGTCCCTGTCCTGCCACAGCTGGGAGCTCTCACTGCAGTTTACTACTGGCATCAGCCAGTGCAAGTACACATGGAACTGGATGCCTGCCTTTTAAAGAAGTCTTCAAAAGAACAGAAAGAACAGTACAGAAGTGAGAGCTTCTTCAACTGGCTTTAATGCCAAGAAAAGCCACGTGGGATCATGTTGTTCTGCTACAGCAGAAGGAAGAGTGAATACAAAAGCTAACCTACTGCAGCTTCACCTCAGCAGCCTGAGTGATCAACAGAAAGTGCAGGAGGCCTGGCATCAGCCTTCTGGAGTTGGAGCTCTCCAGGGAAGGTCGTGTCAGCTCATTTCACACAACCCGCACTGTGGGACCACTGCGGTCTGGTGGCTGCCATCTGCACTGGCAGGAGAGATGTCTGCTTACTCAATGTAAGGTGCAGGTGATAAATTTTAGGAGTTGCCTTTTGCACTTTCACAGAAGACAACCTTCAGTAAGAGATAATATAATCCAATAGAACACAATTCAGCGGAAAAAACCAACATGAATAGTATTGAAATCGAGCATATAAATAATCTGAACTGGATAAGTTAGTTGCAGTTGTAAGCCATTAAAGCTATAGTGCACATTGACATTTTAGGGTGAGCTCAAGTAGTTTGTTAATTTGAAGGCGTCTGGTACTAAAAACTTGGGATGGGAGTGAAGAGGAGTAACAGCTGAACTTCTGACCCCTATAATAAAGTTGGAGACCTTGAACACAAAACACAGCACACTGCAGTAGACTTGGTCAAATCACACTGCAAGCCACTTTTTAAAGCTCTAGAAAACACCTTTGCAGTTTAAACGTACATCAATATACTTACCATTTGGGTATACACACAGAGGAGAGCTGGCATGGATTAGAATACGTCATCATCCTTTATAAATACTATTTCAAAATTTATAAACTTAGCAGCCTTCAAAAGTAATAAAGTGACAAATAAATTAGACCAATTGCATACATACATGAGCTGCTTGGCCGATAGTGAGCCCCCGGGTACCGCCTGCCCATAGTGCCAGTCAGCACATTACCGCACGCTGTCAGCCGCTTTCAAAGTACGGATCGAAACGCTTAACTGAGGGAGAAGAAAAAAAAAGTGAAGATTTAGTACAACAGCTGTATCTTTTTCATTAAAATGCTAATGACCCCTACAAATTTCAGGATAACTACACCTATAAATTATTCATAGTCCTGTTGTCAGAGGAGATGTACTGTTGTGCTATACATGCAGCACAAATTTATTATTAGTGGCTGGTCTCCATTAATAAGCTCACATAAATTTTAAGGCACAAGAAGTCTCAGGTCATACAGTAGCTTCTTTTGGCCCATGATGCAGACAGAACAAACACACACTGCAATGAAGAGTTTGCTTTTGGCTTTAAATACAGTTAGCCAGTAGGTGAAATGTAATAACAATGTTGTCTTAAATTTTGTGAAGCAATCATTAAGCAACAAGTTTATGAACAGTTTGCTATAGAAGCAAAACTTATCCGTGCTACATAACATTGATTCCTTTGAATCTGTCTCTAAAAACCAAAGTGTCTTTACAGGAATGCAGGCTATTTACTAGTGCACCAGTTTTCCTGAAGTATCGAAAACCCAAGCAAACAGGAAACGCATGGTACATCTTACAGTCAGTCTGGAATAAAAAATCATAACTCCAAAATCTTAATTGAAATGCTGCTGAACCTGTCAAATAACTAGCATAAAAATCTTTTAGTCTAAAACCAAGTTCCATTGTTTCTTTCTTTGGTGTAAGATTTTGTGCTAAAATACAGCTTTCAGCTGATCTTCAGCTTTACCTTTTCCTTAGCCTATTCTGAAGAGCCTTCAAGTTCCCAGATGTCTTCCAATACGCACGGCATGTCAACCATGCAATTTATAAAGATACATTTCCTTTTATTTCATTCTCTCCCTTGTTAGGAGGACCAAAGAAGCAACAAATTCTGGGGAGTGTTTTTCCTAATTCACTAAGGATTTTTACTGTCTCAGGCTGCAGCTACAAGCACAAGCTTGACCTATCCAGGAAACAGAGAGAAATATCAGGACATAGATGAAACAGCACTGCACCGAAACTGGGAGATTTCCATAAATCTTCAGATACATCAGTTCCCTGATCAAGCAGAACACCATCTTACTCCTGAATTAGATAAGCCTTTTATAGATACTGGTGTCCATGCAATTCTCCGGTGAGCTGTCTGGGAGCCAACACAGCTTAAAACTCCACACAAAGATGTATTTTTGGCCAGATTAGGCTCCTGAACTGGCTCATGGTGGTTGTACTACTATTGGTATCTAGTGAGGGCAAGTGGAAAGAACAGGACCATGGCAGCCTGTGCTTAAGATTACATAAAATGCAATCACATAATATAGCTACAGTCTCTATCTCTTTGGATTACTTCTGAAATGCAGACACCTACCAGGCTGCATATCTGACAGTGCAAAGATCTCCATTATTTCCCAGATCGGTGCTGACAAAGTGTGTCCTGTTCAACTCTCCTCAATGGAGAAAGTTCAGTGAATCAATGAGGCAGCACTCTCTTGCAACAAAAAGGAGAATTCT